>NW_028327174.1:153366448-154033946 GCF_987537825.1 Furipterus horrens | reverse complement strand
TGTCTTACTTTTCAACTTAGAAAGAAATTCAATGTGACAACCTTTTTGACTCCTAAGAAAATTCACATAAATATTGATTCCTCCTGCTGAACCAAATTTACGTTTCAAATCCAGTTTAGTCTCATCTCATGTCTGTTAGTGGACTGTACAGTCCCTAATCTGGTTTGATTGTATAATTCCTCTAATTCTGCTTTTCAGGAAAAATGCACAATAAACTCTTAAAATAAACTAAATACCTGGCTTGTCAAAAGAAAATATTAATTTACTCTTAGGGTGATAGCAAATTATCTGATCTTCATTGGCCATAAGAATTCTTAGGTATTACTTCAGCCCTCCAATATGAGTTCAATCCAATGTATACTACAGATGACTTTTGGTGTTTATTTCAGTACTTATAAAATTATCCCCTATTTTTCATTATTCCCTAACTGTGATCCTGAGGTTTGGGGGTTTTTCTAAAATAATAGAATAGTATTAATTAGGGGAAACATCAAATGCTAATAAATACTGAACTGGATTGAGTTTACTCCCTTCTTCCCTTTTTCCTTCTGTTTTTCTGTTTTTATTTTTTACTCATTCAACAACTATTCATTATGTGACTGCACTGGGTCAGACCTTGCATGGGATATACAGCAGTGCATAAAACATTTGTCTCTTGTGGGTCTTATATATCCAACGGGAAGACTGTTGATAAGCAAGTACACCAGTAAATAAGCAAGGTATTTTCAGAAAGTTCTAAGTGCTATGAAGAAAGATAAAGTGATTGGATTGAAGTGTTTGAAGGAACAGTGGCTGTTTGATAGGATGGTTAGGGAAATAGGGCCTTTCTAAGGAGATAAGATTGGAGCTAGACCCAAGTGATAATGAGCCATTGCAGTCAAAGTCTGGGGAAGGAGTCTTCTAGGCAAAAGGTGCAGCAAAGCGAGACCTCACTTAGAAGAGGAAGCAGGCCAGGACGCTGGAGTAGTGAGAGCAATGGATGATGTCACTGGGGGGCTGTGTGTCTCAGGGCCTCATAGGTCAGGAAGGAGTCGGGATTTTACTATGACTACACTGGAAAGTCATTGGAGTGTTTAAGCAGTGAATGGCATGATCTGATTTACATTTTTAAAAGATTTTATTTTTAGAGAGAGGGGAAGGGAGGGAAAAGAGAAACATCGATTGGTTGCCTCTCATGTGTGCCCCGCCAGGGACTGAACTCACATCTGAGGCATGTGCCCCGACCAGGAATCAAACTGGCGACCCTTCACCTTGCAGTACTGAGCCACACCGGTCAGGACTGATTGGATTTCTCAAAAGCTCTTTGCTGCTGTGTGGAGTGTAGTTTGAAGGGATGGACGTGAAGGCTGTGCAGTTGCCCAGGTACAGGGGAGAACAACTTGGATTGGAGTGGTGGTAGTGAAGATGGAAAGAAACAGTGGGACAAGAGGTCAATTTTGGAGGCAAATTTACATGTAATTTGGTAGATCTTGTCAATGACACACTCTCCGGAGCAGCATTGCCAGTATGAGGTTGTCACTGGGGCTTTACCAGTCTGAAAGCAGATGGCCACATGTCAGTCCTTACATGGCCAAAGGGAATTTGCAAATGTGATAAAGTCAAGGACCTGGGACAGGAGATTATCCTCAGTTCTCCTGGTGGGCTCATTTTAATGGCATGAATCCTCATAAATGGACAACCTTACTTGGCTGTCCCAGAGATGTCACCACAGAAGACAAAGGAGAAGGTGAGTTGTGAAGTATGAGCGGGACTTGATCCCCTGTTGCTGGCTTTGAAGATGGAGGAGGGGGACCCCAAGCCAGAGAACCAGGAGTTCTCTAGAAGCTTGTAACACCCCTCAGCTGACAGCCAGCAGGGAAACGGGACCTCAATTCTACAACTACAAGGAACTGAATTCTGTTAGCAACCTGGATGGGCAAGGAAACAGATCTTCTTCTAGAGCCTCCAGAAAGGTATGCAGCCCTGCTGACACCTGGATTTTTAGCCTGGATAATGTGTGTTGTTTTAAGCCACTAAATTTGTGGTAATTTGTTAGACAGCAATAGAACACAAATACAGTTAATGTAGTTTATAATCCTGTTTTCTTTGTTAGTGAGGTTGAACAGTTTTTTTCATACATTTATTGTACTTTTCTCTGTGAACCATCTGTGTATGTCTTTAGCCTATTTATTGAATCTCCTCTCCTGTCTGGGGGGTCCTTATTTATTATAGAGATTGACCCTTTCTGATAGGAGTAGCAGTTCTCTTCCCACCCCCTGCCCCCACCACACTTCTTGGTATTTCAAATAATGAGACTAGATGAAACTAGCTGGGGCAGACTGCAAAGTGAGAGGAGCCCAAGGATTGAGCTCTGGTCACTGCATGCTTTGGAGGTCCAGCAGAGGAGCAGAAACCTGTGATTCTTCTAGGCCCTGGTTCGCAGATCATTAGCTAGGCCAAGTGAAAATGGCCGCAGTAGAATGTAGTAGAATAGCTAAACCTGATGTTTTCTTTATGTTTCTTCCAACTTCTTCTCATTCAATTTAACTATGGACAGGTCTCAAGTTAAGCTGACAGTTCAGTGATTGAACCATTTCACAATCATGTCCAGTGTTGTAATCTAGAAGTTTCTATATTGCTCTTTGGTATATAATTAACTGGTATAGCCAGGACTAAGGTGTAGGGTATACTGCCTAGGCAGACGTTCTGGTTATTAGAGATTAACCTTATTCTTACCAATGTTACATGAACTTAGAGTTTAGAGTGCATGTTATTACTGTTTAATTTTACTGCTTTCTTTGATTGATGTGTAGGGCATGTTCAGGGGCACACTTCCCCCAGGGTGAGCTGTTGATACCACGTGGCAGTGCCATATTTCCCCCTGAGAGAATGGTATATGGTGGGAGAAGCTTGCCTAAGGGTCTTGAAACTTGAAGACACCTGGAAAAAGTTTTACTGTTACCTTGATAACTTTGTGCCTGGGGAGGAAGCTCCATGTCACAGAAAAAAACTTAAAATCTAGAGTCCAAAAACCCAACCCACTTACTTACCACCTCTCTGATTTTGACCAGTTTGCTTAATTCCTTTGTCTATTTCTTCAAAAGATAAGTGGATAAAATAGTAATGTCTGCCCAGTTTGTCTGGCAGGATTGTTGTGGTGCTCCACTAAGATATTTATGCAAGTCCTTGTAAGCCATGATGAAGTAGAAAAACATTCTATAGAACTCCTGTTTCAGATTCTAAAAGCAGTGGAATGGTCCACCCAATAGCCATAAACTATTTTCCTTCTTTTTCTTTCTTTCCTTCTTCCTTTTCTTCCTTTCTTTTCTTTCTTCTTTTTTTTTCAAAAATGAAGCTCCATGAGCTAACATCACAAGAACTATATATCTCTGGATGAGGATTATGTGATCTATCACATTTCCTGCCACCCCCACCCCAGCCGCTAGGAATCTCAGAGATACACTTTAATGTCATACAGAGTAAATGTATTTACTCTTACATTGGAATAATTAGAGTAAGCTTTTTGTCTTGGCCTCACTTTTCTTTTTCTGTTTTATAAATCTTATTGATATATGTCTTTAGTCTTAGCCATCTCTTTTATTTTTTCTAGAGGCACTGGAGAGTGTTGTATAACCATACAAATACTCAGGATGCTGAGATGAGGAAATTACTTTCAGTAAAATTGGTAAAGCACCATAAATATTTTGCTGCCCCTTGCAGTTTGGAAGGCACACATTTCAGAAACCTTGGGACGTGAATGTCAGATGAAGAAGTAGGGGGTGTCAGCATAGACCTTTGGGAGGGGCAGACACTTTGATGTCACCACCTTCCAGAAGAAATGTGAGAAGGCTGAACCAGATGAGTCTCATTTGTTGCCCACTATGAAATGGGGTCCAGCTGGTGATAAGGATAGTATTTTTAAGTGTTTAGTTTTAGTAGTTTTCAGTTTTAAAAGCACTCCCAAACCTGTGTGCATTTGAAATTAGTGTCAGATTTTTCATTATGGGCAATACAAAGCATCAAGGGAGTCTCAAGGACGCTGTGCTCATACATGCCCATTGAATGCAGTGGATGGGGAAGGAATGAACTAGTGGTAGCAACGCAGCACATTCCTCATTAGCAAGTTTGAGCCACATCAGACCGTCCCACAGTACCTCACTCCAGGAGCTGCAGTCTCTCAGCGTCCTGGCCATCCACTTGGTGAGGGTGGTGTTCCCTTATCACTCTGCCTCAGTTTTTATCTGAGAGATGGAATTATGAGTTACAGGAGAAAAGGAGTAAGGAGCACATCAAAGAATTTCCTTGTGGCTTTTGAATAAGGGGCCTCATTGGTTTAGGTTGTTAGCTTGGGTGTGCTGTTTTCATCATGAAGCACCTGGGGTTTGTTTTTCTCTTAAAGATGTAGATAAACTAGAAGAATCCAGGGGAAGGGCAACAAAAATGATGTATGGCTTGGACAGAAGGAGAATAAGAGTCTATAAATATTTGAAAGGTAATATAAAAGAGGGAGAGAGATTATTTACAGCAATGGAAAGGAGTTTGACAGGGAACAAAAAGCTTGCATCTAAGAGCAGGGAAAAATTGTGTAGAACTGAAAACACAGAGCATAATAAGGGTGATTAAGCAAAGAAATGTAATTTTCATATTTGTTTGTGTGCCCAGGGGCCAGAATGTCAGGAATAAGTGACGTTTTCCAGACTGAGGATCCATGCGCAAATGTGAATAATGTTTTCTTCATTCTTTGTTGTGAAGCGTGGAGAGTGGACAATACTATATTCTTTGCCCTTTGGAGTATAGTTTGTTCAATTCCTAAATCTGGCATTACGCTTTCAGCGGTGGTAGTAATAATTACAATTCTAGCTCTCATTTACTGAGTGCCTGCCTCATGCCAGGTGGTGGTTTAGCTTTGATATTTACATTCTTATTTAATCTCTACAGCAACTCTGTAAAATAGGAAAGATCTTTTCCACTTGTAGGGAAATTGGGGTTTAATCATATGCTCAAGATTGCACATGTATTAAATGGTGGGGTTGGGATTCAAACCCAGGTCTGTGACTCACAGCCCATTCTTGTACCCTTTACTGTTGGACTATATCACCCCAGTAATGATAGTTCTAATTTAGGACCCAGTAGGTAGCTAGGTTACTAAGCCAGGTGAACAGTTTGTATCCAAGTATAGGGGTAAGTAAAATAGTTGATGTCCAGAGCCCCCTTCTCTCTTTTTGTGAAATATATTTCCTCTAGTATCATTGAGTGCTATGCTATTATTATGTCACATTTTTTCATTCTGTAAATTTAGTTATTCCGTAAGTTTTAGTCATCTTATACTTATTTATAGAATGATCTGTATAATCTCTTGTAGGAAAGATAAGTGTTGTGAGTCAGGCATTATTCTTGATCTTATATGCTAGTTCTAACAGGGATCTCTTGGCAGTATTCTGTACTTGTCCTGAGCTTTCTGTTATTTTATAACGTCCTGTGTATTGATAATTACTTTTAAAAAAATCCAAGTACACCGAATTAATTACTCACAGCAAAGGTGAAGAGCAAGGTGTCTGTTTTTCATGTCATTGCAAGAAGGTACCAAACCTGGAATCAAAGGCCTGGGTTTAATTCAGACTCCAGCTCCTACTGTATTCCTTTATGTGCAGGGCACCTTTCTAAGCCACAGCTGGCTTCTCTTTCTGGGAAGCATAGTAGTTCCTGTTCTCTCAACCTCATAGAGCTATTGTGGGTAGCATCTGAAAGAGTATGTGCAAATTGTAGAATATCCCATAAATAAAAGATGATACTAAAAGTTAGCATCACTTGGATTAGCAGCTCATTTTTTAGCTCAACTCCTCTTGGTTAAAATCTAGGATAGTTAGCAGTGGTTGACTTTTGAGGAAGTTGACATTATTCAAAGGGGGCAGCATCAGATTTTTATTGGGGGCAAAATGAAGTGTCAGGTGACTTTCAAGGGCACTCTTCCACAACCATTGCCTCTTCCCTTTGCCCATGGTGGCATGTAATGAAGACCACACCTAATTTCCTAGCCAGAAGTTGATGGCATAGAAATCCAAAATATGGCTCAGACACTGACATTTTTCATCAATACATTTCACTTTGCCAATCCTATTTGTTGTTCTACATAGAAAATACCTTTCCTCTGGAGCTGCGTGCCTTTTTAAAATAAAAATCTTTTTTATTTCTGTCCCCACACTGTTCTCCAGTGGTGGTCTCTAGAGAATTTCTCTCTACATTCATCCCTAGATTACTTTTATTATAAACTGTAATGCTTTTTCCCTGGTCATATTTCTCCCCAGGTCTCCTATCTCGGTTACTTGTAAAGCTACTCCTCCCCTCTCTTGTTCTCTTTGATCTTTTATAATTGGTTTAAAACTCCATATTTAATCATCAGTGACTTTGTTTCTCCTCCCTAGGTTAGCTTTTTCAGTTCCCAAGAATTTAATAATCTGTTGCTTATTTTCTTCATTTTTCTTACGGTGTCATATTTTCTGTCGCACTGTTTAATAGTCTTTTCTCCTTGTGTACGCATTTGTTTTATTTTAGCTGTTAATGCAAGCCCCCACTGTCTGTATTTGGGCTTGCAATACATAAAGTGCTGCACATTCTGTGCGGTTGTGGGCTTCCTAGTTTCAGACTAGGAGAAAGCTTGAAGGCATCTGCACGTGCAGATGGTAATGTCTGATAAAGTCACTTCTTGCCTTGGAGATAGATCTGTGAGCACTCAGTTGGTATTGAATGAATGAATCGGTTGAATTTTTGAGAGCTTTTTCTCACAAGTGACCGTTCTGGGCCAAGTGACTGAGTGCTCAACATATATGAAAGAACAGCTCTGTTGCCGCCTCTGGTTGACTTTGTGGTGACTCCTTCCTGTGACATCATGGTCTTCTCACTAAGCTTAGTTCTTCAGCCCTGAAATTCTCCTTGTCACAGCACTGTAGTCTCTTCTCAGAAAGTCAGCCTTCCCGTCACTGTTTTGGTCTGTCGAGTCCGGGGATGAAAGAATTCCCTGGGTGAGTCTTGAGGCTCTTCCTGTTTTGTTGTTTTCTTTCTTGGTAAAACAAAACAAAACAAACAAAAAAGCCAACTTAAACTTAAAACTGTAGGAATATGTGTTTTTGTATTGTTCAGATAAGGATCTTTGCCCCATTGTTGATTTTTTAAAAATCTTCCTTCTCTTGCGTGGCAGTGCAGCATGGTTTCTGTGATGGAATACATCTTGAGAAGCACAGGTGAAGCGGGGGCTGACGCAGCCCAGAGGACGCCAGGTGCCACCCGCGGGCGGCAGGGGGCTCCCTCTGCGCAGGCCCTGTGGTGTTCGAGTTTTTGTACCCCTCCCACCGAGCCACGGACTGTGCCCACCCCATAGAGCCTCTCACGTTCTCTCTACTTTGAATTCAGTGACCCTCCCTCATCCGTGGTTGTGCTTCTTGAGGTTTCCGTTGGGTGCCACTCTTGAGGAGTGGTGAAATATTGGGGGGCGTCCGCGCCACCTGTGCTCCCGCCCTTAGTCACGTGGTGGCCACCATTTTGTCTGTCATCCTGTGAGGGGTCCCAGCACTCGTGTTCAGATAACCTTTATGGTGCTTACTGGTGCTTACTCTATGTGTGTGTCTGCATATGTACGTGTCTACATACATATCCCCAGTTGGCAAAGTCTTCAGGGCTGTGCAACTGCTGCCTCTACCACTGTGAAAAGCTTCTGGATCCCCCCAAAATAAAAGGCATTGTCATAATCAAAGTCTCAGTTGGGTGATCTGATTGGCAGAGCTTACATCGAGCGCCTAGGCACCTACTACACACAGGCTGGGAATTCAGGTTCTGGGCCCTACATTGTGGAGGCAGGAATTGTCATAAGTATGATGTTTTAAAAATATTTTTATTTTTAAAAAATAAAAACATTTTTCAATTATAGTTTACGCTCAATATTATTTTATATTAGTTGCTGATGTACACCATCATGGTTAGATAATCGTATACCAATACTTTACAAAGTATTCCTCCCAATGTTTCTAGTACTCATTGGACACCATACATAGTTACTACAATATTATTTACTGTATTCCCTATGCTGTACTATGACTGTTCTGTAACCAATAATTTGTACTTCTTAATCCCTTTACCTTTTGTACCCAGTGCCCCAACCTCCCATTCCTTCAGCAGCCATCAGTGTGTTCTCTGTATCTATGAGTATACTTCTGTTTTGTTCGTTCATTTATGTTATTCTTTACATTCCATGTATAAGTGAAATCATACAGTACTTGTCTTTCTCTGACTGACTTATTTCACATAGCATAATACCCTCTAGGTCCATTCACACTGTTGCAAATGGTAACTCTTCATTCTTTTTTATGGCCGAGTAATACAAGTGTGAAATTTCTTTTTTGCTGTGTCCTTCTCTCCTTGTGGTTAGTGACATGTCTGGTGGAGCAGCTAGCCATAAGGAGTTAACCAAGAGTTTGGAGACATCTTTTTACATTACATAGTGACTTGAGTATGCACTTTGAGAACAGCACACTTGGGTTGGCAGCTGGCAAACAAGGCTGCAGGTGCAGATTGCAGAGCTAAACAAGGAGCAGAAGTAGGAGTGAGCTGCTTCAGAGTGGAGTCAGAAGATCCCCAAGTTAGGAGCTTTGGTCAGTGCCACATGCCCTTGGACCAAATCATGACTCAGCCCTTGCCCTGCCTGGCATTCCCCAATGGAAAGGATGAGGTCCTGACCATTATGGTCTGTTTTTGGAGGCTAAGAACTCTCTTGACCCCTGTATTTGACACACCTTCATGCCAGCATTTAAACAGTTAGAAGTCCCATTCTTTCCCAGGAAATCATCAGGGTTGACTCCTTGTTAGTAGCAACTGTCTTTTAACTGACGCTGTTCACTGGCCACATCTACATGGCTTCCTTTCCCCTTAATGACACAGCGTGGTGGAGAAGCACAAGGTCTCAGATGGAGACCCCAGCTGAGGTCCAACTGCCAACTGCACATGTATCCTGAGACTCACCCCTTCACCTTCTCCAGGCATTGAAACAAGGGATAAAATTACTTCCTGAGACTTTGCTGTTATTAATTCCATGAAAAGCCATAACATCATTTTAGTTGACAGGCCTAGCTTGGTTCTTGGTTCTTGGTAATCATTCCTTTTAGTTAAGATTTTACTTCCTTTTCAGTTAGGATGTTGATTGAGATCTCTGTGTGCATGTTTATGTGTTCACATATGTATATGCATACCTATATGTGTGTACATGTATGTTTGAGTGTGTGTGCACACACTTATATGTGTGTCTGTATATACATATTCCAAGTTGGCAGAGCCTTCTGGGCCATGCAACTGCTCTGTGGTGGATAAAAAATGATTACTGAAAGGAATGGACAAGTTTTTATTTTTAGAATTGACTTTTTAATTTCAGAGGTGCTTTATTTAAAAGGAAGGAGTGCGTGCACACATTGAGGAGATTCTGATGGATGGTCTCAGATGCAGTGGTAGTTAGTGGCCACGTAGAAACCGAGCGGTTTATTCCTAGCTGTGGACACTCTTTCAGACTTTTTTTGTGAACCTTGTAATAGCTTTAAGGGACATCTCACACCCTCATACCAAAAGTGGTGTGCAGAACTTCTGAAGGAGGTGAGGAAGACACAGAGGCACCAATGGGTGGCTAAGCACTTTAGCACCCATGTATGCACCCAGCGATCTCCCGTCGCCTTTTCTCTGTTCCTGCTAATGATGAAAAGTGAGGTAAATGGAAAGTGACACTTTGGGGTGTATCACCAGATGTCAGTTCTAGAATTAATATTTTAAATGTACATGGAATCCCCCAATCTCATTTTAACTACTAATTTGAACATAGTTCTTCCACTTAAAAAAAAAACAAAAAACTCACTGTGGGAGCATATACTATATATATATATATTTTTTTTAAATTAATTAACTTGTTTATTTTATTTTTAGAGAGAGGGGAAAGGAGAAAGAGAGGTAGAGAAACATCACTGTGTGGTTGCCTCTCACTCACGCCCCCAACTGGGGACCTGACGTGCAACCTAGTCATGTGCCCTGACTGGGAATATATACTATATATTGAATTTAAGATTAGAAGTTTCACTCTTTCCCTATTCCCTTCCCCATCTCCACCTTCTCACAAGCAGTCTTTCAAAAGTGTGATACAATTAAAGAGCCAAATCAAAGAAAAGGGTGTGTAAAGGGCTCCAGATAATCCCCAGTTTGGGTCACCAGCTCCCATATAATGGAGGATTGATTATACTTTATATTTCTCATTATTTGAGGGGAGGTAAAACTCCATGGAGGTAGGAAGGGTACATCTGGAAGAGATCTGAGGTACTCCTGACTTGAGATAAGTGTGCCTGTAAAATGTTCTTATGCTGGCTTTGAATATACCATTAAAAGCACTAAAGATCAGAAAAGCTTCCTTCACAAATTTAGTAAGACAGTGTTAGCTGTAACAGAGTGCTACCCTGGAGGTCATAGACCAAGCTAGGAGAAATAATTATGCATGGTAATGGGCAATTACAGTTAATGGCCTTCTGGGGGCGGCAGAAAATACACAGCCCCACAGTCTAGCCTGCAGTGAACATTGAATAGCACATTAACTTTATAGCAAGCTAAAAGTTCAGCCCTGGAATAGCAGCAGTCCTCCCCAAATAAATAAAATCCCTGACTTAAGGGAAGCACCATAAGCTGCACTTCTCAAGAGAATTGAATACAGGAGGTGGGGCTGAAGGAGATGGAGTTTGAGGAAGGGAAGGAATGGTCTGTTCTTCACCTGGCTGTGTTTGTCTCACTAAGTAGAGATGGTTCTGGGCTTGAGGCAGGTACACAGTGAAGAGGTGGTTTACTTTCCTGGCGTCAGGTTTGTGTTTGACGTTTAAAATAGCCTTGTCATGATTGCCTTGTGGGAGAAACAGATTGTTCCCACATTTCTTGATTATGACTGTAGGGAGTGATATCACATTGACTGCATTCAAGGCTACTGTCTGACCTCAGCAAAGGCCAGGAGTGGAGGATTCTGCTCCTTTCCAAGTTCATTCACACTTGGGAAGCCATGCCAGGTGCAGCCCAGCCCTCCTGCGGTACCCTGAAGATGAACATTTAGAGCAAAGATAACTTTTTTTGCAGTTATTTGATGGCTCTCTTGTTTCATGGCAAAGAACATTACCACTGTGTGTGACCGTGATAAAAACAGTAACTAGCATTTAATGAGCACTTACTGTGTTTTCAGAGCCTTCCTTGGCTCTATATAGTGTAAGTAGCAGCATTATCCCTATGTTACATATAGACTTCGGGGCACAGAATTAGTAACTGGTCCCAAGGTCACGGGACAGTAGATTTCAGATCTGATCAAGCATATTGATTTGGGAGCCAGCTTTCTCAACCTGAGGGTCTGTTGCCTGGTGTGCTTTAGGCTTAAGGGTAGGTGGAGGACTTGATTGTGGAATTCTAACAGCTCAGGGAGCTAGGTCAGGATGAGACACTGGACTCCAATTGCTCTGAAATCAGTCCTGTATGACAGAGATTCCCAAACTTTTTTGTCAGAGAACCCCTTTAACGCTCTTAAAAATTATCCAGGACCTCAGAAAGCTTTTGTTTATGTGTCAGAGCTATCAATATTTTTTGGATTAAAAACTAAAACTCAGAAATTAAAATATAGTAATTAATTTCTTTAAAATAGTAAATCCACTACTTGTTAACATAAGTAACACTTTAAGGAAAAATAAAGTATATTTACTTAAAAAACTGAGTGAGGAGAGTGGTGTTTCATATTTTTGAAAATCTCTTTTATGTATGGCTTCCTAGGACACAGCTGGCTTCCCATATCTACGTCTTTATTCAGTCTGTTTTGATTGACATACATGAAGAAGATTCAGCTTTACATAGATACATATTTGGAAAAGGGAGAAAGGAATGTGAATTGCCTTTTCAGATCATTGTGACTTTCTGATACTAGATTAGTTGTAGTGATTCTGAAACTATACTAATGAGCTTTTTGTACTCTATTAAAACCCATTGGTCCATCTTGCCCTTTGAATGACTCTTTCACCCATGTATGATTTCATAACCTCATGCGTTGGTCATTTGGAAAATATCAATTTACTGAGTTATGTACATCTTCCAAATGTTGACTCGTTGCATTACAAAATACCAGATTATCCCATTCATTAATATCAATGATCTTATCAAAATAGTTTAAATTTGGGAAGTTGTTGAACACATAGTGGCAGTCCTAAGTTTTCTGAAATGATAATTTTTACTTTAAAACTCAGATTTTTAGCAGTAAGTACTGACAGTTTTCCTCGGAGACGCTCACTTTGTTTATTTCAAGAAAATTCTGTCCAATACCCAAGTCTCAGTTAACTGTACATTGTCATCAGTCATTCTTTCAAGTTTATGGCACTAAGTCAGAAATTCCTGAACCTGTATAGGATTTCCTTAAGAGTTTATTTGAGCCAAAACTGACAACAGTTCCCAGAAAGCAAGATCTCAAGATACTCTGGAGAAAGTTTTGCTGTTTCTTTTATGCAGTTGGAATTAGGGAGGGAATTTACTGTTACGTGAAGGTGGGAGCAAGTAAGGTGGAATTGGATTACAGGATAGTTAAAATAATTGTGTGCTTTCTTGGGGGTGGGTTATGCTTCTGAGGGGTCTGAAAAGAGGCATTTCAAAGGTGCATTAACCGAGATGGACAAAAATGACAGTCAGGGCTTGCTTAAAGCAAAGATAAACCTTTTACTAAAGACGTTGTGTGCCTGGGGTGTGACTCTCACCATGGCCTGCCCTGTTAGGGATTTCTGCTAACATCACCCTGTGTGGTTACTTTCTATAGAATCCCTTGTGTTCACAGTGCAGTTTTCCAGTCAAAAAAGCAGTGAGTTTAGCTGTTGATTTGAACACTTGCACAAGTACCTTTCCTAAGACGACCGTCACCCTGTGGTGTGCAGCAGAAATATTTGATGGGTGCTTCCCATCTGTTACATAATATTAAAAAGACGCTCAGAGTTTGAGATTTGATGAAGTTATTTTCCTGTGTCATCAAGGGCATCTTAAGCAAAGTTGACATACAGATTTTTAAATTTTTAAATATTTTACTCCATAGCGATGAGGAGTACAGTGACTAGGAGTGCAGCTTGGTGGAGCTGTCTTGATTTGTGCTAGGGCACCAGCTCCATCATCACTGCAAATGTCAACACAGTGAAAAAGGCACATAACATTTTTACATTAACGTGTAAGTACTTAAGATCTTAAGGACCCTTGAAAGGGAGATTTGGACAGGGGGTCTCCAATCACATTTTTGGAACTGCTGTGGCAAGGTGGCATTGAAACACCAGCCTCTGATGGGTTTAAAGCAATTCTCAGCCTGTGGGTGCTGGGGTCACCGTGGCAGTTTTGATGTCTTGAGTCCCATCCCCAGAGGCTCTCGTGTGAAGTGGTCTCTGGTGTGGCCTGGTACTGAGGAATTTCAGCCCCCACCCCACACTCTGTGTAGCCAGGGGTGAGAGCTGCTGGTTTAGAGGCAGGTCTGGTTCCTGGGGGCCCAGTCCGGAAATGGGGTAAGTGGTTGTTCATGACTTGAAGCATTTTATAAGACAAAATAACTGACTGAAAACTGGCAATATTAAATCAAGCTAGCAGAATCTTGAACAAAAGCCACTTGAACCAGTATGATGCATACTTGCCTGGCAGAGGAGATCCCATGATCACGGAGGTCGTCTTCCCAGGACGAGGCTCAGCCATTGCACTCCGGATGTGCCGACCCCTGCGATTTCCCCAGATGTGGGAAACTCAACTGCACCATTTGTGGTAGTGGGGGACTGCATGCGCACTAGCAGGATCTTGAGTGAAGCCATGTGAAACAGTATGATGCGATGTAATTTGGTTTTTTATCCCTTCACATTGACATAGAGCTCCAGCCCACTTCGGACCATCATCTGGGACCTGCAGGAGCAAAGACAAACATCTGTGATCTTTTATTTTAAGAGGTTTTTTTTTTTTGTTTTTTTTTTTTTTAAATTTTCAGAGAGAGGGGAAGTGGGGGAGAGAGGGAGAGAGACATAGATGTGCGAGAGAAACAATAGTTGGTTGCTTCTTGCACGTCCCCAACCCAGGCATGTGCCCTGACTGGGAATCGGTCCAGTGACCTTTTGGTTCACAGGCCAGTGCTTAATCCACTGAGCCACACCAGCCAGGGCTGTGATCTTATTTTTAAAAGAAGGTTATGAAAGCAGAATTAAAATCCCAAATCTGGATGGTGGCTGGCCATGAGCAGACTTAAAAATGTGTCCCTGATGCCTCCTGTGTTCAGCCCTTCTCAGTCCCAAGCAAAAAGACCCTGACAAATTAAGCCCCTATGTTTTAAGCTGTCCAAATATAGTTCAGAGCATACCTTTTCTGTGGAGACCTAAGTATACAGGGGTGGGAAACAGTAGGGTTACAGTTTTAATACAAATAATGAAGTAATAAATTAATAATACAAGAATGACCTCTGTGTTTCACATTCTCACAACTGTAAATCTACCCCCCCCCCCTTCAGTCAGGTACGCTCCTAGTTTAAAATTTTCTTACTTGATGGAGAGGAAGTGTGTTGGGCATCTTCCCTCTTCTCTCACGCACTCCCAAACACAAGCCTTGCTGCTTGGCCTGCTGTGTGGCACTGTCTTCTCCAGTCTGCTGGGAGGTATTAGCAGAGTCCCACACTGTCCCTGGCATCTTGCCAGTGATAGGAAATTCTGAACTGGCCTAAAGAGAGAACACTTTTCTTGGCCATGAGATAGGCTTTCATGGCCATGAGACCTTTTTCAGAGAAAAGGCATTTTCTCTATATCTGACTCCCACTGTAGGGCTCACAGTTTCCCTGGGGGATTCTGAGGCTCTTGCAGAGGGGAGGAGAAAGGGGGAGACAAGCAGGGAGCAGGAGCCAGGGAAGGGAGAGCAGAGCCCTGTGAATTAGAAAGTGCGGAGACACGCATGTGTGTGAGGTGGGGGTCTGTCTCCACACGGCCATAGCTGCTCCTTGGGAACCACACAGTGAAGCCTGCATTTCAAGTGTCTTTTCAGATCCAGTTAGTACCTTCAATCTCATTTTACTGGGGACGCTTTGCCCCACCCACTCTGCAGCTTGTTCTTCTAAGTCCCAGAAGCTTGTTTCTCCTTCGCTCTTTATCCATAGAAGGTAAGCTAGAGGGCAGGGATTGGTTTTGCTTCTTCTTGGCCCAGCACTTCAGGAGTTGCTGCACAATGGCTGTGATTGTTACTTACAGGGCTTTTCAGTGGCCCGAGGGCAGCCTGTTTTAAATCTTATCTTACTTGGATATGCTTTTCCCCTTCTTTATATTTTTTTCATTTTTCTCCATTTTTCCTGCTTGGTTTCTTTGATCTAGTTGTACTTAATAATCCATCAATCAATCAATAAGTCAATCTTTCTCTTCCTCTCTTCTTCCTCCCTCTTTCCCTCCTTCCCTCCCTCCCGCCTTCCCTTCCTCTCTCCTTCCCCTTCCCCCTCCCCAGATCCCCTTTGTAGCCCACAGTGACATTTCCACACCTTTGAACCAAGCCTACTCCTGGCTTTAAAGGTCAACCAGTCAACCAATGTCAGGGTTTTATTTTTTTTATTTTTTTTTTTATGAGAAGTCTTCACCCTAAGAAGAAAAGTGAACTTGACAGATTCCTCCAGGATCAAGTTACATTTAAAAAATTTCCTTGGGAAAAAGGAGAAATAGGCTCTGACATATTCCATGCCTGTGTACAAGAGTGACTGACGGTTAGTGAGACAGCATCAGCAAAACTGTACTTTGAAGGTGGGACTTAATCCTGCCCTCCCTTCCACACAGTTCTGTGTTTTCCCAAAGCCTTGGTCAGTCTCTCCCTATGTGTTTCAGAATCTCCCCCCACTGCAGAGCCCTGCAGTGTCAAAGACTACCTCCTTTGTCTGTGCCCTAAGGTACTGGACAGGTTGTCTTGCATACAGTAGGTGCTCGGTAAGTTTATTGCATTGAATATGAATTGTTTCTCTGGCAGAGGGAGGTGACAGGTGTGATGATGTCCCTCGTTCATCATCACATTCACCATTTAGTCATGTTAATAGTATGCACATTGCTGCCTCAGTTATCAGGCCTCACTCTGTAACGGCTCTGCTTTAATTCAGAAAACCAACCCATTTCCTGGGTTACATTGGTGAGCTTTCCTTCTTAGAGTTGCAGGAGCTCATGGAACAGCTTTTCTCCCCATGACTCCCTCTAGGTTCTCTCCCTCATAGGGGAAGCATCCTGAAGCCTCACATGGATTTCTCAGTGTTCCCTAATGATGCCAAGAAGTGATTAATCTGGACACAGTGTTACCCTGCAGAGAAGGGTCCTAAACGCAGGGAACTGACTAAGTTCTTCAGCCTCGTTTCAGTGAGGGTGCACCCCACTGTCATCCTCTAGAGTCTATGACATGCCATCATCAACTGACATAGTCTTTTTATTAAGACCTTAATATTTCTTTAAACAAAAAAAAAGGAATGACTTGTACTTTTTCTGTGCCCTCCTAGCATTCAGCACATGTTAGCTGATGGCAGATGATTCTTTTATTTATTTCCCTCTCATGTTTTTTTTTTTTTTAATTTAATCTTTATTGTGTTTTTTCCATCACCATTCAGTCCCTTATTCTCCTCCCCCTGCAGTCACCACACTGTTGTCCGTGTCCGTGAGTCCTTTTTCTTCTTTGCTCAATCTCTCCGCCTCCTAAGCCCACCCCCTCGAGCTGTTATCTCCTCTCCGTCTATGAGTCATGGGAGGCAATTCTGCTACCTCAGATTTAGTGGTGAACAATTTTTCCTGACTGGTAATTCTTCAAACTAGAAGCTAAGTGGGAAGGTACTATGCAAGGTATGGATTACAAAGACAAATAAAACCGCAGGTATTACATTCTAGACACCCCCACGATAGGTGAAAATCCGCCGAGTAGGAACCTTACATTTATTTTAGTATTTATATGTATATTAAGGCTTTATAAACCCTTCCCACACACTTATAAACCGTTCCCAGTCCCTTATTAACCTTTCCCACTCCCTTATTAACCTTTTCCACACTTTTATAAACACTACTTACGTTCTTAAACATATTCTACACTCTTAAACCTACATTACTTTAAACATACGTATACAGTACCGCAAAATCCCGCGATATAGTGAAAAATCCGCGATAAATAATTAACTAATATTTTTAAAAATCCCATGATACAGTGAGGCTGTGATAAGTGAACCGTGATATAGAGAGGGACTACTGTACATAAATTCATCGTTTACATGAGATCATTGCAAATCACAAGTAGTCTTATTGTTGAAAATTGTAAATTTTGTGTTTATATGTGATTGTTCATATTGGAAACTGGAGTTTGGTGTTGTCATTGAAAGGGTACTATGGCTCATGAAGGACTAGTGCAGCAACTCTGGGAATCTTGACACTAAAGAAGAGTTGGGGAAAGCCTTCACATACCTTACAATGAATTACTGGTTAACTACTATTAATATTCCATGGGCCCAGAGACCAGCATATAACACTGCAAAATCAATAATGGTATTTATCATGTGTGGGTATATCGATCACTCATGAAGGAGTGAATCATATTTCACGCTGCATATGATAGTGCAAAAAAATGTAGCAGAGGGATTAGGAAAGGCTTACCAAAGAATGGAACTATGGAAGGTAAATGTACGGAGCCACAGATGCACGCCTTGGAGTAAGAAGTGATTGAGTCTGCAAACCTGTCTGCAGATGAATGCTGCTGGTCGTGTTTGTAGATGCAGCACACAGCTTGTGGTTCGAGGTTTGGAGTGATTTAGGTAGAAGCCCATCTTCTTTATTCAGTGGAATTCCTTTGTACACTCTTAGTTGATAGGACTGTCACAATGATTCTGTCGGGGGTCATATTTTTAGGGATAACTTATGAAGCTGTTGGCTTTGAATCTTGAGTGTGAACCAGCGGTTCTTAGTCCTTTGAGTGCATCAGAGCCTACTGAGGGCTTTGTTAAAACTCAGATTGCTGGGCTCGACCCTCAGAGCTTCAGAATCAATGGGCCTGGGGTGGGATCTGAAAATGAGCGTTTCTACAGGTTCCTGTGTGGTGCTGCTGATTCAGTGACCATACTTAGAGCACCACTAGGTTAGACACTTGTAGTTTCTCTCAACCTTGGGAAATTTCCATGTACTAGTAGCATCACAAAAAGGCTGGGAGTCATAAAGATGTTTGTAACATTGACCAAGCATTTTAATTGAGAGCTTTAAAATACTGTTTGGTGATTTATAAAATCCAGAGTTCAGTAGTTTTGTGTGTCCTTGGAACAGGTTCTCTCTCACAGTGCTTTTGCAAATGTCACTTTTTAAGATGCTTAAACATTTTAAGTGTGTAAAAGAGTTAAACGTCTTCTCTTATAGAGCACAAATGCTTTTTATTAAATAGTGGTATAAAATGGAACTTCAACATATATCTTAATTTATTCTTTTAAGAAAATTTGTTATTAAAGCTCAGTGTGATTTGAAGGAGGAAATAAAATATGGGTAACAATATGCCATTGTTAACTAATTACAGCCAGCTGAAGCCAAACAAATTCTTGCTTTGAGCTGACATAACATTTTATTTTAGGTTTACTATGCAGCTATTGAAGCCATTCTCTTGTTATCTTGAGAGTTACTACTGACAGCATCTCGTTGCTGGATAAACTAAGGCCTGATAAAGACATTCAAGGAACCTGTGCCCGGATCCGGAAAACTGCTGCCCTTCCATTTCTATTTAATTCTTTATCTGCTACAGTATTTTGCTTGCTTTATTAAGAACTTTGCTTTTGAAGGGCAGGCCCTAAAGGATATCCAGCTGTTTGAACTGCAGAGATCAAGGATAAGCATCTAAGATGCCTTCCCAGATGTCTGTGAGAGTGTAGGTGGATTTCCCACTAACGTGTTAGACGCTTAGACGGAATGGTCAGAATATGTCATTCATTCCTTTTCTGATTTAAACGTTCACATGATTTATCATTTTGGAGAGGTTTGTATTGCCTTTATAATCAGGTAAATGATAATTAAAATAAGAGAAAGGAGCCAGGGGGGAGGTTGTGGAGGAAAGAGTGACGGACATGTGCTTTCTCCAGACACTGTGTAGAATAATGGAACTGGAATTTCTCATCTCATTAATCGGAAAAAGGAGAAAAAAGGAACTAACTATAATAAAGAGATGGCTTGATGGGAGCCTACAGCAGATGGACCTGGTATCCTTTCAGAGAGAAGATGTCAGTTCTGACTTTAAGATGAAGCAGTAAAAATACATTTTGTTGTCCAGAGCTTGCACGTTTAGTCATGTCCTCCCTTGCATGTGTTTTCCTCCTTCCACACAGTCAGCCAGTGGACATGTTTCTGGCACCTGCTCTGGTCCAAGCATTGATTGTCCTGAGAATTTCTCTCCATTAGCTGCTTCTCCCTGCCTACGTATGCCCAACCTTTATGTTTTAAAAATGAAATAACAACATCTCACATTTATTTTCATGTCAGGCTACTTGAAAAACCATTATTTATTGATCCTGTTCTCAAATATTGACCGCGCTGTGGCCGGCAGTGTGCCAGGCACAGGGCAAGGGTGAGCCAGCAGGCACGGTGCCTGCTTGCTGCATCTCACATGCTGCGGGACAGGACTGTTGTTTTATTCCCTCATTGCTTACTTGCTTCTTGCCCTCTTCTTTCTTCTATGCTAGAAGCACAAGGTCCTAAAATCCTAACCCTCTGTCGGCCTTTTCTAGAACTAGTTTTGCTTGATCTCTTAGCAGCAGTTGGCAGCACAGCGCGCCTGCTCCGCCGTCCACATGAGCTTTGGCCTCTGTGGCGTTGTGTTTACCAGTCCTCCCAACTACAGCCAACTTGACCCTCTTCTCTCAGAACACGCTCTTCTGTAACAACTCCCTCCTGTGCTCCCTGGAGGCAGCCCGCACCTCCCAGTGGTGACTCCTGAATCTCAGCTTCCAGCCCCAGCCTCTCCCATGAGTATAAGTGTCAGTGTCTCACCCTCGTCCATCGCTCCCACTTGGTGGCTCTCTGGCACCTCGATGGAGCAGAACTCGCCACCTCCCTGTCCTCTGCCACACCCAGGCTTCCTCTTCTCCCAGACACCTGCTTTGTGCTCCTTTGCCTTCACCTGCATCTTAATTCGTGACATCCCATCTGTCCTCCCATTCTGCTGAGTTCCTTCTCCCACGTGTTCTAGCACATGCTCCCTCTTATATCTGAGTCTTCTACGTCTCTCCCTGACTACCTCGGAGGCTCCCTGCTGGCTCTCCCTGCCTCTGGTCTCTCTTCCCTCACTGGTCTTACGCATTGCCATCAGATAAATCACCCCACAGCACAGCTCTTGTCCTCGCCACTCCTTACTCAGAAATCCTCAGTGGTTCCCGCCACTCCCTGCCGAGAGGCCAGAGAGCTGGCCTGAGGCTTTCCCTCACTTCGCTGCGGTCCGCCTGTCGGACTGGACCTCTCCCTTTCTGCACCCAAGCTCACCTTCCACTTTCCTGCTTTCTTTTCTTTGTCTGTACGGCCCTTTTCTTAATACTAATTTTCTTACTTTTTCTTTTTTTACCTATTTCCTGCTCCTCTTTTATGGTTCCACTCAGATCAGTTTTTCTTTTCTCTTTTTTCCATCTTTAATTTTACTTATTTTTAATTTTCAATTACAATTTATGTTCAGTATTACTCTATATTAGGTTCATATGTACAGCAAAGTGGTTAGAAAATCATGTACTTTACAGGGTAGTTCTCTCACTTCTTCAGGTACACCTGGCCCCACATATATTTATTTCAATTATTGACTATATTCCCTCTATAATTTACATCTCTGTCTGTGGCTATTGTGTAACTACTAATTTGTACTGCTTAATTCCCTGACCTTTTTCACCCAGGCTCCCAGCTCTTCTCCCGTCTGACAGCTATATTTATGGGTCTTTTTCTGTTTTGTTTGTTTGTTTATTTTGTTCATTTGATGCCGCATATTAGTGGAATCATATGGTATTTGTCTTTCTCAGTTGGACTCCCTTCACTTAGCATAATACCCTTCAAATGCAGTTTTTCCTATGCAGATCTCTGTAATTTCTTTCTAGGCTGCAAGTCATCTCTCCAGTCTTTGAATATTTTTGAAAGTTTATGGTTGTTCCTGTATTGATAATTCTTGTTATTATTTGTAATTCCATCATATTTTTCCTCCTAGACTCCAGACCTCCTGTTGGGCAGGGGCATCCTGACCACCTCATACCCATTTCAGGCACCTGGGTCAACTATTGGAACGTTGTTTAATAACTGTCCATTGGAAGGATGACTCAGGAGTCCATTTTTTAATTTATTTATTCCATTTGGTTGTTTATTGGAATTGACAGTTCCAAGCATAGACGCAGGGCTGGCAATCTATATAGCCCATGGACCACTTTCTCCCCACTGTCCGCGAATAAAGTTTTATTGCAACACAGCCATGAAACAGCTTGTATATTCTGCAACTGAGTGGACCACAAAGCTTAAAGTAATTACTGACAGAAGAAGTTTATGTACTTCTGGTCTAAATCATTGTCCAGACTTCTGAAGGGTATCACCTGTGGAAGGAAGTGGAAAAAACAATGTTTGCTTAAACTCATTTAGCTCTTGCTTTGACTTTCTGACATATCTATGTGGCCACCATAGAGAGGACACTGGGATTTTTTTTTTTATTACCGTATTTTAAATGGATTATAAATAATATTCTTGTAATAATATTGCAGACAGCCAAATTAACTAGATTTGATCTCTAATTTATTGACATTAGGTTAGAAATCAGAGGCTTTATATAATTAAAATGATCCTTAAAATGTCTTTGGTATTTTTAGCAAAAGTAATCTGCAAGACTGTCATCTGCATCTCCAGTATTATGCCAACCTTAGAAACCCTCCTGCAGGGGAAGTAGCATGTTCAGGTGCCTTGTTCTGCAGCTCTGCAGATCTTGAGGAGGATGGTCATGTGTTGCAAAGTTTTGTGAACCCCAGGTTAATACCATGTTGTCTTTTTTTCTTTCTAGATGGACGTATGGTCATCCAGGATATTCCTGCTGTCACCAGCAGAGGGCACGTGGAGAACACACCTGACTTCGTTCCAGACTCCACCTACTACAGCAGCTTTTATCAGCCGTCTCTGTTTCCTTACTACAACAATCTGTACAACTACCCGCAGTACTCCATGGCCTTGAGTGCTGATTCCTCTTCCGGGGACATGGGAAATCCCCTTGCGGGATCCCCAGTGAAGAACAGCCTTCGGGGCCTCCCAGCACCTTATGTAACTGGTCAGCCAGGAAACCAGTGGCAGGTAAGATGTTACCCAGAGAGAGAACTAGATACATGAAAACCACACACACACACCCCAAGTCAGCTCATAAGTATATGCACATTATATGAAACATGTAAAGAATTTTTCATTCTACACATAGGTCATTTAACACGAGAAATTATCTGCAAGGAATTGTAAAAAAAATATTTATATATTTGTTTTCTTTTTCAAATTTTACTTTTCTCTGTTTTCACTGTCCTTTTGTATAAATACCCAGTTGGCCACAATCAGATTCACGAGTTGCTTACTACATGTGGCCCACCTCCTCCCACCTTGCCCCCATTTTCTTTGACCAGTGTGGAAATGCTGGGTGCAGTCTTCTGGGAAGGGTCTCTGAATTTGCTGGCTTATGAGAAAAAGGTTGAGAAAGAAAAATCTTAAGTATTTTCTTCAGAAAAGACAGCTCATGATCAGTTTTATAGCAGAGTCAGAAATCTCCTGTTAATTTACCCTTCTCCTTTGTCAAAATCTTGCAGGTGGCAGATGGCACTAGTGTGTGTTCTTACTTTACCTGGAAAACCTGGGAAGGGTATGGCAGAGGTCTTGGATTTCCTTAGGATTTCCTTAGTGGTTCCTTCCTAAGAGTCTGTCTTAGGGATAGCTTGCAGAAGACCAGCTCTCTTGAACGGCACTGTTGCCCGGTCTTGGAGGACTGCCTCAGCCACTGTGCGCGAGGGAAGCTCCCCTGGAGGGCAAGTTCTTGTACCCCTCCCTGCTAACAAAAGTGGGAGGAAAAACCTTGCCCAAATTTTCTTGTTCCTGTGAGGGCATGTGGTGTTGATGCAGTGCATGCCTTCTCCAGAGCCACCACTTAGGAGGCTGGAGAGAGATGTCACTGAGGCATCATTTAACATTTGAGTTTGTTTTCCTGAAGGGCTGGGCTTAAGCCTTTCTATTTCCTAGCCAGTCACCATTGCTAATATATTCTCATAGAACAAATTACTTTGCAGAAACAGCTCCTTCTCTGCTACCGTGATCGGTGCCCATTCCTCTTAGTAAGTAATAACACCAGTAGTGATGGTGATCATTTGTTTAGCAGTGACTCTTCCCCACACCCCTGGGAGGCCGATGGCATTGTCTCCTTTTTACAGGTGACGACATTGAGATTCAGGGATGGTGGATACATAAGGCAGTGTAATAACTGAAATGAGATGGTTACTATATGTGAAAGTTTCTCTGTACACCAAGAAGTGCCACGCTAATATTAACAGTAGTGGATTTATTTCATTAATTGTTACATTCACTTGGCCCTGCTCTTTTTTTAGTCTATTTAATTTTCAACATTTTGTTCATCTGTATTTTAGTTGGCTACCTCAGATCCCCTCTGTAACAAGATAGGGTATATACAAGGCACATTTAGTTATTGAAGGACTATGACATGTGAATATGGACCAAGTATGAATGTATAAGGAATAATGTTTATCAGGGTTGGGGAAGAATTTGATCCACATAGGAAATACAAAACTGAAAGCATGCACAAACATTATGATGGTGCAAAATATGTTTATTAAGTTGTATATGTTATAAAGAAGTATTAATTAAATAGTGAGCAACTAGAGATAGTATTTACAACCAGTGCTTAAGGGGTAGAACTGGATGGCTCACATTTTAACCAGAGTCATTAGGGCAGAGGTATAGGAACAGTGATCTGGGATGAGACCTCCCTCGGCCCTTGCTATTTCTGCTGTCTGACAAAGGTGCTGTGGTGCTGCTCTTTGGACAATGCTTTGCTCCCTTGTGGTAGGAGCTTTTAGGAGCTTTTAGGCCAGGTGCAGGCTTCCCCTTGGTTGTTGCCATACTCCTCTGTCTCCTTTGTAGGAGGTGTCTCACAGCTGCACCTGGAGAGCACCTGTGCTCGTCTCTCCCGACTGGATCTTCCATTGGTCTGAAGGGCCTGAATCTTAGGCAGCATCTCCTCCATCTACTTCCTTTACTCTGTTGCTGAGACCCGACTTCCCTCCTAACTCCTCACTCTTGCTGCTTCATGTATCAGGGTTTGTTGAGGGAGTAGAATGAATGTTTTTCAGCCAAGAGCTTCTCTTTGATTCCTAGAAAAAAAGAAACTAGCGCAGAGCACCAAAAATTTTTAAAGCTAGACTCCGTAGAGATTAGTCAGGAGGGTATTTAATTATTTGTGAAGAGAAACTGTGGAGTTGAAACTTCATGTAATAAGTCTCCCTGTAAAATCAAGCAAGCTGCAAATAATTAAGTACCTACTAAATGCAAAACCTACAAGAAAAGAAATAGGGCATTCTACTGGGTCAGCATCCTACAATCCCAAGGCTCTTGCTCCTTAATGCTTGCATACAGAAAGCTGCTTCAGTTGCTTTAGGTTGGTCTCCAGCCTGTAGAGATTTGTGGCCCAATCATAGATTCCTGTCCTATTGTGAAACAGGAATAACATTGTGACACTGGTACAAACTCAGAATAAATGGCTGGTTCCACTGACCAGCAGCTCAATTTCACTTCTGCATTTAATTGCCTGCAAAAGCTGTTTATTGCCTTGTGCACTCCTCCACGGCAACATTATCTCTTAAATAAACATGTTGTACCAGGTTGACAAGGGAGAGGTGCATATCAAGTGAGCAGAAATAAATATGGGAGGACTCAGAGCTGTGCCTGGGAAATGTGTTCAGTCCCTGTGGCAGGCACCTTCTAGACTGCTTTTCAGAAACTTGTGCCACCGAAGTGGAGAGTCACATTCAGACCACAGCTTGGTTGTGGTCAAATGGCCACATAGGTGATTTCCTTCCTCTGGTGGTTGTTTTGGGCTCAGTCTGAAATAGCCCATGATATGCTTGTCCATTTATGATTAGGCACCTCACTGGAATGGATTCATGTATTCAGTAAACATGCATGGAGGTCCTGCTGTGTGCTAGGGAATGTACCATTGAACCAAACAGACAAAAATGTGAAAAGTAGGTCTTGGCAATAGGCTGCTATTATCACCTGGGAAAGGGAAGGGAAGTTGTGGACCATGTAAGTAGCCTGGGTTTGAAACTGAGATAGAGGCAGGAAGGAAATCAGATTCTGGCACTTGCGCCTTGGAGCGCAGAGAGATGCCCTTGCAAGCACTCCTGGGCTGGTCTGCCAGCCCCTGATGTTCTTAATCCCATAACCAGCCGCCTGGCGGGGCCCTTGTTTTCACACTGCCTCCTCTTTTGTTAGCATGGCTCAGCGTCAGAACAGACTGTTAGCTAAAAGAATGTTGAGAAGAAGTGATTTCTTGAGCATGTGCTTTGTGGGAGTGGCCTCAGCCTGTCCACGTCTGTGCCCTGGTAGCTGCACAGGATGGTCCAGCAATGAGAGGGGAGCAGGACATGAATCTAGGGTTTAAACTTGGCTCCCATTCCCGTGGTGAAAATTCTAATTAACAGTCATTATTTTTAAGTATTCCCAAATTTTTAAAAATGATTCATCAGAAAGAAGGTAAAATGCAAAATGCACTTCAGTTTTTAAGTTGACTTTAGATAAATTCTTGTGCTTGTCCGAGGCCGCCAGGCCCCCAGGATGATGTGTATCTGGTCAGCCCTAACTCCTGGGTAGTTCTGGACTGAGGAAGTGTAAGTGACTTGCCTGAGGAACATAGCTGTTAATGGAGAGTCAGGTCCTAAACCGGAGCCTTCCTACCCTTGGGAGCGTGTTCTGCCTACAAATGATCCTGTGATCTGCTAGGCTGCCCACCGACTTCCACGGCCCATGTCTTTGACCAGTTCAACCAGCCCTGGCTTCCCTTTTTACTGGTCACTGTCTGTTGCTGGACAGACACTGACTGCCTTTTTCCTCTGAAAAGAAAAATTGAAAAAGTTGGCAAGCAAACACAAGAATAGTTTATAAGAACATATCCAATTTAAAACATGTAAAGCAATTTCTTTCCTCAGGAAAGGCTAATTAAAATAGATGGTATTGGACTTGGGCTATTTGGGATGACAACCATAACTTGGTTTCTTAAAGGGGAATTATAGAGATCTAAATTTCTGTTGACTGAAAGAGTTACAAGTTCTAGTGCTATGATGTGGTGTACATATTTTGTGCCTGGCCACTTCTATGAATGCTTGTAATTCTTATTTTATAGTTGCTTATTTTGGGGCTTCTGGTTAGTCATTTTATACAAAACTATTGGTACATTTTCCTTCCCCCTAAAAATGTCAGTTCTGATTTGTATTCTTAGTACATTATTAGTTCAGATACTGGTAGTGGATGCTGGTGTCACCTCGTTCCTCCTTTTGCTGGGAACATGCTCCGCAGTTCACTGTGGTGTGTGCAAGATGTTACAGAGAAACTGGGGAGAGGACAAGTGGGCTTCTCCTAAAGCTAAATTATTCAGTTCAAAAAATTGTTTTCTTTTAAGTTCTTCTATGTGTGTCCCTTTTGCAGTTAAGTGCTTCTCTCTTCTTTAATTTCTAGCAACCATTGATCCATTATCTGCCCCTATCGTTTTGCCTTTTCCAAAATGTTATATGAGTGGAATCATACAATATGTACATTTTGGGGTTGGCTTCTTTAACTTAGCCAAGTGGGTTTATGATTCCTACATATTGTTGCATGTGTCAGGGTATCATTCCTTCAATTGCTAAGTAGTATTCCATTGTATAAATGTTCTACCATTTATCTAATCAACCTGTTAAAGGACACCTTGGTTACTTCCAGTTTGGGGTGATTATAAATAGAGCTACTATAAACATCAAAAATTGTTTTTGTTGAGACCATACCCTTCCAATTCTTTAAAAAAATAAAATTGTGATCATATTAAATGGCAGGATTTTTTTTGCAAAGGCACTTACTTGGCAATATAAAAAGTTGGTGAGACTACTTCTGTGTCCCCACCACACGCTCTTTTTTCACATTTTACAGTCTGGAGCCCAGAGAGAATCTAGAAACCACTGCATTAGTCACTGTGTTACCACGACATAGCCGACTTCTTCAGGGTCTTCAATATGCTTTTTTAAGCAATTGTGTTGACTTGACTTTCTGCTTAACTCCTTATAGGCAGAGTGCTTTAGTCTCTTCCTTCCTTTTTAATGGCAGCCCTGTGATTACCTTCATGCTAGCCCAGCATTTTGTGGGAGCCCTTCATGTGCACCCCAAATAGCTCCTGCCTTCTAGTACAGTGAGGACACAGGGCCTGCCAAGTTCAGAAGTCTTATCTTGGAGAATCTTCTGTTCTCAAGAAATGGGAAAGTCACATTGGACCACAGAAGTTTAAGCCAGCGAGGTGAAGGTGTCAGGCTTCCCCAAGTTTGGGGGTTGCATTGCTTTTTACTATGAACTTTCCCCTAAATGGCCTGTCAAGTCTTAGCCAAGTCTTTCATTTTTTCTGCTAAAACATAATTCCTCATTAGATTCTTCTATTTTAAGGAGAGATATTAAGTCCAGTTCTCTTGGGCCTTTACAACATATTCTTAATTCTGCATAGAGAAAAGCTTCGGTTTGCCAGTGGGCACTGTGAGGACAGCAGTAAATATCTGGCCATCATGTGAACCCCTCCAGAGCTTTGCAGCCCCAATGAATGCAAAACTGACTTTCTGATTCCAGTCTCCCCCCTACATACATGCATTTTCACAAAGGAATTGCTGTTTTGTCTTGTTCCAGATGACCGTGACAGCCATCCTCTGACTTTTATTGCATCTACTCCTGAAGGAACTGCTGTTCTGTTTCACAGAATGTTGAATCACTTTCATGCTCTCAGTGCTGCCTGAAGGGCAGTTGTGTGTGAGAAGTGGTGCCTATAGTGATGATAACCCTGGTGGAACCAGAGCTGATGGAGCTGGTGTGCATGTTAGAAACTGAACTCAGGTGCTGAGAGGTGGGGCTGATGAATGTTTCTCAACTACAGCAACACACAGTAGAGTCATTTTTGCCAAGTATTTGGTTAAAAATCTGTGGGTTGTAGAAGAAAGTAGAATTGATCTCCAGGAACCTGGGCCAGGGGGAGGCCGCTGTGACTGTGAGAGAAGACCCAGGAGCAGGGGCTGGGCCCTGGACATCCCAGGGGACTGTTTTCTCAGCCTGGCTGAAGTGGTCTAGCAGCATCCCAGGAAATCCAGAGAGAGGGTAACCTCAGAGTCTTAGGAGCCTCAGGGGGACTCCAGGAAATTCTGGGTTGTCCTACAGTTTCATTTCCATTCATACAGGAGTTCAGGGGGATCTGGACTGAGCAGGAAACCTTAGAAAGGGCTGGTTGTCTCCAGGGACTGCTCCACAATTCAGTTGGAGACAGAAAGAAATACTGTGTTAGTCTGTTGAGAGATATTTTTTGAAAACACAACCTGACCTCTGACACAATAGCATCAGGTTGGTAAATAATCCAGTCATTTGGGGATTCTGTCATCTTCTTGTAAATTAGATAATTAGATCACAGTTTTGAAAGCTTTCAGATTCGATTTGCTTAGGCTGGTGCCAAAATCTTAATTTAGTTATGTTTTCCTATTTAGCTTATTTTTTTATGTTACATAGATGTGAATATGATATAAAATCAGTTGCTTATCAAAATGTTTTAGGTTCAATAGGTGGATGAGTGATTATCAAATTTCTTGGGAGTCTATATTTCTGTGCCTATTAAGTGTCCCTCATTGGTTGAATAAAGAGTGGAATCAAGGCAATGCTCAACAGAAGCTGATTTGCTCTTTTTTTTTTTTTTTAACTACATTAGGAATATGAGGGATAACCCAAAAAACAACCCGGATTATCTTCTGGTGTGTGGGCCCCTTGTAGCACAGGCTTCTCCTGCTAGGTGAGTGTTCTAGGAACCCATCTGTATCAGTGTGCCAGCTGGTGTTGTTGTGAGAGGCTGGGTTCAGCTGCAGTGAATTTTTTTTTTGAAGACTCTTTCAGTGCATTTGCCCATTACATGATGAGTGATTTATGAACACACCTGCGCATACCATGCTGAACTTTCTGCAGTTTTTGACCAGAAACTGCATGACCACTGTGCCCCACCCTCCCGATTTTGCCCTGAGCACTTTTTTTGTTTGTTTGTTTGTTTGTTTCCCCGGATGAAAAAAAAAAAAAAAAAAAAAAAAACCCAAAGAGGAATGTTTTGCCGATGTGGAAAAAGTGAAACAAAAAATGGCAGAAGCACTAAAAGTCATCAAAATTAAAGTTCAAGAACTGTTTTGATCAATGGGAAAAAATGGATAGGTATATTGCATCAAATCAAAAGTACTTTGAAGGCGACTGAAGTTTAAACATTTAAGAATAAACACAAAAGAAAAGAATAAATACACACTTTTTTACAAATAAATTCCATCGGAAGGGGGTTGGATTCCCCCTCCCCCCATACAATAATAGAAAAATAAAAAGAATAGAGTTAGAAAGAATCTCCACCATATTACAGAGAATGTATAAAAAACTCTTGCATGCATTCATTGATCATTTATCAAGTGCCAGTTCCTGGCCCGGCTCTGAGTTAGATTCTCCCAACCCTCCAGTACCCACAGTGGGGTAGATGAGAAACAATCAAAGGACACTTGGAGTTCTGTAATTGCTGGTGTGATCAGAGTCAAAGGCTTCCTGGAGAAAGCTGTGCTTCCTTGTGGAGAGAGGGGCACCCTGCGCAGCGGTGTGCCAAGGGGGCGGGCGTCAGACTTGAGTATTTTATCACTGCTTTTGTTCACAATTGTTACTGCATCGTGATAATTAAAAGCAGATTGACTGTTAGCGAGCTTTATTATTTTAAAAAATTCTTTACAGCAAGGGCCCCAGGACCCGTTGCCCCCCTTTTCGGTATCTGGCAACCTTGTAGGCATCACCCTGGAGGAGCACAACCTCCTGGGAAGGGGGTTCATAAGATTTGAGAAACAGGGGAAAAAAGATTATCTCCTCATTTTATTTTTCACACTGTTTTTATCACATTCCGTCTTACAGACCTTTTTTCTTTTTTCTTTTTCTTTTTTTAGCAGTTCCCAGTTCTTACTAGCCCAGTAGTGGGAGGAGGAAGGTACACAGTAATTCCATGTCTCTAGCAAGTGTATAAAACCAAAACACATGAAGGAATATCCCCCGCTTCCTCTTCCCACCTCTGTGTTTGATAGTGGCAGTGTAGCATCTTGAGTTGTTTTTTTTCAACTTTAAAAATTTTTAAAGTAGAAAATTTTCGGAGGATGAATTTTTCTTCTAAATGTCAAACAGTGTTTAGGTCCTTAAAAATATTTTCAGTGTACAATGGCCATGTTTTTCTGTCTCTCCCCTTTTTACTAGAGCCCTGTCATACCTTTGAAAGGGCTCTGAGTTATTTGATAGGGAACCCAAAGGAAGGGTCCTCGAATGTGACCAACACCATGCCCCACGATGGTGCCACAGTGGGGGTCCCTGAGGAGAGCGGAAGGGGGAGGTACGGCAGGACAGCTGTTGAACAGATCATGGTGCCCAGTACTTCATATCTAACATTACACTGAACCATTCACCGCCTCCTTGTCAGAGAGTTACTGCCTTTTGTGGGCGAGGAAACTGAGGCTCAGGGAGATGAAGTAACTTGCCAGTATGACACAGCTGGTAAGTCTGGGAGCTGGAGTTTGAACCCAGGTTTGCCTCACTGCAGAGGGCACATTCATTTCCATCAAATCTCTTGTCTTCTAAAACATTTCTTGGTTTTCCTTGTGTGAAGCCTTGAGATGTGTCATATGTTTTCTCATATCTTAGGATATCTTTAATAACATTTTATGATATCACACATCTTATATAAAGTTTTCAGAGACTTGACATAGTAGAGTGAGTGGAGGGTCCTATGTCCTGATAGTGTTGATCAAGTTTAAATTACTAAGCATGAGGCTCTTAAGCATGGTTCTTCACACACACACTTAATGTAATTTAGGAAAAGTTTTTGTCTTTCTTGTGTTATTTTGATTACTTGGAGGTGGATTCTTTCCATCATGTTTTGGAGTGGCAAGGGCCTTTCCATGCCACTAGCCCACTGGGCATTGTGTGTGCTTATCAGCAATCACCAGCTTGTATTTGGATTTGTAATGCCAGTTGAGGTAAAGTAATGTGAGTGTGTGCGTGGGCTTACACTTAGAAGGGGGCCCCAGATGATCTCACCTTGCCCTTCAGGCAGTTTATCATGTTCAGTACTCATAAGATACCCTTCACAGTGCTGATTTATGCTAAAAGTATCCTAATGTTTCTGACAGCTCATGTGTGACATGAATATAATCCATATTTCTTAGAGCAGCTAATCCAAGTGGCTTATTTCCTGATACTGCTGATGGGGCTATATCTCTTGGTGTCGCAGCCATTGAGATTCTGATGGTAACATAGTGTTTGTGGGTCACTGGTTTTGTCTAAAACAGTAGGTTGGAACAGAGTAGCAAAGGTTAATTAAGTTTGTCCATCAAAATGGGAACAGATATGGATGCCTCTATTACTTCCGGTCCTAAAATCAAAGATCCTGAATGTGTGAGTGCAAGCATCTTTTCTTCTCATTTTCAGACTACTCCCCCTCCAAATTCTTATTTTATTTCAAGGCAGTGAAAATGCGAGAGGTTGTTAAAAGCCAAAGACAGCGATTAGGTCTTTATAACAAAAAGATACCGCAATTTAAAACCGGACAGGTGGCTTTCTGGGATCCAGTTGCTTTGGATTCCGCCTTCTCTCTGGAGAACCACGTTGTTTTATCTCTGAGAAGTTTCTATGTTAATGGTGATTACATTATGGGGACTTGATGAGATGACAAGTCTCTATATTATCTCTCAGTAAATGCTCATTTTCTTCCTCTGAAATTTCATTAGTCCTACGGTCAATAATCATTTTCTCAGCAAAGTTAAGAATATCCCCCTTACAAGCCCCCCTCCGCCTGTCTTAACAGATGTTCTGTAATGCTTTCAGAAATTTGAGATATTAGAGAGATTGGAGAGTCATCCTATGTGTTGATAATTATTAACCAAGTATTTAAAATACAATTTTTGTAATTCCTTTTTCCACCGGCTCATTTACTGGAGTTCTCTTTCCTATTGGCTGTTCCATAAGTGACGCTTGCATTTCTGCCTGGCTCTGTATATATGACATTGGTTGGGTTTGTGTCTTGGGTTTGTGTCTTAGGTTTGTGAATCAGACAAATGGAAGTTTCTGACTGAGGCACTAGCAAATCGTGCATAGATTTGTGATAATGAGACCGGTGCTAGGCTAGTCCTGGCCAGAAACTGTCTCTAAATAGACTTCCCCTCTTTCTTTTGTGAATGCATCAAGGAAAAGAAACCTCCTCCTTCTGTCTGTTTTGTTTGTTTGTTTGTTTTTTGAAAACTATCTTTAACATTTGGCTTTTTCTTACTATGTACCTACTTTTAAAGGCCCTTGTTCCATTTACCTGATTTATATGCATCAATGTCTTTCAAACATTTTCGACTGAGACCCACAGTAAGAAATGTTTTATATTGTGATACAGCATATATTTATACATACATATGAATAAATACAAAATGAAGTTTCATTAAACATCTCTTACCCATACTATATATATACACACAACGGATTCTCATATTTCTGTTCTGTTTCATTCCATTCATTGCCATAGTGTTTTTGTTTTTTTAATTCTATTCACAACCCAGCGAATTATTTTTGGGCCCACTGAATGGTCACAATGCTGCATTTTGGACAAAATACCTGGAGGAGTAAAGTTTATTCTATCAGTATAACTAATACAGATGGTGATAACCAACAATTGAGTGACACAAATTTAAAAAATTATTTTGGGGTTTTAAAAATCTTTTTAAAATAAGAACAAGCAGAATGGGCCACTAATGAATACAAGTGTAATCCTGACACTATATGGAGTTTCCGTCCCTTAGAGTTTATGCAACAGTGATGTGAGTCCCTATTCCATGCCCTGTCCAAGATTCGGGGCGGGGGGACGGACTTGTTTTATGTTCCAATGGTCATTTTCGCTTCTGTATTTCTAAATAACTTTCTTATTTTTTCATGGAGCATTTTATGGCTGCTTTTGTGTTTTTAAAATCTACTCCGATATTAATCCAAGCCTGGAGTGAGCTCCTTTCCTTCCATTCTTTTTGAAAGGCTTACTCACACAAGGGTTGTTTTCACTTTTGTACAGTGTCACACATGTTCTGACACTTCGGGCAGCATGAGGTTTACAACTGAAAGCATCTTAGATGTATCATTTCTTAAATGATTAATCCTCTCTGCCATACTGCGTGAGGATTCTATATCTCCAGTCATCGCCACCCCCGCCCCCACCCGCCATCTCCTTTCTGAGGAGGAAGAGCATCCTTTCCATTTCTGGACAAATAGCTGGTATGTTCTCCAGCCTCTTGGTGCTGACCCTCTAGCTCAGCACCTTCCTCGTTTGCCCCCGAAGGCATCCACCCAGGCTTTGCAAGAATCCCTTCCTGGGCCAGAAGCCTCTCAAGGCCAGTCTCCTTCTGTCTCCTTTTTTCGTTCTCCCTCTATGGAGGATAGTGCAGGGCATTTCATGAGATGGGCAAGATGAGCGCAGTGGGGGAAGTGAACAAAGTTAGGAGAGAGGAAATGAACTCTCAGAGGACCAGATGGACAAGGAAGAAGGGAGGACAGGTGGTAGCCATAGAGAATCCGTTTGTGTCACATGACTCAGCATTTGCCCTGTTACTCTTTGGGTAATCTCTGAAATGTGCTCATGATAGCAGTCATTTCAGCTGTATATTAAAACTAATTCTTTCCAGCTGTGATATATGGAGTCTTAGAGGATGAGAGGTTCCCATTTCAGGAGCTGAATGGGCACTTGCTTCTCAGGTGAGGAACCTGCAGAGGGAAGGTCTGTGGACGAGGACAGCTCTCAGTGTGAGGTTAGGTGAGCGTGGGAACAGGCATCCCATTCAGACGGCTGGAAAAGAAGCTTTTGTAAAACTATAAAGAAATCCTTTAATGAGGGCAAAAGTCAGACCCAACCTTTACTCTTAGCCTCACCAGACCTAGGATTCCATGGCATGTGAAGAGCCCTGCCTTTTTAAAAAAGACTTTTGTTAATGAACCCAGAGGTTCATCCCAGATATGGTGTTTGCAATTTAAGAGTGTAAGCCACATGTCAGTGCCGAGGGAACCTTCACACTATTGGTCTAAACATCAGAGTTTGCAAGTAGGAGTTTATCCTGTGCAGTCACTCTTCTCAGGAATACTCTGTCCTTTCTCCACCACCTCTAGTTCTGTGCAGCTGAGCCACGCTTCCTAAAACAGCTGACAACCACTTGGTCTCCGGGGATCTCATTCAGCCATTGCCTGGATCGAGCGTTCAGTTCAGTATAAGGCCAGACTGTCTTCCCATCCAAGTGCTTTAACAGACAACCAGCACGTAGTATTTAGGGATTTTTTTTAAAAGTCAGTGAGGTCTAACATGTATATATTTTGTTGGGATTTTCTTGTTATTATAAAAAAGGGTGACTAAGGTATATAAAGGGAAACCAATGGTTCTGATTATTGTGCTGTGTGTTCCCAACAGTTCGATAAAATAAAATCCAAAGTTCTTAGGTTTTCCTTCAGGGTTAATACTAACGCCATGCATGTTCCCCACCAGCCCAGCTACCATTCTGGTTCAGAGACTTGGAATGGGTAATAAGATTATAAAACAAGCCTCTTGCTTGCCAGCTACCACATGTTAATAACAATAGTAGTTATAACTCACTGGAACGCTGGGTTTTTAGGTTTTACTTTGTTTAATTTAAAGAAATAAAAAATCTAGAGAAGAAAAAAGGATTGCATAAAGGAAAAAATAATATACTTTTAGCAGAACAGAACTGTTCTTTTAACTTGTGGGCACCTCTATCCCTCTGTAGAACTTTGCTGTTTTAGTGGAGATGAAGGGCTGAGCACAAGGGGATGGTAGGATTGGGTTAGTTTAAAGCAAGTTTCCCAGCCTTGGCAGTATTGAAATGTTGGGCTGGATAATTCTTTGTGGTGGGGACTGTCCTGTGCATTGTAAGGTGCTCAGCGGCATCTTTGGCATCTACTCACTACATGCCAGTAGTACGTCCTCACCCCCAGCCAGCTGGGATAATCAGAACTTTGACTTTGCTAAATGTCCTATGGGGTACAAATTGCCCTTTATTGAATACTGTTGGCTTAAAGTAAAACAACAACTTTCAAAGCTTTCCTTACTTACCCATTTTGTCTAACCCAAAAGCAGCAGCAGGACTATGATTTTTTTTTTTTTTTTTTTTAGGTTTGTAACAAGAAGTGACTTAAGAGTTTTAAATCACATTTGGCCGTGACTTTTTCTGGGTGAATCACAATTCAGTTTTAACTTCATGTTTCATAGGTTTACACATGCACTTAGAAATACATAGAACCGTACTCCTTTCTAATGTCCATGTTGTCACATGGATGGTAATTCGGACATTATTCTTCCAGTTGAAAGTAGCTGAGGTCACATTTTGATAACCTCTGATGGAGTCTGACCCTTTGTATCTTTTTCTTCTTTTGCTGGAAGTTTTTTATAGCTCAGTGTTCTTGGGGATTCACTGGGGGAAACAATGTTTGAGTTCGAACAACTCACTTCCTATTTCCAAATAATCCTTGTTATCTTATGCTTTCTAAAAGCAGAGAAGCTATGGAGGGGTGGTGAATAAACATGTGTGGATTTGTTATTGTGTTTATTTTGCAGTAAGCTTTAGTTAAAGGGGAAAAAACCTCCAGTTTATCTGAATCTCTTCAAATAATATACACATTGGTATTGGCAGCAGTTGGCCAGGCTGTTTATCAGTGTTAACTTTTTGCATTTTTTAGTTAATACTGGGGATGTTGGGGTTTCATACTTGGGGTGTGGGAAATACATAGGTAACACCAGTTATAAGTAATGCTAATTGGTTCTCCGTCTTGGTTTCAATTAGAATTACCTGCAGAGTTTTGATGCTCTGCATCAGAAGTCAGATGCTCCAGGGATGGGCCCAGGCCTCAGCGCTGGGTCTCCTCTTCCCCCTATTCAAGTGGGAGTGAAGGTTGAGAACCAGGGCACATTTTTATAAGTTTTATTGTGACACAGCCACACCCAAGACCCCGTGGCTTGCAAACCTAACATATCTACTATTTGGCCATTTACTGAAAAAGTTTGCTGACCCTGTCTCTAAACTTATAGTGAAGGTTTTTAAAATATTTTGAAAAGAGGCTTTATACAAAACTGATAGTAAAAGGGAAAAATCCAGCATTTTGCAGAGTCTGTAGGCTCAGATTCTGTCAACTTTCTTGCACCTGAGGAAAATTGAAAAGCATTTTTTTTTTTGAAGAACTGACTTGAAGATCTTGTCACACCAGAGGGAGACGTGACCAAGTTAGCACCCAGACAGGGAGGCACCATTGTTTACATTAGGACACTTTGTGATGAGCAGTCGGCACTTGTCTTCTAATGAATGTTCATTTCTTAGACTGTGTAATCGACTTGAAGAAAGGCCTGTAGAGGCAGAAATGTTTCTCTCATGCAAAGTGCATTTGAGTTGGTTATTACCACTGCAGCAATTCTAAAGGGTGGCAGACCCCTGGAAAAAACACCCCTTAGTTCTGGAGAATCTCATGTATAAAAAGAAAACTAATGGAAAATTTTGAATGACTTCATTTCTACCTTCTATTAGTTCAAATGGAAAGTTGATGGTTATAAACAGTTGGTCAAAATTTTCAAAAAGGGCCTTCTTGGGTCATGGGCCCCAAATGGCACCAAGTATGAGAGCACAGGTAATTTATTCCAGTCTCTTGTGAGCACAGTGCAGTTTCTGAGCCAACAGCATTAGCCTCTCCTGGGAGTGATTTTACTCTGAAGCCCCAACCCAGACTGACTGAATCAGAATCTTCTTTTTCACAGGATTCTTAGGCTATTTTACACACACCAGAGAGCACTGGGAAGCACTGGTCTAACTGGTAACTGGGTCAGTGCAGGCAATACCGTCAGTCAGTTGTCACTTCTGTCTGATGACTTCCGGGCTCTTTAATGGCTCTCCTGACTTGGGCTCACGTATTAAGAGCAGCGAGTTTCCCCCTTTCACCATTTCCAAGCATTGCTTACGTGCCCTCTTACTTAGTAAAGGTTTATATGATGGTAGAAAATGAAAATTGGATGATTGAACTGAAGAGATACTATTTTATCTGCTTCAGCAAAATAAACTAGAGAAGATAAAAGGAACTTGTCAGGTAGGCTTACTTGAAAGGTAATAATTAACGTGGAATGGCATCTTTGCTCCTGCATGAAGAAATAATCCACTCATCAAGCATACGTTTGTGCTGGGGAGCAGTTGGAAGAGGCAAAAATGAACTCTTTGAGCTACTCACATTAGCACATGGAAAATCAAGGACTTAGGCCTTTCCACCAAACAATGCTGTAATATTCAAAGTACACCTCAGCCTATATTATTTGCAGAATTATCCAAAATTTGGATTTCCATAGAAGATCTTGAGGAAGCCCAGTACTTAATTTTGTCAAATTAATACTTTAAAAAAAAATCTATTATGTAGCTTTCTAGATATTTTATTGGAAAACATGATTTCTAAATCCTTCCTAAATTCTTGAATGGAATTGGTTTATCCTGAATATTCCCTAGATTGACTACTTTTTTGATAAAATCAATACTATCTAAATTCAGTATTTTTAAAGCAGTATAAATAACTGAAGTCTAGATGTTCTTGCTGTGAAGATAGGACCATGCATTTGATGTTTAGTGTCTGCACCAGGGTGTGTGCAGGAAACAGCAATTCTAGGTGTGCACAGACGTGACCAGGAAGAACCAGGAAAGGGGAAGTGGCGCTCTTCTAACCCTGCAGGTCCCATCTCCTTAGCTGTGAATGAGAGGCCAAGAAGCTGTATGAACTACTTGCATAGAAGCTGTCCCAGGGTCCCAAAGGCAAGGTCCGATTGCCAGAAAAAATGCATGAATGCCAAGTGTCAGCTACTCTCTGCTACTCTAGGGAGAGCATGTGGTCCCTTCTGCCTTCCCTTCCGGCTTCAACATGTCACTCCATGTCCTGTTAGCAGAATCCACATCACCTCCAGAATCTTGGTGAAAAGAGAGTCTGCAAAACAGATATCAAACTTCTGTTCCTTGTGATGGGGAAAAGCATAGAAGTCTGGGGGTTGGGGGCACAGGGAGGCAGGGATGGATGCTGAGTGACAGTCTCCAACACAGCATCGTGCTCGTGACAACAGCTTACCTTCACATTATTGTCGTGTTGTATCTTAAAAAATATTCTCTGTATGAACACTGTAAGTTAACACATGTCAGTTTTGCATGTGAGAAAATGTGAAGAGGTTCAGTGATTGGCTGCCAGTCAAACAAGCCAGTCATTGGCACAGCAGATTGTGTCGGCCCCTAAACCACGCTCTCCCATTTTTGCTGCCCTGTTCCCTTTAGTACTTTTTGATTGGGCATCATATGACGAGATGGAATTTTAGGGGTGCTTTAGCAGGGACCCCAAGAAAGAAAAGTTACCTCAGAATGCATAGTTCTAATATTTTCAGGGTTGGTATACTGGAGGGCAAATTTATAGTTGAGTATACTTCCAACTTAATAGGTTGTTCCCTTAATTTAAAGAATTAGAGGCAATTTTTGAAATGACTGTCAAATGCATCTTTATTCTTAGTATATTTTTTCTTTTTCCTTAAGCAGATGAAACCCCCGGACAACCGCCATGCCATGACTTCCCAGTACAGGATGCATTCTTACTACCCGCCTCCCTCCTACCTGGGCCAGAGTGTGCCCCAGATCTTCACTTTTGAGGATGGCTCTGCTTATGCGGAAGCCAGAGCGACTGGTAGGTGTCTGGTTACACAGAGGGGTCTTGGGGTGGAAGGAGAACAGGGTGTCTAGCGCTGGGCTCCGGCTCTCTGAGGGCTCGCCCTTTAGGAGCTGCTGAGTTCATTGCTCTGTGCCTCTTACATCAGTACTCTTGAAAGTATTTTGTTGTGGATGATTTTGCTTTGCTATATTCTTAATATTACATTTCTCTTTTCTGTGTACCTGGAGTGACAAGAATAAGATGAGAGACTCCTCAGAAGCTAAAAATGTGTTTTCCGGAGGATCAATATGAAATACAGAGGCACTTTAAATGTGATTCCAAGTCCTGATATTTTTAGTGAAGTGAATTTCCATGTATTGAATACTCATTTCCCAAAACTTTTCTATTTTAAAATTGAAGGTATATTTATCTTTTGGGGGAAGAAATAAAATAACATAATAAAACATTTTTGAACACAATAGATCTCAGAGTTTATGTAGTAGCAATGCAAATAACTTTGATAAAATGGCTTTAAAGTAAAAAATGACTGTTTTATGAACCAAAGCACTTTGAAATACACAATTGCTCAACTTCAATTTTAACCTTCTCCCCAACATTTACACTGTGGTGATAGATGTCTTTTATGGCTGCTGTGTTTCCATGACCTGTTTTTAAGTTCTTTATATTTAAGCATCATCTTTTGATCTGAGAGAGTGAGAAGCATACACATTGAGGCAATAAGTAGAAATCTGGGTAACAGTGAATGACTTGGTAGAGAAACTTACTACTAGAACTTACCTTGGACTAAATAAATCTGTTTTTTCAATAACTTGACTTTCTATAGAGAACTTGTTTCTTGGTAAAGCAAGTGCTTAAGAATGAGAATGAGAATCATATTCTGATTTACAAATTTAGAACAATGAGGTCTAAAAAGGCTGGGCAAGTTATGCTTCCTTTATCATACTAAAATAAAATAAAGGATTCCATTAACATGGAATATATAGGTTGAGGGAACTGATCATTGTGAACTATAGAGAGACTGAGGTACACACTGTTGATTGTACTTTGACTTTTATTAATAATCATTTTGTTGGAGTGGACAAACACAACTATTATAAATATTCATGCTGAATAATATATGCCCACATGGTCTTTCTTTTATACTTCTTTTGATTATATACATTTATCTGGATTGTAAGCTCCTTAAGGATAGAGAACACATCTTACACCTTTTTATCTGCGATGATGCCTTGTATTTGTTATTTATTGGTTGAGTGATGAATGAATGAACAAACGATTTAGGTGTTATTTTTAAGTTTGTTCTTTAAGGAAACAATCCTGAAAGGGCAGAATTCTAATAGTCTGATGAAGCCAGGGAACAACTTAGGGATAAAGCCGTTAAATAAACATTCCTTCAGAAAATTAGCAATGAAACCTGTTTTCAGGAAGGAATTGTGTGAGCTTCTTTCTCCAGGATTAATGGAGTGTTTTTATAAGCACTGGCATTCTTGAGACAAAGGTGTAAATTCAAAGGAAGGCAGTAAGACAAAAAGATAGGAGGGAATTTATTAGAACAGAGAGGAATGAATTTGGAGAGGAGCAGTAGGCATTTGAATTTATGGCAGAAAAGGAAGAGACTCAGAGGCAAGAGGTTACAGTCCAAGAAAGAAAAGACTGGCTACACCAGGGTTCATAGGGAAAGACCACGTGAATAACACCTAGACTTTCTCAAAACTTTTCTGGCGATCTGTTTTTGAAAGCATGGTGTAACCTTCCGGAAGCCCTCTAGCTCACTAATACCTAATGAGGAGGGTCAGGTGTCAGACATGAGGGAATTGGCTAGGAAGAATTGCAATGAAATCCCAGTGAGACCTATTTTGGAATTGTCATGGAGAAAAGAGAGTATGAATTAATAGAAAATCCAAATCTCAGCTAATTTTTAAAAGAAATACGGCTTTATGACTTCCAAATATATGGTGTCATGGGTTCTACATTGCATGAGATTTTTACAGAGCTTGTGGGAAGGGAAAAGAGAAAGTCGTGTTTGGGCGTCCACAAGGACACCCCAGGTGTCCTCTCTGGGGGCTCTGGATCCTTAGTTTTATCGTCAGCATTGACACAAGTGGGGAGCTCTTTGGGGCAAATAAGGCCCTTAATGAGGCTGAGGCTAGTGGCAGGGTACCCTGAATGGGGATGGGGACATCAGTATATTTATTCGTGGGAATGTGACAAAGGCTGGCTGTTAACCAGTTACATGTATCAATTTTGTTAAGTTTGATCTGAGGTCCTTTGATTGGTTGGGTTAATAAATAAATTAATGACTTGTAAATAACATATCAATTATTCTAAATGGGGAGTTATGAGTAATTTGAAGAACAGTGTTTTCATTAGGTTTAATGTTTCCTTTAAAGTCTTATTTAAGTATAAATTTGTCCATTAAATCTATTTTTTTCAGTGTCTTTAAAGACAACTATAACTGCTCTTTACCACCTGAAGGAATGAGTTTAAGTTAAGACTTTCCTCTAGTTTTGCTAAATATACCAACGTGAAAATAGAATGCAGGGAGGAAAAGAATTATGGGAAAAGTTTTCTTTTTGCCATGTTGCTACTGTCCATTGTTTTTCTTTGTAAAAAGGCTAGGAGTCGTCCTCCTTCTCATATCCTGGAAAGTGTTAGGAGGTAGATCAGAGAGACGGAGGGGCCGGTCAAGTAGGATTTTGTAAACCATCGCAAGCATTTTGGCTTTTATTTCAAGTGCTCCGGGAAGCCATTGGAGAGTTTCCAGCAAAGAGGCGACATGTCTGCCTTGTGGTTTTTAAACAGCCCTCTGGCTGTTGTTTCAGAATAGGTTGCAGTGATGCAATGTAGAAGCAGGGGGCCAGTTAAAAGGCTAATGCAGTAATTTTTGTAAAACACGACAGTGGCTTAGTCAGGGAGGGCGAATGGTATGCTGACAAGCGGTTGAATTTTAGATGTATTTTGAAGATAGGACCCATAAGATTTGCTGATAGATTTGGGATGAGCCGTGAAGGAAAGAGTGGAGGATCACTCCCTGATTTTTAACCGGACCAAGTAGAAACTTGGAGTTTCCATTTATTGAGGTAAACAAAATCATGGGGAAAACAGGTCCATGAGAGTTAGGAGTGCAGTTTTGCACATATTTAGTTTGAGATGTTCATGAGTCATACACGTGGATTTTCAAATGGGAATTGTATGTATGAAGACTAAACTAAGATCTCGATCGTTCGGTGCATAGATGTTATTTGAAGTCAATATGATGAGATCCCCTGGAGAAGTGTGTGTAGATGGAGAGGAAGGACCAAGGACTGAGCCCGGGCATCCTCCAGTGTTTCAACCTCTGGTAGATTAGGAGGACCAGGAAAGGAGTGAGTAATGCAGAGCAGCCTATGAGACAGGAGAAAAACTAAGAGCAAAGAGTGTCTTGGAAGCCAGCTACAGAAAGCATTTCAATGAAAAGAGTCAAACAGTGCTGATAAGTCAAGTGATATGAGGACTGGAATTGACCACTGGCTGCTGCAAGGTAGAGGTGACTGATGACCTTGGTGAGGAGCCACTTTGGAGGGGAAGTGAGAACAGAAGCCTGACTGCCATTCAGGAGTGCCTGCGGCCAGCGGGTGCGGACAGTGCTGCAGGGGGTCTTGCTGTAAGGGCGGGCAGTGAGACGGAGCACTGACTGGAGGAAGAAGTCAGTTCAAGGAAGGGGAATATTGGGATGGGCTTGTGTGCTGATGGGAGTAATCCGATAGAAGGAAAATTAGCTGGTGCAGGGTATGCGTGGAGGCACGCTTAGGGACGATGGCAGTGTCCCAAGACGGGATGGGAGCTAAGGCAGTGGTCCACATAGTGGGGGCCACAGACTTCACAAGGGTCTGTGGATAGCTTTGTTTCTGGTCTAAAAGGAGATAAGTGAGGGAATTAAAATTAACCAAAAACTTGAGCAGCTTGACAGCAATTTTATATCTGGAATCTAGTGAAAAATCGGGGCTTGTATTTTTGTCTTTGATTTTTCTAGTAATTTTTAATTGAAGTAACAGTCACCTGTCACAGAAATTAACGAGTAATCAGTTTAAAGTATAAAAATCAAGGGCATTTAGTATGTTCATGATGTTGGGCAGTCATTACCTCTGTTAGTTTCAGGGCATTTTGTTCACCCCAGAAGGGAACCCCATATCCCTTAAGCAGTCACTCCCCATTCTCCCTTCCCCAGCCTCTGGTAACCGCTAATCTGCTTTCCATCTTGATGAATTTGTACAGGAAGGGGTGCTAGGAGCATCGTGGAAATGAATGCTTCCTCAACTAGAGATAAAGGCATGGATTGCACAGTAATACTTTTGTGTTTATAGATGGACACATATCTAGGGGTGGGTGGCATTTCATGTCTTAAATAGGCATCTCTCCTTACATGTTGAATTGTTCAGTATACATTCTTGGAGTATATTTTGGCTGGCCAACTCTGTAAAAAGGTTTCAATTTAAAATGGGAAAGATACACATACTTTGATCTTTTTATCTGTATATTTTTTGCAAAGTTCCAGAGTTAGAAATGGTTCACCCTTTTTCTTCTAGTTTTTGGCCTTTTCTGGCTCAGATAAAGTGGCTAGCTCCTGTACAAACTCAGCCTTCTTTTACATTCAACCTCTGCTCTTACCTGGAGAAAAAGAAAAACACATTTCAGGTGTTTATTATGGATCATGAGCTATTCATGTATTAATATCTAAAACAAAGGCTGTTAACAACTGTGTGAGGCAAGGTGTAGAGACATTTCACCCAAAGGCCAAATGGCCCAGGTCAGTGGAAGAGCCTCTCTGAGTTGAAAGCCTCTTGGTCCTTCTGTGATGTCCAAGCAGCTTGCAGAGGCCGATGTATTCCCAAATATGACTTGTGAATGCACTCAGCATTAGCAAATCTGTAGGCCAGTGAAGCTAGAAGTGCCTGACTTCACTGATGGCGCATGCTGCCTGCCCCACAGTTAAGATGACTAAAAGCAAAATGGTTAAGCATTCACTCTGTGGGATAAATATGTTTAATTCTATTCATTAGGGTTGATTTTTAGCAAAAGATCATGCAGCCAAACCTCCCAGTTCTGTAGGTGAGAAGAGAGGTGGTGCTGCCTGTTGAAAGCACGCTGGATCACCTCACTCAACCATCCAGGATGTCACTGTTACCTTTTATGTCAGGTGATGTGACATTCTGCCAGGAGCGGCTGGGTGGGGTTGTTCAGCATCTGAATGGAGCTCTGACCCACAGCTGTGTAGTCTTGGGAGTGTCAGACTCTCCTCTTGAGAGCCTCAGTTTCCTCACCTGTTCAAGGAGGGCGAGATGGGCCCTGTCAAACCCACAGAGGTGTTGTAAGGATGAAATTGGGTCTCTTATGTACACAAACTCTGTAACTAAATAAATGCAACAAGAGGTGGCAGGATACTATTCTTACTTTCACCATTCCTTTCTGCCAGAGTTGTGTTGATGTTTCAGGTAGTTCTTGTCAGGGAGAAAGATGTTCTAGAAATGTTTTAAGAGTCTTGCTCAGACAGGAAAGAGAGCAGGCCAAGGGATCTGAGGGCTGCTTTTGTAATGTGTATTCTGCTCTGAACTGTATGACGGGCTGATAAGAAGAATGCTGATTATTTTGCCCCTTGCTTTTTAAAGAAAGCTGAATGTATTTTATGCAACATTTAGAAAATGCTGAGTTTAAACCTGGCACTTCAGGAAGGGATTTATTATTTGCTAAATCCAAAGAAAAAGCACTCGGCTGGTAAACCTATTTTTCTTATGTGACCTTTTTATTTTCAGCTTAGCTTTGAACAGAGTTAGGTAGTGGGACATTCACATGCACCGACCGTGGCGGCCAGTGCGTGCAGGGGAACGGGAGCCAGCGCAGGAGCGGAGCACTGGCTCGGACCCCAGCCCTGGGTGGGATCCTAAGATGCTCACTTAATCTCTCAGAGCTTCAGTCCCACATCTGGAAGGTTGAAACAGAACAACAGCTTTACTTATTTTTATATATAGATCATATAAGCAATTGTATAAAAGTGTGGCAGAAGCGGTCAACTCCCTCATTCTCACGTGAAGACCCGTCACCATGTCTAACATCTTTCTATTTCCACCAGCGCCTGGCGGTGGGCTGTGCACATGAAAGTGACTACAGTCACTAAGGGGGGCTTATTTTTTAGCTCTAAAAGTAGCCTGTTTGAAACTTAACCACATGTGGATTCTGATTCTTGAAATTAGCTAGACATCATGGCCTGCTGAGTGAGGAAGAGGAAGCATATAATAATTTTAAGCACAGAATAAACATTTAGAAATGGCAGCTTTGAAGACTTATTTCCAATATATCACACACATGATATGTTTCCTAAGTAAAGAAAAGGAAATAACCAGAGAAGAGGGGTGTGTAAAGAATAGGATAGAAGGAAGGTAAACTGCTGTTTTGATGACATCACATAGATTTTTGTATTTTTCTTCCTTCATGAAAAGAACACCCTACAAGGCAAACTGGAAAAGATTGAGATCCAGTGTTCCCCTGACATGTCCTCTGTGTAAAACTCTGGCTTTTGACGAGGCCACCAGCAGCCTAGAAATGGCAGGCACTTCCCAGGGGCCTTCCTGAACCATGTCACTCTCAAGGACAGACTTCACTCACCGCAGCATTTGAGCAGGAATTACCAGGGTGTGTTCTCACACCCAGAGGACAGGGGTCCTAGTCTTTTAGCTTTGTATTCCTCCAGGTGCCTAGCTTAGCATCATGCCATGTTCTCAGAGGGCTGCAGGCATGGTTCCTTGTTTCTTAAATGAATGTCTGGAGTTAGGCATCCTGGTAAAGCAATCCAGGAAACAAATTGTCTATGGACTCACATGGGGTACAAGCATGCCCTGGATTTATACCATGTAGAATCTTCCCTTTGAAAAACTTGCATTTTAAAGACTTAATTCTTCACACATGCTTGGTTTATGATTAATAACGTAGCTATGCAAGAGAGGTCGAGAGGGGCTTTATCACTATTCTCACTTAACAGAGATTGGGTGGAGTTGCAGGCTGAGTACTGTGCCGTCTCTGAGCGTTGGTGCTGGTGTGTAGTAAGAGGAGCCAATGTAGGAACCCAACTCCCTCTGAACCACTTCCTGTGGTTTCCTCTTTCCTTCGCTTCTTTCCCCTTTTCTCACACTTATGTAGTTCTTAGGATCTCTGCATGACTGTCTGTGCACTTGATGGGGATAACTCATTCACTTCTCATAATAGTAGTAGTATCCCCATTTTGCAGATGAGGACACTGAGGCATAGAGACAGTGCCTACGAAGTAGGGAGGAGAAGGGGTCCTCATTTTCACCTGGCAGGGGGAGAAACAGCACGGTGACATCTTAGCTTGTTTGAGGCCTCCCTGGATGAGTCTGGCGTTCTCACGTTTGAAATACTTTTAAGGAAATGATAGCTGTGATTGGGGTTGAGAGTGTACTTGGAAATGTACTGTCTGCTAAGACTAAAAATATGGATGCAGTAGTACTTCTTGTGCTGTAATGATAAAATTTCAGAACCTGCTCCTTTGGTATGCGCGTCATGCCGCAATACCCCCATCTGGGGGTACCTTGCTGTAGCGTGTTGGTGTCCCAGCAAAAAAACCCCAAACCAACAAAAAAAACAAAAACAAAAAGCATATCAGGTGTGGCATTTACATTGCTATTCCCAAAGCTAAATATGACATAAACTTTAAAACCTCTTTTGACCTAATTAACACAGGGAAGGCACTTTTAATTTTGTGGTTATTTTTGAATTTTCTTTTTATAACAGGTGGGCGTGAAATACAGTATTAATATATGATTAAGATAGACATTATTAAATTAGTCATTAGCTTTAAAATTATAAGTGCATAGAAATACAATCAATTGCTTTTATAGTTCTTTTTGTTCTGTGGTTTTATTTTAAAATCAGTGTGAAAAAAAGGCCTGTTGATTTTCCCAGATAATTTTTGAGAGAGACAGTATTTTATACTCTACTTAGTCTGTCAGTGGCTTATTATGAGATTTCTTTTACATCTTTAACTTAGGCTCTAAAAATTGTAAATTCAGTATATAGGGCACCTTTGCAGGGGGTTTTCTTTGGGCTAAGATTGTAGTCTACGGTCGGATGCAGAGAGTGGAAGCTCTGGAAAGGACACTTTCTGGGACTCATAAATGTCCTGAGATAACCAGGTTGAACATAAGGATTAGGAAACATTGCTTGCCCCCGTTTTCAATGCTAATTTTGTCTTGATGGGATTCAGGTGTGACATTTAGTCCCTTGCCTGCCTGCTCGGTGCAGGGAGCTCTGTCAGTTGTGGACACATCACACGTCATCGGGTTCGCCTGTTTCTGTTACTTACTCAGTGACCACTTGTATTTAAAAACCCTGAAGATGCAACGCCCTCATGGGCATTAACTTGGATTCGACATTAGCCACTCCAGTTAGGGAAACCAATATCATCACACACGGGGTTTCTCCTTTGGAAACCGACTTGAATGCATTGGGCCTCATTGACGTTTTTCAGGCATGGTGTGGAGTAACGCGGGAGTTTATTCTCTCTGTTCGATTCCTTGGAGGCACAGCTTGAGTCAACTACAACTTGAATAACCTTCAGGAAAGCTGTGCTGTCCTTCTGTCTGCCGCTGTCTTTGAAAATTGCCTCCAGAGTTAGTGAGCAGGAACAGTTAAGATTTACAAACAATGATGAAGCTTGTCATGCATCTTTCACCATTCATCATCCAGGTGCCGTGCCTGGGCGGTGAAGTGTTCTTCATAAAAACCAGCTCAGTGTGAAATACACCTCGCTGCAATGTTTACTGCTCTGAAGCTCGTCAGAGGCCCTTTATAGTAAATCCAGATTGCGATGTGACATTACAGTATATCATTGCCCGGCGCGGTGGGGTTTACACTGGGAATGAGTGCGGTGCACACCAGATGAGGTGTCTAAATTGAGTTATGTCAGAATTTGGCTGTTATATGGGGATAGCTTTTGTTTTCTGAACACTGAAAGTTAGCTTTATATGTATTTATGTTTATATATAGGCATATACTTCCCATCTTGCACATATACACGGTATACAATATATGCTGAGGTCAGGTTCCAGCTGGGCTTCTGCTGCAAAAGATGGTGACCAGCTTTTAGGTACTTTCCAACTGTTGTTCAGTGAAATTGGCATAAATGGAATCTTTTGGGGGAACCAGAGTAGATGGTTATTTTATCATAGAAGTGGTTTTGATTTACCACTCTTCTTTACAAAACCAAGGATCCCTCTCTCCTGGGATTATTGTAGTATCAGAATGATTGATCTCTTTGATATGAAGGCAAAGAAGAAACCCCATAGGAAACATCACTTGGGGGGAATCTCAAAGTCTGTTGATTATTCATTTTTTTAGTGGATATCAAAATCTTAGTTAGTGCTGCCTCTGTTATCTTGAAAGATGCTGCTTCCAAGAGGAGATTTATGGTGTTTAGCCTAAATCTGCAAAGTAAAAGCACACTGAATTTATTGTATGATCAGGTTTATTTACATTCACCCTAAAAATATTAAAAATGAGCTCTGTAAAAATACAGGATTCGGAGCTAACGGCAGGTCCTACAGTCCCATGATCATTTTAACACACATATTTTAAAATACTCTTTTTACTGTAGCAGTGTTGTTAGGAGAACCACTTTGTGGCCTTTACATTGAATCCAGGGTCTCTTCCCCCGTTTATACCAAGTCTGGGGGAGGGGTTCCCCCCTACTTTAGATAGGTTTCCCACCATTACCCTCTGCTTCTGGTTGCAGCGTCTTCTCACCTGAGATTAATGAGCAGTGAGGTGCCACGTTGAGCTTCCTGAAGCAGCACAAGAAATGACTGCGGGTGTGAGGTGCTGGCCTCCGGGGGTGGCACAGGGGCCAGAGGCCCTCCGTTGGCTCTTGTGGGAGAGGGGGCCGACAAGTCAGCCCAGCGCAGCCCCTTCATTAGGGTTCCAAGATTCAACACAGAATGGCCAGTTAAGGTTCAAGTTTAGATAAACCACAAAAATTATTTTAATATAAGCATGTTGTCTCAGTGCTAAAAATTATTTATTGTTTCCGAAATTTAATATAGCATCCTATATTTTTACTTGTTAAAGCTGGCATCCTTACGCTTCATCCAAGTGCTCCTCAAACCACTGTCTTAGGGCACTGGGGTAGAAGGCAAAGAGGAACAGTAGATGGAGGAAAGCAGTCCTTCGGCTAAGCATATTCAGCAGTTTTAAGAGTTTCATTTATATTTCTATAAAAATAGCACAAGAGGCAGTGCTGATCATGCTTGGAACAGTTTCTGGTTTGGGCTGAAACCATTCATGGGTTTCTCGGTGAAAAGTCTCTGGGTTAAAATTTATCTTGAACATATTAAATGTATTGATTATTCCTTTGTTTAGGTAATTCATAGGTCCCAACATTTCTTTTTTCGTGTTTTATAGGTTAGCTCCATTAACCTAACAGCAAATAAAAATGAACCCACTGCTACTCAGAATCAAAGTAGAAAGTTGTACTTCTCATGCATTTGGTTCATTTGTCTGCCTGGTAGCTTTGCCAGCCACGACAGTGACTCCTGAAGCATCTGACGGGACCAGTTCCTCTCTCTTCCCTGAACCCCCGCCCCCAGCATATGTACTGATGGCTCAGTCAATAAATAAGTAATAAATTCACTGAGCACCAGTTATGTGTCTGTGGACCTAGCATTATGCCCAGGAGATGAAGCACAGCCCTGGAAAGCATGCTGCAGTGGTCCCTAAATGTCAGCAGATCTTGGGGATGCACATCTTTCCTTCCTGTACACAGGACAGCCTTGCTCCCTCGCTTCTAGAGGCTGTACTAGGAAGTAGCCCTGTGTCCAGCTGTCCTGCTCTTATTCAAGACTGGGTTGAAGTCTTAACCTTAAGCCTAAGGGAGAGTTTCCTTCTCAAGTTGGAGAAACCAGGATCACAACCAAGTGTGATTTGGATAGATGCTCCAAATACTCAGCCCTTTCCAGGCATGCTTCACCTTTGTTACTTAGAGGGTTATAGAAGTGGGATGGGCTTGATTGATGGGTTGGTTTGTTCACAACAGTTTTATTAATAGATATATAATTCACATACCATAAAATTCACCCCTTTAAAGCATACAGTTCAGTGATTTTCAGTATATTGACAAAGTTGTATGATCATCACCCCTACCTAATTCTAGAATATTCCCATCATCCCTGAAGGAATCCCCATTGAAATCACTTTTCATTTATATTTCCCTCCCAGCCCCTGGAAACTACTACTTGACTTTTTGTCTTTATGGATTTGCCTATTCTGGACATTTCATATAAATTGAATCATATAACATGTGTCCTTTGTAACTGGCGGCTTTCACTCAGCAAAGTTTTTTGAGGTTCATTCAAGTTGTAGCATATAACAGTGCTTTTTATTGTGCCTTATTTTTAGTTTAAAAACTTGCAGGACCTAAAAAACTATTAAACCATAAAATTCTCAAGGTGAAATACGTCTTTTAGCTCATTTTATTAATCTCAAGCTCTTTCAACTCAACACGTGAATGTCTAATGAGTAGAACCTACTCTGAAGTGAGAGAAATGTAGTATAGACACTGAGCAAGCCATATTGTGCAGTTTTCCTATTTTATGCTAATACTATTTATATTATTCTACTAGGGCTGCCATAAGAAAATAGCACAAGCTGGGTAGCTTAAAAAGGAAAATTTATGTTGTCACAGTTCTGGACGTTAAATTTCTGAGATCAAGGTGCCGTCAAGGTTGCTTTCTTGTGAGGCCTCTCTCCTTTGGCCTTTCATTTGTGTTATGTGGCGGGGAGATCGCTTTGATCTCTCTTCTTATAAAATAGCTCTATCACATGAGGGCCCTACTCTTAAGACCTCATTTAACCCCATTTACCTCCTTAAATGCCCTGACTCTAAATACAGTCACATTGGAGGCTAAAGCTTCAACGTAAATTTTGGAGGACACAGTTCAGTCCATTAGCATCATTGAGGGCTTACTATCTCTACATGTCTCCTCTTCTTGATGAAGTTTTTGGGAAATAGGAGAAGGATGCTGAGGCTTGGTGGGCCAGTGTGTACAGAATGAGTGGGTTATCCTTCCTGGTCTAACGTTTGGCATTTGCTGATCACTCACTCACCCCCAGCTCTGACACGCCGAGCCCAGCCTGTGGCAGGCCCTCATCTGTAGGCCAGGCCCCCAGAGCAGGGGTGTTTTTTGGAGATGGAGAGCTTCATACTGGAGCACAGCCCACTCACCTGGAACACGTTTTTCCCAGATCGTTGTTCTTCCTTACCTCTCCCATCCCCTCCCTCCAAATTTGGTTTCTTCTTTTTCCTTCCCTGAATTTGGAAAAAGAATTTCTGATTTTTTTTGCCATCTTCACCCTTGAAGTGCTTCGTGTAGCCTTAAACAATTTAACTTGCAAATTAAAATCTTTGCCAATTTTCCTGGCAAATACGGAGGGGAGTTTGAGCTTTCCCACACAGGGAAAAGAATGAGAAAGCAATGCATTGCTTCCGGATGTTATAAACTAACACAAAAGTTACCTTATGGTTAGCATTCATAAACTAGCTGATGTTCATTGCATATCCAGTCAAATATGGAAAATACTCCATGAAGCAGTTAGACACATACCATTTTATTTAATCCTAACAGCAATCTAACTAGGTAGTAAGAAGTTTTTTCCTCCTGACACCATCCAATTCTGACATGAACTGGGTTTTCTACAGTGTAATTCAGTTCTGACACAAACTCTCCAAAGTTCACCCAGACCACATAGGTTAAGGGCTTAGTCTCACAGGACTGCCCCCACTTCAGACACCAGCCACCAGTGGGGTCCCCAGGCCACCCACATTTCTGCCTAGTCCATTACAAATTAGATCCCTTCTTAGGTTGATAATTAGAGTGACTCACAGAACTTCGGAAAGCACGTTTCTTACCATTACTAGTCGGTTATAAGGCTGTAACTCAGGAATAGAGGGATGGAGGAGAGGCTTAGGGCAAGGTGTGGGGAGAGGTGGAGAGCTTCCACACCCTCTCGACAGACCACCCTCTCAGCACCTTGATGTGTTCACCAACTCAGAAGCTTTATAAGAACCCTGTCATTAAGGGTTTTTTTGGAGGCTTCATTATGTGGGGTGTGATTGATTAAATCATTGGCCATTGGTGATTAACTCAATCTCTAGCTTTTGATGTTGGGGTGTGGTAGGGCTGGATGGTCCAAGCTTCTATTTAAGGCAGGGTCTTTTTGGCACTTGGCCCTAAAGCTGTCTAGGGGCCCACTGAGAGTCACCTCATCAGAACCAAAGAGGCTTCTGTCACGCTAATTACTCAGGAAATTCTAAGGGTTTTAGCAGCTTTGTGCCAGAAACTGGAGACAAAGACTAAATATCTTTCTATGAATCCACAGGTAGGTAGAGCAAAAGTCATTGGCGCCATTTTACAGCAAGTTAATCACTGAATAGAAAGAATGGGGACATGGCTGGGAGTGGAGCTGGGTGGTCTTCTCTGTCCTGGCTTCATGCCTCTCTGGGACACTTTCCAGCTTCAGATTGCCACACCACTATTGACACTATCTTTAGCCTGTTGTCTTAGAGCTTCACCATCTAGTACAGGAGCTACTAGTCCCATGCGCTTATTTGAACTTAAATTAATTGAAATGAAAAATGTATCGTTTTTCTGTCACACTCTCCCCATTTCTAGTGCTCAGTAGTAGCCGCATGGGGCTAGTGACTACTGTCCTGGACAGAGTGTAAAAAGAACATTTCTGTCCTCACAGGCGGTTCTGTTGGACAGCACTATCCAGATAAGTAGGTGAGGCTATTTTGTTAAGGACTTTTAGAGGCAGAGGAAGGGGAATCACAGGGTTCAAAGTTGAGACAAAGCAGGGACAATACAGTAAGTTCCCAAAGCATCATTTTAAAAGTTAAACATAAGCTTTTATTCAAAAAGCTAGTCTGTTTGAGGGAATTGCTTCAGGTGGACTAATTAAAGGCCGATAAATGTTAGTCAACCTTTGGCTGTAACTATGGTGCACTATTTTTTTTTTTTTTTTAATAGCAGATGGAAGGGAGTGAATGCACTAGAACTTGGTTGATCTCAGTCCAACAGTGGTAGTACTTGCCCAGGCTGGGTCTTTATACAGGTCTTTGATCCATTTTGAGTTACTTTTGTTTTCACTTTGAGTTAACTTTTTAAAATGGCATAAGGTAAGAGTCCAACTTCACATTTTTGCACACAGATATACGGTTTCCCCAGAACCATTTATTGAATACATTGTTCTTCTTTCATGGAGTAATCTTGGCACCGACAGCAGAGTGTGACAGAAAGGCTACGAAGTTTGACGCTTGCAGGTGGCCCTCTCCTCTGGTTATCAGAGAACATCGGGCATAGAATGCTGAACCCTCAGCACAAGCCTGTCACGTTGCCAGTTGATGATTCACTTGGATCTCTGTGGTGAATAGATTTTCTCAGTTATTTTTTACTTTGGTTCACACGTCTCTCTCTCGTCTCAACTGTATCTTTTTTTCCACTCCTTACCGTTCTGAAATCAAGGAGAATGGAGTAACAAGGGAAGGGAATCTTTCCCAAATCAGTACCACAGTAGAGCTGTGAGAACAGAAGTGTATGTAAAAGACTGGCTGATTTTTTGTTTTTCCAATGGAAATTTTTCTAATAGAAAGTGACCAATATTGATGTTAAAATTCCGAATTTTTAAGGGTCATTTGAAGCTGCTTATATGTAAGACATGGCAGAACCTCCTTAGATGAGCCCCAGTGGAAAGCCCTGAAATCCGTTCACATCCTATAGGAATATGGCTAAGGAATCAAACTGCTTGAGCTGAGAGCAGACAAGCAAAGAGGGGGTATGATAATGGCTGCCTGGCTGGCTGCAGCCTGAAGTTGTCAATCACCCCTTAATGTTTACAGAAGCGAAAAGTCAATGTGTAGTTGTTTTAATTTGACACACTCTTGGGTTGAGAGTGTAATCGCTGGAGGGGGCAGTTAAGTGGCTGTGCTCCTTGTCAGCTCCTCCGGGTCTGACTCCTGTGCTAAGCGCTTTTTCTGATGAGCAATAGATTGGGTTAAATACCGGAGTAATTGCTCACTTCCGCTTACCAGTCTTGCAGTGCCTTGTACTACATTTCCATCAGCACTTGCCTGAGGCTGTTGGGGTTTATGCTGCAGAGGGAATCAGTCCGTATGTTCATTTTCATGAATCAATGTCGGGTTTTGAAAAGCAGTTGTTACAGCGCTAAGTGGACTGAAATAAATTACACCCCCTCAGACCATTAGAGGAAACCAGAACTGTTTATATCTATGCAACTGGTCTTCTGAATATAAATGACTTGTTTACTTATCAAACCAAATGTTTGTCTCCAGGAAACAGAGGCAAATGATTTGCTCATTTTTAAAAATCTTGCAAATAGCACTTAGCTGCTGTTCAACAAGAGAGGAAATTCTGTGGACTGATATGGAAGTATCCCTCCACGCCTCACCCCCACCCCACCCCACCCCCTGCAGTAAATGGCATTATCCCAAACTCATTTTCGAGTCTGGAGACAACTCTGGGTCTTCTCAAACCCCTACTTGACATGTGCCAGTAATGCACTGAGCTCTAAAAAGAGAGCAGGATTTCTTGCTCTGGAAATTTCTAAGCAAAGAAACTAAATTTTGAAACACATACCAGTATTTCTCTCCTTGGATTGCTTGTGCTACCTGATACTTCTTTACCTTGGTGGGTGAGAGAAAACTGTCGAAATGGCTGCATTCATTCCTTTTGCAAATCCAAGTGACCAGCAGCTTGACCCTTAACGGTTGGGACACAGATTCTGCAGTTTGATTGTATGGCTCTGTTATTATGAAATGTCTGTTTTCATGTTCAGTACTATCTCATGGTTTTCTTTTCTTTTTTTTGAGGTAGGGGAGGGGGTTGGGCCACTGCCTTTTTTCCATTTATCTTTTCCACGGGGCTTGCTATATATAGTCCATGTTAATATCTCAGTGAAACACTAATAATCTTTTATTTTTATTACACATTTTCTGATAATGCTAAATATAAATAACAAAATTTGCCAATTTAACAATTTTTAAGGGTAGAATTTAGTGGCATTAAGTACATTCTTAATGCCTCGTAACCATCTAAGATTACTCTATAGGTCTAAGGCAATGGTGGAGGTGCTGGGTTATCAACTCCAGGTGACCTTCTATCCTGCCCTCACCCCTACTTGCGCCCCACTGGTTGAGTTGCCTCACCGCACAGCATTCTAGGGCTACCTCCAGGGTACCAGTCACCCATCCATCCCTCATGTATCCTTCTCCCTAAGAATCCTCGCCGTTTACCTGACTGCTGGATCCTGACCTTCCCCCTGCTTATGCCCTGGATAGTTCAGCCTCTTCCTTTCTGAGGTGACTGTGGTGCCTACTCTTTGCCCAGGAATAGTCACCAGGCCATTAAGGACATTCTTTTAACTGCCCGTTCCTGTGGAACTGCACTTTCAGGCTGTACCATGTACTGAGGACAATCTTTGCTCCCTACTTGATGCTCCCAACTTCCCTCAATCCACAAGTCCTCTTCTTTAACCCCTTTGAGTGCCAATGTCGCTGTGAGTGACACTGACAAATTTTCCCAAAAGTGCCAGCGTTGTTCCCAGCGACTCTTTTTTCGATGCCTGTAAATGTAAATAACAATGGAATAATTCGTATTTTATGTTTTGTTCTCTTTTTTTTTTGTACTTCAGGTTATATATTGATATAATTTTTTCTCATGTTGATCCAAATTTTGAATTATGCATGGCACTCAAAGGGTTAATTAGCTGCCTCTGAAACTCTGCTATTGTGATGTTTTTCAAAATTACTTATAAATAACAGGGTTAATTTTCCCTGGTCCTGCTCTTTTAAAATAGTGAAACTTTCCTGCAAATACTAAAAAGTCCTATTTTCTTTTATATATTCTTTCTCTTCATTTGTTCCTTGAACTTCATCATTTCTTTATTGTCACTTAATACAGACCACAACTGCCTGAAGAGGACTCTGCATTATTCTGTGTGTAACTTGTAGTCCAGTGCTTCATGCATGGCTATTTTTATCATTATTTTTACAAAAAGAATGTAAGCTCATGGGGAGGAAAATCAAACAGTATAGAAATAGAATTAAACCAGAAATTTCATAGTAAAGTTTTATGATTTCTTTCATATAGATAATTATACATTTTATGTTCCTTTCCTCTGCGGTGTATGTTACAACAACATACATTAATACCGGCAAGAGTGGACATTATGTTTATATCAAAGTATCTTTTTTGCATCCATTGGAATGACCATATGATTTTTATCGTTTTAATGTAGTGAAATGACATTAATGGACTTGGTAATGTAAAACTATCCTTGTATTCCTGGAATAAATCTTACTTGGTCATGAGGCATTATCTTTTTAATAAATACATTGCTAGATTCAGTTTTCCTGTATTTATTTAGGACTTTCATATTGGTAGCCACAGGGAGTTTGACCTTCTTTCCTATTTTGGTGTATCTTGCCATATTTTTGTATCATGGTTATAAGTTCATAGGATGAAACTGAAGTCATTCCTCCTCTTCTGTTCTCTGGAGAGGTTTAAATGGTGCAGGAATAATCACGTCTTTGTGTTTGAATGAAATTGCCCATAAAACCATCTAGGCCTGGACCCTTTTGCAGATGGGGAGTAAGCTTTGATTAACTTATCTGTTTATTTTATGGAAATTATTTAATGAGCTCTGTTCCACTTGATTTTGGCAGTTTTTATTTGAAGAGAACTATTTATTTTACTTTTATTTTTAAACTTAATGATAAAAATAACAGTGATCTTTTAAATTTTTGAAAACACTATACCTCTAATTATATCCACTTTCTCATGTTTAGTGCTTTTTTCTTTATATATGATACTTATTTTGATACTTATTTTCTTTTGTTCATAGTCAGACTTTCCAAATGTTGATTTGTTTTATTGATCATTTCATAGCACCATTATATGAGTTTATTTGTTCATGCATGACATAACTTAAGTTGTTCTTAAGAAGACTTTTTAAGTTCTTTATTTCTATATTTTTCTTTCAGTTCCCACCAACAAAAAGTGAGTACTTGTAGTAATAAAGCCAACTGGCTTAAAGAAGTTACTTCCCCAAAGAATGTGGCTAATAAATGGCAGAGCTGGATTTCAAGCTCAGGTTTATCTTTAAAATTCACTTTCCCCCAACCCCTCATATTATGCTGCTTGGTGAGGTATAAAGGATGTCTGTTTCTTAGCTTGGATTCTGCTTAAAAGCAGAATTCAAGACAACAAGGACTTAGGTGCTATGGTATATTGGACAGTAATTCCAAGTAGGAAACGGCAGCATATAAAAGTTGTGTCATTGGTGTCACCACAGACAGCAACAGGAGTTAGATCTGGAACCTTCTGAGGAGCTCCTAGAAAGCGTCTCAAAATCATCTGAGGATAAAGCAGGAGAAGCATTTATCCATGAGTTCCCATCCCCTTTGGCTCAGGCGTTAAGCCCCCTCACTCCTGAGTTGTGTGTGTCTACTTGAAGAAACCTAGTATCTGTGGCATCAGAGAAGGCCTGGGGTAGGAAGTAAGTGACCCCAGGTCCACTTCTGATGCAGGATGCCATCACAGGGAGGTGGTGAAGCTTGCACAGAGGGGTTGACAAGAGAATGTAATTCTGGCTCTAGAGGCACCTAGTACAGTCTACTTATAGGAATATCATTTGAACTCATACATGACAAGGCATTTACCCAGCTCCCTTTTCCATGAAAGTAACATATAGCCACCTAACCTGGTTATTGGATAGTGAGGATTATTTTTCTTTCATTAAAGTCTGAAACTCATCAGAATAGTGGGATATATGGTCCATTGTCAAATGGACTTCTTTTTTATGTGGGATCATCAGCCAAGAGAAGGGATATCGGGTGGGTTATTTGAAAGTAGTGTGTTGAAAATTTGCCAGCAGATTCCAATTTATTAATGGAGTACTTCATTCTAGAGATTTATTTGGGGCAGAGGATGGTGAGGCACCATTGCATAATGGTTCAGACCATTGAGTTTGGTGTCTCACAGACCTGCATTGTCACTTAGTGCCACAGGAACTTGGGAAGGTGTCTTTTTCTCTCTGAACCTTAGTTTTTCCATTGGTAGGTTGGAAGTGATAGAGTGCATTTTGTTAGGTTTTTAGTGTGAATTAAGTGAAGTAATGTATATAAAGGGCTTAGCACTGTATATAGCATATGGTATTACTTAATAAATTATACTTTTATCGGTTTTAGAAAAATTTCCTGATCTTCTTAATTTTATGTTTCTGATTCAGTTGGTGCCTGTCAAAATTCTTAGAAAGGGTACAGTTGGAAGTGGTGCAGGCAGGACCAATTCCAAGAAAGAAACAGAAGGATGAATTAGTAGGGTTGGACTTCTGTCGTTTCTCTTCTATCATCCGCACACAATAAGGGCAGCACTTACAAAAATAGAACTTGCTCCTAAATTCTGGTAGCCTACTTCCCTTTTATTTCTTCCTCTTTTGAGAAAAAAAGATTTATAAATAACAAGATAAAATAAGATTGATTTTATGTCATAGGTCTGCTGATTATTTGAATTTTTAAGGGGCATCAGTGTTTATTCTGAAGAAATGAATCTTCAGTCATGAAATCTCAGATGTTTTGTTCTTTGGGTGGCAGGCATGTTTTGAGGACAGAATTTCTTGTCCCCCGAATTTCAAATCACTCTTTTATAAATAACCACCTCTTTTGTGTATATGGAACCAAACTTGATTCAAGCATCTTGGTTTTTGAAGTGCTTTAAATTTGGGATTATTCGAAATACTGTATTTGTATCCTTATTATAATATCACACTTATAACAGGTTATGTGTCATAAAATATTACTGTCTTATAATGTTTTAAACATACACATTACAGAATATTTTTATTACAGTTGTCAGTTGCTTTGGGAGGTGTATGACTACTTATTAACAAGATTATTTATTTTAAGTTAACAAGATAATTTAATAGCCCAAACTACACATCACCCAATGACTAACTTAACCTAAGGAATTGTGTAGACCTCTCTGTTGGGTAAACACCTGCTGTATTATAACAAGTTGGCAGTAATAATGAAATGCAGTGCATACTTTATCAGCAAGTTAGATCTTTGGCAAAGTACCATTTCCAAAAATTCATAATAGTTTTAAGTGGTTCGTAGACTTTAGTTAAAACATTATGCTTTCATAATAGTTTACAGTCAGTCATTTCATACTTACGTAAAGATGAAACTTGTGATACAGCTAACTTTTGTACTTTATTCATCTAAAAAGTACTTTATAAGTCAGAGATTTATAAGAGAACAGTTAAAAATAACTTTGGAAAACTGCTTTTTCAGAACATGTTTCTGTACATACAGTTAAAATAACTTTATTTTTGCTTAAGTGAACAGGAGAACACTGCTGTTTCTGTTTTCACTTACAAGGTTGTGTGTGTGTGGTTTTTGTTTCGTTTTTTTTTTACCTGTTTTAATCTGTGCATACCATTTTGTGGCCTATTTTTCCCTTAATTTATTTTTTTTAACAGTTTGGCTCAAGAGCTAAAAATATACTGTACATCATTTTAAACGTTTTGCTATGAAATCACATGCAGATACATGTTGCTGTAGAAATACATGGCTTGTTTGGCTTTTAACATAGTGAGCATACTGTTGCTCAAATATACTCCTTTCAATCAACAGTTGGTCTTTGAGCTGTCTTTCATGTTAGTGCATGACGGTCTGCTTTATTCTTTTTAACTGGTACATAGGATTCCACAGTTTAGGTGGATCATAGCTTATTGTTTAATTTCCTTATTTATTGACAATCATGTTATTGTAAACAAATGATGCAGTTTTCTTGTACATGTGTGCTGGTGGTTTTCTGGGGAGATGCTAAGAAGGGGCATTTCAAAGAAAGTCTGCTTTAGATTATATTAAATACTGCCACATTAACGGCAAGAGTGGGCTTTACCTGTTTCCCTTCCTATCAGCATTCCTACCAGCAGTGTAGGAAACTCCCTCTTTCCACAGACCTTTGCTAGCATGATATTATTGAACATCTACATTTTTGTCAGTACGGAAGGTGCCCTCATCCTACATTAGGCAGTGCCTAAGACGTCAGGCAAGTGGAACATTTTGTCCACCATGTTTCCTTCTCTCCCTGCAAGAAAAGTCCAAGAGTGGGGTCACAGGTCACAAGGTAAGGCCCTCCAGCATAGTCCATCTCTGCCTAACAGTCAGCTTGCTCTGACTCCCAATCAATCTCCACATAAAAACACCAGCTTTTACACAAGCAGAGGTGCTTGTCAAGACCCTGGTGACTTCCATCTCAGCAGCTTTCTCATTACTGGAAGGTCTCATCTTTCGGAAGATAGCCCCAAAACAGAAAGGAGAAGGCGCTGCGTCTGCTTTCTTGTTGACATAGTGTAAGGACAACCATGTTTTCAATGTGGGTAAAAATGCGCTGTCTTCTTTGTAGGAAAGATTAGGGATGTGTCCCCTCTGTGCTAAGGGGTGCGCACGTTCAGATCTGTGAGGCCACCCTGGACAGCAGTTGAGGTTCACACAGAGATCAGTGACTGATGCTACCGAGGACTGGATTCATGGACTGAGCCAATCAAGACACTGAAGAACCACTAGGGTTGGGAAATGCATTGTGAAAACTCAGCTCTTGATCTGATTTCCACAAAGTGTTCATAATATGATCAGTGGTGAATTCAGAGACAGAGGCTGTCCCACGTCACCTGAAGCCACTTTTGCACAGTAACAAACACAAAAACGGGAGAATTGAACCTCCTCCCATGCAGCTGAATCCCACTTATTGGAAAGAGCTTAGTCCATTATTGACAGAAAACATAAATATCTCTATTAAGGAAAGGAAAAAGGTTAATTTCTTGCTTTGGAAGTAATCACTTGATGCTAAATTACCCAGCTCTGTTTTGTCCTCAGTTAATTCTGACTTTGAGCAGGCACTTAAACCTTTAGAGCTTAAAAGAAATGGAGATTTGAGAAATTGTAAATGCACAGGAGATTGTATTTGTGGGAGAGAAGTCAAAAGTTGTTGTGCTCAACCCTCTCACATCATATATGTGGAAACTGAGGCCCCAAACATGGCTTGCGCAAGAGACAGGGTATTCTTAAAGACAAATACCATCCAAATCCACGAGTTTATTATTGTACTAGCACTGTTCCCTGACCCTCTGGTTTTAGATTTGAGCATGAACTGGACTCGGTGTTAGCTTCACTGATTGAATGGCCCTGGTCAGGCACCATGGCATTTCTGTTAGATGTATCAGGATCCCTTGATACTGATGACCATGAGGTGCTGGAGCCTGCTGGGGTGAATTGCTTCATTTTTCATTGTCTCCATTCTGACTTCATGGAAGGTCACATGAGGTGGACTAGGGTTATTAGTTATCTGCTCTGAAAACTCACCTGTAAGGATTGACCCAGAATTCGGCCTTCTTGGGCCTCTCTCTCGGGGAACATGACAGTGAGCTGAAGCCTGCACGCTGGTCCCACCGTGATGTCCACCTACCCCCTTCTGGCTCTGTCCCTGCCGTCCTCTCTCCTTCCTCTGTCAAATGTGTACTTTGATGAACATTGCATGTCATCATCTTCAGGCAGTTACTGAAAGAACTGAACTGTTTCTGGAGTGAGTTGAGGGGGAGGGTAAGGTGTAATTTGGCAAGAGGGGAGACCAGGGGAAAGGACCAGGGAACGCAGAGCACAAGGTACCTAAGAACAGAAAAGACGTGCGCAGAGATGAGGGAGATGTAAAGGATCAGGCAAACATAAGGAAGGAAAAGTGTCACCTTCCTCCACGTTTTGCTTCAGATGGCCCCTGGTGCCCATTGGAAGCACTTGCTATTTGCTTCCTTATTACAGAAAGAGACAAGCAAAGGAAGGACCTAGTGTTGGTGGAGTGCTTGGTATAGTTTATTTTTTATTACAACAGCCTTTAACATTGTTTCATTAATGGACGAGGAATTGAGGTTCAGAGCTGTTAAATTATTGCCTACAGTCATATCAGCAGTGAGTGGCTTAGCTGGAATCTGGTCCCAGGTGTCCCTGGCGTTGTCCTTGTGAGAACAGAGACTTGTTTTATTCACGGCTATATTCCCTTTACCTACAACAGTGCTGGGCACAGAACAGATGCTCAGTAAGTACTCCACAAATTAAGTAACCAACTAGCACCACACTGCCTTCTTTCATGCTTAAGAAGAGTTTTAGCTACTTCTGGAGGTAGATGAAGAAATAAAGAGGACAAACAGCAGTCGTCATGTTCCTGAGAGCACTCGGGTTCTTAAGAGGCCTCTTCCAATACCGTGTCTATAAAATAAAGTGTGCTCTGCAGTTTATGTTCTAAAAATTATGCTGTAATCAAAAGGCCAGACAGTGCATAAACTTGACAATTTATACAATTTAAGTAACATTTCTGATCCCCAGGAAGCTTGCAGATGACTGGAAAGCATTTCCCACCTGTAAACTAGTCACTTTTGAGAGATCCCTACTGAAATTAGCAGATTACTTAAGCTTGAAGGAGCTGAGGTCACCATTTGTTATTTGAATGCTCTTTGCTCTAAGTTTTGAGGGCAGCCAATAATGCAGTGACTGCTGGACTTTCACTGTTTTTTCAAATTAAAGATTTAATTACAGTCTTCACTGAAGATGAACCAAGTGTGAAAATACCTGATCTACTTGGAATGTGGGATTGAGGGAGGAGTGTGTGGGTTGGAGTCAGTGCCTAGGCATTTAAATACTTTCAACAGTAGCATTCAGAGTAAAATCAATTATATTGTGACCAAATGCTGGCCTGTTGGTTAAAGTCAATGAAATTTATTTCATCTTATTTATCTTTTTTTTTTTTTTTAAGCGGAAGGATTTTTTTTTATAGTAGCTATTATGATACAGTACAGGCTTTAAATCTCCAAGATTTCTAAGGTTTGAAAGATACACATTTTTGAAATTTGTGGAGACCTGCTTTGCAAACTAGTATATGGTCATTTTGTATAAATGTTTCAGGTGTGCTTGTGAAGAATTTAGATTCGCTCATTGTTGGGTCTAGAGTTCTATGTATGTCTGTTGAATAAATCTCGCTGTATTGTTCACATTTTCAGCCAATCAAAAAAAGCAGTTTATCCAAAAGCTATCTGATAACACCACATTACCTAATTTTTGTAAGTTAGTATTAATGAGCTTCTCTTCCTGTGGAGGGAAAAGAAAAGTCTGCATACCTTTCAGTCTTCCAGCTTGTTGTTCTGACATTTCTGTTAGTGTCCAGATTGAAGGTACATCTGTCCAAGGATTGGGTTTAAGAATGGATCCATGATGTCTCATTAACTTGCCATCATTGAGAAATAATCTGTTTCACAAAAATGAGTTTTCCAAACAACTGATAATTTCTCCTGCAATGGCCAGAGTTTCCTGCTTCCAACCTTTGATGACAGAATGTTTATAAAATAGATTTTCTTCCTTCTTGCCTTCAGGATGCTGAACCTTCCTTGAGGGTTCAGGTTCATTGTCACATCTATTATTTTTAGTTTTCCTCACCTCTTCCTTGACGTGGGGCTGGCGGCTTCATTTCTTTAGTTATGATAGCTGTTTCTCCACCATTCTTTTTCTGTATGCTTGTCTGTTATGCTGGTCATGAGTGGTTGGGTTCTAGGAAACAGATCAGCTGGCTTTGACCAGTGACACTTATCTTTCATTCATTCATCAACTATTACTTGTTGAGTGCTTACCAGGGGTAAAGCTTTTAACTGGTGGCCACGAAAGCATCTCAAAGACAAATATGTTGTGGGTTCTGCTCTGTTCTGTGGAGGAGCTGTTAGTTCTATAGTGGAAGATGAAAGGAAGGTGCCAATGATAGTGTTACAAGAAAGGTATAGGCATAATACTTATGGGCACGAGGAGGGGGGTGTTTCTTTTAGAGACATCAGGAAGGGTTGGCTTTTGAGCTGGGTTCAGACTTATGGAGATGAGGGAGACAGTGGGACCAACATGAGTTCAGTGTCAGAGACAGGGGACCTAAGTCTGTCCTAGAATCAAGAGCCAGGAGTGAGTCAGGAACATGGTTTAAGTGCAGAGAAGTGGGAAATCAGGGTGCCCCTTCAATGCCAGGTCAGTGAGTTTGGACTTCTTCAGAAGCCACCAAAGGTATTTACTTAGGAAAAAATGTCTTGTTAGAGACGTGCTTCTGGGAGAGTAACAGGCCACCGTGGGTGAAGTGAAGTAGGGAGAGGAGACTGGATAGGACAGCCTCTTGCTGGCAGGGTAAGTGTGAGAGAACGGGGGGAATTCAGACTGGCGTGTGGTAGGAAGGAGGGATGCGTGGAAGAGCTCTGTGGAGTTCACAAGAGCAGGACTTGGCAGCTGCTCAGATGTGAGAGGAACAGCAGGTCTAAGATAAAGCCTGAGCAAGCAGGTGAAGTGGTCATGCTCAGGACCCGAGAGAAGAAGGAGCATCAGGTTTATTGTTGGAGGAGGAAATTGTGGGTTCAGTTTTAAACACCATGAGTTTTACATTGAAGGAGGTTCAACCAGGTGGACCTGTCCAACAGATATTTAAAATACAGAAGTAGTTTTCATGACAAGAGATATAAATTGTGAAGTCATTTGCAAGGAGGTGACATTTAAATCTTGTGTGACAAGACAGGACCAAGTCGAGCAGTTTGGAAAAAGTCTCTACTAAGGATGTGGTTGAAGAAGAGCCAGTCAGAGAAAGGGAGAGTCTGGGAGAGTGGTAGTGGGAAATGGAAGACAGAGGACATGGTCAGGTGTCCAGTACTCCAGAGGGAGGGTGGACAAGCTTAAACAGGCCATTGGCCTGGGTGATCAGCAGGTCATGGGCAGTGAGGCTGACTCTTCAGTTAAGTTGGGCAGTAATAAGGACTCTGGTCAAGATGCTGCCCCTCCTCATGCAACCACAAAATAAATTACAATTAAATCTCCAACAAATAATGTGCAGAACGGTCAGAAAATCAAACTGTGTGGAAGGTCCTGACAACCAAGGATATAAAAAAGCCATATTCGTCCAGAAGGGTGGGAGCGGCCGACAGGTGGAGAGGGGTGGTGTGGCATGGAGAGGTGGCTGAGGAACGGCCCAGGTGGTCCCACACTCATGTGTGGTGAATAAAAATCAGGAGGGACACCTTAGGAGTGAGCAATCCCAGCCCCAGGACAGACCACACAGCCCAAGGTTTCAGCACCAGGAAGATAAATTCCCATAACTTCTGCCTGTAAAAACCAGTGGAGGTTGGGGCAGTGGAAGAAACTGCTGCATTTTCAGGAAACTCTGCTTAAAGGGCCCACACAGTCTTAAAACATATACACACCCACCCACTCTGGGATTCAACACCAGTGCAGCAGCTGGAAGGGTGCCGGTCACATACATGGAGTGGGTGAAGTGACTGGAAACAGGCCAAGTGCCAGGCAAACCTCCAGAAGCCAGGCAGCAGCACAGTCCCCTCTCCAAGCCCTCCTTACACACAGAGACAAAGCAGTGAAGCAGGTTGCCCCCGCCCCCAAGGATTACCTAAGGCTTCACACAATTTACAGGTGCCTTTTTGATAATAGGCCACACTATTAAGACAAGGAATCAAAGAAGCTCTACCTAATACACAGAAGCAAACACAGGGAGGCTGCCAAATTGAGGAGACAAAGCAATATGCCCCAAATGAAAGAAAAAGAACAAAACCGCAGGAAAAGAACTAAATGAAACAGAAACGGCCAACTTATCAGATTCAGAGTTCAAAACACTGGTGATAAGGATACTCAAGAGAAGTCATTGAGTAGGGAAAAACCATAAGAAAAGAAATGAAGGTTACACTAAGTGAAATAAAGAAAAATCTACAGGGCACCGACAGTGAAGGGAAAGGAGCCAGGATTCACATCAATGATTTGGAACATAAAGAAGAAATAAACATTCAACCAGAACAGAAAGAAGAAAAAAGAATTTTTAAAAAGAGTAATGTATAACAACACCCTGGGACATCTCAAAACATGCCAACATATGAATCATAGGGATGCCAGAAGGAGAAAAGGAAGAGCAAGAAATTGAAAACTTATTTGAAAAAATAATGAAAGAAAACTTCCCTAATTTGACTAAGGGAATAGACATACAAATCTAGGAAGCACAGAGAATCCCAAACAAGTTGGACCCAAAGGGGACCATACCAAGACATCATAATTAAAATGTCAAAGATTAAAGGTAAAGAGTCCCTGGCTGGTTTGGCTCAGTGGATTGAGCGTCGGCCTGCGAGCTAAGTGTCGCTGGTTCGATCTTCCAGTCAGGGCACATCAGAGAAGGAAAACTCTGACTCCAAAAAACCTCCGCTGCCTTGCGGCATACCTCTTCAGGGGAAAGGCTAAGGGAGTAAACCCCGACAGAAAATCCGGAGCCGGAGTCCCTAAGGCGGTTTGACGTTGTAGTCAACACCGGCAACTCCTGCGGCGCACCTGAAGCCAAGCTGTATTGACTCCGTCTTTCCCTTGGACCCTTCAGCTGCGAAGAGAGGGGGGGTCTGCTGCATGGGCAACAGCAGACCCTCCATATCACCCTGCCCAGGCTCTGTAGCTTCAGCTCCACTGGAGAGGACACTCCAGCGTCATCGCAAGATGTCGATTCAACACGGGAGGAGACAGATACCGTGTCACTCCCGAGTCGGACTGCACAGCCATTCTCGGCGGTGCAGATAGACTCTTAAGAAGCTACACCATCGTCTCTCGAGACGGACGGCTGCCGACGAAAGGTAAAGAGAGAATCTGAAAAGCAGCAAGAGGAAAGCAGAGAGCTACCTACAAAGGAGTTTCCCATAAGACTATCAGCTGATTTCTCAAAAGAAACTTTGCAGGCAAGAAGGGACTTGTAAGAAGTATTCAAAGTGGTGAAAAGCAAGGACCTACAACTAAGATTACTCTATCCAGCAAGGCTGTCATTTAGAATGGAAGGGCAGATAAAGTGCTTCCCAGATAAGGTAAAGCTAAAGGAGTTCACCATCACCAAGCCATTATTGCAGGAAATGTTAAAGGGACTTACTTAAGAAAAAGAAGAAAATCAAAATCAAGAGCATTAAAAAGGCAACAAATTCACAGCTATCAACAAATGAATTAAAAAAAAAAAAGAATAGAAAAAAGGAGGAATCAACCAGAACAGAAATAGAATCAAAGATATGGAGATCATTTGGAGGATTATCAGCTGGGAAGGGGAAGAATGAGGGAAAAGATGCTGCAGGGATTAAGAAGCATAATTGATAGGTACAAAATAGGGGGACATTAAGAATATTACAGGAAATGGAGAAGGCAAAGAACTTATATACACAATCCATGGACATGAACTAAGTGGGGGGGATTTCTGGAGGGAAGGGGAGGTACTAGGTGGAGGGGAGCAAAGGGGGAAAATTAGGACAATTGTAATATCATAATCAATAAAATATACTTTAAAAATTGGCAAGTAATAAAACAGGATAGTAGGTCAGGGCTGGGGAGGAGTGGGAAAAAATGGAAGAAAAGATTCATAGAAAAGGATCAAAAACCAAATCCCATATTTTATACCCAATAGGATGGCTATAATTTAAAAAAAATGGAAAAAACAACAGTGTTGCTGAGGATGTGGAGAAATTAGAATCCTTGTGCATATCTGTTAGTAATAATGTAAAATGGTGTCACTGTATTAGAAAACTGTATAGCAGTTCCTCAGAAACTTAGAAACAATTATATATGATTCAGCAATTCCAGCTCTGGGTTTATACCCCAAATAATTGAAAGCAGGAATGCAAATAGCTATTTGAACACCAGTATTCATACAGTGTTCACATTAGCCAAAAGAGTGGATACAACCCATCTGTTCATTGATAAATGAATGGGCAAATAAAATGTGTCATATACATACGATGGAATATTCAGCCATAAAAACAAAAAAATTCTGCCACAGCTACAGCATGGGTGAACCTTGAAGGCAGTGTGCTAAATCTAATAAGCCAGTCATAAACAGACCATACTATGTGATTGATTCCACTTATGTGTAGTCCCTAGAGCAGTCAGATTTCACAGAGAAGGTAGAAGGGCGGTTACCAGGGGCTGGGGAGGAAGTAAAGCGGAATTATTGTTTAATAGGTACAGAGTTTCAATTTGGAAAGATGAAAAAGTTCTAGAGATGGCAGGCAGTGTGATGGTTGTACAACATTGTGAATATACTGTGCACTTAAAAATGGTTGTAAATTTTATGTGCATTTTATTATAATTTAAAAAGTTCAAAACTAAATTCTGAAAGGAAACCACTTTCGACTAGTGGGAGCGAGAATTAAATAAAAATTTGTCTCATATTAGTTTCCTTTGTTCAGTTCAGAACTAAACTCTGCTGATCACAGCCAACAGGCCCATCCCAGGCTTCTCACTTAAAGACCATAGGTGTTTGTTCTGAGAGGTCCCTAAAGATAGGCTTCAAGTAAGTGTGGCTTCAGATGGGGTGCATTTGGCGGGGGAAGGAAAATCCTTTTCTTGAAAGTAAACTACAGTACTTGTCAAAACATGAGGTCGTCTCTAATGAAACAATTTAAAAATATCATAAAACCCTGGAGAGGGGCAGGTGTGGTCACATTCCCTGAATGCCTTATATCACCCACAGGTTAACCTCTCAGGATGGACATCCTTTTTGGGGGACTCATTGAACAGACAGCATTTTAAACCAAAAAGAAATGTTTTAAGAAATACACAATTTTTTTTAGCTGTTGCAATTTTATAAAAAGTGTTGAAATATTCTATTGGGAAAACACAGTTTGTGCTATTATTTTCTTATGTCTGTTCACCCTAAGAAGAACTATTTTAAAAGAGTATATTTTGCTCCTGTAATCTGAACTCCCTTATCCATCCCTGGTGACTCTGTTGTATTTAGGTGTGTATAACTTACACAACTGTGAGTAGGCATGTATTCTCCTGCCTGGAACTTTCTATTCTGATTGATTTCATCTGGGATATATTTTATGTAGGTGTGTCCTGATGTTTGCTTCCTTCTTCTGTACCAGAGAAAAATATTAATAATTTCTAGTCTTAAATTTCCTGTAATGCTAGTTTGAAAGAAAGAAGAAAAAGTTGGCATGGTATGATAGCCAATGCTGATGGAATTTTGTATTTGCTTTTTGCAGAAGATAGAGTCTCCTGGTAGTTAAGATAAAACAATTTACCTGACACAATCCTCTATCTGCTGCTAGCATATCATTTGAAATATTAAATGAAAATGTTATACAAGTTCTACTTAAGAAATGGCTTGTGAACTTTCTCTTACATCCATTCAATTGCAAAGTCTCAGGATATTTTTAAATAAAAGACTTCCTAAAAACCATATAGCTAAAGCTGTACATCTTATGTGTTTTGTTAAATGGTGTGTTTTATTGAAGATGATGTAATTCCAAAGTGAAAGGCTGGTGGATTAGACAGAAACCAGGCTCCTTGTGGACCCAGGTTAGAGGTGGTGTTCACTGTCCTCGTGAGCAGCTCTCCTGGCAGCGGTGTTGACTCCAAAACTTCAGTCTTTTTTCTTAGCCTTAACAAGATGCCCATCAGGTTGAGCATGATTCCTTCTTCTCAGTGTGAAGAAAATGCTCTGCAAGGCTACTTTAAAATATTTCTTGTTGCAAAATACCTAGACAGAGCCAACCTAGTTTCTAGGATGGCAAATGCCACAGTCTGCTCTATGGGTTTGATTCCTCTTGTATCTGAGAAAAGAGCTTGCCCAGAATCAAGAGAATTCTGTTCCAGAAACCACTAGTAAAGCATCTTCTTTTCCTGATCTGCCTTAGTTTCTGAGGTGATCACATTGATATTTAAACTTTGTTTTCAAATGCAGTTGTACCTGTGATCACCCAGGCTTGGCGCTGAACTTGGATTTGAGCCCTCTTTTGCATTGCCGAGTCTCCAAGGAACACGGTCCTTCGGGCTCTGTAAGAGCCGGGCTGAGATTCTGGTTTTACCCCTCATCTCAGGGTGTGCTTGATGCGGCTTTTCTCTTTGCCTTGGCACCCAACCTTCGCTTAGAGTTCCTGTGCAGTAAATACAGATGGAATTAAATAAAACCCTTGCTCTTTAAAATCCTCAAATCTGGTTTTAGACTTAAGACTCTCCTTGCCAATGTGTGTGTGGGTCAGCCCTGCTTTGTGGTTGCAGCATGTCTTGTAGAGACCAAATTCCATGGCCATTCTCACTCATTCATCCAATATGAAACACCTGTCATGGGCACTGCGCTATGCTGGACAGTGCATGGTAGGTATTCTCGGCTCAGTTGCCATTTGCCAGGTGTTTGTTTTGTACCTTGTAGACTTCTGTTTCTGCCATGCGGCGTTTCTCATGGCTTTCCGTCCCAGCCTGGTTGAGCCAGTCCTTCTTGCCCCCTGGGCCAGCCTCAGGAGAGGTGTGTGGGACTGAAGTCCTGTGCATGATGCTATAGAAAGCACAAAATAACAGGCTTGTGTTTCAGTTTGGAACTCATCTTAACTTTCAGTCTTTGGGTATGTAAGGAAAGGAATAAAATACAAGTCACTTTTCCCTGAACATTAGAACTGAAACTTGTTTGAGAGCACTCAGGGATATTTGAGCTGTGTTGTCACTAAAAAAATTTTTTTTCTCTTTCCCAGCCAGCGTTCAATAAAAATCTTACTCGTTCCTTGGTCCTGTCCTAAACAGTGAAGTAAAGATACTAACTCAGTCCTCTTCAAGTTTACAAACTTTTGTCATATACTATTTCCTTGACCATAAAAATCTATTTTGTGAGGTACAAGGAAGTGGGGCCGCAGCAGGTGTGTGAGGACAGCAGAGAGGAGCATGGAGGCTGGGAAGTGCTGTGACAACAGCCTGAGTCGGACAGCGTCCAGTGCCGAAGTGCTGGGTGACCAGGTGGTGCACGACTGTGGCCTTTTCAGCTGTGTCAGGCTTCATGGTGCCCCGGAACCTTGCATAGAACCATCCTAAGTGCTCTACTCTGTCCCCATTTTACAGATGAAGAAACCAGGGCATGGAGAGGTTAAGGGACTTGTCCAAGGTCTTCAGGTAGTCAGAGACGGTCTGTGTCTAAAGCCCACACGCCTAATCCTAGTTCTGCTCTGTGCATTTTTGAGCAGTTTCTGATACCCCAGCAAGCCTCATTCAGTCAGGGCTCCAGGTACCCAGTTACTGTAGATTAGGAATCATGAGGCTCGCTCTTCCATTGGGACGTGGAAGCCCATGCCCAGTGCTGCCCCAGAGGTGCAGATTTTAGGACAAACAGGCTCAAACACGAGAGATTCCAAATACTGCTGTCTGAAGGGATGGTTTGCTAGATGACTGGATAATAACACTTTTGTGTGTGTGTGGTTTATAAAGCATGTCCACAGACAATCTGCTATTTGATTTAGACTTGGCACCAGACATCTTATCACCCCGCCCTCAAAAAATGAAAAAGGCAGAGTGTACATAACGAGGGACCTGTTGTCCAAGGGAGGAAGAGGTTGCTCTGCCTTTTGAATATGACACTCAGACTATTTATTACATTGGCCCAAAATGAAGTAAGTGTGTGTTCCTGGTTTCTGGCTCTCAAAAAGGTATCTGTGGTCTGGAGTGAATAGACCTGTACTAAATCCTTACTGGATTCTGGCACCTTCAAAAGCAAGAGTCACCTAACTTGAAGATATTGAAACTTAGACTGTAGACAAAAGAAGCAAGGAAACGAATATGTACTCAGTAATGATCATAATCACCTGTTGTTAGCCTCATTTCACAGATGGGGAAACTGATGCTTAGAATGCTTAAGGCCACCACCCAGGTGCTAGAGGGCATTTCTCTCTAGTCCACCTTGAGGTTATTTCACTGAAGAGGGAAAAAGAGGAGAGTTAGTAAAAGTGAGGAGTGCTACCTCAGGCTGTTAGCAAAGAGAAGTAAAAGCCACACTATGTTTAGGTTCAAAACTGAGTGTTTTCATTAACACAGTGAATTTGAGAATCTTTGAATGTTTGGATTGTATGTGTCATCACATGCTTCCTCCCTGGATGAGACCAGTCAGTTGAGCAAGTAACCAGTTAACCCCTCACATACACACTTGCTCCTTCTGGAAAGGGTTCAGGAAGGAGAAGGTCAGTGAGAGAAGAGTCCCCACAACTGCTGGTGACGGTTTGGGGGTGAGGGCACAGCAGGAATATCCCCACTGCTGATGGGCAAGAGGTGTTCTGGGGGGTGAGGACTGAGTGGGTGAGTCCCTGTCGGGGAGGGCTGCTGTCAGACACATTGCTTATTTGTGGGTTTTCTTTGAGACTCCAGCTGGTTTTGGTGACCCCACCCCTGTGAAATGAACACGGAATTTGGGGCCCTGCCATGCTGTAGTCCAGGCGGGTCTGCTGTACAGGGAGCGGGCATAGCAGTGGGGCAGGGACGTCTGGCCCAGGATGATTCTGCCTGAGTCCTGGTGGAGTGGAAGGCTGAGGGGTGTCCCTCCTCTCTCTTCCCTTCCGTGTGCTGCATTGAAACAAACAGAGATTCTACCCTTTGTTGAGCTGGGTAGGGTAAGGGATGGTTCAGTGCATTATCCCTTCACTTCCCAAGCAGTGGGAAAGCTGGTCTGCCGCAGGGGCTGTGCCAGGCTGTGGTTCCGGGTCCTTAGTCTGATGTGCTACGAAAGGACACTTGGTAGACTTCTGTTTATTTTGAGATTTAAGAGGTTGTTCTTAATGGGTGAAAGGGGTCAAAAGGTTTTTTATTTTTAATGTTCTAGTATTATTTTGTGAATTGTGTATACAAGTTATACAAGAAATTTAGAGGGAAAGAGGTATTGTTGATATACATAAATATGTACTTTCTAAGTTCACTTCACTGTAAAGCGGTAGTTCCCAATGCTAACCAAGGTTATGATAGTTGTATCAAGGAAGCAGCACTGATAACATTCCTTCCATTTACAGGAACTCTCGTTTACTGTGGCTTGGCCCCTTCTCCAAACAATACGCAAAGTGTGCAGCTGGCCCCTCTCAGATTGGTGTTAGATTGTAGAACTGACAATTAAGATGTGTTTTCAGGGAAAGCATAATCCTAAACAGCTCCTCTCTTGTCACTACTCTTCAATTACACTTACGTGGAAAAAACACACTTAATTGTTTCAAAGGTTTATTTTTTTAGTAAATATATAGTAAGTGGGGAAGATTTTAAGGGGGGGGTGTCTTTTTTTTCTCAGCTTGTGGTTTCTAATTACATCAGTTACAGCTTAGCCTTCCTCTTAACTAGAGTGCAGGCATGAACTGGAAAAGAATGAGCTAATCCATGATAGATCAGGTTGAATAAAGATCTCCATTCATATCTTTAGCTTTTATCCCTTGTTCTTAGTGCCAAGAATTAATGCTGTTTGAAAGTGCAAACTGAACCTGCCAAGCTTTGGACAGCTAAGATAATCCTAATTATTTAGAATGTTAGTGAGAAGGGCCGCAGTTCCACTTTGGAAAAGAGTTCTGTTGTAAAACATTAAATATCTGCTAAGTGGTACTGATTGGATATGATTTTATTTCCAAACACTATGGTTATCATGAAGCAGAAGAATTTGTTTAAGAAATATTCTTCAGCTTTTCATCAGACTCTTAGGCCTGTAAAACTCTAGGAAACAGAAGAGGCCAGCACTTTTGAAGGATTGCTAACAGTTGAAGAATACCACTGCATTTTTATTTTTAAATGGTTCTTAGTGAGAGTTTAATAGTATTTAACATAGAGGAGGAAAATTTTTTTTTTCTCAAGCATGAATATCCTGTTTTCTCACATCACTGGAAGAGAATTATTCGTTCCAGTCCATTGACTTTCAACAGATCATTCAAGTTAAAAGTCAGGGGTCTTTGCAATGTCAAAAGATTTAGCAGTTAGAGTGGTTTTTGTTTTGTTTTTCAGAGAGGTGGGGCTTTTTGGCAGTACATAATATTTTCCAAAAAGAATACTGATGGTTTAGATGGTATCACTGCAATCATCTTAAGGTTTTTTTTTCCCCCAACATTCTTGGTAAGAGTGATTATGTGTAAGGTTTTTTGTTTGTTTTTAAATAATAATAAAGACCCTTTAGCTTCTGTAGACAAATAGGCTACTTGAGAGAAAACAGATACTGGGCTTGCTGGTTCAAACAAGGGTCAGCTTCAGAGGTTTACCCACCTTTCATTGTAACATAAAAAAGATCAGATGGGCAGGGTTTCCCTTTTTTCCCCCTTTTCTTCCTTTTCAGTCTCTACTTTGGTCTCCAGAAGTCATTTCTTCCATTTCTGTAAATACTGGGAGCCTATTGATGATTACAGGGTAGCATAATCCTGAATTGTTCATTGCCTGTGCATGCTTCCTGCCCACCAACCTCAAGGCACCTACCCCCACCCCCACCTCAGCACCAGAGCAAAGCACTAACATCTTTATTGATGCAAATAGTGGTGAGCTGAGCATCTTTGGGCCCATTATTCTTTCTTTCTTTGGGCTTATTCCCCAAAGTGGAATTACCAGGTCAGAGGGTATTAACAGTTTTATGGTTTTTATTACATGTCACTAGATTGCTGTCCAGAAAGATTGAACCAATTTCTAGTGCCACCAACAGCAGACCTTTACTTACAGTTCCACTGACAACGAGGCATTAGCATTTTCACAGAGCAATTAAGAGCAGCCTTTTGAGTGGAAATGAGCCTTGTGCCTGGGCTCACTGGAATCAACATAAAAAGCAAAAAGTATAATTTTGACTTTTGAATTTTTAATTGGTATAAAATGATTTATAATGATCAGTTATTGCTCTTTCCCCCAACAGAGTGTAATGAAGCTGCATTAAAATGGAGAGGGTACCTTTAAGGTTTTGGACATTAGTTACTAAGATAAACACGACATCTTTAATCTTGGATCTACTTTTATGAGGTGCTACACAGAATGAGTTAAACAGATACTGTCCCTAATTTCAACAGTCCATTATTCAGAGACTACTAAACCTTGAACAGAAGTAAAATAACATGGATTTAAATTTTGAGTGCAGAAATGCTTTAAAATATACAGGTATATTTCAAAACAGGTGGAGTTCATTTATTTGCACCTTCTCTGTGGTGCAGTCATGCATTAAGCATGCTCAGAGCCTCCCTAGTCTATGCAGGAGACACACTCTGCGTGTTCTTGTAGCCCCAAGTCATGGGAAAACTTTCCAAGTAAATACCCACGAGGCAAGTGGGAGCAAAAGGGGTCTATCCAAATTCCTTTCTTCTGCAGAACTCCTGCATCTCCCTTCTGTAGTCCCAAGTCCTTTAAATGGGGAGTGGGAGGTGTGTGACTGTGGTGGGGGTGTCTCCGAAATCAGCTGCTAACTGAAGGCAAAGGCAGGCTCAGAGTTCAGGACGTCTGGAAAACACCAGTTCCTTTATATAGCCTCTGGGTTATTCTGACCAGAGTCAGTTGTTTGGCCTTCTTAAAATCAGAGATTAGGAAGGTTCAGTGGCCAATGACTAAATATGGCACCCAAGGGTGGGGTGGTGCAGGGATGAGAGCAAGCTGAAGGGCTGGGCTCACCAGGGTCCCTTATGTAAAACGGAGAGAATAATTCTCTTAGTGAATGGTTTGAGGATTAAATACCTCATTAAAGTATGTGGCATACAGGAAGTAGTCAGCAAACGTTCGTTCATTTCCTTCCTGTCGCTTCTATACAGAACTTCTGTCCCTGGTTTGAGGTGGGGATGGAGATTGGCAGGTTGTCTTAGACTCTGGCTGGCTCTTAGTAGGCTCTCCGGGTCTCTCTCTGGTAACAGGATGTCAGAGCAAAGTCTATCACCTTTGGAAACTATTTGTATAGTTGTGTACATACAACATCCTTATGTATGTAACACAGTTCATAATTCATCTTAGATTTGCTGGGAACTTTAAATTCATATGACAATTCAAACAGTAAGAAGCCTTTATGAACTGCAATAAAATGAAGGCTTCAGAATTCATAGATTCAGTTTTTTGTTGCTATTATATATTTATATATGCACACGTACCCTTATTGGCATCTATTAAATACTATTTAATGGCTCTTACTTTAAAATAAAAAAGGTTTTCAAACTTACCTTGCATTTTATTTAAGTTATTAAATAAATACTGTCAATATCAAAATAGTTGCTTATCAGGAAATTACCTAAATTAGTTTTCAAATTTATTCACTTATTAAGTATTCAGATCATGCCTTTCCTTACTGGATACTGAGGTGTAGCTATACAAAACTGTCTGTCTGTCCATCCATATGTCACATTAGAAGAAAGGGGCTTTCTGAAATAATTTGGTCCAGTGGAGTGGTTAAAAGTCTGCTTCTTAAATCCCTGCCCTGCTCTTTTATTTTTGTGAGGTTTCACTGGCTGCAGCAAACCTTTTCCAAACCCATAACAAACATAAATGGTGTTCTCTTGTAAAAAGGTCTCTTCAGCATGGTAATATACCTTATTAAATTCCAAACATAATAAGTATTGATGGCAAACACATCAGGGCCCAGTACAGCTTCTACTATGATTTAGTTCTCTACAAATGACTTCAACACTCAGCTCCCAATGCATTTTGCTAATTACATCATAGATTTCCCTATTGATGAACACAAGCTGAATTAACACAGGAGCACTAATGTACCCTTTCACCATTATTGTTGTACAAGAAGCCGTGGCAGATGCTGGCAGTTAGTTACACAAACATTAGTATTAACGATTGGCCATTTGGAATTGGTGACAAACTACTGCCCCGCAGAATCCTGAGGCTGAAACCAATCAGGAAGTTAATGAGGAGAGAAATTACCACTGCAGCTTCCCCTTAATTACATTCACACTAGGCAGGAAGGGAGTTCTGGGGGTAGATCCGAACTCTGCTAAGGTTAAGAAGGTCAGAGACCTTTTTGCTTTAATTTTGTATCTTCTGTGGCTTCTAAGGTTGCAAAAATTGTTTAGCACTTTATTACTTTTGCAACCTTCATATTTAATGTGGGTTTTAATAGAAGTTTAAGGTTCACAGGTTTGCTTTAAAAATCTTTACCTGGCTCTGTTTTAGTGTTGTGGTATAATTCTATTTCTTTTACTTTTTGTGGTCTTAAAAAGTTTCCCTCCCATTTACTGGTTTTTACTTTAAAAAAGGTATGTTTGCTGAGTCCCTCCACCACCACCAGGTATTTGTCCTCCTATATCCAAGAGAAATAACAGGAAAGTTGATAACCTATCACCTTCACTTGCTATATATTGAAAAACTTGGGTTAACTGTCAAATGGTGGAAATACATGGGTGGAGTCTTGCTGCGGGTAATTTGTCAGATTGATTATTTGACAAGACAAGTTCTGTTAGCATCCTTTATATAAAGGAGGGGCTCAGTGAAGGATGGAAAGAGTTCCCCTAAAGGGAGGAACAGACATTTTTGTTTTTAATGAACATAAAAGTGGAACTCTGCTAGATAATTTTTCCCGATAGTTAAGTAGGTAATACTGTGCAGGAATACTTTCTTTTTTTATTCTAAAGAAGTGCTGGGGATTTAATGAATGCATAGAACACTCAACTAGGTATAGACGTGCAGAATGCCTCTTTCTTTGTTGAAGCCTAATTGAAGACTGAATGTAAAAATATTATTCACTTTTAACACACTCTTCTCCCTCTCTCTCTCCCCACTTCCCAGTCTTCTCGCCGCCCAACAGTCAAGATTCTGGCTTGGTTTCCCTTTCCAGCAGCTCTCCTATTAGTAACGAGAACACAAAGGGAGTGCTTGAATGCGAGTCCTCGGAGCCCAGCAGCTTCACAGTTACTCCTGTCATGGAGGAGAACGAGTAAGCCATGCCACGCATGCCTTTGGCGGTTCACTTGGAATAGCAGGCTTATTCCAGTTATACACAGGGTTTGTTGTTAATATTTTGCCTTGACTCATGTCAGCTTAACTGTTGAGAACGTGTTTGGTTTATACTCCTTAGGATCTTAGCCCAGAAGCTAAAATACATTTGGAATACTTTAGGATCGTGATACCATACTCAAGAATTAAGTGGTTTGCTCATGGAGTTACACATTAAATAGTAGTGTCCCTCATTTTTTTTTATGACACTGGTTTACATGTAGTTTTCAAGAAATACAGTAATTCACTCAAAGCAATGGGCTTTTGCACCTAAATATGTCATAACTGTTAGGTGTTTTAGTTTTAAAATGAAATCTTAGGTTCTTTAGGTATTTTTGAATTTTAGGATTTTACAAAACTTCAAAAACAAATTTAGCCTGACTAGTGAGAAGAAAAGAGCAAAGTTAGTGACAGTTTTAGAAATCTACAGGTCAGTAAATGGATGTGTTTATGTTGCTGTTGGAAAAGCCCAGCCCAACCTCACATCCCCAAAACACGACTGAAAATATGGTCAGAAGAAAATATTAATGCTCTTAGGATTTGCTACCTTTTCAGTAAAGAGTAATTTGAAAACAGTACAGTTTCACCCCAGTAAGGCAGAGTTCCTGGCTGTTGTTTCTAGAATAGTGCAAGTTTATCTTATACATTCTTTCAACTACAGGGAAAAAAATGGATGCAATCTAGATTATTTTGTAACCTTAGGTTGTAATGTGATTTGAAAATAAGTACATCTTTAAAAGTTACTAGATATTTCTGAGTTCATTATTTTGTTAAAAATTGCTTGTGGAGTATTTCCTTATGTAACAGAAGCCATCCTGAAATGAAACTAGTCTAAAAAAATTCATTGTTCTGTAGTTGCAGCTGTACCTGAAATAAAAATGTTATTGATGACTGAATTTTCTTGTGTGTATATTTGGTGAGCGATATTAAACAGGAAAAAAGAAATTACTTGTATTTTCTTCGGTCTGTGCTTTGAAAACATCTATTTGATTTCACCCTCATCTGTTGTAATCAATAACCTGACCATCTTGTTTTTTATTAAATGCACTTACTCTTAATTTCATCCACCAGTGGTTTTAGAGAGAATAATGTGGAGTTACCTATATAGGTTTGACATTATAAATCACTTCTTGGGGCTGAATCGTATAGCGGTATCGATTGATCCTGATATATCACAGAAATTTACTGTCACTTCTGTTTTCAATTAAAGATACAATCAGTCAGATAATGACTTAATTGGATTTTACAGAAGATTGAGTTTTATTGCCCAGTGCTTTACGAGTTTAGTTAAGGGAGATCATTTTATCACACTTGTCAGGCTGCTGCTACTGCAGCCTGTGCCCTTCTGGGCGGTTGTAGCAGTAGCTATTGTGAGGGCGATGCCAGGAGGCTGCGCAGCGCGCAGGGCAGGACCCGCATGCGGAGTCACCACTTTCAAGGCATCAGTGGTGGCGTCCTTGGCGATGGAGATACCTCGATCACCTAGGCACTCGCTGCTCACTGACCAGACCCCTCTCATTTCTTTGAGTAGCCCTAGCTTCTGCGGGTCCCAGGAGTCCCCCTGTCGTTGACCTCCAGCATATTAATATTGCCTGATGGTTTTGTTGGGAGGAGCTCGGCAAATCCCTTCAATGGGCGGAGTGCGTCCTCGAAGCACACCCCCCTTCGGTGCCCCCTGCATTTCTGGTAAGCCAGGAGGAGCCGCATAAGCACCCCAACGCTCTCGGAGCCTTGACTGAGCACCCTCTGGGTCCCTAGTGCGCACGGAGGGCTGGCCTGGGGGTTCGCAACTGTTCATCCGGGCCTGCTTTCAGGAACCAGGTTGAGTGGGCAGCGCCCGTCCTTCTAAGAGGCCACTCTTGCCTCCTGGGTCCCAAGAGTCCACCTGCCGCGCCTGACGCAGAGTTTGACTTTGAATCGGGCAGCCGCCAAGCAGGGACCCCTGACTGGGGTTCCTGCCCCAGAAGGGCCGCACCATTTGGAGGGCCCGACCTCAGGACCACCACGGGCCCAGGCGGAGTTGTCGGAAGACCTGGCCTCCGCTTACAATAGCCCCATAAAAGAGGTACCTAGGGCCTTCCGCCCGTGCCTGATGAGTGGCCCTGTGACGCCCCTTTGCTCCTTGACTGCTGGGGTGGGGTAGGGCTGGGGGGAGATGCCAGGCAGGCCTAGGGCCTGTTCCAGGGGGACGGTATTATGAATTTACATAATTCTGAACACAAGGCAGAGCATTGCAATTAAGTCTTGGCTGCTGAATTTTGGAACATTTTAGTACACGTTTGAGGCGGCGGTCATTTTTTCACAGCTCTGCCTCCTTGAAAGGAAACCTGTTATTAGTAAGGCCTCTTCCTCCCGCGGCGGTATCCATGGTGTGTGCGGTATATGAGTGCGTGCAAGTGTGTGCAAGTGTGGGTGTGTCGGGCACTGTGTGCTCCTCTGGTGGGCTGCCAGGACAGGCGCATCTGTTGCTCTGGCGCGGGAACACCGAGGCAGGCTTTCCCGGCCTGGCCTTTCTTTCCTGAGCGCCGTGAAAGCTGCCGCCGCCACGCAACATGGAGCTATAAGCAAACGAAGCGTGCGTCTTCCTTCTGAACCACAGTGGCTGGGGGTGAAAGCGACCCTTCTCAGTTTCCAGCGGACGGGGCCCTGGAGCCGGCAGCCCACCCGGTGCGTTTGGCTCTCACCCGACTAGCGCTGCAAATTCCGCGCCGCAGTGCTAGGGCTTCAGGGAAAGCCCTTGGTGACACGCTTACTCCCTGCCACAACCATTGCCTTACCCGCAGTGGGGCTTTCCGAAACCCATGCACGAAACGCAATTCGGGGCAGATGCGTGAGCCAGACCCACCTGGCCAGTCCCACCGTCTCCCTAGCACCTCGTGGAAACAGGGCTCCCATCCACGCATGGAACTTGAGCCCCCTCTCCGCTTCCCATGAACTTAACTGAATTGGTTTCACACGTACACCTGACGCTTTGCATCAAGAGGTATTACAAGCGCTTTATAGAATGCTATTCGCGCTACACGAAGCCCCTAGAGAGCAGTATGTTGATGGAGAGGGATTTTCCTTGGCTCCCCCCAGCTTGACCTTGTCCACCCGGCCAGATGGGGTCGCGGCTGTCGGTCCCAGGCCGGTGCCTCTGAAAATATTTCTAGGGAACGTGCGCTGTGCCTTAACCCTCCTTTCTCCCTCCGCACACCCACACGTGTACAAGGCCTGATACCTGCGCTGCCAATGACTGGCCTTTAAAAGAAGACTCGTCCCCCCTTCCCCCTCAAAGAAACTCGAACGGGCTGGACCCAGTCACTTATATGTTTTCTCCCCCGACAAAACAACCAGCAAACTTTTCAACTGTTCGAAGCTGCAGCCTTGGGGGCAAGCAGGAGACCTGGGCGGGTAGGCGGGGCGAGCAGGGCTGGGGGCGGGGCTATGGCTGGGTGGGCGGAGCTCCGACTGCTCCGGAAGTTGCGGGGCCCAGAACGCTCTGTCTCGGGCAAAGTGTGATGTGATGAGTTTCACCCTGAATCTCCCGAGTTGGAGCACTGTTCGTCGTCTCCGCGCAGTGTGCAGCGCCGCATTATTCTCCCGCCGGTCTGGCCTAGGTGCAAGGACCTTGTTCGCACCACTTTCCCTGGGATGCAAGCAGCGCCGGCACCTTCTTCTTTTATCCCCCGGGCCCTTTATCCAGGAAGCCCGCCCATTCTCCCACTTTCCCTGAAGTGAGGCTTTGTGTCTGGACTCCAAGGGAGGGGCAGAGGGGAGAGGCGGAAGAGAGTTCTGGAAAAGGGGCTCTTCCTGGGAAGGACTGCACTAGAGCGAATGTAGCTCTTAATTACCTAAAAAAGGTTTTTTTGGCCTTTTCTTTTGTTTTTGTATTAACTTTTTTAAAGTCAGGAGTAAGATAAGCCTGTGCTCACCTTGTTGGGTACGTTTTTTAAAAATCTTTTAAGCAGAAGGCAGGCGGGGTTTGCAGGCGGCCACTGCGACCCTCTTGCGGAATGTGGAGCTGTGACAGCCATCCTCAGCCCTCCTGCTGCCCGCGGCTGGGTCCGGTTCAGCCAACTAGCCCAGATCGAGCTCCTACGCTCAAGGCCACAGCCTCCAGCTCCCAGGTCTGACGGAATCCACAGGGCGGTGGACAGGCTGAGGCTGCGGGCGCTCCTGGGTCCGGAGGCCAGAGCCAAGGACTGAGTGGCCGCGCCCAGGGACTAGCAGGGAAACGGGCCTGGCTCCAGGCCCAAAGCGGAGCGCCCCTGAGGACGCGCTTTTCCGGTCCCTTCCTCCGAAAGCCTGGGGGGTTGCTGTTCAGTGGGCGCCCTGGAGCAAGCGATGCCGGAGTGACACCCCACCCCAAAAGGTTGGGGCGGGACCGGCCTGTGTCTAGGCTGTCTGAGGAATCTGTACCTTGGGAGCCGACCTTCCCAAGCTTCAGTCGCTGCTGGCTCCTAAAGTTCGATAACACGAAGAACCAAGCAGCAGCACCTGCTGGGGCTGCACAGGACCTGTGGCGTGGCAGGCCGTTCTGCGCCTCCGTTTGCGCCCGAAGGCTTAGGCCCCTGGAGAGCCTCCGGCTGTCCACTGCCAAATGGTGCGAGGACACGACCGTCCAGGACTTTTTTTTTTTGCTTAGTTGCGTCCCCCAGGCGCAACAACTGCAGGTTCAGTCTCCCGGGAGCGCACGAAACCTCTGCCCCACACCCCAGAGATTGGCTTCGGGAATATCCTGGGGAGTGCTCAAGAGTCTCCCCAATTAATTGAAGGAGACAAAGGCATTATTGTCAACTCGAAGAAATCATTGCTGGTTGCCCCACCAAGGCCTCGCTAGGCATTTGTTCCCCCCTTTCAATTTGAAGCTGGCCAAAGAGCGATGCCTAGAGGCACGGACACTGTGAGAGCTGAGAAGTTCATACTTGGGGAGAGAGGGCTCTTTATTTTTTCCCTGCATTCAAAGGGCTTTCTGCACGCCCCCCCACCCCCGGCTTCCAGCATCACCGTGGTCGCGATTAAAACGACAAAATAGGAACCCTGACCTCCCCCTCCATGAGAATCCAGCAAAGCAGAAAATGTCCTGATGTATTATACATTCAGGACAATATGAAACTGTCCTTTTGATTGTTTCTTGAGGTGAGGAGCAGCTGGCAGGACTCCCAGATTTGGAGTCGGAACATCCTCAGTTTCTCAGCAAGGACACCTGCATTCCTAGCGCTTTTAGATAGATACGCGCTTCTGTGAGATTGTGTGCATGCCAAGAGAAAGAACCACATACACACTTTATCTTTTAGCTTTTCACTATTAATATGTCACAATGCTAACCCAGTTAATTGTGGTTTGAAAACACACCCCACCCAGAGCAGAACTCGAATAGGTCCAGTCTCGTGAGGTTACATTTACTTGTAATCCTCCTCTCTCCCTTTCCAATGTCTTTGATTATTTTTCCCATAAGTGAAGAAGCAGGCCGCTCTTCCAGTGTGATTCGGACCATATGCTTTTTACATTCATTCCCGCTTAGGCTTTTCTTCTCCGCACTAACTGCTAACACGTTATAGTCACCTTGAAATTTCCTCTGCTATTTTCCAATTAAAAGCTTAATAGCCCTGGAAACGGAGTTCATGTGGTGAAGTTTACCATAGCCCCTTGTTCTAAAAGGCTTTCTGCTGGGATCCCATTATGTGCTTGAATAAACCCTTTCTGCAAACAGAAATGGGACTCGGGGTTGTCAGGTGTTGGGTTACAATAGACTTGGAGGCAGGGGACATTTTACCAACATAAATACAAACCTGTCCCTATAGGGAGATGTTGTCAAATACTGGGATATGGAAAACATTCTCATCAAATATGAGAAAAGGATTATTACGCTTTATCAAGTGAGTATTTAGATCTCAGCTCCCGATGTGCACTGGAGCGAAACGAGGCTGGGGACCAAATAATGCCAGACTGAGTGGCAAAGGGGTAGGGTGACTAGGTGACCAAGGGAGAAAAGGGGGTCACCTTGCTAGTGGGAATGTCCCCCTGCCTTCAAAACCTGGTGTAGAGCTCTGCTGCTTTCCTTAAAAAAAAGAAAAACAAAAAACTGTACTCCCAAGGTTTTTATAGTCCCGGTTTCATCGACCATTTGGAGAAAGTCCGGAGAAACTGGCTTTGAAAAAAGTCCATGGTCCCTCAGGAGCCAATAAACCTGGAGATTTTAGCGCAAACTAACATTCCCAGATTCGGTATCATTCTAGGTCCTCTGTATCTGTCACGTGAAGCGACTCGCTGCCAACTCCCCACTTCCCGGCCCCTGGCCCACAGGGCTGCGGGTGACCTCTATCTCCAGTCCAGAGAGCTTATTAAGTTCCTTCAGTTGTAGTGTTTTAGGGCTTGTTTTTTGACCAAAGATAGGGAGAAAAGGAAGGAGGAGGGGGGTTAAGGGAAAAGACCGAGGGGTCTGTGCCCCAAGGGGCTTTGGGAGAGGCCTCCCAGTGTTGGCATTCTCTCGCAAGGGATTCTTGCCCACGCCCCACCAGGTCAGCATCCAGCGATCCCCAACTCCCGAACTGGCCTGCACTGGGGGTGAGCGCGGCTCCAAGGGCTTCTAGGGAAACGCACACAGCCGGGGGTCCCTTTTAAATCTTCCTCCGCTCCAGAAATCACCCTTCTACGCTGAGGGTTGTCTGCTATGACGCAGGGAGGTGCTTTACTTGAATTCACAGCAAACACAGAGGGACGTTTTCGGGTTGCTTGTTTGTTTCCAGGGCGGGGGAAAAGCGGCCTTACCTAGGGGACAAGGGCCGCTGCACTGCCGAAAGGTTGGCCATTGCAGCGAACTCGTCTACGCTCTTGTCTCGCGTTCCCTGCTCGAAGGCTGCCATCTTCCCTGCTTTGCACTTAGCCTTTGTGCTGCCCAGCACCGCTGTATCCACCTGTATTTTGTTTTTGGGGGGGAGGGGGTGATTAGCCCTCCCGTGCTTGTGGCAGTAGGCTGCATCTGGCCAAAACGGCACTCAGGCGATTAGAAACACACAAACAATTTAAACAAAGTTTTATGTTGCTATCTTGTGCGAGGATCCCCTCTACTCCTACTCAAAGACAATGGTGTGGGTTAGAGAAATTGTGCCACTCCTATCCATGACTAACTTGAGTCCGTGGGGATTTGAAATTGGGTGGTGCAAAGTCTCCATTTGAAGGTTCAATGGCTGTTGGGCCGAGATCACATCCAGTAACTTTTGAGTCGCCATTCTTAAAGTTTAGACCCAGCGCTTAAGCAACATCTCCACACGAACGTTCCCTCCGCTTTTCAGGACTGAAACTGTTCATTAAAACATGAGAGAAAGTTAAGAGAAATAAATTCAGCGCCAGAGAGGGAGGACTGTGCCTGCAAAATGGGTTGTCATCCTTGGGCCTGCAGGTTTTCAAAAACATTTTCTTCAGCAGCACGATTTATTTATTTATTTAAGTTGCAAAAGGAAATCAAGAAAGGGTCAAATTTCCCCGAACCAATTCCACGGTTGGCTCCAGTTCTCGCGAAGTCGAGTTTTCTGCAGCTAAGTGTTGGAATAAAAGCGGCCTCGGGCTTGGTGCCGCCAAATCAGGCCTGAAGGGAAGGGAAGGAAAGGGAGCGGCCACTTCAGCCTCCAACAGGCACCCCCACCTTCACCACGCTGGCCCTCCCCTTTCCCGCCCCGCGTGTAACGCTGCGTCCCGGAGCGCCACAGTCCCTCCCGCCCGCGCAGGGGCTGCGCACAGCTTGGAGGAGGGGGCCGTGAGCGCCCCCGCGAGAGCCGCCTGGCTGCAGGTGGCAAGGAAGGTTGATGTGGAGGAACTCCAGGGGCGCGAGAAAAAAGGAAGGCGTGGAGTGGGGTGGGGAGTGCAAGAAGACCGGGACTCGGGCGGAGGGGGGGTGCAGTGGGAGGGAAGAGGAGTGGGGGGGGCGGTGGAGGGCGGTGGAGGAGGTGCTGGGGCACAGCAGAGCGCGCGGGAGCTGCAGATAAGCTGGTTCATACCTTAACCAGAGCTCTCGCCGGCTCCTTGCAGCCGCCAAAGCGTCTCGGCGAGAAACGACGTCCCAGCCGAAGCAGCAGCTGGCGGAGACGCGACCGGCGTGGAATTGGCGGAGTACCAGCGCAGGCTGGGGCTGCGAGCGCCGCGAGAGTCGTAAAGACGCCCGCTGCATCTCCGGCCGTCCGGGAACCCACGCGGCCGCTGTGACTTCGGGACCAAGGACCGCGCAGCCCAGAGGCCGCTCCTGAGCTGGCCTCCCAGCCCCTCTGTCCAGCGCTCCCTGGGCCGCTCGCGCCGCCAGCCCGCCAGCTCTTCCGGGAGCCCGGGGCATGAACGGCTACGGCTCCCCTTATCTGTACATGGGCGGCCCGGTGTCGCAGCCGCCGCGGGCGCCCCTGCAGCGCACGCCGAAGTGCGCGCGCTGCCGTAACCACGGCGTGCTGTCTTGGCTCAAGGGCCACAAGCGCTACTGTCGCTTCAAAGATTGCACCTGCGAAAAGTGCATCCTCATTATCGAGCGGCAGCGGGTCATGGCGGCGCAGGTGGCACTGCGCCGGCAGCAGGCCAACGAGAGCCTCGAGAGCCTCATCCCTGACTCGCTGCGCGCCCTGCCCGGACCCCCGCCGTCCGGGGACGCCGCCGCGGCCGCCGCCCCGCAGCCTCCTCCGACCTCGCAGCCGTCTCAGCCACAGCCGCCGCGCCCGGCCGCCGAGTTGGCTGCTGCCGCAGCGCTGCGCTGGGCCGCCGAGCCCCAGCCCGGGGCGCTGCAGGCGCAGCTGGCCAAGCCAGGTGAGAGCGTCTGTGGGGCGGGGGCCGGGCTCGCGGGCGGAAACATTTGGGAGCACCTGCTTCGGCTCTGCCTGGGAGTCCCGGAGGCAAATCTAGGGCAGTGGGCCTTGCCCGGGCCTTCCTCCCCAAACTCCGCCAAGCCGGTTCTTATTCTCCGGGTAGTAGCCGGCCTTCCGTCTCGATCAGGCAGGTGGAACCCGGACTCCCGCGAGAAAGGCATCAGAACTGTGCGACGGGCTCGCCGAGTGCCATCCCCAGGTTGGGCTCGCCGAGTGCCACCCCCAGGTTAAAGCGAAACGTGTCCGTTTAGCTAAAGTGGTCCTTACAGGACCAAATTAAAATCCACGCGCGCATACCCACCGCCGTGCGGCAGGGTTTTCCTGGCTTAGGACTTTTTAGAGAGGTTGGGATGGGGAAGTGCGGGGACAGAGCCAAGGCCCAAGGCTTGGTCGCCTCCGAGCTGGACATTCTTATGGCCCCGAGGGAACTGGAATGAACCGAAGCCTGTCTAGTAGCTCACTGAGGTCTCCAGCGTCTTGTAATTTGTTGAAAGTCTCATTTAGAAGCAATAGTTAAAAGGACCAGGGGGGATTTCTAAACTGATAGCGAGAACCCAAAATCCGGTGCGTCCCAGAATGAGCTCCTTTGCAAAACTGCTCAGGCCCTTCAATAGGCTCCTCAGGTCGTCTTCAGCCGTCTCTGTGGTTTGAAAAAATAATACAAACAAAACTTGATCTACAGTGAGGGAGACCACGTCTGGAGAGCTCTTACCCCGTTCTAGGTGGGCCTGGGCCTCACTTTCCAAGATTTGGAGCAAAGGCGCACTCTCTTCCTCTTAGGTCTCCTCCCTCCTTTCCTCCTGTGCTGTGCTTTAGAGAGAGTGGGTCTGTGCCGAGCTCTAGAGGTTTCCTCTACCCCTATGCTTCCACCCCTTCCCCTCCTCCAGATCTCTGGGGTCTGCAGACACTAGTTGTGGCTCCTTTCTCCTTGGGTATCCCTTGCTTGCTATCCTGCCCAGCACAAGCACTCCTTTGATTTTAGGCTCTTGGAATTCAGTTGACATGTGTTTGGTGTTTCCCTTTCATTGTGGCGACTGTGCAAAGGAAAACAGTCCATCTTCTTAGGGAGGGGATTAAGGGGTATGCTGAAATTCAAGAGGGAAGGCACTGTAGGGCCCAGAGCCCACGGGTAGGAGTGTGATAGAGCTCCTGCCTCCCCCCCTCCCCCCGACCCCCCAACACACACCTCCAGGGGGCTGTGGAAGCCTGCAAAAGCTTAGGGCTCACGGACATGGGCTTTCAGGAACAGTTGCCTGCTGTGTGGAGCTGGGGAAATGCAGATTCCCTGGTTGGGGGTGAGTTGATAGGCAACCTGGCAGGCACAGTTCTGCTGCCCTGTTGCTCAGTTGTGCTCTCCAGGCCTGAGGCTCTGAGAACATCTTACATGAAGAGCAGAACTGGATATTTTAAGGCAGAAGAGAATTTGCTGAACATGGATTTTGTGGATATTTAATGCAAGGTAGGGTGTAAGCATTTCTCTCAAGTAATGCCCTCTATCCCAGTTGTCTTTTTTTCAGTCTGATCTCTTCATATTTGTAGGTTTGCCACAGAGGAATGAGAGGGAAAGAGAAAGAAGGTTTATTTTGCTTTTCTTCTTTAGGTTAGAATAAGTAACTAGGAGAGTTTTGTCTCAGTTCTAGAAGTTGATCCATGCCAATAACTTTTCTTAACGTTCCCTTTTCCAGTTCCTCCAGCACCAGAGCAGGAATCTGAGTTTATATCAGTAGTAGATAGCAGTTTGTAGTAGCCACCTGCACAGCAGGACCCCTGTAATAGGGCCTTGGATTGCTGGGTCCTAATCCAAGAGGGGATTCTATTCCCATCCTGTGCCCTTTGAAGCATTCTTTGGGATACCCACAGTTCGAGAGTCACAAAACCAAAACCAGCCTCAGGAGGTGGGTAGTGAGGGCAGGAAGAAAGGCGAGCAGCAGCTGCAGCAATAACAGCAGAAGGGATACAGATGTGGCAAAATTAAAGAGGGAGATGTATTTCAAGCCAGACCTGATGCTCTCTTATTCTTAGTATTCAGGGATAGACAGAGCCTTCCAAATTGAAAATAGGTAATTGCGAAGGAGAATAGGATTTACCATAGGGAAAGGTCAGAGTGGTGGTGGCTTTGAGACTGAGCCATCAGGGACCATTTGTTAGCTGGTTACGTTGCATACCTTGCACATTCATATATGTAACTTTTATTTTCTCCTTTCAGTTGGTTTGGTCCCATAATTCCATCTTTTAAGTGCCAATCAATCCAATGATGTTGGTGGGTGTAGGCAGGAAAAGAACAGATAATTGTTTCCATTAGAAAGGTAAACATACAAGTGGATCGTTTCCATGCGTTGCTTTGTAAGAAAACCCATTTGGGGTTTCAGAGAAAATTGCCTGGATGAGACTACTGGTTGCTGTATGTATTATACCTTTTTTGCAGTTGCTCTCATTATGATCTATTTGTATATAACATATCGCGCATATTTAGAAGTATGTCAGATACTCTCTATTCAGATGGTAGGTCCGCATGTACGGTAAGTTCACAGACCATTAGGAATCTGTAAATATCTACTGGCAAATTATGGAGAACTGTGGTTTCTGTGTTTAAAACATGGTTGGTCATTTTGCAAAGGGCTTCTTGAGTCCATAGCTGTGGAAACTTTGTTGTTGGCTACAAATGCAGGTGAAAAGCACATGCCCTAGAGAAAAGTCTGTTTGCTGGGCACCACTGGAGAAAAAGCACCCTGCTAAGAGAGTGCCACATTAACACCAAAATTCAGTTTTGTAGCTGGAAGAAATCTCCAAGTTCTGTTTCAGGGTCTTTAAAGGATTGGAGGTTACTTTATTTAATAGTGTAGTGTGTTGCATGTCCCTATCCATGTGGTGATGGTTTTAAGGAGAATTTTCATAGTCTAATGTTATTATTTCTATGGATTGAAGCATTCTTTTTTCCTCTGGGGCGTACATTTCCCCCTGCTCCTCTGTTATCATCTCTGACTGGCCTGGAATTATTAGATTTGATTAAGCACAAAATTCTAGTTTAAGCTTCTTTACATACATTCCATTGATTCATTTATTCTCCTAAATTCCCTCTTCATCCCCCTCGCACGCCCTCCCACCCGTGATCCACATAAAAATATCCTGGGAAGTGTGACGCCTTTCAGCTCTTAGTGTATCTGAGTCAGCAGCCTTAACCAGCCAAGCCAGCCTTTCAGGACGTGGACTCAAGAGCTGAGGAAAGTTAAGGGTCAAGACCAAGGTGAGAGCTAAAGTTACATTCCTGTATTGTGGCTCCCTTCCCCCACCCTCACCACATCCTTCAGGACAGTGTCCTGGGCCTTCTCCTCTGGCTGTGAGAAGAATGATCTGTAGCTGTAGATTCTTTCTAGGGCTACAACTGTCACCAAAATGAATACGTACACAAGTTCTTAAAAGTCTCCTTAAAGCGAAAGAAATAACGTCATATTTGGAATAGGAGAGCAGGATCAAATAGGAAAGTGGGGTCTCCTTTTCTGTTTATTTCTCCTGGAAAAGGGCGAACAAGAGACCTATAGCGAGAGAAGTTAGGAGTTTTGGAAAACTACCTTTATTTTATTTTCCCTCCAGCCCTGCACCCCATAGCATCTTTATGCTTGCTCGGGACCTTTTAGCTCCAGTTTGATCGGGTCCAGTCTAGTTCCTTTTTTAAAAAATTAACTTTAATTAAAAAAAAGAAAGACACATACATGAAGTATAATGACCAGGATGGGAAACCCTCTGAAGAAAACGGAAAAATGGGAAAGACTTCAAGCTCATTCATGAAGTGTGCCTCTGAACTTAAAAACCGGGTCTGGTTTTAAGATGGCTTGATTTGGGGTGCGGGGCACAACTCAGAACTGCACTGTAGAAAACAAAAGCCACCCAAATGAGATGGAATATGTGTTAATGTATTAGTGGTCTCTTCCAAATTGTACCCCACCCAAGGCTGGCACCAGGGGCACCTGGAGGGTATTCAGTTTCTGGCCTTTCCCAGGGGATGCCAGTCAATTTGTGCCCGGGGGCCGGCCGGGTGCACAGCCCAGCCTGGCGAGTGTAGGGTGGTGTGCCTGCGGGAACAGTCGCAGGGGACAGGGACCCCGGCAGCACAATCGAGGAGGGGGTATGAGAATTCTGGAAAGGCGCTTGCTGTTTGCACTGGACCACTGTCCCCTTGCAGCCAGCCTCAGGGAAACTGCGCTGGGCCGGTCCAGTGCGCTGCCTGGGCAGGGGCACCCCCAGCCTCCTTTGGTCCCCGCTGCAGTGGGCTCCTTCCTGGCTTGTTCAGGGAGACCTGGGAAGGGCCTGAGAACAGGGAGCCTGAGGAGCAAGACTTCCCTTGCATTTCTCACGCCTGACTCTCAGGCCATCCATTGCCTCCCTGCTGGGTTGCCAGTTTTAGCAAAAAACATGGAAATAAAAAACAAGATGCTAAATTTTGCATGGGGAATACTAACACTAAAAATCCTTCGTTATATATCTGAAGTTGAAATTCATCTGGCAACCTGCGGCTGAGGTGTCCCCTCCCAGCTCCAATCACCCCAGAGGGCACCCCTTGGGGTGGGGGTCACTCGGGTGCTTCTCGCTTCTCTCAGCTTCTCTCTCTGGAGCCCAAGCTGCCATGGCCAGGCATTTGAATGGCGCTGGTTTCCATCTTGTGACCTGAGGACAGGGCTGGCAGAAAAAACCTGAGTGGTTTCCATGTCTAGAAACCAGAGTCCCACTGCCATCCGGGAAAGAATCTGCCCCCTCCACCCAACACACTCCTTGGGGTTATAAATCTGGCGGATAGTCGTGCTCTGGGCCTATACAACCAACTTTTCTTTTCGCTGATGGATGAACTCCTGGGTTTAAAAGATTACAGTAATCACAGGAGGACAGTGTAAATCGAATCTGATAGCAATAACTTTCGGGGAAGGTCAGGCTCAAGTGAAATGTTACCAAGCAACAGGCATTTTGTTTGCAAAATACAATCAAAGAGCATCGATGAGAAATTTTTTGCTGCAGCCAGTCAGCACTTTCTGCTAACAGCTTTACAGAGGGAAAGTGAGTAAATCTTCATAAATCAAAGTCCCTGGAGGACTTGAAGCCCCTTTCTGGAAATGTGGCACTTCTGACAGGGAGGAGGACTGGAACCCAGTAAAAATCTATTTGCCTGCCTGCCCCTCCTTGCCCTTTCTTCCTCTCCTCCCTACTCTTAACTTTCCTCCTTTTTATTTTTTATGCTTTTTAACCTGTTGAGGCTTCCCAGTCATTAGCCACTCAGGTTCCTGGGCCCTTCTGTCTAGTTCGAAGTGACAGTGATGCCCAGTTCACTACTGGAGTTTGCATGGGTGCCCATGACCAAGGCTGAGGCCTGAGGGTCACTCCCCAAGAATCCTCCTTGGCTTTAGTGAGTCATTTCCTTGTCCGAGCACTAAGAAAAAACTAAAATACAACTCAGTGGTTTTTCTTCATTTTATTGTATAGTTAAACAGCTATAAAAATAAGCTAATACACTACTCAGTGACAATATTATGAAACATTTAAATATCAGAACCATAGTTCCTTACCAGATCTCTAATCTCTTTTGATTCCAATGACGAGGCAGACATAAATTTTATAAAGCTGGGGTCAGTGTTCTGCTTTTTCTCCCACTGATTATTACTTTAATTCAGTGTGAATATCTGTTGCACCCATAGTTTTTATCTGTGAATGTTTACCACAATATTGCCTCAATGACTACATCATTGTCTGCCCAGATGCAGTTTCAATGTAAACTTTGCAAAAGATTAGTTAGTAAACTGTAAGCCTTTCGGTGGCCAAGAGGCAATGCTTCGATCTTCTTGGTGTCGGTGTAATGGTACCTGGTACAAGGTCTGGGCACGCAGGGAGGGATTCAAGGATATTTGTTCAATAGCTGGATGAAGGAGTAGACAGCTGCATTTTTTTAAGTACCAAATACACGTGTCGGTTTAAAGGTAATTTCCCTCCTGTTTCTTGAAAAACGTCCTTTCCTGAGTCAAGAAAGAGGTCAAAACGAAATTTTCATAGGGCATGTATAGTCCACAGTTACAGATCCATGCTTTCTCAGGTCCCCCTTTATGTCCCTGAAAATATTGGTCCTAAGGAACCATCTCAATACTATATGTTATTAAGCCATTATTGTTAATGATTTTTTAAAGGGAAAGTATGACTATATATGTGTACATTCACATGTTTTCTTTCCACCAAAGGAAGAAAAGGAAAGATTTTAGACTGACATTCATTTCCTACTGTACTTCAGGTTGTCAGCCATTCAGTTTTTTAAGGATTGTACTTGTAGTGTGAGATAAAGGTAACAGAAATAGTAAAAGCTTGTCTCCTATTGGAACTCTAAGTGAGCAATTGACTCTTCCGGACGCCACTCGTGGTCCTGCCTGGGGTTCCTTCCCTCCCATTGCTATAAGATTTGTGTGCTTGGAAAATGACCGATTGGGGAACAGTTATTTAGAAGTGTACTCCCCAATGCTCAAGTGAACAGATGGGGACATGACTATCCATGTTTCAAAATGCCTGACCTGGTTCCAAAAGGAAAAGAAAAATCCAGTGACTTATGCTAGGAAACATTTCTCTCTTTATGCCAGGGTTTTTGTGTTTTCATTTTGGATGTTAAGATATATTTTGTTTTTGTAGATATAATTGGATAAAATGTATCAAACCCACCACATTTAAGTAAGACAGATTTTTCATGTTTATGTATCTTGAGCAAAAAAATTTTTTCCATATACGGTAGGCTTTCTCAAAATGTTTGAAATGAATACCTAGAATTTTTTTTTATTGTATTGTACTTTCATATGAAAAAATCCTCTAAAGAAAGATTTTGCAAACTGTAATTTTAGATCGGCAATTACTTTTGTGTGTGTTCGTTTTCTCCCCTTAAAGTCCTGTAGCTATCTTATGGCTTGAATATATATACGTAGGTAGATAGAGAATCCACATAAAAATTTCCTTCTTTATTGAATATCTTTTAAAAACCTTCAGCATTGTGAAGTTTATTTTAGAGATGGCTATGTTACTACATCATGAAAAATAGGAAATCGAAGCATGAACATTTCATAAGATTTTTAAAATATGTAGATGTTTAAACCTTAGAGGCAGCAGATTGTATCACTTTCAATAGGTGGTTTATAATATCATATGAAATTGATTTCTTCTTAGTTTTTGTGTAGTAGTTTTGGCTTTCTGTGCCCATATGCTAGGGGCACAAATATCAGTTGAAATATGCTCTTATTCTTTATGTTCTAGGAATTAGAGTGTCAGTTTCAAGAAAAAGGAGGGCAAAGCATTTAGGGAGTAGTTTTCTTTTCATTTTGTTAGTTGGTAGTTTTACATTTCTATATCAGGAAAGGCCTTTGTGTTTTAAACCAACATAAATAATTGATAAAGTTTATTTAGGAAAAAATCTAGAGATGTAAAGAAACACCTGTTATTAAATTACACTTTATCACTGGGATCACAACTCACCCTCTATAATTATTTGTGAAATTCAGTATTTATAATCGAATAATGTACAAGATCTAGTTTAAGTACAACAATAGAATCAATACTAGACACCACAGTGCCACAAAATTACCGTGACTGTATATTATGCTTTCAGAAATTATTGTTGGGCGAGGACTTACTCTTGGTGCAAGGTGAGAGGCTTGCCCAGTTTTGAAACCCCGATAGCCTTGGCTGTTGACTGGGATTCTGCTCACCCAGCACACCTAGCACCTAGCAGGCCCTTCTTGCTGCTCAGGGGTATGAATGCCATAGGTGCATCTCACTCATTGCTTTTTTCAACATGGTTTGTTTTCCCTTTGAAAACAGTATCAATAGTGCTCAACTCGGTTAGTTGGAACATTCTCAGTTTGTAAAATTGATTCCTATGACGTCTTGTGAGTTTTCCTCACATTTTCACCATAGTGGACTCCCGGTTGGAGAGGCCGATCAGCCCAGAGAGAGAGAGTGGATGAATCAGCACAATCCACCACTGCTCCTTGAGAAATAACCGGAAGTGCATGGTGCACTGGGCACAGTAGCAGGGCTAAGGGTAGCACAGGAAAATAAGAAACAGACTTTTGCAGTCTCGGGCGGGGTGGAGAGGGTCACAACTGATGAACAAGGTGGCATCCATATACTGTAGCCTGTTCTGCAGAACAGGAAAATGGGTATGACAGTGGAATTTTGTATTGTCGTAGACTTATACTCCAGCCATCCCATAACCAGTTGATTGGGATGGTATATCCTTTGCTGTCTTGGAAAAAAATACTCCATTTTCAATATGGTAGATATATCAGATTAGCCAGAATGTCATTTCCTAGTTCTCCTTTAGCTAAACTCATCTTTGAATCACATTTTTCTGGAGCGTTCTGCAGAAGAGTGAATTTGGTTGACAGCCTTTAGAACCTTTTCCTCAAATGTTGTCAGTGTTTGAAACTCATCCAGGGTAGGGAAATTTACCTTTCAAACTAGAAAGATGTTCTTAGGTTCACACATTTCTTTTAAAAATAGCTAGGTTTTCCTTTTTCTGCTTGATCCCTCCAAGGACTCGTGGGCATGGACAACAGCGTGGTGATTGCAGGGGGGGGAGGGGAGGGGAGGGAGGTATAATGGGGATAAATGATGATGGAAAAAAATACAATAAAAAATTAAAAACCAAAATAAAATAAATAAAAACACTTAAGCAACTTAAAAAAAATAGCTCATTTTGAGCTTTTTAGCTATACTTATACAACTTGTATTTTCTAGAAGAACCAGTTGTTTCTCTTTAAAAAAAAAAAAACAACTCACCATTTCCTACATTGCTATGATACTGTGTATCATATTTCTTTATTTTTTATTGTGCCAAAATATACAAAACAAAATTCATTATTTTAACCATTTTTAGGGGGTATAATGTACTGGCATTAGTACATTCCCAATGTTGTGCAACTGTCACCACTCTCCATTTCCGGAACTTTTCATCATCCTGAACAGAAACGGTGTACCTATTAAACGATAAGACCCTAGTTCCCTTTTCTCCCAGCCCTTGGTAACCCCCATTCTATGACCATTCCTGTTCTAGGTACCTCATATAAGTAGAATCATAGAATATTTGTCCTTTCATGACTGGCTTATTTCATTTAGCATGTTTTCAAGGTTCATTTATATTGTAGCATGTGTCAGAATGTCATTCATTTTAGAGGCTGAATAATATTCCATTGCATGTATAGGCCACGTTTTATTTATCTATTTATCCATCGGTGGACACTTGGGTTGCACCCACCTTTTGGCTATTATGGGTTATGCTGCTATGAACATTTGTGTACATGTGTTACATTTTATGCTTAGCAAGTCTACCTGGGTGTATTTGCTTTTCCCCCTGTACATGCGTCTTATCACCCCAACTTAATAAGTTCCACAAGTTGGGGCAAGTTTCATACTTCCTGGTGTTTTCTACCATCCATTCTGTGTCTTTAGTTTCTTGTGTACAATAGGGATACAAATACTTGATACTGATAATAACAGATAATAACAGAAAACTCTTTAGAACTACATAATATTTAAAACATTATTTTATGTCTGTATTTGCTCAGCGAGAGTATTTGACTTGTTCTTCGGAGCTCCATTGAGGAGGGGCCAAAATCTAATGGTGCGTTCAGTTTGGTGCTAAGTTAACACAGTATCACTGTCCACTCATTTCAACTGTCTAATAGAGTAACAGCCAAGAGGCATGCATGGGCTCAGGAATCAGGAAAATTTAGATGGGTCCAGCTGACTAGAATGTGATTTTTTATTGTAAAAAAATGTTTTTATTGATTTTACAGGGAGAGAAAGGGAGAGAGAGAAACATTGATTGGTTGCCTCCCATGCATGCCCTGTTCTGAGGATTGAACACACAACCTAGGTATGTTCCCTGACTGGGAATTGAACCCGCAACCTTTTGGTATACGGGACAATGCTCCAACCAACTGAGCCACCAGGTCAGGGCTAGAATGTGATTTATAGAAGCTTTTTTTGGTGCTGTTTTTCTCTTTTGGATGAAGTACAAGTTCCACATTAACTCAAGAGATGAAAGCTGGGTCTCTAGTCCTAGGAAGCTGGAGGAGAGAAAATGTCAAATTTCTCTTTCAAAGATGGGATTATTGTGCATCGAAGAGTTGTCATAGAAAATAGAGATGGCTTCTGTGTGTGGGCTTCAGATGAACCCCATATAGAAAACTTACATTTCATATAAAAAAAGAAGCAGTTTACTTAAAATGCAAGTTTGGGATAAATATGAATTCATATCAGATTTATGATTGTAAGTTCCACTGATCTAATTTAAGAATATTTTTTAAGTATTTGTGCCTGGCACATTTGTATTGCTTTGTGAAGAACTAAAGATTTGCTTTCCAGTTATACTTAAGATACAGCCCATATTAGAAGAATGTTCATAAATGGGCCATTGTTAAAGGCTTTTTAAATAAACAGCAACAAATAAGAGATGGATTTTAGAAGCCACTTTCATAAAATTTCACCAGCTGGCTATCTACAGGTAATCAGGTGTGCCCACAGAGGTGACAATGAGGCTATTCAGGGAGGGGAGTAGAAAACACAGGCAAACCAATTGTTTACAACCTGACAAGTGAGTCATTAATAATTTTCATCTTTAGATCAGTTACATTGGTTTTGAGTAGATATGGCCAGCTCATGTTTTAAGAAGGATAAAAATCCACTTGTGTATAGCTTATTAATAAAGAATATGTTTCTTTATTATAAAGGTCTGTTAGAATTTACTTCTGCAAGCAAACCAGTCTTACCTCTCCTTCCTGCCTGGTTAGCACTGTAATATTAGCCCCTTTGTGGGTAATGTCTTAGGTCAAAATGTTAAATTTATAACTGGTTTATTTCCCAGAAAATCTCTGCTTTATTTGGGAAGCTTTATTTTCTCTTCTTTTAAAATAATTCAAGAAGTTTTCAGAGTTTTTTTTATAATAATTTGTTTTTTTCCCATCTACTTTACTAATAAAAATAAAACAGTACATGAAAGCCTGTCTCCCCGCTGCACTGCAGGTTATGGACACGTCTCATAGATGGGTCAGGCTCCTGGCGCAGCTTCACAGCCCTCTCAAGTCACACCCTTCTTCCTTGCCCGCAGCCTGTCCCATCACCCAGAGTGCACAGCTGGTTTTGCTTGCCTTCTAATGCAAGTTATAGACAACCAAGTCTGCCAGCCCCTCAAGTGGCTTTTAAAGAAAGATTTCAATGTATAGAGGCTGCTTTCTTTCACTTTGGCAATTATATCAACCAGTTATTATGCACGGTATGCTATTGAAACATATCGATACCTGGTTCACAAGACATATTTAAGAAGAAATCCACGCATTGGAAAAGGGATTTAAAATATTACAGTTTCCTGTGGTGTATGGGTTATGCACCAGCTGCTGATGTCCTTAGATTACACTGGACACCTCATTTGTAGAAGAGGAGCTAGAAGAAAGACTGAGCTCTTTCTCCTGTTCTTCCCTCGGCTGTGTTTATGCCCAGCTCCATAGACCATCCCTGTTTAGGTTGTACTGCTAGACAGCCACATCTGTGAGTCTAGGTGTCATGTTGCCCTTCATGTTTAAAGCAAGCTTCCCAGCACACATCATTCTGAGAAGTTGCTCTGGTTTCTAGATCTTTTATATTCAGGTTGTTTTGTTTTGTTTTGTTTTTTGTGTGCCATTTGCCAATGACATAGTTTGGATTTCTTTTTTTAAGGCCTGCGGTATGTTATAACCCACTGGGACACATTTCACCTTCCAGAAAGCAGGGCTCTCTCCTGAGCACATCTGTTCCTCTTTATGCACACCAGGAAAGGATTAACCCAGCTGTTCTCTGCTTTTCAGATTTGACTGAAGAGCGACTTGGGGACAGCAGCTTGGCAGACAACACAGAGACCTTCAGTGACAAAGACACTGACCAGAGGAGCTCCCCAGATGTTGCAAAAAGTAAGGGCTGCTTCACCCCCGAGAGTCCCGAGATAGTGTCGGTGGATGAAGGTGGGTATGCAGTCCAGAAAAATGGCAGCAACTCTGAGAGCCGCTCCGACAGCCCCAAGTACCACGGGGAACAGAATCACCTCCTGATTGAGGGCCCCTCAGGGACTGTGTCTCTGCCCTTCAGCTTGAAAGCCAACAGACCCCCTCTGGAAGTGTTAAAGAAAATATTCCCCAACCAGAAGCCCACGGTGCTCGAGCTGATCCTGAAGGGCTGTGGGGGGGACCTGGTGAGTGCCGTGGAGGTCCTGCTCTCCAGCCGGTCCTCCCTCTCGGCCGCCGACCGAACTTCAGCAGAGCCCGAGAGTCTCGTGTTGCCCTCCAATGGCCACATCTTCGAACACACCTTGAGCTCCTACCCCATCTCCTCCTCCAAATGGTCTGTGGGATCGGCCTTCAGAGTCCCAGACACCTTGAGGTTTTCTGCTGACTCAAGTAACGTTGTCCCCAACCCCTTGGCCGTGCCTCTGCAGCACCCTTTCCCCCAGCCGCCCCGGTACCCGCTCATGCTGAGGAATACTTTGGCAAGAAACCAGTCGAGCCCCTTTTTGCCCAACGATGTCACCCTGTGGAACACCATGACGCTGCAGCAGCAGTACCAGCTGAGGTCCCAGTACGTCAGCCCGTTCCCCAGTAACTCTACCAGCGTCTTCAGAAGCTCGCCTGTCCTCCCCACTCGCGCCCCAGAAGACCCTCGAATCTCCATCCCTGACGATGGGTGTCCAGTTGTGTCAAAGCAGTCCATTTACACTGAGGATGACTATGATGAGAGGTCTGACTCCTCAGACTCTAGAATACTCAACACATCTTCTTAAAGTGGTGCCAGACAGGAGGTGATCAGGTGACATGTTCTGTGCATTAGAACCCTTGGGAGGGGGGGGCCCTGAGGAGAGGCCACATCCTGTGTATTCCTTTTCCTTCTGTTTGACAAAGTGACTGTGCTTGATTCTATATCTTAGCAATAAAAACATAACTTATTTAATTTCTTGCACTTCACTGGAAAATGCCAAATAGCTCTGCTCTGTGGCTTTAGTGCTGAATGTTTATTGTAAAAGAAAGTCTAATGCTAAGAATAGTCTTGGGAAAGCTGGGTCTACGGAAGATTTATTTGGGGATGTAAAGCTGAAGGTCAGCCTTGCTCCTAAACTCAACCTGGAATGTTCAATAAAATAGTATACTTGAATGCAGTTTTGTAAAAGGAGATTCCTCAGGATATGTGAAACCTAAAGGAAGTGGTTCGATTGCAAACGGACTGTAAAGAGACATTATATCCTTACGCTAAAAGTCCTTGTGTTTTAAAGAGAGACTGCACGTAAGAATAGAGTGAACTGCTCCCGTGCTTATTTAAGCCTGGACAGTTTTCAGAGACAAACTCCATTAAGAATTATTCTTTTCACTTGGCTGAATCAAAACATGTGTAATGTCGATGTAAAACCAATCACAGCTGTGAACTGCATGAAATGTATTGTGAAATGAACACAAGATTAAGCTTTGTCAGGTTAATGTAGCATGCTAAGGACTCTAGAAGAAATAAACTAAGGAGATGATTTTGGTTTATGTCATTTCTACTTGTGGAAAGAGGATCTCTAAAAATAGAAACTTGATGTAAACGGTACTTACCACTGCATGGATCCCAAATCAAGGTGTCAGTTCAGTGACACACTCCTTGAGAAACATGAATGACAAAGTTTGGGGCTGCAATCAGAGAATTTATTGTTCAAGAATAGAGTTAGTTCAGTTACTCTATCTGTTCATTTATTTCTTCAGCAGATACTTAGTGAGTGCCTACTATGTGTAACAGAATGTTCCTTGTATGTTATTGTGCGAGTTACCTGCCCATGACGCCAGGCAGGGATGGTAATGGAGAACCCCATTAAAAACAAAGTGGAAACAAGACAGTCTACCGTGTGGGAAGTAAGTAAAGTGCTTAGCACGGCACCAGACAGAAAACACTTGGTATATGAGAACTGTTACTCCTATTAAGTTCAGTAGCTTTCCCTTTAGGATGGAGAAGTGAATTCCCTGTTGTCGCTTGGAGAAGATGGCCACCACAAAACATTGAAAACCAGAGCTTTTCCCCCTTAATTTAATTAAATTTTTTTTTTTTTTAGATTTTATTTTTAGAGGGGATGGGAGGGAGAGAGAGAAGGAGAGAAACATCGATCAGTTACCTCTTCTATGCACCCTGACCGGGGCCCAAACCTGCAACCCAGACATGTGCCCTGACCAGGAATCAAACTGGTGACCTTTCACCTTGTGGGAGAACGCCTAACCATCTGAACAACACTGGTCAGTACTCCTGTTAATTTCAAAAGCATTTTGGGAGTACTGCCTAAGTCAAACTTCTTGCTCAGATGTGTTTAAAAGTGGGTTTTCAAACAATGATATTCAGTAGTGACCACACCAATCACTTCTTACACTGTTTTCCTTCTTCAGAGTGCTTGAAAGATGACTGCCTGGGTCAAACTGAGGAAGGTGGAAAGGAAAGGAAATAAGCAAGTAAATAAAAACATCTCTGTGACAAAGATGTAGAGAGAGGTTCCAGGACAAGAAAAACTCTTGATGAGGTTAGTCTCGGGGAGAGGAGGGCAAGTCCTCTTGGCCTGAGATGTTCCCTCAGCTAGGGGTGGGAACTGACTCCCACCTTTGTTTGGGTCCCAGGAGAAAAAAAATATATATGTACAAGAAAAGGACCATCTCATCTTTATTTCTGCTGGGCACTTTTGAAAGGAGATATCTTTAAGGGGGAAAAATTCATTATTATTAGTTGGACTAATATGTATTTAATTGACATAGTTACATAATAGTATTGAAAAGTAAATACAATTTAGAGTTATATTTAAACATTAGTGTGTACATGAAGAAGGCAGGGAAGTGGAGAGGAATACTTCGACCTGATTCTAAAGACACATATTGAGGCCATTTTATGTGAAAGCGATGGGCTAATATCGGGCCTACCCAGGACAGATATATTTTCAATATATCTTCATCTCAAAAGTTTATGTACATTTATTTAACAAGCAACAATGATAACATCCCATGTGAGCTGATGGTGCTACAAAGTCGTCTTCAGCTGTTACTCCTTCAGATTGAATGATCTGGACTGAACAAAGCTTGGCTTAAGATACAGCATCCTTACAGCTTGATTTTGCTCACAGTTCATCAAAGTCAATATCTTCTTTTTTACAGTGTCCAGCAAAATGGAATTATCTGTAAGATGGCTTATTCATGGGTTGGTACAGGTATGTTTAGTCCTCAGTTTACTCTTCTACAGCAAAAAATGTTTACTGCAGTGGGTGGTGGGGTGAAGGCGGTCGGGGGTCAGAAGGGAGAAACTGGTTGTTGAAAGCATACATCTGGCTTTCGGCATTCAGTCTTGCTTCCTCTGTAGTCTTGGCATGAGCCCCCTCTAGGTGGTTTCTAGCTCAACTCTCAAAGACCATCCTGCAGAGGCATGTAGAATTCAAGGGATATGAACACTTGTCTGTCCATGGGCACCAGTTACTCTTTCACATGAAACTGAACATCTGGGTGAAAAGAGAAAAAAATCAACCAGCTCCCAGTTAAATCCCATCTGTCCCATAGATAAATTATCTGGGGGCTTGGGTGTCCACTTACAGTTGAGTCAAGCCAGCCTCATGGGAAGCTAATGCACTTTAAAGCACAAGTGAATCCACATTAAGCCACAGTGCCTCTCCTCTCTCCCCTTCTAGCGAGGACCTGCCAACTACTAGTCTCAGAGAAAGTGCTTTGTTCATTTACTATGTGTGTCGGTGGGTTAGTATCTTGTTCCACAGCAGTTTTTCCCAAAGTGTGGCCCATGCACCCCAATGCTTTCATTCTTGTTTAGATTCCTGGGTCCTGCTTATTGAGCTCAGAATCCTTGGTAACCTAAGCACCTAAATTTTTTATCATCCTCTCCAGGTTACTTCTTGAACTAATATTTGAAAACCGCCTCACTCTGCATCACATCTTTGGGTTTTCTTCCAAGATCTATGCCTAATAGATGAGCCACGGGATACAAACTCTTATGCTGGAGATTTCTAGTTGTCCTTCCGCCCCTATGTACTTTTCCATGGCAAGAGTAAACTTCAGTATGTAAGCTGTCTTAGTACAAGCCCTAGATCTAGTTCAAATAACTTCAATGTCAATATTAATGATTAGCTTGAGTACACATTTGGGATTAGAAAGGCCTGTTTTGGAAGCTTCTGGTTGGTAAAGGACCAGAGATGAACCTAAATGTGCTACCCTTTCCTCCAAGGCGAGTGCTGCTTAAGGCTCCTCAGGTTGTGCATGCTGTTGCTCCTTCATTATTTCATGATTCCTACTTTAGTAGTGACTCCTGCAGATAGGTTTTGCCCTGGAGCTTTTAGATTTAAGAAAAGTCAACTATCCCCACCACCCAGCTTTATTGAGATATAATTGACATATGACACTGTGTAAGTTTAAGATATACTATGTGATGATTTGATACATTGTGAACTTATTACCATAGTAAGGGTCGTTAACAAATTATCACTTCACATAGTTACCTTTTTCTTTTGTGGTGAGAACATTTAAGATCTGTTCTCAGCAACTTTCATTTATACAATGCAGTATTGTTAACTATAGTCACCATACTGTACATTATATCCCTAGAACTTATTTATTTTATAACTAGAAATTTGTATCCTTAAACCAATATCTCCTCTATTTTTCCCACCCCACAGCCCCTGGCAACCACCATTATCTCTGTTTCTATAATTGTCTTTTTAAGATTCCATGTATAAGTGGAATCACGCAGTAGTTGTCTTTTTGTGTCTGGCTTATTTCACTTAGTAAATAACATTTCTTTATTCATCCATTGATGGATACTGAGGCTGTTTCCATATCTTGGCTATTGTAAATAATGCTGCAGTGACAATTGGGGTGAAGATATTTCTTCGAGACAGTGATTTCATTTTCTTTGGATATATACCCCAAAGGGGGATTGCTGAATCATATTGTAGTTCTATTTTCATTTTTTGAGGGACCTCCATACAGTTTTCCATAGTGGCTACACCAATTTACAGTCCCACCAATAGCGCAGAAGGGTCCCCTTTTCTCCACATCCTCGCCAACACTTGCCATTTATGGATTTATTGATAATAGCTATTCCGACAGGTGTGAGGTGGTATCTTATTGTGCAGTATCACCACTCTTGATGTGAAAAAAAAGTAGTTTCACAGAATATATTGTGAAACCAGGCACTTGTTAGCCAGGTATGTGGCTGTGGTTGAAATTAATAGTAGAGCACCCTGGAGAGACAACAGGTACCATGGAAAAGGGGCAGTGATTCTAGCCCTCTGGTCCAGGCTGTTCTAGTTAAATGGCAGACTTATAAGTGCCTGAGAACATTTACAATGTATTAAATGAAGTTGCACCATAGGAAGGGGTATGCAATGTAGCAGTCACGTATTACTGGGTTCACTCATCACGGACTTATCTTTCATGGTCCCCAGGTTGCACTATGGCTAGATCAGTGGGGGGTGATGGGAGGGATGGGTGCATCTTGGGAACATTTGTTGGGCGCCCAGAAAACAGGCACTGCCTGCATTTGAACTGACATATTTGAAAAATGAACTTGATTTCACTGCATACTGTTTCAGTGATTCATTCTTTATATGTGCATTTACTCAGCAGAAGTGAGTTGAAAATAAGATGGATGCTAAATTTATATGTTAATTTTAATATTAAAGCTATCCTATATTTGAAGATTAAGATCAATGCTTCAATTTTATTTCTTATGTGGTACTGAATGTTGTCATTACTGGGCAAAAAATCATTTCTGGACGCATCCTCCCCAAATTCCAATCTTAGAGGAGTCTCAGAAGAGGCAGTCTTGCCTTTTGCTGATGGTCTGTTCAGTGATATGCTTCCAAGTTCCCACAGTATCATTTCCTATTTTAGTGTGAAGGTAAATAGCAAGCGTAGTGGTTTTTCCTTTAATTACAATGGAGTTTATTTACTAATTGGATTCTGAGAGTTGGCTGGAGTTGGTAGGCTGTGTCAAGGGTTTCAAATATCCCATGGGCAAAGCTACTGGATTTAACCAAAAGTAAACTCAGCAGTTGTTCAGAAAAATGATCTCTCCAGAAGACTTGAGTCACAGCTTGGTGGTTTAAACTACAACCTCGCACTTGCACTGTGATTTAAATGAAAGATTCCCAAGGTCTGTGGAGCTTCTTTGGGGGGAAAGAAGGACTCTCTGTCTTCCATTCAAACATGGTGGAACCAGGTGTGTGATGGCTTCTGTGGAGGGCGGGCAGGTGCATTTGACTTGGGACCCAGCTCTTTTTCACCCCGGGGCTGCCATAGGGCAATGCAAGTGGGCTGTCTTCAGTGGAAGACTACTCGCTCCCATGCAGACCCTGGCCTTCCTCATTGGCTTCTTTCTGTCTTTGGGGAGCACTGGGTGACATTGGCTGCTGTGGGTGGTTGTGTATTTTGTGTATTGTGCCAAGGGGCTGAAATCCAGACTGCGTTTTTCCTGATTTGCCAGACCAGAAAGGTTGCTGTTTGGGGAGGTGCCTTTTTCTGCTTTGCAAAGAGGCATAGTAAGTGCACCAGGGACCCAGAGGAGAAACAAGGAGAAGGAAAAAGAGTGAGTGAGCTGTAAGAGAACACCTTGAGCATTGGAAGGATTAGCTGTGAAAGCTATTGATAAATCTTTGCCACCCTATCTCGCTCAGCCTGTTCCCATTGAGAAAATAGGAAGCTTCAGTTCCCTTAAGAGTTTCAAAAACTCTCACAGGAGTTGAAATTAAAAATCCAGGGAGATGTTGGAAGGAGAGGTAGAGAACTTGACTTTATTGGGCCCCTACAACCTGTGTTGGTTACCTCAGACCTCATTCTGGCCTCAGTGTGTCTCTCTCTACATGTTTTCTCTGCCCTAAAACCAGCCCAGATCTCCAACAGCCAGACAGACAGATGTCTTTTGGGGCTGTCTGAGCAGAGCTAACAAATGACTGCAAATGCCTGCAGCAAACGTGTGCAGTGCTCTCTCTCCAGGAGAGCTCTGTGACCAGCCGGGCTGCCGTGCTCCGCCGTGATTCACTGCAGACCCCGAGTCTTCCAGAACCATGATGTCTAATGTGGTTTAGTATGAGAGACATTTTATTGTATATCTTGAGTTTTGAAAATTGGCAAGTGGGCATGATGCATACATACCTCCTTATTAAATGGAATATTTGACTTGCCAAAGTGCCCTCTGTGTATCTGTCAGAATCATGTCTGTATACCCATGTTTATGCCCATTGCAAAAAGTCTCGTAGATCCAACATTGATTTATTCAAATTAGCAATTCAAAGGACCTGTTAGATGTTATTATTTTTAAATACCTGTCTAGATCCAATCCAAATGCTAATTAACTAGTACTACCCAGAACCCGTAATTTTCCAAAAATGGTTCGAAGTTATGTGTGACTCAGGTGCAATCATTTATAAAGCACTTGATCAGTGCTAGCCACTGTTCTAAGTGATTAAGCTCTATTAACTCATTTTTTCTCTCAACAGCTGCATAAGTGTGCATCATTAACTATTCCCCTTTGATATTACAGATGAGGAAGCAAAGACATAACTTGCCCAAGGACAGCTCCGTGGAAGTGGACGTGGGTTGCAGTCTCAGCAGTTTGGGCCAGTTCTATGGGCTTAGGGCTCACAGGGGCTTTTAGAGCTCCTGGGCCTTCTTTACTCAGCCTCCAGGTTTCCTTCTGGGTCCAGAGATACCTCCCCCAGAGGTGGGAAGTGCAGCTGTGGCTGCAGATCCTGGGCATTTTAGCAACCAGAACCCTTGCTACCCCCGCTTTCCATCAGGGACCCATCGATTACAGAGGGACAGACCATGACCTGTGGTCCACAACATTCCTGAATGTCCTTTCTGGCTCTGCTGTCCCCTGGAGGGAAGTGAGGGTAAAACAGATGAAATCAGCATTTTCCCTCTGCTCTTTAGTCATAATTAATCCCGTGGCCAAACAAGAAAGGGGTGAGGCTCTTCAAAGGCATCTTTGCCATTGCCTGTGTTATTCAAGTTCCAGGATTCCCCCCCAGGACTGCTGTGCCTGCAGACCAAGCCATTCACACACCACAGTTGCTGGATGTTGGACCTACAGGGAATTTCTGAGAAGCCTCAGCCTCTGAACCAGTGAACTCACCCCAGAGTGAGTTTGTTTTAGTGATGGTTGTGCCTGTTGACCACAGAGATTCCCAAAAGGAAGGATTTTGAGTAAAATGACAGTAAAACGACTCCCAGACTAAACTCAATGATGAATTCTCTAAAACCACCAGGAAGGAAATGGAACTTTTAAGCCACAACTGTATTAAACCTGCCAGACAAATAATAGAAAACCAGGAAGATCATTTAATCCAAAGTTTCTCCAAGTGCTTTCTACAGAGCCATGTGTTTGTAGTGCCCTGAGATGTCCATTCACAACCTGGATACTGGTTTCCCCCCAAACCTTCTCAGCCAGAAGCTCTGGGAGCAGACACCCTCCTGCCCTCCAGGAACCTACAATGACCGCGAGAACCACTGAAATCCATCCACCCCAGTCTGGGGCCCAGCCTTCCAGGGAGAGCCCAGTCCCCTCTCTACTGAGGGAGGGAAAGACAAATCTGCTAGTCACAATATTTTAGACTAGATTGCTTATGTTTCAGTGACCCACCAGGTGAATAGCATACTCTCTCTGTGTAAAAGGCACATGGCAGTGTGTCTGAACGCCTGCAACAAGGCTCCTGAGGGGAGGGGTGTCAACACCACTGTACAGAAATAGTGGTGACATTACGTAAGTCACCCCCATGAGGCTGGGGTGAGAGGTCAATGACTTACCCTTCATAGTTATGGATCGGTTTCATCAATTACGAGGAAAATTACTCACAGAGAATTTTGCCCCCTACACTTGGAGTTAGACTCAAGTCAGTATAGGTTTTGAAATGAAGATGGGGAACAGTTGCCTTATAGGGGCTCCTTGTGAGCTGGGAGGGAAAGGAGGGAGGAGTCAGTGAAGATGGAGATTCTCTCTGGGCAGAGCAGGCTTGCATCACATTTAGGTGTACGGTTCAGATCTTGCTCACTGGGGGAGGCCCATGGTCTGTGTAAGAGTTTAGAGACAGTGGTTACCAACAGGAATATCCACCTGGGAGCAGGGTGGCACAGGGGCTCAGAATAAGCCGCCCCTACTCACACCACTTTGGCACAAGGATTATTTGAGCTGAAGGCAGGCAATCGAGAATCAACAGATGCAGAAAGGGCCCTCCACCCTCCCCATAGCCACCTAGAAGTGGGGCATGAATTTCCCTTTGAAGGAGGTGCCTGCCTGGGACCAGGGAGAGAAGAGCAACTGTTATTATTGAAGGTGAGGAGTCAAGAACAAGATGAGTTTGCATAAACAGACCTTCCTAAAATAGCCCTTATCTTCCATTCTTTCTCCCATGTATTTTCTATCACATTCCCTTCAGCCCCATTTGTCATCTTTTGAAGCTCTGACACCCTCTTTCCTTTCTTAAGAAAAGGTATATAGGCCCCTGAGTCTGACCATGTCTTTGAGTTTCACTTTTTTTCTATGACCCCATATGCATGTAAATATTAATAAAAAGTGTGTGCCTTTTCTCTTGTTACTCTGTCTTGTTAGTTTAATTTTTATACCCCCAGTTACTTAACGCGAGTACAGAGGAAACGTTTTTTCCTTCCTGACAATGGACAATGTCAGACAATGAAGGAGGGAGAATTGCTGATTCTGGGGTGGCCTCCCTTTCACAGGAGGCAGGGGGAGGAGACCTGGAGCCACTCCAGCGGAACTCCACAGTGCTGTAGCCCATCCCCCCCAGTACCCCAGGCATGAGGAGTGTTCGGAGGGCAGTGGAGGTGAGCAAGCCTTGCTCTTGTATTTCGAGCACCTGTTGCAATCCTTATGGGCCTGGGTACTATGGAAACCAGGGCAGCCTGGAGAGAATCGACCCTGGCTGGGCCCCTGTGGATCACAGGGATGGGGCGAGTAACATGCTTTCCTGCTGTGACCTGAAGGCCTCCCACCCAGATGGAAACCAGCTCGCTAGGGGAACCTGACCAGACAGCCAGTTCCAGTGGTCCAGGGCCCCACGTGCCCATGAGAGTGCCTCTCTCCATGGTGGGAATAATTCCACTACTTCCTGCACTGACCCAAGCAGTCCTCCACACTCCAGGGCTTTGGTAACCTGCTCTGATCTGAGCCTAGTCGGCCCCCCAAACCTTTGTTCTCCTGGCCAACTGAGGCCAAAGAAAGAAGGGCTCACAGATGAGCTGCCTTGGTCAAGTGCCAGATACAATATACCAGTTAAACTTGAATTTCAGGTAAACAGTGAATAATGTTTTAGTGTAAGTGTTTCCAAAGCAATATTTGTATATCTATCTATCTATTGATCTATCTGTCTAGAGTGTAAATTTGTCATAGGCAATATTATGTAAGTATTGCCTGGACAATTCTACAATGTAAATATTGCCTATGCATCCTCACGTTAAAAAATTACTCATTGTTTATCTGAAGACCAATGTACTGGGTGTCCTGTGTTTTCATTTGCTAAATCTGGCAATCTTACTGGAGAACAATGCTTCTGTGGCCTAACTGTGGCCGTGGCCATCGTCATGGTCATGGTCATGGTCATATCCCTGTAGTCAAGGAAACAGGAGAGCCGCCGTGGTAAATAGATGGGCTGAAGGCCTCATCCAGCCCTCAGATGTCATTCGTTGTTGACTAGTATGGAGTTTTCATTTTCATTCTCAAATTATGGCAACCTTTAAAAAAAGGGAGCTGTCTCTCTCTCTCTCATACACACACACACACACACACACACACACACACACACACACACACACACACACACACACACACACACCCCAGGCTGGCTTTGGGGCCTTTCTGGGAAAAGTTGGAGATTTGGAATATTTCATGGAACAAATTCACTGGTGCCTGCCTTGGTCTCACTCATTTGTGCCTGGGTCCTGTCGGTGAACTTGAGGTTGACTCATCTACAGCATTCCATTTCCTAAATCCAGCCCTCAAGCAGGGAATAATTTTCTTTGGTCCCGAAAGCCCCAAGTGACTGTTGGCCTTGGTCAGGCTGATCTAAGATGTGAGTGTTCTTTTTCTCTCATTCTCCACTTTTGTCTCGATAACTTGTTCCTTGGACGGGCTTAAGTGTGACATGGGACAAGTCCCTGACCCTTTCCTCTGGGCCTCTATTTTCATCTTGGAAATGAGAGGGAAGCTAATCCATATCTTCCAACATTTTTTTTTTTTTTTGGTACCAAAAGTTCTGTTCATGCCACTGCGAACCCAATGCTTTGAAAGGTCTTGTTTACCTGAGCAAATGACGTCTATTACAAACTGCCTGGAAGTTCTGGCCAGCCTGGAAGCTAACCGGTGTCACTGCACCTCATTGATCAAATGCCCTCTAAAAGCAAAAGCATTGTTTTAAGCTCATGGAACCTCATTGAAAATACATTCATGTCCCCCCACTGCTACCCAGAGTCACTAGGGGTTGAGGGGCCATATTAGTCAGGTTAGTCTAGGCTATGCTGTGGTAACAAACAAAGTCGAAATTTTCAGTGGCTTTACACATAAAAATTTAAGCCCATGAAAAGTGGGTTTGAAGACCTGTAGGTAGTGACTGAAGGTTTCAGTTTCCTTCTGTCCTGTTGCTCTGGCATCTCAAGAGGTGGCTCTTATGGTAGGGGAAGAGATTGCTTTTGTGACCCCTCCTCTGCTCACATTCATGGGCTGGATCCAGACTCATGGCCTCTCTTAAGGGAAGAAGCAGAGAAATGCATATAGTGAGCACTAGAAGGGACTACCCCAGATACACCACATGGGATGACCCACGGGCCCCTCTCAGCTCCAAAACACTACATCCTGTCCTTCTTCAGTGGTCACATGGTGTGGTTTGTGGATACATGGGCTCACACTTTACGACTGGCAGCCATCAAGCAGTACAGTTACTACAGATATTCTGATCCTTAGGAATTTGCAAGTATCATCTTTTTCTTCCTGATAACGATAACTAACCTTTACTTTAACGCTTACCATATATTGTGCATCTATTGACTCATTTGTCTTTATAACAGCCCTACCAAATAGATATATTTTTTCCTGATTATGCTTTTATTTTTTTACAGGTACATGTTTTATAGGTTTAAAAAACAGGCACTGTTTGTATTTGAACTGACATATTTGAAAAATGAACTTGATTCCACTACATACTGTTCCAGTGATCTATTTTTATTTGTGTATTTTCCCAGCAGAAGGTCTAGAGTCATTTAGCTGCTCCCTCTGCGTCACACAGTCCTGTGGTGGGGCCGGGACTTGCTTCCCCGAGAGCTCATTACAGAGCCTGGTGCCGCCGGTTTTGCCCTTGCTGATGTTCGGATCATGGGACTTTGGGGCTCTGAAAGGTCCAGCTAGCTTCTGGAGTCCCCTCCCCAGGATTTCAGAGGCCATCATAGCAGCCCAAATGCAAGATCAGCTACAGTGAAGTAGGTGATCCGACTTAAAATGAACTTGAGCTGCTCTTACTCTTTCTGCTGGGTCGTGGTCCTCTTTCCACCTCTCTACCCCAGCCCAGCTTGAAACAAATCACTGTCTCCCTTTGAGCTTGGTCTAAAAGTCAACTGACTCCTTCTTACTTTTAGTTGTTAGGAAATTATTTTTATCTTTATTCTTTGAACAGGTCACACATTCACGGAGTTCAACAGTCAAGAGAAAGTTCTCCTTCCAGCTACCTGAAGGCAACCAACATTGTCAATGTGTTGTGCGTCCTTCCAGAAATATTTTATGCATACATAAGCAGAAGTATTCTTTTTTACCTTTTCTGCACAAAGATTGTATACAGTTGTTTTATCATGCTCCTCCCCCCCCCTAATATGTCTTGGAAATAGTTTGGTATAATTATAAAAATGATTTCTTAAAAAAGTTACATAGTACTTCATTGGGTGTGCTGTTCATAATTTATTCAGCAGTCCCCACCTGATAGGTACTTACATTTTTAAATCATCTTCTATTACAAGCAATGTGGCGATAATTAACCTTGGACAAATGTGGTTTGTGGTGGGAGAAAGTGTAGGTTGGATAAATCAATACAAGAGGAATTCCTGGGCCAAAGAACATACTACGTGCACTTGTAATTTTACTAGATGCTTCCAATTGTCCCCCTGTAGGCATTGTTCCAGTTTACGTTCCCACTGATGAGGTATGAGAATATCCATTTCCCCACATCTTCAGCCAGTGCTTTCAATTATTCTGATTTTCCACAGCCTGAAAATATCAGCATGTTTTAATTTGCATTCTCAAATTACGAATGAGGGCAAGCATGTTTCCTCTGCTTTAGAGCCATCTGCACCAACGAGCATTTCCTTCTTGGATTCTGGAAGAACACTGGCTTTGAACAGGTTCCTGACCCAAGCTCAAAGCCAGCGGAACCATTGCAGCCAACCTCCGAGATTTATAGGTCAGTGTCCTAGGGAGAAAGTTGTTGGCAGTGCATTGTGTTGAGAGTGTTTGGAGGCGCTGAATCCAATCCTAACGAGGCTAATGGCGCCATCTGTCCTTCTGAGATGGGTAAACGGAATGCAATGCAGTTTAATAAAGGAGGCAGACTCTTGGGTCCTGGCTTAGCACTGATGGAGCTCTAGTATCGGCTGTGGGCATGTCCCATCGAAGCTGAAGATTATCTCACTGACCTACTGAATTTTCTGTTGTCCTACCAAATATCATAAAGTAGGCAGGCCTTTTTACTTTTCAATTATTTAAAAAAAAACCTTATTATGAAACAAAAAAATACACATTTAGAGACTAGTAAAGTGAACCCCAATTCACACATCACCAAGATTAAGCCATTATAAAGATTATGCCACACTTGATTCATAAATCTTATTTCTGCTTTCTTCTTTTTATTCAGATTTTAAGGCAAATAATGTTATTTCACTTTTCTATACTTCAATAAACATCTATAAAAATGAGTGTATTAATACATAACTAGAATGCTATTATTAAATCTGATAAAGTCAACAGTAATTCCTTGGTATCGTTAAATATTGAGTCCTTGTAAAAATTCCCCAGTTGTCTCAAGTTCTCTCCCTACTGATGGGTTGTTTCATCAAGGGTCCACACACTGCGTTCAGTTCTTATGTTTCTTAAGTATTTTCTGTTTCACAGCAGACCCTCCCCCTTTGCAAGGAAACTGAATCTATTGTGAATTTGTGTATTTGCTTCCTTGTGGAGTAATTTAATTTGTTTCCATATCCCATATATTTCCTGTAGAATGGAAGCTAGTTCAGGGAGCTTATCTGATATGGGTTCAAATATTTGGGTGCGAGTTCATAGGGTATAGCAGGACCTCACCCTGCATCCTTTTGTTAGGCACATAGTAGGTCTTCTGTCCCTCTAAGCAAGATCTGTGGGGTCAAGTGACATCAGCCAGACCCCTCCATTGCACATTTTCCCTTTAGCCTTTCCTCTTTCACCTTTCACATGTGGTTTTATCTGCCAACTGTGTTGCTTGAATCAGTTATTTCATTAGGAGTTAAAAATGAAGTTTTATCATCCCTTTTACATTTATTTGATAGATCTTTTTAATATAAAGAAAAGCAGACTATTTGGTTACTGTGGAATAGTTTGTATCATTTTTAAAAAGGCCAATAATATTTTCAGGTTTCTTTGCTTCTTAGTCTCTCCTTTTCCAATTAAGAAAAAATTTAAAAATCTAAGAAGAGGACCATATCATGTTCAGATCATGGAATTAGTCCAGAAGAGAGCTTTATTCTTAGTTTTGCTTCTTATCATTGAATGTTCAGTACCAAGTGTGTGTGTAATTTCATAATTACTAATCGACTCTCTTCTACTGCTGGTATTATCCTTTCTCCCTGCATTTTTTTTCTCCTCAGGGTCTGTCTCCCTGAATAAGCAACATATTATAGACTGAAATATCATCACTGAATATATTCCTTTGGATTAAAACCAAATGCCTCTTGTTTATTGCAGTGACCATCAGTCAATTACACTTTAGTAAGAATTAATGCAACTTGACTTGGTCTCCATTTCACAGATTAGTTTAGTGAGGAAAAATAAATTTGGTAGTTGGTGGAGAGAAACAGGTCTGGGAGAGAAGTAGGAAAAAGAAGAAGTTTAGTCACTGTGTACACGGTACTGCCTAGGTGGTTGTGAGATACTGAGTTTTGGGTAGCTGAGGGCATTTCATGCTATAAAGAAGTACTAGGAAGGAGGGAAAGAGAAAAAGATGTTTCAGGAAATTTTTGCTGCTCAAGAATGTGCTAGGTGCTGCTGTTATGGTCACCTAGAGTACCCATTCTTCCTCTATCACACTGTCTCATATAAGATGTTTTTGCTGCAACTCACAGAATACCACACGAAGAAAGACCAGTGTGTGGACATACGCATTTGTGAATGAGTTTTAAGTGGGAGGTGATATAGCACAGTGGTTAAGGTCCCAGGATTTGGGGACAGATAGAACTGGATTCAAGTCCTGGCTTCATGATTTGGGCACACTACCTTAATTATGCCAGCCCTCAATTTCCCCACCTGTAAAATGGGCCGCAGGGCTGTTTTGGAGATTAAATGAAAAATGCAATTAAAGCACTAAACACTCTTCCATTCACATAAGCCCTCAAAAGATTAAAAGTTTGAAAGAGAGGATTTTTTTTTCTTCTTCCTGAAAAGGAGTCTACTAGTGTGTATAGAAAAAGATTTCTTTTTCACTCACCCAGCAGGTACACAACTCCTCTGGGATCCTTCTTGTAAACAAGAGTGGCCTGGTCATCCTTCAGTGCCTCTTAGACATTGCTAGATTGTTCTAAATGTCGAAGGTTCCTGGCCTGATAAAAAGCAGCTTCTAGTAGCTCTGATTTTTCACTCTTAAAATTTTCATTCACCTAAGGATTGTGCCCCAAAGTAGCGCTGAAACAAAAGCCACAACCTCAGGGGTTCGGACACTTCAAGTTCCTCGAGCCAACGGCGCCATCTTGTGGTGTCATTATGCTATCACAGTTTGGCACGGGTCCCAGGTTTTGCATCTGCTCAGATTTATCCTCAGCGTTCCTAAGAATTCCTGTTTTGCTGATGTCTTGGTGTCTTTCACACTTAATACAGAAAGTGCAGTCCGGTGCCTGGGATCCATCAGCACCGGAAATAATGGCAACATGGCTCACTGTTCCTCTCCTTCCGGCTTCATCTTACTCTTGTGACTCACTGTGGCATGCTGGTGCCAAACTAACAATGCCATTTCTATTTCTGTGACCCTATTTATGCTTGGGAGAAGTGATGAAAAATCCCAGGTATCCAGGTAAATGCAGTTTAAGTCTGCTTTGAAGTAGGATTTGGGGGGGATGCTTCGATCTCTTACATGTCCTTCTTTGAACCGTAAGAATTTGAGAATTTCCACTCTCTCTAACTAGAACTCACTGTGCCACACAAGTCTGGAGCACTTTAGGAAAAGTACAGTCCAATACTTCCCTGGCAGGGGAGCTACCATTATTACGAAGATGGTTTTCCCAGGGCGAGCCTTATCCATTGCACTCGGCATGTGCTGACCCCTGCGATTTCCCCAAATGTAGGAAACTCAACTGAATCATTTGTGGTAGTGGGGGACTGCGTTCAGGCTCTCCCCTGAGGAAAAAAAGAAAGAAAAAGAAAAAGTACGGCCCATATACATGACTGTATCCTGCCTCAGGCAGGGCGTCTGCTGCACAGAGGGAACAGAATGAGGCCCTCATGTCAGTCTAAGGGCAGGAGGGACCAAGAGGCAAGATTATTAACCACGTTAATTCCAGAACCTTGTTACAAGGTATGACCTAAGCAGTAGCAGCAGCATCATTGAAAGTTACAGTAATGCAGATGCTTGAGCAACAGCCTAGACCTTCTGGTTCAGAATCTGAATTTTAACTGTCCTCCACCCCACCCCCACCCCAGTGATTGTTATGCACATTAAAATTTGAAAAGCACTGTTCCATAGCAGTGGTTCTCAACCTCCACTGTACTTGAGAATATCCTGGGGAGCTTTTAAAAATCCTGCGAGCCAGGCCTCACCCTGGACTGATCTCATTGGAATCACTGGGGGCAGGATGTAAATTTAGAAAGAGGTTGGCCATCAAGAACAGAAACTACAATTATCCAAAGCTGGACTTCACCATAATGATGGTTCACGAATGCTGGACCGCAGACCCTTCCTCCTTGAAGACTTCACAAAAGGAACAACAAAAATGCTCCAGCAGCAAGCAAACTAGGAAAGGGGTACAAATTCTTGCTGAAAACGTCAAAATGTGCTGCCCAAGAAAGTAAAAGGAAGATTCTGATGCGGAACAGAAAAGCACCTACCTACCCCAAGGAAGGAAGGCTGGTGACAAAATTCTGAGAATTCTCACTATTATCCACCACTGTATGAAGAAAGAACCCTAGATAGTAAATAGGCAGTCTAAAGGAAAAGGTCAGAGTGTTGTGAGTTCTTGAGACCTCAGCAGAGGCAAGAAAACCAACAGATCTGGTGGAGCTGTTTTCCATGAGCCAGCCAAACTAGCTGAATGTCACCTGAGGGTATCCTCTCACGGGAATGAATTCATCTCTCTGTACAGGACACGTATAAAATCTCCTGTTGACAAGGGACCCGGGACCTTCACCGAGGATCTACACAGCCCCAGTGGAGCTCTCTGTGTCTTTCGGCTGGGAAAAGTTAATAAATAATACACACCATGCAGCCTTCCAACAGCAGTTTGGATTGTGGAAGACCAGGTCTCAGGTTGTTGATATAAATTCGGATCAAATAGATCACAAGTGTTATAAACATAATCACTTACTGGGGCCAGGCAGGCGCTGTAAGGGCTGCTGGTTAGGTATGATATAACAGGGAGTGCTGAGGTGTGTAGTAATGGAGGACAAAGCTTCACCTTCAGCAGGGATTGTTAGGGTGGGGTCCTCAGATCAGCAGCATCTGCAACACCTGTGAACTTGTTAGAAATGCAAATTTCTTAAAGAAACTCTGGGAATGAAGCCTAGGAAACTTGTTTTAACAAGCTCCTCGCGTGGTACAGTCTGTAGCTGATGGTTGCCATCTGAGAATGTAAGGTCCAGTGTTTATGTCTCCTGATTTAAAAAAATGATGTATTGTATTTTTAGAGAGAGGGGAAGGGAAGGAGAAAAAGAGGGAAAGAAACATCAATACTAGAGAAACCACGGTACCACCCCAGCCAGCCAGACCAGTGTGGAAATCTGCAACCCAGGCATGTACCCTGACTGGAATAGAACCAGTGACCCTTTGGTTTGCAGGTGGATGCCCAACCAACTGAGCCACACCAGTCAGGACTGATTTTTTTCCCCCAAGAGAAGCCGTAAACCTTGAATTTTATGTGGAACCTCCTAATTTTTAAATTTGCTCATAACAAGTTTGCATTTTGCAGAGAATAATGATTAAACCAAGCAAAATACATGTTTGTTTCACAGGGGACAAATTTGTGTAGAATGTATGAATGAAATTGCCCATATTAAGCATGAAGAAGATGAAAATAAATGACACTGCCCTGGCTAGTGTGGCTCAGGGGATTGGGAGCCAGCCTGTGAGCCAAAAGACCGGCAGTTGGATTCCCGGTCAGGGCAGATGCCTGTGTTGTGGGCCAGGTGCCCTGGTTGGCGGTTGGAGAGACAGCTGATGGAGGTTTCTTGTCGCACATCTATGTTTCTCTCTATCTGTTTCTTCCTCCCTTTCCCTCTCTCTGAAAATAAGTAAATGAAGTCTTTTAAAAAAAATAAAGAAAATAAATGATATGGAAAATCTATAAAATACTACAGAAAGGGAACGAGAAAGAGATGAACAACATAGTCTAGAAGGGAAAAGATACTTAAAGGAAAGGAGAACTCAAAAATGAGATGACAAAATGGAAAGAAAATGGAGCCATTACAGTATAAAGGCACTTGAGCAAATCCCTAGTTTTAAACCCTGTCAAAGGATCAACAACAGAATTCAGTGAACATGCTTTCACAAGCCAACCAATCAGTGCCAACGCCTCTCTTCTGAAAGTCAACCAATCTGGGAAGGGCACCAACAAACATGCCTCTGTGTGCCAACCAATCAACAACAGCTTCTCATCAGACACCGCCCTCCACTTAAGCCCCAAAGTGAACTTGCCCCAAACCCCATGGAAACCAATAGTCTGCTCTGCTGGGAGAGACTGTAATAAAGCGGCACTGCAGGTTTGTCTTTCTATTTCAGATATCAAATAGTGTTCTCATCCTGAGACAAATTCAGAATGAAAGAGTTGCAGTAAAATAAAGAGATTAGTGGTGAGAAGTGAATGATACAAACCAGAACTAAGAATAAAATAACCATGAGGTTGTGATTATTGAATAGGATGTAAATGTAATACGATGACAAAATGAAATAAAACAAAAACAAGTTAGAGGGAGGTAGAAGGAAGTTTAAGATGTTTAATTTCCTGAATTTATTTAACCTGACATCATTTAGCAATATCTAAAATTCAACCAAGATGTTAAAAATGATTCTAATGTATTAATACCCCCAATGTCTTTTAAAATTATTTTTAATAGTATAATTTAAATATGTACTAACATGACTGGATATTACCTTTGTATCCTTGTAGTTCTTTTATATAAGAAAGTACAGGCAAAACCAATAAAATTCAGCTTAGCAACAATAATTTTAAAAAGAGATTTTGAGTATAACATATGTACAGAAAAGAGCACAAGTCACTGTGCAGGAAAATGCATTCTCAGCAACTTCCGACCAAGATGGAGGCGTAGGTAGACATGCTGTGTCTCCCTCACAACTAAGAAGGAATTTGCAACCACTTCAAAACTAAAAAAAACCAGAAGATCCAGAAAATTGAACAACATGGAAGTTCAACAAAGACATAAAGAAGAAAGATTCAGCCAGAAAGGTAGGAGGGGCAGAGCTGGGATGGAGAGAACGAGGTGCCAGGCTGCAGCAGTGGCTGCAGGGGTGGTGCTTGGTGGTGACAGGTGGTGGCATGGCTAGTGGCAGGGGATGGCAGCAGTGGCAGCGGCACAGGGACTGTAGCCAGGAAGTGATCCAAGCCTCAAACCAGACCGATCCCAGCCCCAGACCAGACTGTGCAGCTCACAGACCCCCCCCACCAGGCAAAATAGAGCCACATTGCTTCTGACTGTGAAAACCAGTGGGGGTTGGGGCAGACGGAGGAAGAACCTTCAGGTCTCTCAATGGAGGCAGCTTGTTTGGTACAGGAAGGTGGAGAAGTGTCTTGAAAAGGGGCCAGTGTGGGGCAAGTGGCACTGTTCCCTCTCAGACCCCTCCCCCACATTGATGAATACCGAAGGCTCCACCCCTTAAACGCAACATGCGCAACAGCTCTACCTGTTAAGGTAACGAGACAGAGAAGTACAGCCCCAAAGTGGGGAAGATCAAAGTTCTAGTGGGAGAACTGAGTGATGGGAAGACAGCCAATCTAACAGATGAGGAGATAGCAAACTTAACAGACACAGAGTTCAAAATACTGATGATAAAGATGCTCACAGACATGACGGAAAAGATTAAGCAGGGCAGGGAAGAAATTAAGGCTCTACTAAGTGAAATGAAGGAAAATACACATGAAACTAGTGGTGAAGGAAAGGAAGCCAGCATTCAAATCAATGAACTGGAACATAAGGAAGAAATAAACAGTCAAGCAGTATAGAAGGAGGAAATAAGAATTTAAAACAATGAGAGGCTTAGGAACCTTTGGGATAGCTGTAAATGTGCCAACATTCAAATCACAGAGGTGCCAGAAAGAGAAGAAGAAGAGTGAGAAATTGAAAACTTATGTGAAAAATAATGAAGGGAAATTTCCCTGATTTGGCAAAGGAAATGGACATAGAGATCTAGGAAGCACAGAGTCCCGAACAAACTAGATCCAGGGAGGACCACATCAAGACACTTCATAATTCAAATGCTAAAGATTAAGGATAAAGAGAGAATCTTAAACGCAGCAGAGAAAAGAAGAGAGTTACCTACAAAGGGGTGCCTGTAAGACTATTAGCTGATTTCTCAAAAGAAACTTTACAGGCAAGAAGGGACTGGCAGAAAATATTCAAAGTGATGAAAGGCAAGGGCCTACAACCAAGGTTACTCTATTCAGCAAAGCTATCATTTAGAATGGAAGGCAGATAAAGTGCTTCCCAGACAAGGGAAAGCTAAAGGAGTTCATCATCACCAAGCCATTATTATATGAAATGTCAAAGGGACTTATTTAAGAAAAAGATCAAAACTATGAATATTAAAATGACAACAAAATCACAACTATCAACAGCAGAATCTAAAAAACAAAAACAAAGTAAGCAGACAAACAGAGTGGGAACAAAATCATGGGAATGGGGAGTATATGGAGGGGCATCAGCTGGAAGGGGGAAGGGGAGAGAAGGAGGGAAACGGTGCAGGAATTAAAAAGCATAGTATGAGGACGCAGAATAGACAGGGGAATGTTGAGAGTAGTGTAGGAAAGGGTAAAGTCAAAGAGCTTCTTATATGCATAACCCATGGACATAGACTAAGAGGGGTGAGATTGCTGGAGGGAGAGGGGTGCTGGGAAGAGGGGAGCAAAGGGAAAAGAAATTAACACAACTGTAAGAGCACAATCAATAAAACATACCAAAAGATGCATTTTCACAGGATGAACACATTTATGCTGTCAACACCTGGCCAGTACCTCAGGACCACTTCTGGTTCCTCAGTCAATCAAGGTAACCCCAAATCTGATTTCAAACACTAGGTTTGTTTTGCATTTTTTTGAACTTTATAAATCTGGGAGTATTACAATGTGTCCTCTTTTGGAACTGGCTTCTTTCATTCAGAATTACTTCAGTGACAGTTATATTTTCGCATGCTTTTCTAGTGTATGAATATACCATTGTTTTATTCATTCCACTTATAATGGACATTCGAGCTATTTCTGGGTGTTGGCTACTATGAATGGTGCTTCTGTGACACTATTCCACATCTTTTGGTGAACATGTGTACATTTATCTATTATGTATATTTGTAGACATGGAGTTGCTCGGGCAGAATATACATATGTTCAGTTTAAGGATATCTTGCCAAAGGAATTGTAGGAGTTTATACTTCCCCCAGCAGTGCGTGAAAGTTGCAGATGTTCCATACCCTTGCCAACAGTTGGTACTGTCAGTCTTTTTAATTTTAGCCATTGTGGTGGGTGTTCAGTGATTATCTCACTGTAATTTTATGTGCATTTCCCTGACAACTAATGATGTTGAGCAGTTTTTTCATATGTTTATTAACCATTTGGATAGTCTCTTTTATGTAAAGCCTGTTTACATTTTCCCACACAAATTGGATAATCTGTATTTTTAATTGAGTTGTAGAAGTTTTATGTCAAATCTATTGTTATGTGTATTAATAACAGAAGTTGTTAATTTTAGTCAAGTCCAAAGTTATGAAGATATTCTCCTATATTTCACCTGGGAGCTTTATTGTTTAACATTTTATATTTAGATTTGCAATCCATCTGGAATTGGTTTTTTTGTATGTGGGATGAGGTAAGGGTCAAGATTCATTTTTCTTCCCCATGTAGATTTCCAGTTGACCCAGCATCACTTACTGAAAAGAACATCTTTCCTCCACTGCATTGCAATTCCATCATAAATCAAGTGAGTATGTGAAAGTTGTTTCTGGACTATTTTTAGGGCCACTGGCCAGTCTATCCCTCTGCCAATACTACATTGTCATAATTACTATAGCCTTAGTTTTGTTCCTTAACATTTTATTGACTTTTCTTGGTCATTTGCACTTTTTATATAAATTTTAGACTTCGATTGTCAACTTCTTCAGGGAAAGAAAAAGCCTGTTGGGCTTTTCATTGGGAATAAATTGAACATATTGATCAAGTTGGGGGGAACTGATATCTTTACAATATGGAGTCTTCCTACTTAGGATCTACCCCTCCATTTATTTATCTTCTCTAATTACACTCAGTAATAATTTATATAGTTTTCCATAGAGAGGTCTTGTATATCTTCTGATGGATTTATTCCCAGACATTTTATTTTTTTATGCTATTATAAATGGTACCGTTATAAATATTTCATTTAATAATATTTTCCTACTGATATATAGAAATACAATTGGTTTTTGTACCTTGGCCTTTTACCAGATATTTTGATAAATTCACTCATTAATTCTGATGGTTTATCTGTTGAGTCCTCTGGTTTTCTCTTGTTGTTTGTTTGTTTTTACTTCCACACTCATGTCATTTGATTCTGGCAGGAAGATGGGCTAGGGGTGGATTGCTTTATCTGCTCTAGATGGGAGCTCATTAGAAGCTCAATTTTTGTATTTCTGGGAGCCAGCCTTTACTCATTGTCCTTAATCCTAGAGTGGAGGCTTTCAGGGGTCTAACCAAAACTTGAGGTGTTTCATAAGGCCTCTCCTAAACCCCAATTTTGTCTCTCCAGCTCCAAAAACCCTGCTTAGCTTCTCAGCCTCGTGGTCATATATGGGAAAATGTCTGAGGGGCAAGTGGAACTGAATGTCAGGTCGCCTATCTGTGCCTGTCTTTATTCTGAGCTCTTGGCTACAGAAATCTCCACTTCTTCCCATTAATATTTTCAAAATTGTACCTGTCTTACTGGGTGTGAGGTAGTATCTCATTGTGACTTTGATTTTCACTTAATTAATGGCTAGTGATATTGAGCATCTTTTCCTGTGCTTATTAGCCATTTGTGTATCTTCCTTTGAGAAATGTTTATTTAGATCCTTTGTCTATTTTTAAATTGTGTTGTCTTTTTATTACTGAGTTGTAAGAGTTCTTTATATATTATGGATACCAGTCTCTTATCAGATATACAATTTTCAAGTATCTTCTCCCATTTTGGGTTTGCAGCACAGAAGTTTTTTATGTTGATGAAGTTCAATTTATTAATTTTCTTTTTGTTGCTTGTATTTTTGGTGTTGTATTACTCCTGTTTTCTCCTAAGAGTTTTATAGTTTTAGCTTCTACAGTTAGCTTTACATTTAGTTTCTATCCACATTGAGTTACTTTCTGTGTATGGTATTTTTGTCCCACGTCTTTTACATAGTCCCTTCATTATGCTCCCCTCAGTGGCTCCAGGACCCTGCATCCCACATGGCCTGTGCTTGCCTACAGGCTGCTGATTTCTGGGACATTTCCCTCACAATGCAATGGGTTTTCACCCATTTCTTTCCCAGGACCTAGAATAGATTCGTTCAAGGATTTTGGCCTTGTTATCTTCATGACTTAGTACAGAATAAGGTGTGTTTAGAGTGTGGTGTGGAATATATGTAATTTAATGGAAGGATAGAAGGAGGGTCTTGGTCAGGTTACTACTCTGAAAAAGTGACTCATCCCACAAGCCCCTCAGTTTTGTAGGGTGGCAGGAAACACATGGTCTGGCTGTCAGGGACAGCGCTGCTCCAACCCTGCACCATTGCTCTTTCTGCTGTAGTCCCGGCCTCCAAGCCCACTCTCTCGTCGTGCACTCTGATGGGGTGCCAGCTCTTGCCACTGTGGTCCTTAAAGCAAAATGACCTTTTCTTTCCCCAAAGGGAACATCATGAATGCAACCAGAGGCCTAAAGGTTTCCTGGGTGTCCAATGCCCATCTACCAGGAGGCCTGCTCTTTAATGCTCTCGCCATGTAACTTTGAGCAGGCCACATCTATTTCTCTCCTGGAAAGAGGATTTGTAGTCTTCCTTCCTTCCTTCCTTCCTTCCTTCCTTCCTTTCTTCCTTTCTTCCTTTCTTCCTTTCTTCCTTCCTTCCTTCCTTCCTTCCTTTCTTTCTTTCTTTCTTTCTCTTTCTTTCTTCCTTCCTTCCTTCCTTCCTTCCTTCCTTCCTTCCTTCCTTCCTTCCTTCCTTCCTTCCTTCCTTTCTTCCTTTCTTCCTTCCTTCCTTTCTTTCTTTCTTTCTTTCTTTCTTTCTTTCTTTCTTTCTTTCTTTCTTTCTTTCTTTCTTTCTTTCTTTCTTTCTTCTTCCTTCCTTCCTTCCTTCCTTCCTTCCTTCCTTCCTTCCTTCCTTCCTTCCTTCCTTCCTTCCTTTCTTTCTTTTCTTCTTCAAGATTTATTTGTTGATTTTAGAGAGACAGAGGAGGGGGAAGAGAGAGAGAGAGAGATTTGTTTTTTCACGTATTTATCCATTCATTGGTTGATTCAAACCAGCAACCTTGGTGTCTTGGGATGGTGCTCTAACCAACTGAGCTACCCAGTCAGGGCTGTAGTCTCTGTTTTTAAGCATAAAGAAAATTACCACTACCCTCCTGAAATTTGGGATAAAATCCTTGATTCTGGACACTGTTCATGAAGTGTGTAGAGCTATTTGGATAATAGCCTGATGCAAATGAAGAACTATGTTCCTGCAATTTATTTCCTGGTCTCATGTTCAACAATCACTTATGGGTTTTCCTCTGGAAGGTTCACCAAAACTCTTGATGGTTAGGGAGGACTTCATCCACCTTCCTCCTACACTGCTTGTGTTAAATCAGCAGAAAGCTCTCCTGGGAGGGACTGTTTAGCCACCAGAGGGAAGACTTTCTGGGTAAGGGTCTTTGACGCTCTGAAGGCTCAGCTGTAGCAGGTATGTGAGCGGAGCAGTGGGGCCTACATCCTACATTGCTTTGTCTCTGAAGAATGCAAAAAGAGAAATAATAAAAAATTTAAATAAATGATTTGTAACAAGTTGAGAAGATGTGGATGCACTGTACCTTACACCGAATTATTCTGTATCTATCACCATACCTTGTCTTGAATCGCTGGTGAAGTTTCATATTTATTCAGTGACTGACCTTGGCCACAGACTTGTATTGCACACCTTCTATGTGCCAGGCATGGTGCCTGAGACAGCAAGGAACAAAGGAGTTCAGCTGCCGTGGAGTTTTTCTAGTCCAGTGGGGAAACCTGAAAATAGTTATAAATATAAATACAGATAGAAGTAAACTACAAGCTGATAACTAAATAAAGAAAAAATTAGAGGGTACAATAAGATACGAGAGCAAAGAGCCTGACTAATTAGGGGAAGGATTTTCTGAATGTGATGGCTAATTTTATGTGTTAATTTAACTAGATTAAGGGAGGCCCAGAAAGCTGGCAAAGCAGTATGTCTGGGTTTGTCTGTGAAGGAGTTTCTGGGAGAGATTAGTATTTGAGTCGGTGAATTGAGTAAAGCAGACGGCCTTCCTCAGTGGACGTGGGCATCACCCAATCAGTCCCTTGAGGGTCCGAATACAACAAAAAGGCAGAGGAAGGGTGAAGTCATGCCCTCTCTGCTTGAGCTGAGATGTGCGTTTTCTCCTGTCCTCTGACTCAAGTGCTCATGGCTCTTGGGCTTTCAAACTCAAGCTTACCCTGTCAGGCCCCCGTTCTCAGGTCTTCCAATGAGGATTGAATTGCACCACCAGCTTCCCTGGCGCTCCTGCTTGCAGGCCGGGGCACTGCTTGGCTGACATAATCGCTGAGCCAATTTCTATAATAAATCTCTCTCTCTTTGTATATGGATAGAGATATATATGTATTGTATTGGTTTTCATGCCCTGGCTGGTTTAGCTCAGTGGATTGAGCGTCGGCCTGCGAGCTAAGTGTCGCTGGTTCGATCTTCCAGTCAGGGTACATCAGAGAAGGAAAACTCTGACTCCAAAAAACCTCCGCTGCCTTGCGGCATACCTCTTCTGGGGAAAGGCTAAGGGAGTAAACCCCGACAGAAAATCCGGAGCCGGAGTCCCTAAGGCGGTTTGACGTTGTAGTCAACACCGGCAACTCCTGCGGCGCACCTGAAGCCAAGCTGTATCGACTCCGTCTTTCCCTTGGACCCTTCAGCTGCGAAGAGAGGGGGGGTCTGCTGCATGGGCAACAGCAGACCCTCCATATCACCCTGCCCAGGCTCTGTAGCTTCAGCTCCACTGGAGAGGACGCTCCACTGGAGAGGACCCTCCAGCGTCATCGCAAGATGTCGATTCAACACGGGAGGAGACAGATGCCGTGTCACTCCCGAGTCGGACTGCACAGCCATTCTCGGCGGTGCAGATAGACACTTGAGAAGCTACACCATCGTCTCTCGAGACGGACGGCTGCCGACGACGATTGGTTCCATTTTCCGAAGAACTCTGAGTATGCAACAGACTTGAAGGGAGAATAGTGGGAGGAAAAAGGTTCTAGGAAGAGGAAACAGCAGGAGCTGAGAGCCTGGGGTCAGAATGAACTTGGTGCCTTTGAGGAATTGAAGAAACCAGTATGCCCGGGGTGAACATGCAGAGAACAATGATGAGATTCAAAGGCTTTGGGGAAATGTGCTACATGTTTAGACTTTCTATCCTAGGTGCAATGGGAAACCATTCTAAGATTTTCAGTGGGGGAACGATCAGATTTTATATTCATGTCTTGAATGTCTCCATGAAGACGGTAAACTCCTTAAGGCAAGGCCAGGCACTTACATTTCTTTATGTGCTTCACAGAGCCAGCACTGTGCTGTGCCCATCACAGTGGCCTGGCAGGGTGTGTTCTGATGGTGATTCATGTAGGAATTCATTCAGTGTCAGTTCAAAGGTTTGTTTGGTTGTATTAGATAAAAATAGAATATCTGTGTTTCCTGTAACACAATACGGGAAAAGTAGGGTTATTTTGGTGTACAAAAAGTACAAATGCCTTTCTTTTCATACACGCATACACACCCTCATGTATATATATGTGGGTGTGTGTGTGTGTATAATTTTTTTCAAGCGAGATCATTTCCTACCACTGGAAATCCATAAATGATTTATTACTTTTCCTAACCCCTCTCTATTTCTAGTGGCAGACTAGTTCTTTTTTCAGTTCGCCTAAAAAATTGTCCAGCTAATAAATAGGTTCAAAGGCAGACAAAGGGAGCTTCCACAGGTTATGAGAAAATGCCAGGCTCTTGAAAGACCTCCACGGATACAAAACCATAAATCTCAGAGAGCTCGTTTGAAATGTCACTCATCTTCCTTTCTCATAGGAAGTCAGAGCCCAGAGAGAAATGAACTAACGTTACAGTTCATCTGGACCTTGTTACTCTGACCAGGAAGAGGGTGGTAGGGGAGGATGGACCCAGCAGAAGCAAGGCCATTTGGAGTTTTATAGTTTCCCATTAAAAAAAAAAAAACCTCCTGAACTTTCTAGTAAGGCAAATGTATTTTACCCTACATTCGACACCTGGAAATTATTATTCACTGATGACAATCCCCAGAGTTATCTCTCGGCCTAGGGTGAGATGGCAGAATAACACGGCAGGCACAGAAGTCCTCATTAGGGTCTGAAGCAAGGGGCGCATCTCAAAGACAAAGGCATCAGGCAGGTTTTAATGTCAGGAAGCTTGAGGTCTTAGCAGCCTGGGGAAGTTTGCTTCTTCATGGCACTTCTGATTACTATTATTAGTATTTTAAGAAAATATGGATTCATTTATTTATTCCCTCATTTTGTCTCTCCTTCCTTTCCTCCCTCCCTCCCTTTCCTTCCTGCTGTCCATCCATCACATATGGTCCATTATGAATGTTTAGTAGATGCTGAGGTGGGTAGACAGAGGTTTAAGCAGGGTCCCCATCTCCCTGGAGTTTTCAATCTGGTGGGAAATTAACAACAAAACAAAACACAGTGTGTATAAGACAATCTGAAAAGTACCCCAAGACTGTAAAAATGTTCTGAGCAGAGGCTCCACCTCTGGTTGGAGGGGCGGAGGCTGTTGTGAGCGATTAAGTAGCTGTGACTGCAGACTTCCAGGAATGGGGTTCCCAGGAGGTCCTCCTGCCTGTTAGCTTGCTTTGGGAAGGGGCTGACTCGTCCTCATGGGTGGCTTGCTTAGGAAGGTTTCCGTGGTCAGGCGACTCGTTTGAATATTAGTAATGACACCGAGGTTACCCTCCCTTGATCCGTCCTTTAGGGACCAGCCAGAGAAGTTTAGGGGCTCCTGCAAAAGCGGGCACTGAGACTCTCGTTTCTTGTTTTCCTGTTTAGTCCCCTTTGCACAGGAAGGAATGGCCAGCTGCCGCCTCTCTCAGACGGGCTGTTTTCTTCATCCTGGTGACCTGGTGGACCAGGTTTTTCTTTTTCATGCCCCTCCTTGGATGAGCTGGTTTGGGACTCAGTATGTCGGCCCAGGTGTCACCTTTACCCATCACCCAAATACGCTTTCTATGACCTCAGGCGGAGGTGGGGGATGGGGGTCTCTCAGATTTTATTGGAGTCCATTCTCCTGCCCACAGATAAAACTGCCTGTGTATAGAGTTGCCCATTCCCTTAAAAGAATATTCTCAGCAAGAAAACCTATTTATCCCTGTTGGGAAGTGCCCCCTTTTGCCATCTAGAACTATTCTGAGTTCAGAAGAGACCTCACTAATTCTGTTCCTTGGAGAGCTCTGATCTCCTCAACTCTGGGAATCTGAAGTCTCTGGGACCAAATTATCTGCCCGAGAGGCAGCAGGCAAAGTGGTGAAGGAAGCACATTCCTAGAGCCACACAGCCTGCGTCCGAAGTCTAGTTCTGCTACTTACAGCCGGGACACTTACTGCCGGAGGCATCTTCTCTGTACCTCAGTTTCCCCAACTGTGAGGATTATACCAGTATGTACCTCATACACTGCTGAGAAGATTAAATATCCGAAGTGTCTAGATAGTGCCCTGACACAGAGTATGTATATATGAGTTTTCTCTATTATCATTTCACCTTGGATAACAGAAAAAATCTATTCTTAGACTAAATTCTCATCAGCAACTTTTTGCTCTTTCTTACTTGGTAAGAGGCGTTTGGATAAGGAATATTGATACCGAGTCCTACAGCTAAACAAATACACAGACGGAAAAGCACTGACTTTCTTCTGTTCCTTCCCAGTCTCCCGCCACCGCAGCCCCACGTGACAGCTGTCCTGCTTCCTGTCCCTGTGCACTAGATTTGTTTTTTCTCGAGTGTCATAAAAATAGACGCACACGGTATGTAGTCTTTCGTGTTTTGCTCAGCGCCGTGTTTTTTAGGTTCGGCCACGTTGTTGTACGTTATTAATTCCCTCGCCTGTATTGCCGAGTCGTTGTCCATGGCCGGGACATGGCCATATCACAATTTATTTAGCTATTCACCTGTGGATGGGCATTTGTCTTATTTCCAGGTTAGGCTGTTATGAATAAGGTCATTACGAGCATTCCTGTAGAAGGCTTTATGCAAGCACATGTTTTCATTTCCCTTGAGTAAACACCCAGGAGTGGGACTGCTGAATCGTATGACCAGTGTAGGTTTTACTTTATAAGCAATTTCCAGATGTCATCCAAAGAGGGGTACCGTTTTTCATTCTCATCATCCATGCATGAGACTTCCAGTTGCTCCACATTACCCATATTTAGTATTATCAAATAAAAAATAATTAGCTATTGTAATTGGAGTATAGTGCTATTTCATTATGGTTTTAATTTGTATTTTACTGATGACTAATTGTGTCATGTGCTTATTAGGAATTTGTATATCTTTGGTGAAGTGTCTATTAACTATTATTTTAAATGAAATTTATTGGGGTTACATTGGTTAATAAAATAATATAGGTTTAAGGTATACAATTATATGTACATCATGTGTATATTCTACTATGTGTTCATGTAAGGGACAAAGAAACTGGTGACTCTTAAACCAGAGTAGGAAATAATTAGCAGCAAAGAACAAATGTAATTAAATCTTGAAGTAGGGGGTCTCTGAGTCATAGTCAACAGTATGAGCATACCTACAAGTCAGGAAGAGATATTTCCACAGCTCAACGCAAATGCGTCTGAGATCAAAGGGAAAAATATTCAGCACCAGACACTGGGAAATGAGAAAATGTAGCTAGACAGCTCAGCAAACAATTTAGGAAATTGCTACCCTCAGTTAGTTTAGTTAATCACATTAGATTGTACCTCCGGAGTATCCAGCATGGAAAAATGGAGGAGGAGGGTGAAGTGTATGTGTGTGGGAGCTACTCCCGTTAGTATGCAACCAGCCTGTTTGCCTGTTTGGGTGCGCAAACCTTTGCTGTGCACCCAGCTCTGCAGACCTGTGAGTAAAGCCTCGGCTGCTACTGAAGTCCTGTGTCCCGGTGTTTGTTATTGTGAGTGTTTCTCACATTCACTACCCAAGTCAAGTCTCCTTCTATCACTATTTATCCCCCTTTACCCTGTTCTACCTACCTCTCCTCACCTTCATTTTCCTTTGGTAATGACCATACTGTTGTCTGCCTATGAGTTTTTTTGATTTTTGTGTTTTTTTTTTTTTTTTTGCTTAATCCCTTCACGTTTTTCACCGTGACCCTTCCCCCCCCCCCGACAGCTATGAGTTTTTCTATTTTGTTTGTCAGTTTATTTTGTTCATTAGATTCCACATATTAGTGAAGTCTTATGGTACTTCTCTTTCTCTGGCTTATTTCACTTAGCATAATACACTCCAGGTCCACCCATGCTGTCGCAAAAGGTCTTTTACCCATTTTTAAAAATTGGATTGTTTGCCTTTTTGTTATTGAATTAAAAGAGTTCTTTATAATTTCAGTTACAAGTCCTTTGTCAGATATATATATATATAATTACTTTCTTCCAAGCTAATTTTTAAAAACTTTGCTCCTTGGAAGCTATATTGGATGTTGATTATGGGTTAACTTGCCCTCAAGTAGTTCCAACCCAGGGATCCCTTAAAGAAACACCAAGTAGAAACTAAGATAATGTTATATGCCAGTTTTACCTCAGTGGAAAAAAAAATAAAGAAAAGAAAAACCACGTAATTGCTTGTCCCTGCAACCCTGTATTTCTTCCATTCTTGGAGCTAAATGTTTACATTTGGAGTTGAAAAGACAGCCTCTGTGAGCAGGTCAAGCTAATGCTGTAAGAAAAAACAGCTCTCAGACCCAGCATCCTCAAATCTGCAGGATGGAACAAACAGATGGTTTGTCCGTCACAGCAGGGGTCCACCCCATTTCTGAAACGTCTCTTTCTTCCGCAGTGTCCGGGCTTTTATCAGTGAGCAGTCTGACCAGATGGGCCGTACTAGTCTCCCTGATTCTTTTCTAGCACAGAGTGAAGTTACCCACGCAGGTAGGTCCTGCCTCTCCCACAGGCGGAAGGTGGACACTGACGGCCACGCCGACCCCACAGAGGGGGACCTAGGAGGCATTCATCCAATCAGGGGAACGAACCTTGGAGCCACATGCACCTGAAGGAGAAAGTGCTGGTTCCTGCAGTTAGGGCACTTCAATTTCCATCCTTCTCTAACAGACAGAGAAGAGAAATCCTGTCTGCTGTTAATCAAGCCCTTATTAGTTGCCAGGGACTGTACTAAACAGTTCACACAGAGCTTAGGGATCTTCATAAGAACCTCCAGAGAAGGGCACTCCTATTATCCCCATTTCAGATAAGGAAACTGAGGCTTAGGGCGATTATATGACCAATAATGGTAGAGCTGGGACAGTCTCTCATGTCTGACGCCACACCTGTGTCTTGAGCTACCTGAGAAACCTCTTCCCCTCACAGACATGGAGTTAGTCTTTGTTGTTAGCTTACGCTTTCTTTTTTTCTGTGTGACTGCCTTTTCTCTACTGATCCCACAGGTTTGCAGAGGAGGAGGTGGGGGCTGTTGCTTTTTTGAGTCCTTTGCTTAGGACCGGTTTCCTGATTTGTGTGTGTGCTGGGGGGAAGCGGGGGCTCTACATCATCTACATGCTGACCTACCGACAGATCCATGCAGGCTGTATGGTGAACACAGCTCACAGGACCAATGCCTTATCCCTACCCATGCTAAGGCTGTATGTCCTGATTTCTTTATGACAGAGAGAAGGCTGACCCATGACATTGTGCGGATACATTCCAAGACCTCATGAGAGCCCCCTATGTCTCAGTAGCCTTCCTTTTTCCATAGAAAGCATTCTAGATTGTGAGAAGAGAGCCACCCTGCTGAGTTGAGGTGCCCACACTGTACACTTAGCTAGGCTCATTCATTGTAAATGCTCACGTGGTCCGCGCAGTGAGTTTGATTCGGGTTTGGGCCCCAGAAAAATCACATAAGTCCGCATGACCTGACCTTCAAGATTGCTCACTGAGAGTTGGAACCATGAGTATAAAACTGGAAATGCCAAGAGTCCACATTACTTAATCCAATACAGCTCTTGATTTCTGTGTCTAGTAACTTTGTCTATATCATAGAATATTAAATTAAAGAAGGAATTAGGGAAGGGCTTTTCAACAGTAAGAGTTGGAAATACCCAAGTCCATAGGGGAGCGGAGGCTCAGAAAGGCCTTAGCTGTGCCCCTAGACACCTCAGCAGAACCTCAGCAGTGAGCATCACGGAGGAGGCAAGAGGAAGACACACCAGAGAAGGAAGGTGCGTGTGTGTGCACGGCGTGTGCCTGCTGGGCGGGAGGTCGTGCGTGTGTGTCTGTGTGTGTGTGAGCTCTGTCCCCTGGCTTGTCCCCTGACATGACTGACTGAAGGGATTTTAAATGAGAAAGCCCACTTCAGAAGTACTACTCAGCAGCCTGGAACCATGGGAATCTTCTAGGCTCTTGGGTGAGCACAGCTTGAGGCTTCTGATCAATGCCTCCACCAAAAACTGTTAATAGGTCCTTCACCAACACTAAGTGGTGGAGAGACGTTTGGTTTTGGTTTAGATTAGCTTTTGTGGTTCCAGACATTGGGGGAGAATAAAAGCACAATTATTTCCTCTAAAAGGATAGGTCAGTACTAGATTAGTACCTGCTTATTTTTGATTTTGAAGAAGAGGAGGAGGGAGAGGTTGGGAGTTTGATTCTGGGAGGGAACAGGGCACCCAGACCCACTACAAGCAAAACCATGTGGTCAGCAACACGTGTTGTCTGAACCCTGATACTAATCACGACCTCCCTGTCCCTCATCTTTCAGGCATTAGTTTCTCCCTCACTTCTAAACTGCCAGGAAGGACTCTGTATATCAGCCATTTACCCCTGGTGTGAATTTTGGTAGTTAGTCTCTTTCTAATGTGGTAGAGTGGTGTAGTGTTTGAGGTGCTCCAGTCAGCCTGCCTGAGCCCAAATCCCACAGTAAATGAATGCATTTACTTAGCTATTCTCTACTTGTTACTTAGCTTACAGTGCTTCCAACGTTTTCCCATGTTACATAATGCCACCACAAATATGTTTGTACATAGAGAGTATCATTCTTTTGGGTTAATTTATTCCTAGAAGTAAGATTGTTGGCTCATAGGCATCCCACTGGTGTGTGAGCTTGTGAAGTTGTTCGATATCTCTATGCTCAAGCTTCCGCATGTGTAAAGTGGGGTTGAAAGTAATAGTACTTTCTTCACAGGTTTGTTGTGAGAATTAAATGAATTACTATATGTAAAGCACTGAACAATATCTGTTACATAGCAAATATTCTATGTTATTTGTTATTATCTCTAATAAGGGTATAACTTTTAAGTCTTATCTCTAATTATGAAAGAAAGGGTTATCCCTTATTGAAAAAAATGTTAGGTTTTAGGGAGCATAGAAAGTGGTTTCTTTAGATGGAGACCCTTATCTGATGACACATAGAGGCAGGTGTCGCCGTTAGTGCCAGGGGAAGCTCTCTCTGCTTGGGACATGGGTGTCAATCTCAGAGGTGAGTTGCAAGTGGTGCAGCTTGATGAACTCTCTTTGGGCAGGTGAACCCCAGCAGCCCAGGGTCTGAAGGTAGGGCAGCCCCCTGGGCTGCAGACTTGCTCCCCTTCTGTCACATTCAGTGCTCTCCGGCCTCCGGGGCAGTCAGTGGGGCCTCCAAGAGAGCTGGAGGTGCAGTGACAGGCACATCTTAAAAGCTAGGGCAATGTGTCTGAGGATAGGAGCCACATTGGGGAATGGAGCTGTTTCATCACCTGCTTCTGTCTGTTATCTCTGCTGCCCCCAGAATCCAGGCAGCCCATAAACATTTATAGGGCTCTTTGAAGGCAAGTGGTTGCTCAGGCCCGGGGGCTCCAGTGTACTTAAGTTCCCGTTCTTAAAGCAGTGGACTGAATTCTGGGCTCCTGGGAACCCTTGGCATAGCTGTCTCCCGTGAGCTTCCCAAGGCTCACCTCCTGGCACCTGAAATAGTTAAGTGGGTCTCAAAGTCAATTGTCATCAAGGTGTTTTATTAAAAAAATTATTTCACTTTTTTAGTTTCCCATCTTATTATAAACTTATCACATTGTATAAGTTTAAGGCGGACAATATGTGGATTTAATACACTTACATATTGTAAAGTGATTACCATCACAGTGTTAGCTAAACAACCATCATGTCACATAATTACCATTTCTTTTCTGTGGTGAGAACATTGAAGATCTACTTTCTTAACAACTTGCAAGTATAAACACAGTTTTATTAAGTATAATCAAAATGCTGTACATTAGATCACCAGGACTTATTCCCCTTATAACTGGAAGTTTGTTCCCTTTGACCAACATCTTCCCCATTTCCCCCACCCCCAGCTCCTGGTAACCACGTTCTAGTCTCCGTTTCCACGAGTCTGGCTTTTTTAGATTCCACATGTAAGTGATGTCATACAGTATTTGTCTTTCACTCTCTGACTAATCTCACTTAGCGAAACGATCTCAAGTTTCATCCATGTTATTGCAAATGGCAGGATTTCCTTCTTTCTCATGGCTAAATAATATTCTATTACATAAGTATAAATATAATCATATCTTAGGCATTCACCTGTCAATGGACACTTAGCTTATTTCCCTGTCTTGGCTATTGTAACACTGCAGTGTACATTAGAGTGCAGATCCCTCTTCCAGATCTTGTTTTCATTTCCTTTGGATATATACCCAGAAGTGGGAATGCTGGATCATATGGTGGTTTTGTTTTTACATTTTTGAGGAAACTTCTTACTGTTTTCCATAGTGGCTGCACCGATTTATATTCTCACTAACTGCACAAAATTCCCCCTTTTCCGCATCCTCACCAATACTCATTACCTCTTGTGTTTCTGATGATAGCCGTCCTAACAGCACACTGGGCACTTTATTCCCTAATAATCTGGGAACGATATATATATCAATGGTCTACTGAAGGCTGACATTTCTTGACTTAAAGGGAAGTAATCTAAATGTATATTCTATCTCACTTATCTGTTATTGATTACCCTTAGAATTTGACAGTGGGAAAGGAATGATTAGCACATGGAGAGTAATTAATAAATATTTTCTGAATAAATGAATGGATGAATGTACCGTAGTTTATTTAACTCTTCCTCATTGTTGGGCTTTTAGGTTGATTCTTTTTTAAAAATTTTGATTATGTTATAGTTGTCCCAATTATTCCCCCTTTGCCCCCCTACATCCAGAAACCCTCATTCCCTCAGGCAAACCCCATACCGTTGTTCATGTCCGTGGGTCATGTGTATAAGTTCTTTGGCTGCTCCATTTCCTGTACTGTACTTTACACCCACATGGCTATTCTGTAACTACCTATTTGTACTTCTTAATTCCCTCACCTCTTCACCCATTCCCCCACACCCTCCTCTCATCTGGCAACCATCAAAACACTCTCCATATCCATGATTCTGCCTGCCTGAGCTACAAAGCAATCTAAGATGGCTGCTACTTGTGCTCTTGGAGATTCCCAGGTGAAGCCAAGCTATGAATCTAGTCTGGCTGCTGCTAGTGCTGCTTAGCATGAGGTACGAGGGCTGGGGGCTCACTAAGGTGGGCTGTTGCTTTTTTGAGAGGATTTAAGAAGTTGTGAAGCATGAGCCAGGATTAGCCATTCATATAGAAAAGTCACAGTTAATAGCTTGTGTGGGCCCATAAATAAGGTGGGATAGAGCCTTAGGGGATCTCCAGGGTGGAGCAAACAGTGATAGCCCAGTTGATGGTGGCTCTTTTGGGGGAGGGCTCTTTTGGGGGTGGCCTCTGCCCTCCTTTCTGTATGGGAGAAAGCTAACCCCCAGGTCTTGCCTTGATGCCAGACACTTCAGTTTCTCCCCGTATGCCACTGGTGCCTTTTAAGCAGCTACCCCGGTGCTGGAGCTCAGTGGGAGTGAGTCTGAGCAAGTCCAAATGTGGGTTCTTTAAGAGGAACTGCTTTGAACTCCTGCAGTTTCTTCCACTGACACAATACCCACTGGTTTTTGCAGCCAGAAGTTTTAGGGAGTTATCTTCCTGGCACTGGAGCCCTGGGCTGGGGGTCCTGGTGTGGGGTTGGGTCTCCTCACTCTCAAGATATCCATCCCAAAATTTTATTCACCACAAGTGCATGTGGGACCAGCTCGTTCCACGTCTCCACCCCTTCTACCATTTTGGATAGATGTGGCTTCTTTAATTCTGTAATTGTCAGACTTCTTTTCAACTCGATTTCTGATGGTTCTGAGTGATGGTTGTTCTATATTTTAGTTGTAATTTTGATGTGGTTGTGCAAGAAGGCAAACTGTGTTTTCCTATGCCGCCATCTTGACCAGAGGACTTCAGGTTGATTCTATTTTTTAAAAATTTATAAACAGTGTTATCTTGAATATATTTGTGTGTATAGCTTTTTCTCTGCATTATTTTCTCTTTCAGAAGTGGTATTTCTGGGTTAAAGGGTATGAACAGTTTTATGGCATTTGATATGTATTTCTAAACTTCTTTGCCCAAGGATTATACCAATTTCAAATGCTCACAGTAATGTTTGGGTGCCATTTTCATACTACCCTTACTGGGATTAAGTGTTAACATAAACTTCTTTTTTGCTAGTTCATTAGGGTAATAACGGTATCTTGATATTTTAATTTTGCATTCTTTGATCTCCAGTGAGGCTATTTTTCTGAATTTAATTCAGGTTGTATTTCTGATTTTGTGAATTCTGTTCATTCTTGTTTTTTATAATCAACCAAATAACATTATTATCTAATTAAGGTATCAACTCTTTATCCTATTTGCTGCAAATGTTTTCCCTAGTCTGTTGTTTCCTTTCTTTTTTTCTTCCTCCCTCTTCTTTCTCCCCTCCCTCCCTCCCTCCCTCCCTCCCTTCCTCCATCCCTCTCTCCTTTCCTTCCTTCCTTCCTTTCTTCTTTTTCTTCTATTGTTTGATTATTCAATTAGTCAAATCTGTTCATCTTTTTGTTTGACTTCTTTGTTTATAAGCCATAAGAATGTGAATATTGGTAACAGAAAAAAGGCAAACACCGAATACATGAGATGGGAAAATTTATCTAATTTTGTGTTGTTACACCTCATTTCATATTTAATTTTGGAAATTTTGAGTCGGAGAACTCACACATAGTTTGGAGGTTATGATATAGTTTTGACACTTTGGTATTGTGCCTTTATTTTATGAGAAAAGGAACAAAAAGGCAGGAAACTCACTTTTCTCCCCCCACCCCCACTTTTTGGAGACCATGAAGAGGGCAGGAGAGGAGAAAGGCAAGTGACCTGAGTGTTGGAGAAAAAGGGGGATTATCATAGTGAAATGTGTTTGGAGGAACCAACTACCTTCTAAGTGAAAACTGTAAAAAAGAGGAAGGATAGAGTCAATGTTTCTTGGTTCAGCAAAGCTGGCTTTGGGGGCTGAGTTGGGGGTGGTAGTCTGTGTACAGAGGGCATGTTGGTATTGGCCCTGGTGTGCAACTGCATTACATGAAAGCGAAGGAAATTAGCCATTAAATAAGTTGGAAATGTTAGGCCAGCTGTCTCATGGGTATATCTGAAAATCAGAATATGGAGGCTTTCAAAGATGAGGTAGAAAGGACCTGACTCCCAGGGTTTCCCATCTGGGTTTTCAATACCTACTCTTTCCCATGGTGGCCATGTGCAGGGCAAGGAGGGTGCTAGTTGTTACATAATCAAACAGAACTTGTGTGCCACTCCCCAGGGGCTGGGAACCACTGTCCAGGCAGTTCACGTGGGAATGAGGGGGATATAAACATCCTGCTTCTCAATGGGTGAGTTCCACTTTCCCTTGTTTTATTTACACATAAGTTACGATTGCCCTGTGGCCTGACCACAACATGTGGCTTATGTGACATATTAATACAAAAGGCAATTACTTGATATATAAGCTTAGTTGACCTGAAAAGCCATTAAGATTTAACCATTCAGAATTTCTGTGATGATTATGCAGAGAATACAGTGGGCTTAGAGCAATTAGTAATTGTAATGAGAGGTAAATATAAGAAGGCACATAATATTGAGCTGTTTAAGTGTAGTGCAAAACTCCAAATGGGAAATTTATGAATAATTAGTGACACAGAAGATGAATTCTGTGCTTCACTCGAGATTCATTCATGCCTGGTGCTAAGAGTGGCTCCTATCAGCACCTGCTGTCACCAGTGAATATTAGTTCTGTGCAGGCATCTATATGACCAACTATTGAAAAACAAGCAGACAGGCAAACTTGCCTGATAGAAGTACAGCTGATCTTGGCTGGTGACCTCAGGGAATAATCTGTTTTTGATTTCTGCCTCTTTAATATAGGTGCCTTTTTGCTCAACCTGATCTTCATTCCTTGAAGCTGGCCACAGTAGACGCTCGGGTGGGGCTGACCTGTTGACTCACTGATGGAGGGACCAGCAGGGGAAGAATGAATGCTTTCTTTGCTAGTCCTTGTTTGAGGGCAGATGAGATTTCTCTAGATCCTGAGAAGCCCTTCTGGGAAGGACCCTGGTGTCTTAATGGCATGGTCTTTATTTAGAGGCAATGGTTCTGACCTCTTAGAATAGACAATGTAACAGCCAGTATGTAATGGATTCTTGGGACCATACTGAGACCTTTAGAGTGATGATTCTCCAAGTATGGGCTCTGGACCCACCATAGCATCATCTCTTGGGAATGTTTTAGTAATGCAAACTCAGGTCCATCCTGGAAACCTGTGAGAAATGTACATTCCCAAGACCCAAATGAGATCTACTGAATCAGAATCTTTGTGGACAAGTCCTAGCCATTTTGTTTTAGCAAGCCATCTAGGTGAGCCAGGTGCATGCTGAAGTGGTTTACAGTATGCTAGGTAAGTTCTCTAATCCACACAGCATCCCTATGGAGTGGAACCCATTTTAAAAAGTCTCAACCTAGTATATGAGGAAAGACACAAAGGAATACATCTGAAGTTTCACAGCATCAGAGCTAGGATTTGAACCAGGTATGCTAACTTAGGGCCCAAGATCTTCACCACTACACTGAGATGTGTGGACGATAACAGGGAGAGGAAGAGGACATGCTTTACAGATAATAAGGAGCAGGGATGATTTTTATTCAAATGTCATTATCCAGCTGGTAACCATGTGCTGGAGCCTGTTCCTACCGGCTCATGAGAACCAATTGTGAACATCTGCTCCTGCTAAATCTGTGTTCAGTGATGTCAGGTTGGTGACTTGAAATTGGCCATGGTGGGAATATTTACACCATAGAAACTATCAAGCACTGCAGATTAGGGCTCCCCCCACCCACTTTAGCCAGTTGTTACACATTTACTGGCACACTACTGCCTAAATGTATTCTTAATCATTATATATTCTTACTAATATTGCATACCAATTGTACAGGCTAATTTAAAGCAAGCACTATTCATGGATTCATAATATTCTAGCCATACCATAGTTTCTCGTGTCTACAAACTTGATTTGACAACATTAAAACTCTAGAACCTTAGGGTGAGAAAGGGAACTTGGAGTTTATCTTTCAATTCTTTGAGTTACAAAAAAAAAAAAAAGTCAGAAATAATTACTTGTGTTGGAGGAGCTCCAGGATTTTAGACATCCTTTCTGGGCACTTTTGATACCCACTGGGGTGAGGTGGGGTGCATACAGCTGGCCCAGGCCTGAGAAGGAGCAGCTGGTGGAAAACCTGGTGAGAAGGAGGGCAGAGTTCCCTTCTCTGTGGCTTGGCCAGGGTGTGGGAGAGATGGGGCCGAGGGTTCCATGCTTCTGCAACAGGGTAATGGATTGAAATGTCAACACAGAGCCTTCTCTGAACTTCTGGCTCAGAGGGATTCATGTAGGAACAACTGAGGATTTGAGATTTCAGGGTTCCCAGGCCAGGGGGGCCAGGGCCTTCTGTAGTTTCCTGCCAGCCTCTCATTCCATCTCTGTCTAGGATGACCAGTTACACTACTCACGGGCTGATGGGGTGTCCCTCTCCCCAGACGATATAAGGAATGAATTAGCATGTTTCCCTCTTGTAAGTGATCCTCTCTTTGAGTAAACATCCCCTGGGTTTCTGTGATGTGTAACTAATGGAGTGCTAAACTCTCAGGGCTGGTTTGAGACTCAGAGCGCACACGTGTTGCCAATCCATCATGCTCCTAATACTAATTAACATAGCAGGGACATAGTAAAGCCACAGATCCTACACACACTACCCGACTTGGGTTACGCTCTCATAACAGTCTTGCTATTGACCCAGTGAGAGCACACATTGGGAAAAGGAGCTCCAGCCACTTCTCCTTGGCTAGACTGTCCCACCAAATAAAAAGAATGTCACTGTGCATCTTTATAACTGAGGTGTCCCCTGTCCACTTGGCATTTCAGCTTTGGGGATGATGCCTAGTTCAGAGAGTGGGGCAAGGGTAAGGGCTCCCCAGGCCATCCCTGACTGGGAACCAGGAGTATTTCTTTAACATCCTGAGCTACTGTTCAGACTGGGATTTCAGACCCTGCCTGGATCCCAGCTCTTAAGTGAGTCTCTCAGGAAGGCTTTCTGTCTCACTGCAAACTGGTTTACCTGCACAGTACAGAGAGCATCTATCCCTCACCCCAAAGTCAGCCAAACAGAAAGGTGTCTCTGTCTTGACTGCGTGTTGGTTACATGGGCATACACATTTATCAGAAATCATATTGAGATATGCTTAATATCTCTGTGTTTCACTGTTTATACATTCTCTCCCAGTGAAAAAGTTTTTAAAATTACCTTTTAAAATTACCTGAATGAATCAGGAGTTTCTGAATGTCTTATAGTCCAAACAAGATATAGAAACGGATTAATATGATAATAGGCACCCATAACTCTCTATGTCAAATCTTGCGGTCATTCTCTAATGACATTATTCTCATTAATTTACATGATTATAGGTATAAACTTATAAAGTAAATTTAAAAAAAATAATAAAAGGAAGGGCATGTTCAAAGTTCATTCCTGGTGGAGTCTTATGTTCTAGCAGTAGTTGGTATGTAAAATATTAAAAATTCCTGTTATAGAGGCCTCCCATAAAGGGGTTATCCAAGGGAAATATGATAAAGTGTTTGTAGTCTGGTGTTGAAATGCTCAGCAAACAAATCCTGCATAATATAGCATCCAGCTAAACCCCCTTTTCCTCAGTTTCCATGATTTAAGGACCACCAGGCTGGGCTGGGCTGGGAGAAGTGAAGCCAAAAAGCATAGAGTCCCCATTCCTATTTCCGTCAGGTGGCTCAGAATTTAACTGTTTCACGTTGGGGCTTTCTAGATATTTTTTTTCTAGTAGAAAGAATTATTAAGCTAAAATATGTTTGAAAATCACTTGAGTAAAATGAACTCTCCTAGCTCTCAATTTAATGTATCTATCATTCTATAGCATAATCAGGAGATATTTGCATAATCAGGAGTACACATCTCATGTGAATCATGTGAAATGTTTTTATTATCTTTCCAGAATCAACAAATCTTTCATGTTGAAATATGCCTAGCATGTAATGCAGAAAAAGTTATATGTAATGTAATATATTGCAATATTTTAAAAACCACCTATATAATATAGAATACATGATATAGAAAATAATACCTATGCATAATATAGAACATTATAATATTTAAAATTAGATATGAGAAATAGTTCCCTAAAAATAAGAGAAAAACTTAAGATAGTTTTAAAAGTTGTATGGGAGAGAAAGATGACCTAAAAATGGTTTGTTTGTGTTCTTCCCTGTCTAAATATTTTAAAAGATCAGTTTCTTGGTAGATGATGGCTTTTTTTCTCACATATCTCAGCCTAGGGATTTATTTACCTAACTGACCAACAAGTAGGCACATCAAAATATTAAAACAAACCAACAATAAACGTTAGGAAAACAGCCTGAAAAAACACAAGTAAATAATGTCACAGTGTCAGGCTCAAAAAATATCAGAGGAGGAAGCTGAAAGCTCATAATAGAAACAGTAGCCAGGAGTTAAATAAACAAACAATTAGATTAAGAACAGCAGTGTCAACACATTGACAATTTGATAATTAGCAAATTGTTGATGGCTTTGATCCAGCTGTGGAACTACATTAAAATATAGCTTCATTTACTGTGATTTGGTTGACAAACCCCTGATAATTAAATGTATACTTCCTTTTAAATATTAGCATTATATGGGCTTTCTCTTGGGATTCCCGGTCTGTGTGCTCCTATAGCAAAGTAGAGGAAAGCAGGATTTTTACCTGTTAAATACCGATTTTAATGTTTCTTGCAATTTCAGGTTTTTTTTAGATCAGGTAGGATGCCTTTCTCTAACATATTTTCCCACTTAACTCTCAAAAAAAGCGTGTTGTTTCATGTGCACATCCGTGATAGACATCGCTAACCGACCACTCCAATCTCTCCTGCCCAGCCTCGGAATCCCTGGCAGCCACAACCTAGCACTCTAGACTTGGGGCTGGAAATGAAACCCATTTGCCATTTTGCCTCTGATCACTGCTGCTTTCTGATTCAAAGATCCAGTTGGCTAGTGGGTACTTTCTCTTTGTAGCGACAATACTTCCTACTCATTTTTTGCTTCTTAAGAGTACCTGTCAAGAGTTCCTCTTTCTGCATATCCAGATCCAAACACTGAGCCTAGTAGTTTATCTGATAGACACAGTGTTTGATGATTCTAAAATGAAAAAGAAAAAAAAAAAAGAATTTGTGGGATAGACATTTACCTAGTGGGCTTTTCATTTACTAAGTCAGAACTGGAAGTATTTCCTGCGTATCATGGTTCTAACAGACTAATGGAGCCGCTAGGCCAATGATTCATAACCTGCAATGGGTGTCCAAATGTCTGGTTCCCACTTCATATCTGTTGATTCAGCACTTGCAGGTGTGGTGGCCTGGGTGCTGGTTTTAGGAGCAAGGGGGAGCCAATATCTCACAGGTAGTTTCATGTTTCAAAAGTTGAGAACTTCTGCCACTGGGAGCAGGTACAGTATTTGCCTCTTTGGGTGTTGTTGCGGCTGATGGAGAGGCTGCAGTAACAGGATGTTGGGACTTCATGCTCAGGGGTTCTGCGCACAGGACTTACTGTCAGGCCTCCATAGAACTATGTACCATGAGAGAATTGCTAAGAATACATTAGTGGCCATTAATTTATCACTTATCTATGTAGTGCCACTTGCCAACAATCTAGATCCAGATTCTCAAATGTTGGGGCTAATACAAGGGGACACTCATATAGATGACATTGACTATTTTATACACAAATCATCTGTACTTATGTGTATATACTCTAATGTATGTTTGAGATTTCTGCTATTTCCATGGACATTGTTTAAGAGAATGGGCTCTGCAGTAAGATCTACCTAGGTTTGAATTTTAGGAATGCACTGATTAATCGGATGTGTGACCTTGGGCAAGTTTTATAAACTCTGTAAGTCTAGAAAATGGACGTAATGCTGATTCAGAGTGTTGTTTTGAGAAATGAACTAGATAATCTACTCATCCATCAGGCCTAGGTGGGTGCTCTCTAATGTAGTAGTGTTTTCATTTTACACAAATAGCTTGACTGCTGCTCTGATCTCAGACACCAGCATTCATGCTGAATGATGCAACCTGCTTTAATGCTTTATACTTTTGTTTACTTAGGTTTCCCATCTCCCTCAGAGTGAAGGCCCAGGTCCTCTAGGCTCTGTATGATCTTTCCCTCCCCACTCCTCAAACACTCATTCACCATCACTGTCTCCCTTACTCATTCTGATACTGCTGTATCTGCTTCTTCTTGTTCCTTAAGCACACCAAGCACATTCCTACCTCAGGGCCTTTGCACTTGTCCTTTTCTCTGGCTAGAATGTTCTTCCATCAGTTAGCAACACCTCCTTTAGGTTTCTGCTCAAATGTCCTTTATCTGTGAGGCCATTCTGCATGAAACATCATTCCTTCTAGCCACTTCTCATTCCTCTTAGGTTTTTTATTTTTTTAATGGCACTTACCACTCTCTGACACATTATGTACTTTCTTGTTTGTCATTGTCTCTCCTCCTTCCATGAAGCCAGGAGACTTTGCTTTGTTTATTGCTCTTTCCCCAGAGCTTCGACACATAGTAAGCACTCAATAAATGTCTGTAACATTAATGAATTAAAGACTTTAATCTGCCACTCACAAATTAACAACTTAATCTTTTAATCAACAAATATCCACTGACCACATATTTTCTTTCAGGTATTGTTCTAGGTACTGTCAGAAATGTGAAGCATTTTAAGATATGGTCCCTACTCTTAAGGAGTCAATTTGGAAAAATGACTTAGACTCAAATGATGAAAACTAAATAAAATAATGGAATAATAACTAGAAATACAAGGTAGTAGGCAATAAAGAGCATACACATTGAGATAAATTAGAGGTCAAAGGAAAAGGGTATTTCTTGGAGGGGTTTGGGGAGAGAGGTTTTTCATAAAAAATGGGATCCGAATAAATCCTTAAGAGATTGTAGCTTGTGATCCGATTGTGATCAGATTGTGAAATGGGGAGCTGGCAGCACTGGATAGAAAGGAGGTGTCAGTAAAGACCTGCAGGTATGTAGAGGGCAAGGGGCAGTCCCACATGGGTGGATTCTTAGAGGCAAAAGGGGGATGAGGTTGTAGATGGCTTTGCTAGCTGGACAGGAGCATTAGGGCTGGGCATGGACTGGGGCACTGTGGTGGGGAGTGGACCACAGTGATGCCGTCTGGCGATATATCTGCAGGAGAGCTAAGTTTGGAGAAGCTTGCTAACACAGGAGGCTGTGGAGACAAGCAAGGCTGAGGGTGGCAGACTGGGCCACGCGCTGGAGAGGAAGGCTGGCTTTGAAAATAAGCTCCTGGTTACACAGAAGCTGGTTAGAGAGCTTGAAAATATCAAGGTCCAGTGTCGCTTTTTATCTTTCTTATTTTAACATTTAGTTTTGGGGTCATTTAGTGACTCATTAACCCCTTTAACTTAGATAAGAAGGGTGAAACCTAGTGTTTTAAAATCTTTCTCAATCAATTTTTTAAAAGATTTTTTTTGGCAGCCATCTCTTAGTCGGCACCATGGCTGCCCTCAGACCCCTCGTGAAACCCAAGATTGTCAAGAAGAGGACCAAGAAGTTCATCCGGCACCAGTCAGACCGATATGTCAAAATTAAGCGCAACTGGCGGAAACCCAGAGGTATTGACAATAGGGTGCGTAGAAGATTCAAGGGCCAGATCTTGATGCCCAACATTGGTTATGGGAGCAACAAGAAAACAAAGCACATGCTGCCCAGTGGCTTTCGAAAGTTCCTGGTCCACAACGTCAAGGAGCTTGAAGTGCTGCTGATGTGCAACAAATCTTACTGTGCTGAGATTGCTCACAATGTCTCCTCAAAGAACCGCAAAGCCATTGTGGAGAGAGCGGCCCAGCTAGCCATCAGAGTCACCAATCCCAATGCCAGGCTGCGCAGCGAAGAAAACGAATAGACAGACTGTGTACACCTTGTATTTGTGTTAATAAAACCATAAAATTCTGAAAAAAAAAAAGATTTTTTTTATTTATTTATGTTTATAGAGAGGGGAAGGAAGGGAGAAAGAGAGGGAAAAATATTCAATTGGTTGCCTCTGGTACGGGGTGGGCCCTGACCAGGGACCAAACCTGCAACGCAGGCATGTGCCCTGACCGGGAGTCAAACTGGAGACCTTTCGCTTGTGGGAAGACGCCCTGTTGAGCCACACTGGTCAGGGCTCAACCCCTGTTTTAAAATTGGTTGGCAGAGGGGTGGAGACTTGGGCCCAGGGCTTTATAAACAACAACAAAAAAGCATCGTAAATATTAAATTTAAAGTTTTATTAACATTAATTACATCAGACTGTGAGTTTAGCAAGATTAGTTCACTTCCCCTGCCCATCCCTAGTCCCAAATGCCCAGAGATGGAGATGTGAGCTCCCTCTAGCAAACTGTTTGGGCTGTCTGCCTGCGATGCTCACAAATGTTTTGCTTTAGATGCTGCTCCACTAGCCAGACAGAACAGTGGAGTTAAACCAATGTTTTGCTGGTCTCTAAGGCACTATCAGGTCAGTGGACTACTGCTACGCATATAAGAATTGTCCGTGCCTGTCTGTTTAGAGACATGGCCTGCTTCCCCACTCCCAGAACCCAGTGATAGAGGTAGAGCAGTTTGAGTCTCTAATTACTTAGCTTGTTGCCTCAATTATCCTCTGGGGGTTCTTTTGGTAACAGCCTATGTGATGGATGTGAACTTAACTTCTCAGACACATTAAAATGATCTAGTTACAGCCTGGAATCTTGGAGAGCCATCAAATGTGGACTTAAAATTCTTCTTATAGTGTCATTGACAGTTGAATTAAAAATAAAAAACAAAAAACAACCACATTGCATGCAAAAGAAGGAAGCCTCAATGTTTTTCACTATTAAGTAGATTGGGTGATAAAAACATAAGTGAGAGTGAAAAAAATGCATTCATAAAAATGCCTCTTAAAGCCCATTAATATCTGCTTTCACAGAGGCAATGAATGGTAGAATACTACGGGTAGCTTTTCCTTCTAGTCTGTTTTATTTTTTTCCCGTGAGCAGCTGCCCAAAATTTCAAAATGATCCTACTGAAGCTTAGTAGGACTGACTTGGATTGAGATTAATTACCTCTAGGTTGGGTGTGACTCAAAATGAAGGTAGGACTGGGTCCAAGGTCCCTGAGGATGGTTATCAAATAACACAGTAGCATAAAGCATGGGGCTCACAGGAAAAATTCCTTGTCTGTCACCCCTGAATAATTCTAGTGCACATGATAAATTGCACTTCCAACTTCCTTTATTAGAAACTTTTATTAAGTAATTTAAATGTAGCCTATTTGGGCTGTTTTAATTTAAAATTTTGTAAACAGCCCTGGCTGGATAGCTCAATTGGTTAGAACGTCATCCTGATACACCAAAGTTGCAGGTTTGGTCCCTGGTCAGAGCACATACAAGAATCAGCCAATGAATGCATAACTGAAGTGGAACAACAAATGGATTTCTCTCTCTCTCTAAAATCAATGTAAAAACATTTTAAAAAATTGCACACATTAAGAAATAGAAATGAAATGGTTATAAGTCTCCTTTCCTAATCCAGGCACCACAGATTTTGTATTTTTCATATCAATTTAATTAGTTTCATAGTTTTTAGAGAAACTAATTTTGCAGAAGTAAAAGCTAATTATACTTCTTAGAAAGCTTTAAAAAATTCTATATCTAATTTGTGTTATATATGAGAAATTTGGTTAATAAATTTTTAATACTTTTTGAGCATACAGGCAAAAACAAATGTGAGGTTAATCTCATTATGATATAAATTTATGAATTTCTAGATAAAATTCTACATTTCATATCTTCCCAGAAAATATCGTTTATACACAACGTGAATTTTAAAGGAATATTCTAAAAGTTTCTGATATTTACTTTGTTTTTCTATGTACTACACAGAAGTTTGTTTTGTTTCCCTTTCCTTCTTTTTTTAAAAAAGGAGACATTGTTAAAAAAATAAAAACACAACAAAAACATTTCCTGTAGCAGTTGATAACAAAATTAGTTATTTATTTGCATCTACCAAATATGTATACCTCTATAGCAATAATTGCTTATAATTATGGAACTTTAGAAAATGGAAATAATCCAGTCGTGTCAGTCTGTAATGTAAATAGATTTTTAAGCCACTTTTGCTTTTACTAAGCATTTGGTAACTTCCGAAAGACTTGAGTGTTTCTCATCACAGGCTTAACACATGGCTTCTTCTCCTCTTTCAACGTTTAATGATCAACATACTCAAGTCTAGGTTTAAAACACTAGTTTTATATGTTACCCCTCTCAAATAACTAAGAATTGGTTTTCTAAAGCTTTCCTTTTAAAGAAGTTGTGGGTTGAGCTGAGTGTATGCATAAAAAAATTTCACCCTAGAAGGATATTTTTGTAAATGAGTGAAAGAAAGCAGAGCTTGGAGTGAAAGCCCGTGTATAACTGTAATAGAGGGTGAAAGGTTGTAATTGACAGGTCCCTTCTGCGGTGCAAAAGTCATCATTACAGTAACATTAAGCTACACTCAATTAGGCAGTTATTCAACTTGTGTCTTGACTTGAAAAAACGTTTGAAATTCAGGAACTGTGATCCTGTAGCCAGAAAGGAAAATTAAAATGTGTTAAGCGAGGAAGTTCATTGATTTTTAAAATGTTTTATCTTCAGTCAGGAACAGACATCTTGGAAAGACTTTTAAAAAATGTTTCAAAACACCAGCAATCCACAGGGACAAATAAAAAGAAATAATAACAATGATACTCTGCATCTGGTTGACATTTAAATGAAGCTGCCAGAGCACAAACAAATTTCAGGACAACTCTAGTGACATATTTTTAAAAGAGAGTGCAGGGAAAAAAAAAAAACATTTGGTTGAGCAGATATTGACACCACATGTAAGGGAACTATCAATATTTATTACACTGTAGATTTGCCAAATGACATGGGGCATCTGGGAATACTATAGAGAATGCTATAACTGGAACTTGATTACGTGCTTTCATATATTGGACTGTGTACTGAGGCCAGATCTAGTTCTTTTGGAAGAGATAAGTGAAGTCTACTGACTTTGTAATTCTTAAGTAGATGAAAGTTAAGTGCGCAGATGTCTGCATGAATTGTGCAAACTGGGATAAAGAAAAACTACAGAAAAGAAATCAACAGCAACAACAAAAGTCTTGTTTTCTGAGATCCTGGGAGGTTGTTAATGTAAATGTGATGCAGGCAAAGATGTCTTAGGCTGGACTCAGTACATGTTTTTACTCCTGGGCAAAGCATAGTATTCTCTGAGTAGGAAAGAATCCAACTGATTTACAGTTCTAAACCCAGGGCTGAGGCAAGCTCTCTGTCTACTAAAGGAACTAATTCCAGGCCTTTCTAGTGTAACAATCCTAAACCTTTGAGAGTAATTACTGTGTATTTTAGAGGAAGTCCCCTAAGTTGGATAGAAAAGCAGACTATCGGGAATTCAGTTTCTAGACTTGAGAATCTAGAGCTATGATTCACTTTTGCCATTGTGTCTCCATCTGAAGTTGTCCACTGGCATTAAACCAGGTGCTCACATAATGGGTATTTTACTGGGATAATTTGTCACAAGTTTGTGAATTCTAGAAAGTATCAGATCCAAGGCTCAAGAAATTCCATACAATTGGTACAATTAAATCTTACCGTCTCAGTCAATGGAGCTGCAGCTTTAATTGGCAGAAAGGTAGTGGACTTTCTGAAGTGTTCGTCTGAACAGAAAGAACTGTTAAATCTGGCTAATGGATATTCAGATATTACATATCCATATAGATATATGGAGAACATGGATATCATACTATTAAATTAGACTAATGGATATTATACTATTTGGCCTACTTTTATATATTCTTAAAATTTTCTATTATAAAAAGTATAATAAAAAAAAAAGGGGGGGGGTGGAGAAAACAGTTCAGCTTATCGTTGCAGTTGGCAAGCAGCCTTAGCCGACTGAGAGAGAGTTGAAGACAAACTTTTTCTTTCCATGCAATAACCAACTTTCTTTGGAAGAAATGAAAAACATTTGGGTCAACTTATTTACTTAGCAAGCTTTAATTACCTTTCTGCATTCCTCCTGCTTTTCAGAGTGAGAATAGTATTTCCTTTCCAAGGCTGTGCTTCCACAGCCATGCAAACATTTCCATAGCTTTGCTCCCTGGTGGCCACGGGGTGATAAGACACTGCTTGTTTGTTTTGTTTTTGTTTTTGAGCTGATGCAGGACTGTAATGGCAGCTTCATTTGAGAGAAGGGCATTGCTTGAACAATCTTTAATAAAATAGCACCTGTATTTCCCTCTGTGGCCTTTTACAGGCATCATCTTTTTTGATCTCATCAACTTGCTACTCAGAGCATGATGTTCCTGATTTGAATGTGAACCAAGTAAGACAACGGGGACCTCATTAATGACCTATGCTCAACATGCTTTATGATTTTCAAAGAATTCCTTTTTTCTTCATTTTAAATTTAGGAATCTATTGATATAGGCAAGGAAGATATTTATTATCCCTTTTTACAAGTGAGCTTAGAGAGGTTAAGTGCCTTGTCCAAATTTTTCAGGGGCTCCAGATATGATTTTGGGTTGGCTATGCTTTTAGGGCCCAGGCTGGCACACACAGCTGCCTGTAATCTTTACATTCTGTGGATTTATCTTGGGTCATTTCCTACCACCAAATTTTAAGACTTCCTCATTGGCTACAGAGTGAAATTCTAAAAATCTGTTCTGCACCGAAAATGCCTTCTCCCCTCAGGGCAGTTTCTGCATGAGAGATTTGCCCAGTTGAAGCAGGAGTGGAGAGAGTATGGGTGAGGAGAGGGACTGAGAACAAGGATGTGGTGTGGGGTAGGGGTAGGGGGTTGAGAAGAGCCTGCAGAATTTGTGTTCAGGGAGATCAAGGTGGCTTCTGCTGGAACAAAGAGCTGGAGGCTTGGGAGGGGCTGGGACTGGTTCCCTGCAGGAGCAGTTGGCACCTAGGTCCCTTTTTTGTTAGGGTCTTTCTATCTACCTCCTGGTGGGAAATGTGCTGAAATGGGATGATTCAGATCTGGGTTCTATTGTCTGAGCCCTGTACCCGGGACAAGACAGCCTCTTGGAACTTGCTTCTTTAACTGTAAAAGAAAGAGCTGTGAAGAATCAGTAACGCCAAGTTGGAAGGGTCTAGGACAGAATCTGATGAATGGTTGGCCCTCAATCATTGTGATTGCTTTTCCTTCCTTTCCCAGCAAAATCATACCAAGAATCAACACAAGAACCCTTTTCATTCTTCGGAGTAGAATCTTAAAGGCTGGAAGGAGCAGGAATTAGAAACCTGCAGAGAATCGAATGACTCCTGGTGACCCTCCAACTTCCCAATCCGTCACTATTTGCTACCGACCTCTGATGCCTCCTGGAAATGAGGGCAGGAGGTGGCGAAGATTAAACGCTCTGGGTGAACTGGTGCTGCTCTATTCTGGAGACTGCAGGACCCTGGGTGCATGGGTGAGTGGGTCCTGGGTCTCAGGCTCTGCTGAACGAAGGTCCCCAAGTCAGCTGCCATAGTGCCCCTGCGCAGCCTCTGGCTTCAGGGTGGACACACCTGCCACTGGTTTCAGGGAAGCTGGGTCTGCTAGCAGTGACCCCACGTGGGGTCTCCACCGTTTGGCAATGCAGTCGGCTGGGGGCCACTAGCCACTGGGGGAGGATCAAAGCATTCTTGAGGGGCAAAAACACCTAGGGTTGCAATTTTTTTTAGCCTGGCCTCACATTGACAATAAATTTTCTTCGAAAGAAAGGGCAGGAGTGGAGGCTGGGGGTGGAGAGGGCTTGGTGGCAAAGAGTAGGGGACAGGAGTTTCTTGCACCTGTGCTTCCACTGCTGCGTGAAATCAGTTTGAAGCAAGTGATGTCTCCCCCTTGCTTGCCCCCTTCCAGCTTCTCATCTCCTTCCACCCGCCTGCTCTCTGGGGTCAACATTTTCAAAGAGAATATATTTCCTGTGGGCTCTTAAAGTTTGTGTAGCACTTTGTTATAAGGGGCGTGCCCTCAAGCTTGGCTTTCTCTCTCCTTGTCCCCTCTTTCTTCTCCCCACACACCTCCTTGGAAAAACCTTCACATGAGCCTTTTCCATTTTCTCACCCTATGTAGAAGTATTAAAAAATATATGGGGAAGAACATTAGAAGTGATTTGGTTCAACTTCAAGTCTTTCATTTTGCAAAGTAGCTAATCAAAGCCTAAAGAAGTGATGGTGAGTAAAGTGGCTCAAGATCAAGGGTTACTTCAGCTGGCAAAACCAGGAATAGAACTAGAGAGTCCCTAGAATCATACTATTTTTTTTCCCACCACTTATTTCATAGACGGAAAGAATCCCAGAACTCTATCTTAGGAAGGTCAAGTACTTTTAGAGGTGTCTGTGTTTTTGCCAATTGGCTTCGAGACATGGGATCATACTTCAGTCACTTGGATATATGGACAGTCACTTGCTGTCCATATGAAAGCAAAGACTGAGACAAGTACAGTTTGATCCTCTCTTCTTATCTACTCCCTCCCCACCCACAACCCATCAGGACAGGCATGGAGCAGCCGTGCTGTGCAAGTCACTCTGTTGTAGTCTTCCCCAGGCCAGGGGGAAGTTTGAGCATAGGGATTGTTCTGGTAAAATTTGGGAGGAATCCCTCGTGCCAGCGAGGACACTCCAGGAGACTTTCCAGGAGACAGCAAAGGAAATATTTTGATTCTTCCCAGAGCCTAAACTCAGACCCCAGAGGCTGCTTATCACTCAGGATAGAGCTGGGGAGGCCTATTTAAGCAGGCTGGTGATTTTTGCTTAAAATGCAGCCAGAATGGACCTAATCTAGAAGCCACAGGATCATGGACCTTGATGACTTGTGACAACCCTTTGCTACCTGAATGAATGCTCACTGGCCCTGGGCTCTAGGGAACTGCATCTTTTGTGAAACTATTCCATGTCCCCATCTTTCACTAGCTGACATATTTGTTTTGTTTTGTTTTCACCTTATTGAATAGGATTTTGTCTAGACGGGATCAATTGCACAAGTTATGTAGGAGCAGAAATGTCACCAAGGTGTCAAAATCAACACCAAGGTTTGTTTCTGATGCCCCCCTACCCCTTTCTTAGACTTCCTTCTGGGTCCTTGATCTTGTTACCCGAGCCACAAGTGCATCAAAAGAGAGTTAACATTTGCTTAAGTTTTTAATGTTTGAGAGAGAATTTAGAAATCACCGAATTTTACTTCTCACTTCATGGTCAGGGAATCTGAGGCCCAGGAAAGTGAAATGATCTGCTCAATGGAACACATGAATGAAATGAAATTTTCACCATCAATGCTTTGCTTACCCCCTCACTCTCTTTATTCCTCTCCAGTTGGTAGTTGGACTATTGTTGTGAAAATATTGGGCATGCTTTCAGTGTAGATAAAATGTTAAACCCCAGTATGGGATGGGAGTAGGGGTGGACAGTTCTCAGGGTTTACTGTTTTCGTTAATCATGAGGTCCCCTGAGGGTTGCAGGGAGGCCCAGAGCAGGAGTCCCATGTGTGTGCCTGGCCTCCATGTGGCTACAAGCCACATGCCCTCTGATGGCTGCCTTCCACAGCAAGGACACCACCTGTGGGGTGGAACCCCAGTGCCACTACAACCCTGAGTCTTTCCCTCCCCTGATGACCATTTGGAACGGGTACTGAGAAGTCAAGGAGGCCTGCGGTTGCTTCATCTCCTTAGTTGCTACATGACCCCCAAGTGAATTGAGCCACGTTTCCCAGCATGGAGGATGGAGATTATCTGGTGGTTGGGGTGGGTGGGCCAGGCAGATCCTTCTACATGCGCTGCACAATTGCTGCGTGGCACAATTGCTTCACAGTCTGGCACCTGACTCCAGATCCTGCTGCAAAGGGCACTTAAAAAACAAAAACAAAAAACAAAACTGGATGATGGCATCGAAATGTTGGGCCTTGGAGTTTGGCCCCGCATAGCTACTATTGATCCCAGGAACTTCCCTAAGCCTCAATTTTCCTCTCTATTTGTGAACAGAGGGGTGTGCACTAAACGCATCCCTTTCGGGCTTAAATGCCTGTGATTTAAACCTTGCTTCCCACGGAAGAGGGATGTGAGCCCAGATTGCATTGTCCTTTTCTTCAGCCCCCCCTCCTTTTTTCTGGACACGCAGAGCAGAAAAAGGGAAAATTCTAGCAATTATCTCTTGCAAGCTGTCCCCGCCCCATTGCTTATGACAGATCGTATATTTCATTACGCAAAGCAAATTGGGAAATCATATCTCTGCAATCCCATCTGGGATTATTTATTTCGCTGAGTCCACAGCCGGTCAAAATTGTGAGACGATACAATGTTAAGAGTAGTTTTCCGCGAGAGGAGGCGGATTCAAGGTCATCTCTGGAGAAAGAAGAGCCTTCATCGGGCCGGAGTACAGCACTTCTACAGAGCTGCCCAAAAGTTCCCCCAAACACCCTAGGCGGTGCAGCAGGTTGTTAGCAAGGCGACTCAGGCTGGAGGTGGAGGGCAGGGTTCCACCCGCCCAGTCCACATCTCGAGGCCTCGGAAGCTGGTAATCAGGCCTCGAATTTCCCCGAGCCAAGTGGGCTCTCTGCAGGTCAGTTCACCGAGTTAAAATGACAAAATTAATACAGCTAACAGATCCCAAGTACTGACTGTTGAGCATGGGCTGTCACCGTGCCAGGGCTCTGTCTACAAGCGTTATTTCCTTTAAGGTTAACTCCACTGAGAAAAGTGAAGCGCAAAGGGAGGTTAAAGATCCTCCTCGCTGCAAATCCGGCATTTACATCCGTTTGTCCGATCCGAAACCTGGGCTCTGGGCTTCCAAGCCCATCACCTGCCCTGAACCAAGGCTCCAAGAATCACCCAGGGACGCTCAACTCCGGCGGCCCAAGGCTCACTGACCCTGGCGAAAGATGACCAGGTTCTGGAGCTGGACCTCAGACTGCGTGGTCATGCGTAATGGAGTCAGCGCCCGCGGAGTGGCAGGGGGCCTAACAGCTAGGATTTGCAGAAAGGAGCCAATTTGAAACACACTCCCCTGTCTTTTTTTGGAGTGATTAATTGTAGTAAAAAAAAAGAAAGTCACCCTCATCAAGAAAAAGAAAGAAAGCAGAAAACCCTCCCATTCTTTTCCGGCTTTATTTTTCAAGTTCCCTAGCCTAACTCGCTGAAGGCGGGCTTTGCACGGGGTGGGTCTTAGCTGCTTGGGGACGGGAAAGGGTGCGGGTGAGAGATTTGGGATAAACAGAGAGGGAAGTGAAAGGAGGGCGCCCATCCGCCAGCTAAGAGAAAAGCAAACCCCGCGCGCCGCCCCCACTAACCAGACTGGCAGCGTCAACAGCAGCCTCACCGCTTTGAAATTTACAAGAGGGTTCCAAATTGCACTTTGTAATTTGGTGTCGGTTTACAAGCCAAGAGCACTTCTGTTTCCTCACCTAACAGGTCTGCAGCCACAGCCTTACCCCTTTTAAGACTGGAACCTGGAGAAAGAAGCTGAATTCCTTGTGCCCTAGCCTCTCAGTCCAACCAGTGAGGTACTTGCTGGCTGGGCCCTCCCGGAACTGCAAGGCACTGCCGCCTCTGGGATAAATAGACGTTTATTGAGCTCTGTGTGAAAACTATGTGAAGACTCTCTAACCTCATTATTCCTGTCTTCACAATCACTAGGCCAAGAAAGGCCCCTCTTCCCATTTTGCACCTGAGGCACAGAAAAGTAATCGACCAAAGTCACGTAATCAGTGGAACAACCAGCTTTGAACCCAGATTCTTTGACTCTTATTGCCTCTGAATATTTAGTCCACAAACCAATTTGTGCAACTTTATATTCCTTTTACATTTTCCCAGAGAAGTGCAGATAATTTCTCATTTAATATTGGAGTTCCTTATACATCTTAAGCTCAAATCTCCCTCCCTGCAGCCCCCTCCTTCACCACCTCACCTCTCAGCAGTTGGTGGGGTCATGATTCTCTGGGACAGCTGAGGAGGGGGAATGGAGTGTAATTCAGTTGGATTGAGATTACAGCTCGTTGTCCCCAAGTACTGCAGATGGGGTGCAGGGAGGGCAGAACAGGTGGAGAGAGGGGGGCACATGGAGATGGGCAGGTAAGTCTGGAGGAAGCAGTGGGACTGTTGAGTAGGTTTTTGCTAGAGGTTTGGGGGGAGCATGCTGGGAAGGTAACGGTCCTGGGCCTACCTACCGAACAGGAACCGTGGGCCCAGTCGCTCCAGGAAGCACGTGGTAGCCACTTTCTCCACTTCTGGCTGGATGCTGCGCCAGGGAAGCCGCCAGGCTCTGGATCTGCATTCTGAGGGCCTCGCTCTCTTCCTTTGCTCTTGAGCCGGTTCCACCATCCTTGGGTGCCCGGTCCCCGCCCCCATCTCCCACCTTGGCTTCAGCTGGTGTAGTTTACTGTACACAAATCTCACTTGTTTCCTCCTTATATAGCAGCATTACAACTCGAACTAATCCAAGGGCTGCCCATCTGTTTTATTTTCGTAAACAGCCGCTCACGCCCCCTTTCCCCCCTGTTCCTTCCTGGTTCCCCTTCCCCCCAATCTAGTTACCTCAAATTAACAAACCTACTTTCTTGATTTTGTTTATTAATATTCGTAATATCTGGTGAAAGGCTAATGATTTCCTGTCCTCCACCCCAAGCAACGAATAAAAGCCCAGCCCGCCAACACAGGCCCCCCAGGCAGGTGGAGGTGGGTGGGTGGGTTGTAGAATGCATATATTTCATGGAGCTTGTGTTTGCAAAGGTAGAAATGTAGCTAGCAGGGGGAGTAGCAGAAAAATAAATAAAACAAAACAGAATGAGTTGATAAAAACATGCCGTGTCCTGTTAAAGGAGGGCTGCTCAAAATGCCAGGTACTAAAATGAGAAGGGGTGCAGGGGAATAAACTAAAAAACGCGAACCCATTGTGAATCTTTCTGGCTGGAAGCGAAGAGCTCCACGGACTTTCTGAGACTTAAGAGCTTAAGAGCAGAGATAGACATAGGACCAAGCGGCTCACCAGTCCACTGCCCTCACCAGGACCAGTGCATAACCTAGGGATCCTCTTTAAACCTCAGTTTCATCATTGGAAAAACAGAGAAAACAATCCTTCAGCAGTCAAGAATCTAAACTAACACAGATAAAGAAATGCGTTTTGATAAATATAAGCAACGCCAAAGCTAAAACTCACTGGTGTCATTAGGTGGTGGTGCCAAGCGAGGGGCTGATTGTCTCGTGTCTGAGCACACACAGCTCCCAAGTTACCCTTCGAGACGCCCAGGGCTGCTGAGCTGCCCATAGGAAGGATTAAGCAGGGCTGTTTCTCTACTTCCTTCACTGGGTATTGCAAGCGACTCTAGGGAGAAGCCCCCGCACAAAGGAAAATCTCGGTGTCTGGTCCCTAGGGAAGAACTTTCCAAGAGAATACCAAGAGAATACTTGCGCCCAGCAGTTCGCATTAGTTTTACAGTAATTCCTAAATTCCCATGTTCCAAACTATCAGAGCTTGGTGAATTTCTAACTTCCTGAGGGGCTCCGAGAAAAGTAACACTAGATTCAGTTCACTAATTTCCTTCAACAAATAGTTATTTCGGGCCTACTATGTGCTCAGTGCAATGGCACTCAATTCCCTAATCTGTCTCATAAACTGATCTTGAGAAGTACTATTTAGAAGTGTAACTAGAAAAGTGTCTAAGTGATTTTAAAGTTACTTCAAGAACTAGAATGCAGCACTGAATTGGGGGACTAATCCCTTTCAACATGTTGTAAATTTAACTGTTATTACAGATTTATGTAAGGATTTTTGCGGCAGACAGTTCTTTATAAATTCATGCACACTTAAAAAGTAATCTTTTAATAAAAAGAACTTCGTTTAAAAACATACTTAAGAGTGAATATATTGTACCTAAATCTCTTAAAGGCAAGTATGTCCGTTCTCCTTCAAATCAACTGTAATAATGATTGAAAACACAAAAAATGTAATTGACATAGGTGATTTGGCGACCTGCCTGCCTCACAGGCATGGTGAAGATTAACGAGGAACTACTTTGCATTTCGAAGACGAGAGGCACTAGCCACAAAAAATATCTACAGGCCTTTCCTCCACTAACCCCCGCGCTGCGGTACAAGGTAACTATTGATTTAGTCTTACGAAATAAAGTAGGATGTCGCCGTACATCCGATTAGGGAATCATCATTTTTGCGCTCAATCTGGTTCAAAGATTGAGTGGCAGAAATACAGGTGATGCCGACAACGTAGAGATCAACATTAGCTTTCTATCTCTGCCGTGCCGTCTATTACCTTCTCCTGTGGACAACACGATTCGTAATAGTGCGCGTCTGTTTGTTTCCTAGTCGGGGAGATAAATGGCGACTTCACCTCCACAGGCGCCGTCACGCTTCGGGTTTAGCGTCGGGGCTGGCTACCCGGCTGCACCGAAGGCTGCGCGGGAGTATTCCAGCGGAGCGCAGCGGGGAGGAGCGTGGTGACTGCTAGGCGGGGACGGGGCGGGGGGTGGGGGGGTGGGAGGAAGCTTCGAGTCGGCGCTCCTCCACCAATCAGCGTGCACACCGCCTGACAACTGGCCAATCAGCGGGCGCGAAGTTCGGGGGCCCGAGCGGATAATACTAGGAAAAGGGAGCGGAGGCTGGAGACTGCAGCTAGGAGCGCTGCGCCGCACGTCGCTGCGTGTGTTCGCCAGCCCCAAGAGTCCTAGGTCTGAGGCAGGCCAGGGCGGCCCAACCATTCCCGCCCCGCTTGGGGCAGAGGAAGCCGAAAGTAGCTTCCGCGAGGTGAAGCGCCCGGGGCAGCCGAGGACCGATCTTAACTTTGCAGAGACCGGGATGTGTGGGGCGAGGCCGTAAGGACTTGACTCACCTTCTCCATCCCCTTTCTACGCTACTCCCCATCCGGTGGGCTCCGGGCCTCCAGCTGTCAGCCTCCCCACACCCCCGATTTCGTGGCAGGGTGTGGCGACCCTGCTTTCTGTTTGCAAGCACAGCCAGCAGTCCAAGAGCCAGGTCCCAAGGCTGGATATCTTTTGCCTCGGCTTCTAGCCCGGGCTTCAGAGTCTTGGTGAGTGCTGTGATGTTGCTGGGGTGTCAGGGAGGGCAGAGGGTGAGAATCACCTTACCTTATCTTCTCTATTTTACTTAGAAGTCTTGCCTTAAAGTGCAAACCATGCCTGATGTGCACAGAGCCTCCGGCTCAGCTCAGCGTGGCCCAAACACTGTTGATGCTGGAAGGGCATCTGCATCTCTGTGCTCCAGTGTCCCTGTGGGACTGTAATGACAGCCCAACACTTTGGTTATTAGTCACTTTATTAGCTGGGGTGGGAAGGGGGATGAGAGGACCTCTCCAAGCCCACGGAGGGGTCTTTGTGGTGGTGTAGGTGGATGAGAGTCATTTGGGAGCCATAGGGCGGTACCTCTCTGTTTGAAGGACCCCTTGCGAAGCAAAGGAAAATAATTCTTCCATAGACATTTTAATATTCAGCGTGGCCATACTAGTTGGGTACGGGAAACCTGGCAAGTGGCCTAAGCAGGCCTATTTGGAGACAATGCTTATGTGTGTGTGATCGGTGTATTTACCCAGGGACTATCCCGAAAGCTTGTGTACAGCTAGAGAGGGCTGCGGTTAAAGGTCAGCTGCTCACAGAGCACTTAGAATTAATAGGTAAAAACCTTGTTGGGTTGGGATCCCTAGGGGACCTAAAGATACATGACAGGCTTGTGTGGCCTGGATGTGAGGAAGGGGTAAAGAACTGGGCTCCTCAAGGCGCTGGAGGTGGGCAGACCGGAAAGTCTGCGCCCAAGTCTTGGGGATAGTGCCTCACTGCGATGGGTTTTGGGGTCTTTTTGTGTCTCCCAGAGTGCGGGCAACTGAGTGTGGGCCCGAGCGAAGCGCCACGCGCCATGGCCGACCGGCAGGCGGGCCCGGCGGCCGGGGACTGGGAGATCGACGTGGAGAGCCTGGAGCTGGAGGAGGAAGGCCGCGGAGCGTCGCCCATGCCGCCTGGGCCCAGCCTGCCTCTGGCCCAGGGGGACGGCGAGGAGGACGAGGAGGAGGACGAGGAGGACGAGGACGTGGAAGACGAGGGCGATGGCGAGGAAGCAGGCGCGTCCCCAGGGGTGTCCTGTCGGCCACAGCAGCAGGGGGTCACACAGCCGAGGTCGCCTCCAGTGCCACAGGCCTCGCAGGTCCCCGCGGGGCACCCGGAGCGCGGCGTGCACGCGGGCGGCGGTGCAGAGCCACGCAAACTGAGCCGCACACCGAAGTGCGCGCGCTGCCGCAACCACGGCGTGGTGTCCTGCCTCAAGGGTCACAAACGCTTCTGCCGCTGGCGCGACTGCCAGTGCGCCAACTGCCTGCTGGTGGTGGAGCGGCAGCGCGTCATGGCCGCCCAGGTGGCGCTCCGGAGGCAACAGGCCACAGAGGTGCGTACCGCTGGGGCGTCCGAGGGCCGTGGGTGTTGGCGAGCCGGAGGGCATGAGGCTGCTCCCCGCTCAGGAGGTCCCAGGGCCTCGGGGCGCCTGGCACCTCCTGGGCTGTACGGTGAGAACACTTTTCTCCCAACGCCGGCTTGCGGGGTCGGGAGGGAGGATGCCCTGGGCGTTGCTGGGGAACTTCGTAGACAAGATTTTGTGTTAAAAAGCAATTAGGCCCTGAAAGTAGTTGGGCCCACTCAGGATATTGTAGGAAAGGCATTTTATTTTTCCTTTTTATATTTTGAAGTTTATTTTGGTGGTGTTGGGAGAAGAAGGATTAGAGTGTGGCGTCTGTCTCAAGGCTCAGTACTGTACTCCTGTTAATCGCGAAAAAGAAGCCTGCAGGGCACAGGGTGCTTCCGTGGTCCTGGGCCATTTAATATAGGCTGAATGTGGTGCCCATTTTACAGATGAGGTCAGAAGATGAGGCGTGGGAAGTTAAGTGTCTGCAGATCAAGATTATGCAGCCAGAGCTTCTAGCCCCAGAACTTCCTTAAAAACCATTGGAGGTGGTCTCTGCCGCCTCCTTCCATAAGGCCCCAGCTTTGAGGACAGGGACCCAGGATTTTTAAGGGACAGAGGACTTCTTGAACTTCTGACTTAATGTTTCCACGTGTTCCTGCACTGGGGGAGGGGACCTCAGAAGGAGGGAAGCTACTTACGACCCCCTCCCACATTCAGGGCAGGGGAAAGATTTTGATTTTACTTTTTTGGCTAGGATGGGTATCTGTACACACCAAAAATAATGACCCTTATATGATAGAAATTCTCCCAAGGGCCCTGGAGAGCGAGCTGGACGCCCAAGGTGGCCCTGGGCCGGATTCGGACTCTGCCTTCTCTGAGTCCTGTGTCCTTCACCGCGAACCCTGTGTGCTTTCTTGCTCCCCATGGCCGGCTGGGGTGGACACAAGACCAGAAGGGCCCAGAAACTTACCCACAAGGTGGTTGCTGCGGGAGCAAGGTCTCCTTATTCTGCGTTCCTTACGGCTTCGGAGGGTTTTGTTCGCCTTCTTGAGTCCCAGTTGCTCAGTGAACAATCCGGAGTTTTTGGCCAGACCAGAGAAGTCTAAGATATATGGTTCCTCGTATCTATGGCTCGATTCCCTGCACCCATCCTACTCGTCCTGTTGCGGGAAGAAACCAGCCCACGCCATTGCCCAATAGCAGGCCATGGTGGGCACATTCAGTCCTAACTCTGGGCGCGGAGGATATGGTGCTAGGCGGTGGCTGCACAGCTGTCTTTCCCGGCCCGGCTTCCCACCATCTGCTGTGGATTTCCTTCGTCGGAGCTGTTCCCCCAATTCTAGCTGCGGGGCGTGTCTGGGATGGCTCCAGCAACGCAACCCCCGAGAAAGCCATAAAGCTGGGGCCCTGCTCACCAGTTGGTGGCTTCGGACAGAGCTAGCTGGTTGCCTTCGAATTAAGGAATGCTAAAATTAATTCGCTTGGCATCATTTTCACATGGGATAGGAAAAATGAATACATTCAGACAGGAGAGAGGTATTGACACCCTCTCCTCCTTGCTTCTCTCCTGTGTTTTCTTTCAGGGCATTATTGATTATGTTTCTTGTGTTTACAGGACAAGAAGGGGCTTTCTGGGAAACAGAATAACTTTGAGCGCAAAGCCGTGTATCAGAGGCAAATCAGGGCACCCAGTTTGCTGGCCAAAAGTATTTTAGAAGGTAAAGGAACGCAAAATCATCCCTTTAACATTTAAAACCAAGTTCTGAGTGATACGCATCATTCTGGCATATAGTGTTTTTATTAACCTGTGAAGGAGCAGTGTGAGGGGAAAGGTACCTTTTATTAGAAGGTTTTGCTCCAGGAAGGAAATTAGGATGTGGGAAAACAAATCCATTCTGTTTTTGTCACTGTTAATTTTGTTGTCTGCTTAATAGTTAATGGGTTAACAGGGAGTACATATGAAAATTGCCCTAGTGTGAGGGATGTACAAAGATTCACTGCCAAGTGATTCCAGCGCAGATGTCCTGGAAGGAAATAAATTTTAAGAAATTATTTAGTTATTGGAGCTGAGTACATCAAGTGAGGAGTTGAACAGCTACCGACACTCACACTTCTAATCTGGGCCAGCCAACCTCTAATCCCACTCATTTTCATTTTACCATGTCCCTCCCTGAATAATATATAATTGTGTTTTTTCCACTTTATTTTATCATTTTGACAGTTGAGATGTATTTTATCATTTTGACAGTTGAGATTGTAGACTCAAACAAGCAAGGTGAAGGCTGAATTTGAACAGTATGAAATCTTTAGCCCTCTCCATGTTTTCACTTTCTTTACAGCTGGGTATACATTAATTTCTTTAAACATATTACTGATTTTCAAAACATCTGTGCTTGGGTATGGAATTTTTTTATTAACCTGATAAATAATACCTGATAAATTGACTACCTTTAACCATTTAAGGAAAAGAAAAGTTTATATGTGCTCTAATTACTGCTGCTTCAAAGATTCAGGTTGAAAAGCACAGTTCTTTTTTAACGTAGATATTTGAATTTTGTTTTTTCTTATGTGACTTATGAATCGAGTTTGGTCTGGACAGGCTTTAAAGTTTTTTCATGTTGTACCCTGTGCTGTGTACTTCTGACCTTAGAATGGTTTCTGATTTATTTAAAGTGAATTTGATTACAAACTGGGTAAATAGATTTATAACCCCAGGGCCTAAACTGATAAATTGAAATCATGCCAATGCAATTTGAGAAGTGGGAGGAAGAAATATAATAGTAAATTGGAGTATATAACTTCCTGGGAAAAACTTACCATAGAAAAGGACACATTAATTTTCAAATTTTGTTTTATTTGCAAAGGAGTATGAATGGTTTGTCACTATGTAAACACAAATATTACAATGAATCCTTCAAACAAATTTGATAGTGGTGAGTGCTCGGGGGTTGATGAAAGTATTTTATACTACCAAGAAATCTGTTTATATTGTTATGCTGATTTTTGTTTTTGACTATAAATCTGCAGTGACTTAATCTATGTTCTAATGATTGCTTGTTCAACCATTTTGGTATCTGGCTAACATGATTAGTGCTTGGGAAAAATATATTAGAGCAGTTATTTTCAATATAGCAGGGGATCTCAGCGCCAGCCCCCACTTTTGTTTGTACTGGTAGTCAGGGGTAAGGGCCTGGTTCAGTTTTCACTGTAGAATCTGTTTGACTAGTTAACAGCTCTATTTAGTTTTCTGTGTTTCTGTTTCCTTATGTCTGTTCTGTTTTTCTCCTCACTAATCTGCTTTAACTTTCTCTTTTTTTCCTAGTTCTCCTTGGATTATTCTCCAACTGTAACAATGTGTACATAATGAGCCATCTTTAGAAAATAAAAGTGACATCAGCTCTAGGTATAGAGATCTTTTTTAATCATGGAAAAAGATGACGCGGATAGTAATAAATCATTGATTGAAGTAAGGTTAGCAACGTTGTTCCTCGTGTGTAGGAGCCTGGGGAGAATATTAAAATTTCAGTCAGCAAAGTATGCTTGTCAAAGTAAACAAACACATTTACAAGTACTAAAACAACAATAACAAAAAGTTAGGACATGGATATCCTTTACCTCAAAGGAAATTTTTTTTAAACTGACCCAATACTTTTGCTTTCTGTATAAAAATATTACTGATATAGAACTATAAACACTTGTTCTGCCAATTTGCAGTGTTTCTGTTGCCTTCTGGATTTCCAGATTTCCCCCCCCTGGATGTTAACCTCTTCTGTATGCAATGCTTGCTTATTCTAGGCTACCGCCCCATTCCAGCAGAGACTTATGTGGGAGGGAGCTTACCTCTGCCTCCCCCAGTAAGTGACCGGATGAGGAAAAGGCGGGCCTTTGCTGATAAAGAGTTGGAGAACATTATGCTGGAGAGAGAATATAAGGAGAGGGAGATATTGGAAGCTTCCCAAGCTGCTGCCTTGTTCCTGCCCAACCGCATGGTGCATGGACCTGAATACAACTCATACAAAAGTGCCTATAGCTCCACCCCAGTGGAACCACCAAACAAAGACTTCTGTAATTTTTTGCCCACCTGCCTTGATCTAGCCATGCAGTATTCAGGGTCTGGGAATATGGAATTAATTTCTTCTAATGTCAGTGTGGCCACGACTTACAGACAGTATCCCTTGTCCTCAAGATTTTTAGTTTGGCCCAAGTGTGGCCCCATTAGTGACACTTTCCTCTACCAGCAATGCCTGCTAAACACCACCACATCAGTTCAAGCCCTGAAACCTGGGGCCAGCTGGGACTTGAAGGGAGTACAAGTCCAGGATGGACTTGTTGCAGAACATGACATGATGCCACCAAAATTGGAAGGCTCTCTGGTGCTGCCTCCCACTCCTGAGGTCCAGACCTCAAGAAGTGACCTTCAGGGTCACCAGGCTGTCCCTGAGAGGTCTGCATTCTCCCCACCCCGACGGAATTTCTCTCCGATTGTTGACACGGACTCCCTGGCAGCTCAAGGGCACATCTTAACCAAGATCAGCAAAGAAAGCACCAGGCACCCTCTGCCACTTAAACATAATCCATTCCACTCATTATTCCAGCAAACTCTTAATGACAAATCAGGTCCTGAGTTGAAAACACCATTTGTCAAAGAGGCCTTTGAAGAGGCCCCTAAGAAACACAGAGAATGTTTAGTCAAGGAGAACCAGAAGTACACATTTACAATAGATAGATGTGCAAAAGACCTTTTTGTAGCCAAACAAGTTGGAACAAAACTCTCGGTGAATGAACCGCTGTCATTTTCTGTTGAGTCTATTCTCAAGAGGCCTTCATCTGCCATCACTCACATCTCTCAGTGAAAGCCTGCTGAAATGGAAAGCTGGATTTTCTGCAGTCTCAGAGTGTTCTTACCAGTTGCAGATTTTTTTTTTTTAAGAAAGAAGTTGTTTGTATAAAGAAATTTCTAATGTAAATGATGGTGATTAAAAAATGTATGTTCATATGCATGTACTTCTCACCACATGTTTAAAGTTAGAAATGGAAGTCGCTTATGTGCAAATTGTAAAGTTCCGTGCTTTACACATTATTTCAAAAAACAATAAAATTGACATTGCCTTGTAAAAGACCCAGTATTTGCTGAAGTAAATATAGTTGTTTCTAGGTGAACAAGCTAATGTTCATGAAATGTGATCTTTATTTTTCTGTGATTCTTTGTATTTTCAAGCGCTTTTAATGGTCCCTGGGGGCCACAAGAGAACCCTTATATAATGCCTTAGTTTTGCATTTTGGAGGGCATGTAAATTTAGCTATTCAAGACTGAGGCAAAAATAGCTTTACAGAGAACATAGGGAAGATTTTTATGTTTATAGAATCGTGGTTTTGTGTGATTGGACAAAGTTGAATTAAATTGAAGAGAAATCAAGTTTACTATCTTGTTCATATGGTGACATGGGTTCTTGGGATGGATCTCTTAACTCTCTGGGTCCCAGTGTCCTTCCCTGATGGGGATGTGTATGTAGGGCCTCAGGCTTCCTTTCTCAATTGAACCTTCCTACAATGGTTTTTGGGTTGCTAGGAGCCCAGAGCAAGTTACCTTATAGGGTGCAGTCAGTCAGTTTAAACCATGCTGGCTCTTGGTTGAACTCCCTCTCAGCTTTTGTGTTACTTCTGTTTCCTAAGGACTGGTGACAGCAGGTACTTAGAGGTGGTCCAGGACCCTTAGCTGGTTCTGGACTAGCTCTTTTCTGAGTTAAAAAGCTTTTAGTATTTAAATTGCTTTATTTGCCAATTGCAGAAGCCATCAGATGTTTATCACAGCATGAGGGTAGCTTCTTGATTCTTAAACTTCCTCTCTCTGTATTTTAAGTTCATTATTACCCTCTTGTTTTGCTCAACAAAATGTTAACTGTTGTTCCATATGATTGATAAAGTAAGACCTCATCTGTGGACCACAAGTCAAGTTCTAAGATGTTGCAGTCATTTCAACACAGAAAATCAAGAGCCAAATATCTCACCTTTTAATTTTGCTATGGAGCGAGTTTATTTTCAGCTGTGCTCTCATTTGGATGATAAGAATATTAGGTGGGTGTGTGGAATGTGCCAAGAAATATGGCATTTTAAAGAGTTTCTTGCTCTGGAAAACATTTAAAATTATTTAAAAATGCTTTTGCTACTAATGAGCTCATGTAATTCTCCAGGGGTTCTCTGAATCCTTGCTTAAAATTAGCATCAGTTTCAAAAACAACAAGCCAAAACTTAGGTTGATTTTCATTTTGTATTTGTAAGATAATACTTGGTTTGGTTGAGTCAAATTTACTTATTTTCACTATTGCAAAAGCCAGAGCAAATGGAAGTTTGCCAGAGGAAAAGAAAATGAAAGTGGGCAGAGATCCCAATAACTGTTGAAGATTATCATTAAGTGGAAAAATGTTTTCTAGCCATGAATGCTCTGATGTCAGAGACAGTTTCACTGCAGTTACCTCTGCCCCCTCTAACCCCCAATCTTCTTTGCTTTATCTATATAGTTACTAACTTTGATCATCCTATCAGAAATTAAATTTTTTGTCAAGTGTTAAATGTCAACTTAGCATTGAAATCTAATGGCTACAAGGTAATGAGGGGAAACTAAATCCACTTAAATCTCAAGGAAAAGGCCTTCTTAACCCAAACATGGATTTTCTCTTTCTTTATTGTAGTTTTTTGACATATTTGTCAATTATGTCTTTCTTGTGTTCAATGAAAATTTTGGGATGTCTTTTCTGTCCTCTCTATATATCATTTTAATCTCATTAGGTGAATCCAACTGGCTGTGGGTATTAGTGATTTTCCTCACATTACCAGTGACCATAATTTTTATTGTTCTTGAACATTTATGAGGCTCAGTACTTTACTTGGTGAATTTATTATTATACAATTCATTAATTCTATTGTAATAGTGAGTCCTCAGAATTTCAAACCCACCAGCTCTCCCATCAGCCAGTCAGTGAGAGGTTTGCATTCGGCTCTTTGCTACTTTTAATCATTTTGCTCCCATAAAAGCTATTATTTGACTATAAAGAGTCTTCAGATGACACTGTCATTGACATATTAAATCAAACTTATGCTTCACTTCAAGCATTTTCTAAGTTCTAGGCAATAAATGGATGCAGATTTAATCATTTTAAGAATGTAATAGGCTTTTTTTCTCAATTTAACTCATTAATACAGCTCTAATGACATTTTTCTTCCATCTCAACTGATCTAGCATTATTATTTTTTGCTTGATTTGCAGTTTTGAATACGTCATAGTAGTTAATAGTTTATTTTAAAAGTTCCATTTTAACCCTTTGTTGGAAGAAGTGGGGAAAAACTTAGATGAAGCAATAGAAAAGTTGCTTCCCTTCTCTCTCTTTTTAAACCTAGTTCTTTTATTTTAGTTAGAAGTATAATATATGGTTTGAATCGTGGTAAAATCCAAATAACGTAAAATTTACCATCTTAACCAGTTTTAAGTGTACAGTTTAGTGGTATTAGGTATATTCACCATCCATTCACAGAACTCTCTTCATCTTGCAAAACTGAAACTTGCTCATTAAGCAATAACCCCTTAATCCCCTCAGTCCCTGACACTCTTTCTATATAAATTCGACTACTCTAGGTAGCTCATGTAAGTGGAATCATACTGTATTAGTCCTTTTGTGACTGGCTTATTTCACTTAGAATAGTGTCTTCAAGATTCATTCATGTAGCATATGTCAGAATTTCCTTCCTTTTCAAGACTGAATAATATTTCATTGTATGTATATATCACATTTTGTTAATCCATCTGTTGAGTTGCTTTCCCCTTTTGGCTATTTCGAATAATGCTGCTATGAACATGGGTGTACAAATATCTCTTCACCTTGTACTCACTTTTTAATTTCACTGTCTTCCCATCTTTAGGAGCTCAGTTTTCTCAAGTATACATCCCTTCCACACTATCCCCCTCCCCCAGCATGTGGACCATCTTCACTCCTCACCTAGACAACACCACTGTGCCCAGAGAGGCTCCAATATCAGTTGTGTACCTTTTAATGTGAATTTGCATGTATTGACACGTCATCTGCATTTAAAAGCTTAATTATAATTGTGGAATGAAAGACTTGTATTAACTTATATTTAGAAACTTTCTGGAATTCCTTCTACAAAGTCTCATCAGTGCTAAAGAGCATAGAAATTGCTGAAGGTGGAGATGAAGAAAGAAGGAGAATCCACAATTCCCTGTAAAATAATAAAGACATCACTTAGTATTAATATTGGGCTTTTCAATCAGTGCTACAACTCTTACTGCCCTGTCTAATTTTATTTATTTTTGCATCAACTTCCTTTGTTCCTATTCTATGTCTGTAAGCTCAGGCTTATTTTCTTCTAGGGTCCACTTTGTAGGGTTGATAGTTCTTGAGATGCTGGATGCTGCAATATATAAACTTGGGCTTGTGGCGCCCAGTTGTATTTATTTTAATGAATATACCAAGCTTTCATCATATCCACCACCCTTAGTTATTTTGGTTTTTAACTTGTTATATCTAAACACATTTAGGGCATGCTAGACAGAGACACCTTAAATAGGTTGGCATCTGATGTAATGATAAACATGTGTTTAGTGCCTGCTAACTTATAAGACATTAATATTTATCTCTTTTGTTCCTCATATAAATTCTATATAAAACTGGCAAATGGCCATATCAATAATTGAATGTACATCTCTGTGTGTATGTGGGAGGTTTTTCCAATATGTATGACTTGATATGGCCTAATTTATCTTTTAAGAGTTTGTATGTAAATGTTAAGTGCATTAAATGCTTATATATATTATATGATAAATTATGTATGTATAACATTACCTGTACAACTACATATATCTCTGTAGAAACATTTGTATATCTACTTTAGCTTCATAAAGTATAACACACATATGCACACAATTTCATGGAGTTGTGAGAACAATTAAGATAAAGAATGAGAAAGGGAACCTGCTGGGGAAGGACAACTAACTCAGAGTCCCAGCTGTCACACACTGGATCCACTGTGGTGTTTATATTAAGGCCACACTTTCCCCAGGCTGCTTCCAGCAAATGGCAGAGTAGAGCAGGGTTGCTAGCATGGAACCATTTCTGTCCTGATATGGGACCCCTCTAATAGGCATCCTTGGTTGGGGAACTCCCCATCCAAGTACTTTGTTAATGGATGTTTTAGGAATCTTAAAAATGAACACTGCCATTATATGCCTAGAGTTCAGTCAAGAAATAGAACAAAGGATTTGCATTTGCAGATTAGTATATACCTTACCTAACTTTATTACTGATTGTGATTGTATCAGAATGACATATCCAGGAGCAAGAGGACCTCTTGAATTGATCTCCAGAACAAACCCCTAGAATTGATTTCTAATACTAAACCCCAGAATTAAATAGACATAGCCACCTGGAAACAGTCCGCACTGGCCCACCACACCTTAAGTACAGAGAATGATTGTTTGTATTCTCTGCGTGCAGGTTTGTTCTTGAAAGAAAGGGAAGAGAAATAGGCTGAGCTATTTATGCCTCCTTCCCTATTCCATACTCACCAATCAGGTAAGTTATTCTAACCTCCACCCTTTGATTAACATGTAATTTGTTAGTATTTGTTTTGATTGAAATCAATCTAAAGACCACAAACCCTAAAAGAGTTCAGATCATTGCTGAAAATACAAGCTAGGGGGCAAGGAATAGTGTGATTATATGTGTTCACTAGACTGAAGACTGTGCACCTTTTTTTCTTTAGAACAGAAACAAAAACTAGAGGAATGACTTCATTTACCCCAGATGGAATTAAGACATTCAGTACAAAATGCTGGCAAGTACTGAAATATTTCACTGATGAGTATATAATTTGGTATTATTAAGTAGCATGACCCATGGGGATTGTACTTCTAACATTCATCACCAAATTATTGTCATGGATTATCATCATAAAAAGTTATCATAGGGAAGTACCTCAGATGTGAAAGTATCAAGCCAAACTAATATTTTCCTTTTTGACAGTGTTGCTAGAGAGGTGTCAGGGAGAGGAATGCCAAAGACATGATATGTCTCAATTCAGCAAGGCATTTAACAATGTCTTTCATGATAAAAAATTTTTAGGATGGAAAACTGAAGTCAGGTGGATTTTTAAGCTGTTTGAATAGCTACCTTCAAAAGACTTTGAGTAATAAATCAATGACAATTTTGAGGACAGTCTTTAGTCTTACAGCTCATAGTTCTCTTATTTTGGACCATCCTGGCTAGCAAATGAAGGCATAAGCAGTTGTCAATCTTTGGTGACATTAAGTTGGGAGGTCTGATCACTTTTGTTGATAGCAGATTAGGTTTTACTGGGACTATACATCAAATGGAAAATCCTATATTTGGATTTCAAGAACAACTGTCACACACTATGAAACTATATGTCGAGGGAGATTTGACTTGACATAAGTTTCTGTGAAAATGATCCGGGAGTCATAGGGGATCACAAAGCTCAGGCAAGAACCAAGAGTGAATACAGTCGATGTATTATAGAATTGTACACCTGAAACCTATATAATTTAATTAACCAATGCCACCCCAGTAAATTCAATTACAAAACAAAAGAACCAAGAATGAGTCATGGCTATAAGAAATTGCTAATGCAAACTTAGATGCATTAATAGAGTCTTCAGATCAAGGGGAATGCTAACTACAGTGCTCCTCACCCCCTCCCCATCAAATCACATCTGGGATTTTATATCCAGTTCTGCGCATTGCATTTTTAAAGGGGACATTGATGGACTTGGTTCCATAGGAGGAATGGATCCAAGGATGAGGATGGTGAAAGGTCTTCCAGTCTTATCTGACTATAAGTAGTTAAGGACATTGAGACTGATGACCTGGAGAAGAGATATCTTAGAGGAGAAGGGCTTGATTTGTGTTTTCATATATTTGAAATATTGTCATTTTGAAAAAGGAATTAAGGTACCTTGGGAGTTTCTAGAAGAAACAATCAGGGCTAGGGAGAGGATGTTACAGGGGGTGAGATAGAGCTCAATTAAAGGGGGGCCATGTTTCACTTTGGGTTTTCCATGAATGGACATTTCTTTTCACAAGGCAGACTAGTTCATTTATGGACAACCCATAAATCTAAATATGGCTTTCAGAAATTTATAATCTGGGAAGTTACTGTAGATTACATTCATTACTTTACTCTCCATTATACTTTGTGAGTGCAGACAGCCCTCTGCTTCCCAACTTGCTCTCTCCTCCGTGGAGTGAGCCCACAGTTATTTCCTGTCATTTCAGGCATGAATTGTTTGGATACGACTCAGCTCTGTTTCACTCCCTCTCAATAATTTTTATTTGAATCAGAACTTTTGAAAATGAAACTTGTCGATTCAGGAGTTCCCTGTAGGAAAGCAGTGGGTTTAGCCTCAGCTGCCCCAGTTTGTGATGAAACTCAAGCTTGGTGTCAATAGCCATGAAATCAACAAAAGATCGTTATTCTTCAACACACACACTAAAGCAATGAAGGGCCCAGTGTGACCCACAACTCAAAAAGCCCTGACACACTTGCCATTAATGATGACTTTACATAAAACACTTGCAAAAGCCCAGTGAAAAACAAACACAAAATACCTGTTACTGTCTTCTGAGGTAATGGGTCTGAAGACTCAGGGCAGTCAGAGAGCAGGTGGGGCAAATGAGAGCTGTGTGATTGTGTGACTGTGTGATTGCTCATGGAATTCAGTTCAATTTAACGAACTTTTACTGAGAACTTCCTGTCTGTCATATACATGCCAGTAACTGGGCCTGTGTATTATTTAGTTTCTTTGAAGTAGAAAGAACTCCAGAGGCCTATTTAAGTTATTTTTTAAATTAGTTTATTTTAAGGAGAGAAAGTAAGATGGAAATCTTCACCCTTAGGAGGTCTCACAAAGACTGGAATGTGTTCTGGGCACTAGAAGGTGATTCAGCCCAGGTCTAGCAACCTTATTTCCTGTTGTTCCCTTGGCAGCTAAGTAAATGCATGGTTCAGGGAAAGTACTAGAAATTGCTAGTTGCCTATTCAATATCCACTCCTCTTCTTTTAGTAACAGAACCCTCGTTTTATCTGGACTGGCAATGTGCCCAGCTGAAGGGCTGCATTACCCAGCCTAGTTTGCATCTAGGTGTGGCCATCAAGATGCAGGTGGATAGCCATGGGTGGGACTTCAGGAAATCTCTCTACAGGGGACTGAAACAATAGGGAGAAGTGCCTTTTTTGTCTTCTTTCTGGAATTTGGAACTCTGGTAGCCTCTTATGATCTTGAGCTTGGCAGCCATGTTCAAAGGAGTTTGGAGCAGAGAAATCAAGGCAGCCTGGATGCCTGTTCACTTTAAGGATCATCCATACCAGCTCTGGATTGCTTTTCTCTGTTTATTCATCTTTGATGAGAGAGAATAATTCTTTATGTGCATGAGCCATTGTCTTAGTACGAACAGCTGAATATGATTCCCCATTTCGATGAAGTGTCTACTGGCTGTGTCTGCTTTTCCTATGGTTCCCACTCTTATTTTCTCAGTTTTCCTTCCCCACATGACTTCTCTTTTCTGTCATCACTGTGTGCATCTTTTGGTTTCTTTCTCTATCACCTATTTTCTCCTCATACTGTAAGTCCTTTTCTCAAAACTATGAGTGGGATCTGATGAGTTTAGTTAATCCCTGTTGTCTTCTTTTGGCCAAGCCTTGCAGGTAAGGTACCTGCATTGGTTTCTGTGGGGAGTTATGTGGTATAAGCCGCGATAATCTCCCAAATGAAACAAATGAAACACCTCATTGGAAGCCTGGATGTAGTGGATCTTGGAATATAATAAATTCCTCTCCCAGATTAGTTTAAAATAGTTTAAAATTAGAATAAGTCATGGTCCCTGCACTCCAAGAGCTCAGGGCCCACTGAAGGAGAAACAGCCATATGTTTAATGTTTTCCTGCAAAACCCATTTCCAACTATAAGTCAGACGTTACTGCTACTACTAATAGCTAACATTGATTCTTGTGTTTGTTTTTCACCTGACACTTTGCATGCCTTATTTAATCCACACAATTTTAACTTGTGAATTAGGTATAATTGTTATTCTCATTTCACATACAGGCTTAAAGAACTGAAGCAACTTTCCCAGCATCATATATATGGGATGTGACTGCATAGAGAAGAATCCCAGGGCATTGGAATTTCAGAGTTTTGACTCCTAACCATCTTAACCAGTGTCTCACGCCATCTCCCAGAATGAAAAGGGCTCATTTTCATTGCAGCATCTTGCTATAGGAAGGATACAGGATAGAGAGGTGCGAGTTCTGAATCCAGTGCTTTCTATCTTTGTCCTTTTGCTTCTCTGGATCTCAGATTTTCTCCATCTGTAAAATGAGAGAAGTTGATAAAATGGACGTTAAAGACTTGTCTGTTGAAAGGCCTGAGTTTGAATTCTGCCTGGTTCACATGGTAGTTATATGGCAGGAAGACCCAACAGAACCAGTTGAGTTGTGGTGGCTCTGGCCCATCCAGTCAGCCTAGGCTCAACCTGTAGCATTAATCCTCTAGGAAGAGACTCTTAAAAAATACACTTCTTGTAGAATAGAACTAAATTGTCCAGGGGCACATCTGAGGCATGAACCAGAGGATATGTTTTAAGAAGCTTACCCTGATGCTGAAAAGCCTACAAGAGGAAACAGACATGGCTCATAGTAACTAACTCAGTTCTAGTCTACCAATTTTTATATGGCCTTTCCCCTCTGTTCTCCACTCACATAAATGACTAATATTGTTAATGTGAACCTGTTCCCTTAGATTACTTCCAGGAGGCAGCATGGCAACCTGGAATGCATATGGGCTTGGAGTCAAGTTAAACATGAGTTTAAACCTCAGCTTCTCCTTGGCAAATCATCTCACCTCTCTGAGCTTCCTTCCCCTTACCCCCTGTGTGAGGAGAAATTAGCAGCACAGAGAATTGTTGTAAGGATTAAATAAGGTGATATATACAAAGTGCCTGATTTGTAATTAAGTCACTCTTGACCTTAGACCCATGGTATTCCCTGGAAGGAATTTCCTTCTCACCAAGAGCTTGTAACTTTTAACAGCCTACAAGGAGAGCTGAGTAGCTTTAAGAACTAATTGTTAAGGTGGAAAAATTTAGCCTCAAGATTTCACAGAACTGCAGCCATTTAATACTTAATATTGTAATAAAATGAGATTCAATGGTTTGGCTGAACTAAGTGGCTGGGTTGGTGAAGAATGGGGTGGTCTGTGGGTTTCACTTTAAAACTGGTTTCTCTTTTCTATCCTAATGGCTTGGACAGAAAGGGCCCAGAAGTCTGAGAGTGGGGAAACCTAAAATATTTCCCTCAGTCCAAACTAAGTATAGTGGGCAAAAGGGTTTGGGACAGGTGAGATGTGCCTGGGACACCTTCCTCCAAAGAAGCCCTTTTTTTTCCCCCTAATGTGGGACATTGAAAAATTAATCCCTGCCTTTTGTCATCTAGTGGTTATGGATTGAATGATGTCTTTTAACCCTGTTGCCAAATCTGTTGCCCCCAGAATACAGCAAGGATGCCAGCCTGTTAAACCAAACATGCTGTTGTCCGGGGACAGCCACCTGACCTGGAATCTGCATGATCCTTCCCCATGTGGGAAGGCCACCCTACCCTCCACACCCCACTCTTATTAGGGATTTCTGGACCCAAGGGTAGGTAGGACGACGACCATGTCCAGCTTGAAGCAGCTAGAGGAGCTTGAGACCTTCGCCCATTGTCCTTTATAAGATTGTAAAAGGGTCTTATTATCTGAAAGGGAGGGATTGTTATTTTTTATTATTAAAATAATTAATCATTTATTTATTAAAAGAAGAATATATGAAAGGGTGAAGCGGGAGAGCTTGTATGTACAAACCATGGGCATGGATTTGGGGGGGGCGATTGCTGGGGGAGGGGGGTGTTGGGTGGAGGGTAGCAAAGGGGAAAAATTGAAACTATTGTAACAATATAATCAATAAAATATACTTAAAAATTATTATAAAATCAAACTAAATATAGATGGAAATACACTGTAATAAAAAGTAACCATTCTGTATTCACTTGTAGTGTGGGCCTCTTTTCTAGGTTTTAACTTACTAAAAAATAGGTGAAGAATGGTCATGGTATACAACTACAAAGGGTATTCATGAGAGGGGACCCAAAATAAACCTAGAAATTATTTATTGAAAATTGTGTATTTATTCTTACATGTTTAAACTCCAGTCACCTTCAAAGTACTCTCCATTTGATACAGCACACCTACTGAGATGTTTTTTCCACTGCTCAAAACAGTTTTGAACTCGTTGACTTTGATGCCTTTTAGTGCTTCTGCTGTTTTTTGTTTCACTTCTTCCACACCAGCAAAACCTTTCCCTTTGAGGACTTTTTCATCTGGGGAAACAAAAAAAAAGTTGCTCGGGGTGAGATTGGATGAATAGAGAGGGTGGGGCATGGGGGTCATGCCGTTTTTGGTCAGAGCTGCTGAGCACTCAGCATGGTGTGGGCAGGTACACTGGTAAATCACCCATCATGAAATGGGCAAATGCCTTGAAAGATTTTTCACAGTTCACCGAGGTTGAGTGCATCCTCTCACAACAATGCCAGTTGACACATTGATACAGGTGGGTTCTTAGAATACTCACCTAGTGGGCAAAGCCTGTATTACAAGGGGCCCACCCCCAAAAAGAGGTAATTCTGGGTTTTTGGATCCCCCCCTCGTATAGTACCCACGCCTTATCCATGGAGGATATGTTCTAATACATTCAGACATCCATGGAGGATGCTGAAACTGTGGGTAGTACCAAGCCACATGTATACTATGATTATACTATGATTTTTCCTATATATACATACCTATGATGAAGTTTAATTTCTGAATTAGACATAGTAACAGATTAATAATAATAACATAATAAAATAGAACAATTATAACAATACACTGTTATAAAAGTTATGTGAATATGGTCTCCAAATATTTTGTACTCTTTTCACCCTTCTTGTGATGAAGTGAGATGAAATGATACAATGTCTACATGATGAGATGAAGTGAGGTGAATGACCTAGGCATCGTGATTTAGCGTTAGGCTACAATTGACCTTCTGATGAGATGTCAAAAGGAGGACCATCAGCTTAGGGTGATCCTGGATCATAGAGCCATGACAGTGTTGGTGGTTGGGTGTCAGAAACAGATGGTGTTGTTGGTTGGGGATCCAGATAGCTGGAAAGTTTTTTTTTGCTGAACCTTTTTGAAGCACATTGTAATCGGAAGTTATATCTCTTACTTTTTCTTTAAAAGTTTTTTTATTGTTTATGTTGTTACAGTTGTCCCAATTTTTCCCCTCTCTCCCCTCACCATGGCCACCCCCCTTCCCACAGCCAGTCCTCACACTGTTGTTCACATCCATGGGTGATACATATATGTTCTTCGGTCCCTTCACCTTCTTTCAACCAGTCCCTACTTCCCTCCTCCTCTCTTACAGCTGTCAGTCTATTCCTTGTTTCTGTGCCTCTGATTCTATTTTTCTTGTTAGGTTATTTTGTTTCTTAGATTCCAGTTATTAGTGACATCATATGGTATTTGTCTTTCGTTGCCTCGCTTATTTCACTTAGCATAATAGTCTCCAGTTCCATCCATCCTGTCACAAAAGGTAAAAATTCCTTGTTTTTTTTTTTTTTTTTTTACTGCTGCGTAGTATTCCATTGTGTAAATGTACCACAGCTTTGTTATCCACTCATCTACTAATGGGCACTTAGGCTGTTTACATATCTTGGCTATTGTAAATAGTGCTGCTATGAACATAGAGTGCATATATTCTTTTGAATTGGTGTTTCAGGATTCTTTGGGTATATTCCCAGAAGTGGACTCACTGGGTCTATCTCTTTCTTAAAAGAAGTACTTTATGGCTTCTTTTTGGCATATCTGAATTGCCAGTATCACTATACTTGTGTTTGGGACCACTATTGGGTGAAATAAGTGTTGCTTGAACACAAGCACTGTGATACTGTGACAGTCAGTCTGGTAATGGAGATGGCTACTAAGTGACCAAGGGGTTGGGGATGAATACAGTGTGGGTACCCTGGAGAAAGGGATGGCTCATGACCTGGGTGGATTGAATGGGATGGTGCGAGATTTCATCATACTGCTCAAAATGGCATTCAACTTAAAACTTATGAATTCTTTATTTCTGTAATTTTCCATATAATATTTTCAAACTGCTGTTGACTGGAAGGTAACTGAAACTTGGAAAACATAACACATAAACACATGCATACACATGTATGTGGGAGCATATGGGCCAGTGAGTTAGCTAATATTTATTTATGCTTATGATGTGCTAAGTTTCATTTAAAACTCACAACAAGAGCTATAGATACAAATGAGGAGAGTGAGGCTTAGGTAGTTAAATAATTTTCCCAAGATTTCTGGTTCTCTCAACTCTAAAATTCACACTCTTATGCACTTTACTTTCTTCCTCTTGGAGGAGACAGGATTGGGAAAGTGTGGACAAAGAATAAGGACGGTTTAAAGATAACAGATTTTGATGAAACATAAAGTACTTCTGATAAAACAAATGACTTTGTTGACTTTTGATGGAAAGGCACATTGTGTGTGTTGGGAAAGGAGAGGGTAACTGGGAAGATTGTCATTGGGAGATATGATTGAAAGCTACCTGCAGGTATGGTGAGAACGTTACCACTTCGTGATGGAGGTCCACTCAGGTAGGCGTGTTCTCAATGTGATACTGCCAACTGACTTCACATCTGTAAGGATCAGACTCTCCAGCCAACCTGGCCAGTGTCCCTCTTCCTTTTAAACCTTGGAACATGCCACCCAGTTTCATTATGGCTTCTCAGCTTGTGAAACTTTCCCACTTTCCCCAGGAGAGTGCTCCATTCATTGGACTTTGGAGGACAAAGTCATCTGGGCCATCCTCACTCTGTGACAGCACTGATGAGAGGAAAACATCATTGTATTTCTTACCTAGGTTAAAGGGTCAGGTTGGTTGTTTTTATCTTAACTGCCACTGATATCTTGCCTCTTGAAAGGAAGACATTGTCAAAAATCATTGGAAAGGCAGGTAGAGTTGAAAAATATAACCCTCTACCCCACCCTTAAGTCCTCCTGGGATTCTTTGAGTAGAGGTGCTCAGAAGTTTTAGGTATATAAAAATCATCTGCTGTTTGTGTTCATAATGCAATTTTTTAAGATGCCTCTCCAAAGATTCTGATTCAGTGGATCTAGGACAGGGTCCAGGAACCTGCATTTTGGATGAGTAATTCTCTCTTATTGCAGACCAGATCTCCCTCCCAAACATGATATTTTTATACCTTTCACCCCTGAAGATACTGAATTCCTGCTCTTGTCCCAGTTAAAAGTCCTGAGAAACAACTCTGGTTAGGCAGGCTTGAGTAAAGTACCATCCCTGGACCAATCAACCTTGGCAAGGAAGATGAGGACACAAAGCACAGGCCAGGGTACTAGAGACCAAAAAAGAGACTCCCAAGTCAGACAGATCCCACTTGGTGCCTACCACAGTGCACTGGCCTTTCATCTCTCCAGGTGCCCAGGCAACTCTGCATTTGCTGCCCAAACTCTGTGCACCTGATAGGCTTCTGTGCTGATATCCAGGTGCAGAAACCTGGAAGAACTCTGGACGATACACCTGGAGACCACATATAAATCTCTGGGCTGGGGAAAGGTTCTCTTGGTCAAAGGAGAAAGTGTGGGAAAGGTGTAGAGAAATTTCTTGTGCCTGTATCCTAAATGCATACACATTTCTTAGAGGCAGGGGTGAACACGAGTCCTTTGACATTTTATTTTCTCCATGAAAAGGCACGTCCATCCACCAACTCATTCATTTACCATCCTCCCTTTGAAAAGACGCAGCCCACTTCTCCACCTTTGAGATACTCAATAGACACACTTCGTGAGTTTTCTATCACAAATAGTTCTTTTGGAAGAAGGTGTTTGCTGAGGCAACAGATTCCCCTGATTGATTCTTTATTTTGTGCATTAAAATATAATAGGTCTGCTGTTTTAATCCTGGAGCAGAAAGAACATAAAAGGCGTTTGATCTCTGCTTCATGATGGAGCTCCTCAGGTCTTGGATAGATTATTTCTGAATAGGTGCCCTTTGCCCGGAATTCCAGCGAGTACTCCAGGGTCAAAGATAAACTGTGTATCCAGAGATGAAAGGACAGTTGTTTCCCCACAAAGCCTCATAAATCAGTTTCATACTACCATTCCTGTTTTATTTTATTTTATTTCTCCTGGCACCACAACACTGGGGCTGTTTGATGCATTTAACTGAAAATATTTGTATAGGACCCTTCGCTTTTCCTTTGTGATGAAAAGTGTTACCTAAAAAAAACGAGCTGATAAACTGAGAGGCAAAGTGAAGTGAACATCCACCCAGCATCCGGCTCTCAGAGGCAACATCTGATTATACTTAGTGGGGAGGAAATTTAAAAAAAAACCCAATCCAACTTTCATTTCTTGTTTCTTTTATCCTTAAGCTCAGCAATAAACTAGCACTCTTTGGTTAAAAAGTCAAGGGAACAGATGTATAATTCTGGTGCTTCAGCATCTATATTTCAAGTGGAGCATGTAAATTATGAAAACGCTTCTCAGTGCTCAGCGGTGAGAGCCTTGAGGAGCATGCGCAACGCTGCTGTCTGTCATGGGGAGTTCCGCCCATTTTGGGCAGTAGCTGCTCCTCCAGGCTGGCTGGTCAGTTGGCTGGAGCATGGTACCAAGGGATCCTCTTATGGAGGCTCTTGATTTCACAGAGAGGAAATAGATGGTTTAACTGCACTGAAGGAACACCAAGATTTCACAGCAGGGCCTGGAAATGATACTGCTGATAACTGAGGGCAAATATCAGAGGCAGTTTTAAAAGGACAGTGCCAAGTCTCCAGTTCTGTCCTCAAAGACCTGGGTTTTGGTCCACCTGGCCTTTGCTAGTTATGTGACTGTTGGAGAAGGTAGTTAGTTTTGTGCTTTGAAAACTGGGCAGAGGATTGTTGGGAGGATGGATAAGAAAATAGTGTGCGAAAGACAGCCATGTTCCAATGTAGGTGTCTTAAAAAAAAATGAACTCATTACATATAAAAAAGGTAGTAAAATATTAAAGTTTTATTCAACATTTCAAATTCAAAAGCTGGAAAGGACCTTTAAAGCCATCTGGTTTGACGTCATCATTTTGAGAGGGCCAGTGGCTAACCCCAGAGATGACCTGAATCAGCTGGAAAAGGCACATGTCCAAGTCCTTCTGTGAAATCACATGTCTAGACTCTAAGTGCCAACAGGGCAGTGCCCCCTGAAGGTATATTCAGCACCTGCCATGATGCCTGGTACTCAGTGGAGATTTGTTCAGTTGGCAAATGAAACTCAGGGATGCTAGACATGTCACCAGAAGAGATCCTTTTTTATTTCTTTGTGTTTTAGTTTCTAGGTCTTTCTGAAGAGTCAGTGAACATAATATTGTGAATTTCTTTATGTATGACAATATTGTGAACAGATTAATATATGAACTGAGAAAAAAATTGGGGTATTTTAAGGAAAATTGCTAACTGATGTATGAAAGTATGGTTCAAACACTAATTTGGCAGTCATAAAATACTTTTTTAGTTGACCACTTTATGGATTAAGTGTGTTAAATGAGTTGAGAATGGAGGTTAAAGAATTACGGTTGCCAAACATCCCACAGAGATATGTTAAAACAAAGGAACAATTCTTTTGATTCCCAAAACGTCTTTAGGAATCAGTAGTGGTCCATCCCCCTTTCCTTAAGAATTATGGTCAAATAAAGGCATTTGTCCATCTTCTCAAAAATACTCTTTTGTAAGGTTAGGGCAAGATTGTTGGCTTGAGTTTAATTCTCATAGGCCCCCTTGACCATCATCTGCCATCTGCCATCCACTACACCTTCTTCTTCCTGCCTCTTAAGGAAGGATGGCCAGATGAAGGGTACAAGTAGACTTTAAAGGCCTGACACACAATGGGAGTGATGATTGGGCTTCAACATTCTAAATGAAGGACCTTCTGTAATTCTGTCCTGGAAGTAGACCCATCCGAGAGCAGGTGGCTCCCCAGGCCGTGTAATAACTTGGTGCTTTGTTAGTGCTCAGCTTGTACTCTCTTTTCCTAAACAGTTGAACTCCAGTCCCAACCCCGGTTATCCAATGAATGAAGCGAAAGCCTTGCATTTAGATTGGGTGACCTTCTTAAGGAGGCAGTTTAAACATGGCCACCACAAACAGTCTTGCAGGTTGTATGTAAACGACAGATGCTGGAGTTGTGCATAGCTCTACATTGTGGCTTTGTGGCCCTGAGTTTAAATAACTTCTGTTATTATTTGTGATCCTGGAAGAGGGGTTACATGCAGCCCCGCCCCACCACACATAATTTATAACTGGGTTCTTTCTAAACTTGCGAAGTATTCTCTGTAACAGGAGTGCTAAAGAAAAATAATTTTTTCCATCTTGCTATAATTCTAGCGACATTTTTAACACCTCTTAAATACTAGTGCCCCAGGCAAATCCTGTCTGACCCACCCTTAATCTGGCTCAGTGTAGAATAGAATATAAAAAGAGGAAAGAAGAACTTGTGGTAATGAGAGATCACTGGAGACATTTGAAAGCTCATAAAATACCAATAAACTTCCAATGTGGGATACTTAGACAATGTGTAAATCACTATTTTTCAGAATCCACTGAAAATCCAAAAAATTAGGAGGCAAATCTATTTTGGTTCACTTCACTCCTCTTTAAATGAAGGAAATAATAAACTATAAATTGTAAAACTTTACATCCTTTCAAAGGATTTTCACGTGCATGATGTCATTTCTTTTAACTGAAGGTGTCAACTTCTCAGTTCATAATGTCTTTTTGTCATTTATCATTGGTCCATGTAACACTCTTCTTATTTTATTGTTTTTCCCTTAATCCCCAACCTCTGTTCCTAGTCCTCTCTGTTCCTAATAACTTTCTAAACTAATATGTTGATAATGAATCTTTAAAGATGAATGTCTCCTAGTAAAATATGGAGTGTTGTTTGGAATGTGTTTGTGTTTTTAATTTGTCATTCAATCCTGTTTTTAAGATTATATGGCTGTAACTACAGCTCAATATTTTTCACTTCTGTAAGGTATTTCATAATGTGCATTCACTGCATTTAAAAAATATTTTTTAATTGTGGCAAAATATACATAACAATATTTATGATTTTAACTATTTTTAAGTGTACAATTTTTTGGCATCAGGTACATTCGCATTGTTCTACAACCATCACCACTATCCTTCTCCAGAACTTTCTCATTTTCCCAAAGTGAAACTCTGTAAGAGTTAAACAGCAACTCCCTATTCACACTTCCCCTCCGTCCCTGGCAACCACCACGGCATCCACTGTATTTTATTGTTCCCCTATGCACGGACACTTAGGTTGTCTCCAACTCCCAGTACCACAAACCACTCCACAACCAATGACCTCAGACAGGTCCCCCGTGAAGCTGTATAAGAATTTCCCTGACATATAGAACCAGAAAGGAATTTTAGAGTCATAGAGGATACATTATTTTCTAGAATGACTGTACAAATTTATAATTTCCCCAAAAGTATCCCAGAGTTTCTATTTTTTTACATTCTGTCATTTCTGAAATTATTTAACTTTAATTTTTTCATTATAATAATCTTATTTTCATTTCAATTTCTTTGTTTACTGAAGAGTCTGAACATTTCTTAATATTCTTATTAATTACTCAGACTTCCCTTTTGAGAATTATCTATTCAGTACTTGGCTCATTTTAAAATTGGGTTTTCCACTTTTTTCCTTACTAATTTTTAGGAGCTGTTTGCATATTACAGGTGTTAAGTTCTTGCTTGTTTTGTGTGTTACCAATATTTTCCTATTTTTCCCAAACTCTCATCTTTAGTTTGTCTATGGTGTTCTTTATTTTGACAGAATCAAATCAATTTTTTATCTTAGCATTGTGTTTTTAGGGCCTTATCCCAGAAGTCTTTTCCCTACTCCTATGTAAAAAAAACATATTCTTGTACATTTTCTTTAAAATTGTCTTTGTTTTTTATTTTTTAATTTTATTTTTAAATTTATATTCTATATTTTCTGTTTTTAATTGAACACATTTGACATATAACATTGTAAATTTAAGGTGTACAGTATGTTTCTTTTATCGTCGTCGGCAGCCGTCCGTCTCGAGAGACGATGGTGTAGCTTCTTAAGAGTCTATCTGCACCACCGAGAATGGTTGTGCAGTCCGACTCGGGAGTGACACGGTATCTGTCTCCTCCCGTGTTGAATCGACATCTTGCGATGACGCTGGAGTGTCCTCTCCAGTGAAGCTGAAGCTAGAGCCTGGGCAGGGTGATATGGAGGGTCTGCTGTTGCCCATGCAGCAGACCCCCCCTCTCTTCGCAGCTGAAGGGTCCAAGGGAAAGACGGAGTCAATACAGCTTGGCTTCAGGTGCGCCGCAGGAGTTGCCGGTGTTGACTACAACGTGGAACCGCCTTAGGGACTCCGGCTCCGGATTTTCTGTCGGGGTTTACTCCCTTAGCCTTTCCCCTGAAGAGGTATGCCGCAAGGCAGCGGAGGTTTTTTGGAGTCAGAGTTTTCCTTCTCTGATGTGCCCTGACTGGAAGATCGAACCAGCGACACTTAGCTCGCAGGCCGACGCTCAATCCACTGATCTTTTATACTCATACATTTATATGATTACCTTTGTAGCCATATTTGTCACATTACACATATAGTACAACATTGTTGTTTATATTTATTATACTTTGCATTAGATCACTATGACTTATGTACCATTTGTCATAAGTTTGTGCCCTTAAACATCAGTCTTATCTCCCCACTCACCATTCCCTGCTAACCAGCATCTTACATTGTTTTTTACTAATTTGACATGTTAAAATTTTGTATTTCACGTATGTGTGTTGTGCAGTATTTGTTTTTCTCTGTCTGATTTAAGCTATTGAGCATAATATGCTCAAGGTCCATCCATGTTGTTGTAAATGGCAGGATATCCTTCTTTTCATGGCTGAATAATATTCCACTGTGTACATAACACATCTTTTAAACCTAGTTGTCTGTTGGTGGGCATTTGGGTTGTTAGGTTGTTTCCATATCTTGGCTATTGTTAGTAACACTCCAGTAAACATGATGGTGCATGTCTCTCTTTGAAATACTGTTTTCACTTTCTTTGGAAATATGCCCAGTAGTGGAATTGCTGGATTGTTTGGTAGATCTACTTTTAATGTTTTTTTAATAGAATCTCTATATTGTTTTCCATAGTGGTTGGACCCATTTACATTCCCACCAACAGTGCACAAGGGTTCCCTTTTCACTATATCCTCACCAGCACCTCTTGTTTTATGTCTTCTTGTTGATGGCCATATATGTCTTTCCCACTCTCCATATTATATTCCTTAAAAGATGTCTAATGCCAGAATGAAAGAGATACATACAAAAGTAAAACCCAGTCAGTTATTGAAAACAAAACAAAATTCCATCTCAATATGTTACAAATTTAGGAAAAAAGAAAATGAACTAGAGCTTCTGTGAGAAATGAGTGATTCCAGGACTGGAACAGTAAAGGTATAAAATGAACTTGGAACATGTTATTCTGACAGAAATAAGAAGTCCTCATAAGAAAATTATGGAGACCTGTCCAAATAATATAGATACCGGCTTGAAGGAGCTCCTGATGGCCAAATCTGGAAAAATTTGAGCAGCAAAAAATATGAATAGTATTGAACTATAATCCACTAAATTAAATAAGAATCCATGAATCCATACTTACAATTAAATAGATCAGTTAAAACAGGGGAGAAAAGAGGATTCTTCCTTATGGCAGAATGCCAAATGGTAAAAATAGAGGAAGTGGTGTAATTGGAAAATTACTGTTTTGCACTAATTGCACAAAGATTGGTTTAGTCTTGAATCATCAATGGATGCTTAACCTAGGGTGTAAATTCTAATGGGAAGCAGGATGTATGCATGCTCTGATAATGTCTTTCCATGGATTATTTATTAGATGCTCAGAAGGAAAGCAGTAAATATGCACTGGAGAAACTGGATAATACCTTGACACTTTGATGTTAGGATGTGACACTTTGAGGATACAACATTACATCAGTATTCTGGTTAAAAATATATCACCAAATCTAATCATAAGGAAACTAGGCAAACTCAAACTGTGAAATAGTCTATATAATAGCTTACCTCTACTGAAAGCCTGAGGAACTGTTTCAGATTTAAAGAGATTGAAAGGACATGACATATAAAATTCAGTACACAATCCTTGACTATATTCTGTAGGAAATGTTATAAAAGGCATTATTCGGCTATGACTGGTATAGTTCAGTGGGTTGGGTGTTGTCCTGCAAACTGAAAGGTTTCCGGTTCAATTCCCGATCAGGGGACATATCTGGGTTGTGGCCTTGCTGGGTTTCATTTGCCTTTTGACTGCTGTGAACAATGCTGGTATGAACATTGTTGTATGTATCTGTTCAAGCCCCTGTTTGCCATTTATTTGGGTGTATACACAGAAGTGGGATTGCTGGATCATATAGTGATTCTATTTTTAATTTTTGAGGAACTGCTGTACTGTTTTCTGAAGTGGCTGCTCTATTTTACATTCCCACCAACATTACACAAGGGCTCCAGTGTCTCCGCGTCACCTTTAACACTTGCTGTTTTGTTCTGTTTTGGTTTTTTGCTAGCAGTCATCCTAATGGGTGTAAGGTGCTATCTCATTGTGATTTGAGTAGTATTTCTCTTAAATGTAAACTCCCTTGAGAAGGAAAAACAAATATTGTCAGATGTTAATATTCTACATTAGTTTGTAAATTTTCTTTTTTTTTCCTCAGAATGAAAGCTCCCTCTAGAATGAAGCAGTTAACAAGAATGTCTGGATGGAAAATGTTAGCGTATAGTAAAAAGAACCCTGAGTTTAATCTCAGAACATTATTGTCTGTAATGTCTCCATCACCATACTGTGATGCCTTTGATAAATCAATATAATCTACAACAGCCTTAATTTTTCTTTATCTGAAAAAAATATAATAATACTCTATAACAGTGGTTCTCAAACTTCAGCACACATCTGAATCTCCTGGAGGGCTTGTTAGAGCTCAGATCTTTGCACATACTGTCAAAAGTTTCTGATTCAGTGTACCCTAAAAATTTGCATTTCTATAGGTGATGCTGATGTTGCTAGACCAGGGACAACACTTTGAAAATCACTGCTCTAAAGAATTGTTTTGGGAGTGGGATAATATAAGTAAAATAATCTTCTACAATTCTTAAGCACTGTGAAATATCAGAGATTAACTTAATCATGTGAGGATACAAAGGTCTCCTAAGATAGGCAGTGGAATCTAACTAGAGTGGCACTTTTCAGGACTGCACTAAAATCTCGGAGACTTGAGCATTCTGAGAAATGGGCCAATGAGGAGAGGTTATCACAAAACAGATGATCTTTGGGAGTTCATTTCATATAAGGCTTTTGCCCAGAACCAGACTGGCTCCTCTCTTTAGCTTCTGCATCAGTAAAGAAATCTTTTTGGCTGCAAGGGAAAGAAAACTCAATAATGGGTATTATATCTATGTAAGTAATTAAGGGCTTACCTTCTTTCTCATAAAAAAAGAAACCTAGAAAGGAAATTATTATTATTAATTCAGTGGCTCAAGGATTTCAGCACTGAAGCCTGCAGTTTTTCTTGCCCTTAGTGTCATGTGCACAATATGGCTGCTGCTGGTCCAGCCATTACATCTGCTTTCCACACAGGTATAAGTGTAAAAAGGCAAGAAAGAAAGGTCATTGTCTATGTCAGGAAAGAAAAACTTCTCAGAAATTCTCAGCAGGCTTTTGTTTATGCCTCATTGCCCAGAGTATCATAAGCATGACAAAGATGTCCTTTGTCCATTTGTAGCTTCAAAGTGTAGCTGAGAAATAGTTCAGTTTGGCACACGGATACCCCAAACTAAATTAGGATATTGTCAGTAAGGCAGAATGTATCTGCCCCAGCGTAATTTTTTTTGTTTTTTTTCCGCTAGTGATTTTAGAGTAAGGAAGTAAGGGCCACTATGGGCAAAGCTGTTAGTTGAATTCTTTTATTCTTCTTATATAACTTAATGTCCATTTTTGTGTGTGGTAATTGTCATCATTAGTACTTTAATGTGTATGACAGATTGAAACCTGAGAGCATTTTCACTTATATTAGTTCACTTGTTTCTCCAAGTCAGCCCTACTTTGTAGGTTTGGGAATAGTGGCTTTTTTCCTTTTGTGTCTCTTCTGAATACTACCGCTTGACCCCTAAGTTTCTATAGGCTGTCATGCTTAGTTCTCTCCCAGAATATGGCAAGCTTTCCAAATTTCCCACTCAAAATCCTAACCTTTTCTGTGTCCTAGTTCCCCTGGGAAGTATGTGGCAATGAAGCTAATCGGATGGACTGGTTCGTGTGAAAAACATATTAAGAGACGAAACCTGCAGGTGAACTTTGGCTGTCACTGTATGGACATTTTTTTTCAGCCTGTGTTCTCAACCAGAGGTTAATGATTTTTTTAGCCTCCTAAGCCACTCACAGGATATAGAGGCACTAATGTAGTCCTGTTTATATGTTCTTGAGAATCTCCTGGAAAATGTGCTTTGTAAACATGAAATATATTTACTTGTAGTTTCTCATCTTCATTTTTTTCTTGTGAGCTTGTGTGGGAAGTAGAGAAAGAAACCGTGTCTTACCAAGAAGATAACATTAAAAGTATTTTTGAAGAAATGAATATTAAGAGAGATTTGGAAAAAGGAAGGGCGGAGCTGGGCCAACAGGCTTGTGGCAGGCAGGTGGCCTCAAGCATAGTCATCATGGGAAGACAGAGGAAGGAAGGGAGAAAAAGCAGGAGATACAGGCAGTGGGTAGTGAACTAGCCTGTGCAGGTGAGATGGGGTGGGAGGAAATGAGCGCTGACAGTGATAGCTGCTAAAGACCGAATTGAAAGGTGTGAATAGCAGGCAGAAGAAGGGGGCAGGCGGGAGGTGCTGTGGTGCAGACGGGAAAGTGGAAAAGAAGACGAGGTACACTGACTCCAGGAAAGTTCCGAATGCCTGGAAGGGAGATGATGTTTCAGATAAAATAGGAGTCTGGGGAGAAGTGAGCCACTGTAGACCAGTTTAGCCCATTTGAATTCAAATTAGTGTAATAGGTAGAATACTCCCCTCTGCCCCAATTTGTCCATTTCCTAATCCCTAGAATCCATGAATATGTTAATTTATACTTTTCTGATGCTAAATTAATGATCTTGAGATGGGGAAATTATTTCGGATTATCCAGGTGGGCCCAATGTAATCACAGGGCCCTGATGAATAAAAGGGGGAGGAGAGAGGGAGAGAGAGGAGAGAGAGATAGAAGAAAGAGAAGAGAGAACAAGAGAGAACAAAAGAGAACAAAAGAGAAGAGAGCGAGAGAAAGAAGATTTGAAGACACTGCTGGTTTTGAAGTTGGAGAAAGGGCCAGGAGTCCAGGAGTGCACATAGCATCTAGAAACTATGAAGGAAAGGGGATGGATTCTCCCCACGGCCTTCGGAAGGAATGCAGCCCTGAGGACACCTTGATGCTGTCCAGTGAAACCCATGTGGATGATCTCCAGAACTGTAAGGCAATAACTTGTTTTTCCTTAAAGGCACTAAACTTGTAATTTATTACAGCAGTGATAAAGAACTGATAAATTGAGCAAGTACCAAATGATGTTATGGTTTGGGGACTATAAAGATTAATAAAATATTGATTGTAGCCTTTAGATGAGTACCCAGGACAGTAGCCCAAGTCAAGGATCATCAAACTTTAATGTGCATAGAAATCACCTGGAGAGCTTGCTAAAATGCACATTCTGAAGGTCTGAAGTGGCCATGAGATTCTGATTTATTGTGGCTCACTTCCTCTCAGATTCCTACTTTGCCCAAGTGATGCCAATCCTGTTGGTATGGGGACCACACTTCATTTACCAAGGGCCTAGGTAAGTCAGTTCTAGAGTCTGTACAACTAGGCAGAGCAAAGCTTTCAGGTTGTTATGATGGAGGAAATGGTTCTGGCTTTAGGCATAGAAAGTGGTTGGAATGATCACCCAACTTAAAGTTTAAAGATCTGAAACTTATTAGTAGAGCAGTGGTTCTCAACCTTCCTAATGCTGCAACCCTTTAGTACAGTTCCTCATTTTGTGGTGACCCCCAACCATAACTAAAGCATAGTGATTAATCACAAAACAACATGTAATTACATATGTGTTTTCCGATGGTCTTAGGCGACCCCTGTGAAAGGGTCGTTCGACCCCCAAAGGGATAGCGACCCATGGGTTGAGAACCGCTGTGGTAGAGTGAACTTGGGGCTCCAAGTTTATTTAAAGGATTGTTGTGATAAACAAAATGATATATATGAAAGCAGTAGGGAATTTATAAAGCACAGTGTACAAATGCTAGTCATCTCTTCAGATGTCAGATGAGAGCAGTTTTGGCAAGGAAGCACAAGTGTCATTCTGGGCTCATGCTTTCCATGCTAAACTGAAGTGAAGGAAGAAATATTTGGATGAAAAAAAAATGCCAACATGTATCCGAGTCACTTTTCTTTTATTTCCTGTAAGTTCTCTGTTCTTCTCTGATTATAACACACACATGGAATAGAACACTTGGAAAACAAAACAAACAAAAAACTTACAGAAGATAAATGATTGTCACCTGTAATGCCATAATTCAAAGGTAACCAGGAACTAGAGGTTTTCCAGGAGTTTGGGTTAATTTGATGTTCTTTAAGAATTTTTGCAGATTTTCCTTTTGAATATAGTAGAAAAGTATAGGATGCTTTTGGGTTGTGCACTATTATTGGTAACTGGATTGATCGCAACAACTCCAATCACTCCAGGGAATACTTTACCATAAAGCAATAGTTTTCAACTGGGGCAATTTTGCCATCCAGGGACATTTCACAGTGTCGGTGTCAGGAGACTTTTTTGTTACGACTCTGGCTTTTGGTGTGGGTTCACCAGGGATGCTGCCAAATATCCCACAATGCACTGTGGAGCACCCACAACAATAATCATCTTTCCCAAATTGTCAATAGTACCAAGGTTGAAAAACTCTGCTACATAGCAGTGGGTTCCACATTTTAGTGGTCATCAGAATCAACCGTAAGGCTTGTTAGACCAAAGATTGCTTCCCACCTCCACCAAATTTCTGATTTAGTGAGTTTGGAAGGAGGCTGAGAATTTGCATTTCTATCACATTCTCAGGTGATGCTGATGTTGCAACCCTTTGAGAACAATTACCATAAATAAGGCTTAATAGCTACACAACTGTAATTGGTCTCACATAAAGTATTAGCTTCATAACTTGTGCCGTCCCTCCATATTTAATTAGGCTTATCATCTTTTTCTTGTATGTAGGCACAGGCCAGGTCTCCCCTTTCCTTTGGCGTGTCCTGGGGTGCTAGAAACAGGACTCTCTCATTACTGTAGACCAGATGGTTTCATTTGGCTGTGTGGACTTGGCACAATATAAGACCTGGCACCAAGGACATATGAGTGAGTTGTTGGCTTGGGAAGATTGATGGAGAGAGGGAAGAGATGGAGCAAGTGAATGTGGAAAGAAAAGAAACAGCCATTTTTGTTGTGCTTTTGATACTTCTCTCTGCCAACAGTGTCTTGGAAACTCAACATGTCTGTGCATAGCTTTGCAATTTCTTATAAAACACAGTCTTTTAGTCTGAAATGTTAGACTCCCAACCTAACATGTTATCTTATTGGTGTTGGAATCAGGTTAACTTTCCACTGTCATGACACCGGCAGACCCCAAAGAGGGAGGGGAGATTTATTGCCTATGTCCCTGGATCATAATCTTTTCTCCAAGGATCTGTCCTCCCACCTTATTCACTATTGTCCCTTGACTATTCAGCATGAGGGCAGAGCTCACCTGCCTCCAGTACACATCATATTGAGTTGGACAAGGGTGGTGACTGGATTCAGTATGGGGGAAACAGAGGCAATGCAGAGGCCAGATCTAGGCATGGGTTAGACAAGGAAGTGTCTAGACCCTTTGGTAAGAAACCAAGAAACACATTGACCCTTTTGCTCAAAATGAGTCAGTAGGTGAGAAACCAGGTGAAACATTGGGAAAACACTGGATCTGAGGAGTCGAGGAATGTGAGAGCTCACAACTGAAGTGAGGCCTATCTTTGAAGCCTCTGATGATTTCTGCTGGGCCAGTAAGTAAACAGGTGCCAGTCGTAGGGTGCTAATCTGGTTATTCTGGCTGATGGGGCAGACTTCAGGGCGTGAGAAGAACAGTTAGTGGTTGTTTAGGTGGAGGATGAACAAGGGTGCACTGGGTGTTTCAAGATACTGCTAACATTCCTTATGCTGTAACCACAGCATTAATACTTATAATAATTTATATTCTATAATAGTCAATATTTAACAGTTAAATAAGGATAACAGATGACCTTAATTAAGCATCTACTATTCTTCTCACTAGTATGGCAATGTAATTTTCTCCTCCTCTCAGAGATAAGGAAATGGAAGCTAAAGTCATTTGTCCAAGTAAGTGTAGAGCTGCAATTTGTACTCAGTTCCCTCTGTGAAGGTCACAGCCCTTTCATTAAAGGGTGAGGCAAGTTGGGTCACAGGTGGTTTCCCAGATCTCCTCCTAATCATTCTGGAGTTCCTTCTCCATGCAGGGGTCACCCTGTCTCCCAATAATGGGTTCTTACAACTATAATCTAGCCTGCTAAAATTTAGCCACCTCTTTAAGAAAGTTTTTTATTGGTTTCCCTTTAAGTATGAAAAAGTTCTCAAGCCATAAAGATATCAGTTCTCTTCCACCTTAAAGTGCAAATTTTGGGGAGGGAGAGTGGACTTCTGAAGCACCGAAATTAAATTTGGTAGGATGACATGCCATCTTTACATTCCACACAAATCATCCTTGAATGGAAGCCAGCGGCAGTGCTCATGGAAGACCTCCCGATTCATCAGCACACCTCTGGCCATGGCCAAGTTCCATCTTTACCTATGTGAGTGAGAGTCCCAGCAGAGCTTCCTGTAAAACAGTGCTGTCTCACTCAGGAATGTTCCAGATCATTCACAAGACTTGAATAGAGTCTGAGCGGTCCTGTAAAACTGAATTTATACACTGAGTCACAGAGCAGGAGTGTTTGGACAGTAGCTAGAGCCAGGAACAGAACCAAAGAGAGAGGCAGGAGGTGGAGACCAGGGTTTAGGGCTCACAAGGGCCTAGGAATCATGGATTAATACTCACATCAGGGTCCCTGAAGGATCACAGCATCCTCAGAAAAATCGAGAACAAAGTGGACAGCCCAGCCCGGCAGTTCTTACAGGACAAATTCTGATAGAAAACCAGGGCTCTATCTAGAGGCAAACCAGAGATGTGTGCATTTGACAGTACTTTCTTCTGAAACCCAAAAGTTGGGATGTGACAAACTTCTCAGATCTTGCTTTTAAATGTGATAATTTACATATGTTCTTTAAAAATGCTTTTCCATCTTCCCAGCTCATATCAGAACAACGCAGCGTGATTTGATTAGAATCCCCAGCCCCACTTTGTAGCCACCCTGGCCTATGTTCCCTGCCTAGAGTTGTTTTTGCTGCAAAGTGAGGTCTCAGCGGTTGCAGCTGAGTCACTAGAAGTCAGGTGTGAGGCATGTTGTGAGAGCCCCCAAGGCCACTTTCCTCTCAGCAATGCCCACTAGGTGACGCCTGTGGATGGCACAGGCTTTGCAGAGCACTGGCTTCCTCACCTCCTTCCTCGCCAGGCCCTTGTCTTGTCTAGAAGATGCCGCAGTGGCAGGATCCTTAAAGAAATTAAATATTCTGTATTCTGCTCAGGGAGAGCATGTGAGGATCTCAGTCAGCTCTCCTGATGTTTCTGCTTAGTCTATGTGGTGGTCTAATTATGAAAGCAGGAAAAAAAAAAACAAAAAAAAAAAACCCTGCATAACCCAAGTGGCTTTACATGTTTGGGTAGGTTCTGCTTTAAAAAATGCAAACAAAATTCCCCAAACTAAGGTGACTTCTGTTGGTCCTGGGATGACAAGCTTAATTGTGAGCTTTCTGGAAAGAAGACTGGATTCAGGCATGGTGGTTTTCCACTGTAGCGGTGGTTCCCACGCTGGTGTGTGCATCGGGGTCACCTGGGACGGCTGTTAAACCACAGCTCTCTTTGACCCCGCGCATAGTTCCTGATTGAGAAAGTCTTGGGCGAGGCCTGAGAATTTGCATTTCCAACAAGTTCCCAGGTGATACTGCTGCTGCTGCTATGGGAACTCCTTTAGAGAACTAGTGCCTGACAGCATTCTGTTGTGAATATGCGGGGGAGAGAGGGATGGGGGCTAGGAGCTGGGACATTGTGGAGGGGCAGGGCGACAGTGAACTGTGAAGTGGTGTAAACAGATTCCCTCCTAGCTGTGGTAAAGTCACTCCTCTGTTTCCTTGTACAGCTTTTCAGACGTTTTCCTTATTCCAAAGAATGTCAACAACACATTGTGCTTTTGTTAGATAAATCCACCGGGCAGGGATAAGTTAAATCTAATGGCAAGTCAGGGACAAATAACCAGGCAGCTGGGCCGTTACTGGAGATACATTGAGGTGATTTATTTAAATTTGCTTGATGGTTTTTCTAGTAGGGAAATGAAATGTTCTCTCTGTACTGCAGGTGTTCAAGTGCTTTTTTAAATGGCTAAATATTTAAAGTGACAGTCAAGTCAAGGTTAAGAAGATTATGTGAGAGTACAAAGCCAGTGCTTTCTGAACATCCTGATTAAAACTCTTTTGTTCCTTTAAAAAGGGTGGGAGTGAGTATGTAGGTTTATATGAAAATAGTTATTCCTGTTACACCCCAAACTACTCTTGAAGTGTGTGTTATTACTGCTCAACGTGTCCTCATGTGACATAGCCTCTTCTCTACAGATTTTCGGTGGTTTTGCCTTTTTAATTATTTTCCAAACTAAAGGTTCTATGCAGAACAGGAGCAGTTAGTTGGGTGATCTCCATTCCACAACTGAGGACTTGGTCCAGTTTAGCTAAGTGATAAGCTAAAAGTTAACTTGGTTTAGCATCCAGACTAGAAACAGAGTCCTAGACGTTAGTTTCCAGGCCCCACCTCCATTTTTCAGCCCTGCCTTTCCACCTGAACTCCCTCGATTAAAGCATCTCTTGGGAAGATAAGTTTTCTACAGTTGTGTTTTATCCCCAGTTATAGCCGAGGTTCCCTTAAGGCCTGGTCTCTCCCTCTAGTACTAAAATATTCAGGCCTCATTTGACAGCAAGGCAGCAGGCATTTTTTCCTTGTATCCCTCATATAATGACCATGAACCCCCTTCCACAAGAACATAGAGGTTTTGTTCTGTTCTGTTTCTAATTTCAGAACAATAAGTTTCCAATGCACCACCACCCACTGGAAAAGGAGCACACAGTGACTGACAAGATGAGGTCTTTGTTTGGTTGTATTTCAGATCTTGTGCTTTCTGAAATCCCTAACACTTTGGCTATAAATCACTAAAAGGTGGATGTTCTCTAAAATGAATTTTGCATGAAATGTCAGCCAGAGTCAAAGGGACAGCCACAATATTTATGACTGGTGGTATTTCTTAGGGAAGGTAAAAGAAAATGAAGCCAATATAGTTTAGCATACTACTTGGGGGCAGGGAAGAAAGGGAAGATAGCACATTTCTCTTACTCACCAGATAGTTTGTTTATGCCATTTTCAGGGCAAATAAAACCTGTGATGCTCCAGGCACAGAGTTCAGAGGTGTTGATCCATGTGGGTAAAGTATGGGCTAGAAGAATAGGCAGCTGTTTAAGGGAAAAAAATAAATGGGAAACTACTATGGTAATGTACTTGTTAATAGATTGTTTTACTAAGTCCTCTATTGCTGTAAGACAATTTGATCCTAATCACAGCTTCTGGTTGTTTGCCTTCCAAAGCAAAGCCTTCTGTTTATTTTAGGGAGGAAATGTTGCAGAGATAATGTAACATCCACGTGTCCTTCATTGATAAGAAAACACAAACCACCTCTGCCTGCCATTTAAGGCACACACTAAATTATATTTTCAAAGTTCTCTTCCTCTAGTCTCTCTTCCTAACTGTATTCTAGTTACTTGGGCCCCTTGAGTATTTCTGTCCTTATGCCTTTGCTTGAAAACTCGACATATGGTACATTGTTCTCCTTTCTTTCTGCCTGAGTAATTACTGTTAATTAAAAACAAAAACATTTATTCCATTGTATATATGTACCACATCTTCTTTATCCAGTTGTCTATTGAAGGACACTTTGGTGGTCTCCATGTCTTGGCTACCGTGAAAAATGCTGCAATGAACATAAGAGTTCATGTATGTTTGCAAATAAATGTCTTCAGATTTTTAGGATAGGTACCCAGAAGAGGGGTAGCTGGGTCATATGGTAACTATTCTTAATTTTGGGGGCAACCTCCATACAGTTTTCCATAATGGCTGTATAAGTTTACATCCCCACCAGCAGTGAATGAGGGTTCCTTTTTCTCCACAACCTCTCCAACACTTGTTATTATTTTTCTTGTTGATAATAGCCATTATAACAGGTGTGTGGTGCTATCTCATTGTAGTTTTGATTTATGTTTCCCTAATAGTTAGGGAAGTTGAACATCTTTTCATATATCTGTTGGCCATTTGCATGTCTTCTTGGGATAAGTGTCTGTTCAGGTCCTCTGCTCACTACTCAGACATAAGACAAAATACTGCCATTTGTGACAGCATAGATGGATCTTGAGAACGTTATGCTAAGTAAAATAAGTCAGACAGAAAAAAATAAAAAACCACATGATTTCACTCATATGTGGGATATAAAACAAAGCAACAAACAAGAAAAACAAACTCATAGACACAGACAACAGTTATGGCGGTTACCAGAGAGAAGGGGGTCAGGGGGTATAGTAAAGGTGGTCAAATACAGGAATGGGCAAGAGTAGGTTTACAGTTGTGAGTATGTAAAACAGAATTAATAAAGCTATTGTAATAATCATAACCTGAATGTCCTTTTTGACACAAACAATGGTAAACCTACCTTTGCCTGCCCCTGTATATGGTGCCATAAGATTTGACTTTGGGTGGTGGGCACATAGTGCAATAAACAAATGATGTATTATTATAGGATAGTACACTTGAAACATATATAATCATATTAACCAATGTCATCTCAAAATTTTAAGAAGTCTTTATTAACATACCTCACTGTCTTAGCTCAGGTTGCTATAACAAAATATCACAGGCTGGGTGACTTTAACAATAGACATTTACTTTTCATAGTTCTGGAAGCTGTCAAGTCCAGGATCAAGGTACTGGTAGACTCTATTCATGGTTGGCAAAGAGCTCTCTTCCTGGCTGGCAAAGGACAGCTTTCTTGCTATGTCCTCAGCTGAGAGAGCGTGTGAGCCCTCTGGTATCTCTTAGGAGGACATTATTTCCGCTACGGGGGCCTCACCCTCATGACCTCATCTAAGCCTAATTCCCTCCTAAAGGATCTACCTCCAGATACCCTCATATTGGGGATTATGGCTTCAATATATGAATTTTGAGGGGACATAAACATTCAGTCTGTAACACTCGCATACCATAAACTTACTGATTTAAGAATAATTCAATTGTTTTTAGTATATATAGTGTGTAGCCATCACCATAATTTACATTTAGAACATTTTCATTGTTCTAGAAAGAAACCCGGGGCCCATTAGCAGGCTATATCCACATATATTTATATCTAGGTAAATAATTTCTCCATATATTGGCCTATGTAGGATATTTCATATATATGGAATCATATATGTGGCCTTTTGTGACTGGCTTCTTTCGCTAAGCATATCGTTTTCAAGGTTCATCCAACTGGCAGCATATATCAGCACTTTATTCCTTTTTATTGCCAAACATTTCATTGTATGACTATAACACATTTTACTTATTCATTCATAAGGTGATGGACACTTAGGTTGTTTCTGTCATTTGGTTGTTATGAATAATACTGCCATAAATATTTGTGTATAAGTTTTTATGTGGACATAGGTTTTCATTTCTCTTGGATATACAAGGTTCACGCAGAAAAAGTCCAACCATTGTCAGTATAACGAGAATGATTTGTGCGACATTGATGTAACCTGGCAGCTTAAGAGAGTGGATTGGAATGTGCATGCATGAATAATGATGACTTCATTGTTCTAGCCAGTTGGGATGATAGACACTGCTGAGTGAGCATGTGTACTGTGTGGCTGTCGCATTCAAAATGACTGAGTAGAGCAACAAATCTGCATCCAATTTAGGGTTAAGCTTGAACATTCCTCAGTAGAAACTATTTGGATGATTCAGAAGGTTGCTGCTATGAGAAACTGGTGATTGGCAGCTTCATCTCATCATGACAACATGCCTGCACATGCATTGCATCTCGTGCAGAGTTCTTTGAGAAATGTTAAATCTCCCAGATGACTCAGCCTTGCTACAGCCCAGAATTGGAGCCCTGTGACTTGTGGTTTTTCCCCAAACTAAAATCACCTTTGAAAGGGGAAAGATTTCAGACCATTGATGAGATTCAGGAAAATACAACAGGGTAGCTGATGGCGATTAGAACTGTGTGAGGTCTCAAGGTGCCTACTTTGAAGGGGCCAGAGACATCATTGTCCTATGTACAATGTTTCTTGTATCTTGTATCTTCTTCAATAAATGTCTATTTCTTTCATAGTACATGGCTGTATACCATCTGGACAGACCTCGTATACCTAGGGGTGAAATTACTGGGCCACAGTAACTGTTTATTAATTTAAAGAAATGCCAGACTGTCTTTCAAAATGTACCACTTTACCTTCTCACCAGTAGTAAGTGGGAGCTACAATTTATCTGCATTCTTGCCAACAAATACTATTACTGTCTTCTTAAAATTTTAGCTATTCTAATGAGAGTGAAATGATTTTTTAATATTTTATTGATTATGCTATTACTGTTGTCCTAATTTTTTTCCCCTTTGCCCCCCTCCACCCAGCACCCCCCACTCCCTCACGCCACCCACCCACCATTGTTTATGTCCATGGCTCATGCATATAAGTTTTTTGGCTATTCCATTCCCTGTACTGCACTTTACATCCTGATGGCTATTCCGTAACTACCTATTTGTACTTCTTAATCCTCTCATCTCTTCACCCATTTCCCCACACCCCACTCCCATCTGGCAACCATAGAACACTCTTTGTATCCATGATTCTGTCTCTGTTCTTTGTTTGCTTAGTTTGTTTTTTAGATTAAATTGTTGGTAGATACATGGTTTTGTCATTTTATTGTTCATAGTTTTGGTCTTTTATTTTTTCTTAAATAAGTCCCTTTAACAATTCATATAATAATGGTTTGGTGATGATGAACTCCTTTTATTTATTTTTTTGCTTTTTTAAAAAATGTGCTTTATTGATTATGCTGTTACAGTTGTCCCAATTTATTTTCCCTTTGTTCCCCTCCACCCAGTGATGCCCCTCCCTCCAATTGTCCCCCCACTTAGTCCATGACCATTGGTTGTACATGTAGTTCTTCTCAACATCTCCCTGTCTACTCCACTCCCTCCTACTATGCCTCTTAATTCCTGTACCATCTCCCTCCCTTTCCCCCCCTTCCTCCTCCCTGCTGACCTCCCCCCATAATGGTCCCCATACCAATAATTATTTTCCCACTCTTGTTGCCTATTTAGTTTGCCTTTGTTTCGATTCCCTAGCTTATGTTGTTGGTTATTTTGATACAGTTTTGATTTTAATGTTCATAGTTTTGATCCTCTTTCTCCTAAACAAGTCCGTTTAACATTTCATATAACAGTGGTTTGGACAGATGAACTTCAGTTTAGTTTGTCCTGGAAGCACTTTCTCTGCCCTTCTGTTCTGAATGACAGCTTTGCTGGATAGAGTAATCGTGGTTGTAGGTTTTTGCTTTTCATTACTTTGAATATTTCTTGCCAGTCCCGTCTTGCCTGCAAAGTTTCTTTTGAGAAATCAGCTGAGAGTCTTATTGGGTCCCCTTTGTACGCAATTCTCTCCTTCCTTAATTCTCTCTTTATCCTTACTTTTTGACATTTGATTTTGACATATGTCTTGGTGTGGTTCTCCCTGGGTCCAGTTTTTTTGGAATCCTCTGTGCTTCCTGGACCTATAAATCTATTTCCTTCCCCAAGTTAGGGAAGTTCTGCTTCATTATTTTTTCACATAATTTTTCAATTTCTAGTTCTTCTTCTTCACCTTCTGGCAACCCTATGATTCGGATGTTGGCCCGCTTATAGCTGTTGCATAGGTTTCTGAGCCTCTCCTCATTTTCCTCACTTTTCATTTCCTCTTTCTGCACTGGTTGACTGTTTGTTCCTTCTCTGTGTTCCAATTTGTTGATTTGATCCCTGGTTTTCTTTCCCTCACCACTAGTATGTGTTTTTGTTCATTTTAGCAGGACTAACCTTCATTCCTTCCCTGTCTTGTTTAAGATCTGCTGTTAGGTCTGTAAGCATTCGTATAACCAAAGCTCTGAACTGTGCCTCAGAAAGATTTCCTATCTGCTGCTTCATTAGATTAGATATTTGCTGTTTGGTCAGCTGTGTCACCGGGATCTTTATCATGATCTGTGCCATCTTGAAAGTTTTGTGTTTAACTTTGCTCCCTGGGTGGGGCTCTCACACCTCCTACGCTATAGGGGGCAGAGCCCCATGCACTCGTCACAACCAGGCAACCCTTCTCACCACGCTGTGGCATTTTCTGTGGGGGTGGGGGTCCAAGATGTATTCCTGCCGCTCACTCTCCACTGAGAGACAGGGAGCTTCCTCCTCCGTCCCTACCCCCTCCAGGCCTCACAGTCCAAGGCAGTGGGGGTCTGCCTTCTCCAGCGCTGAAATCGCAAGCTGATGGGTCTGGTCTGCACCCGGGGGTACACCCCAGGTGCTTCTGACCTCCCCTTAAATATGGGTGTCTGTGCTTACCACTATCCCGCCACCGTCACCACTGCTGCCACTGCCAGCACAGCTTGACCCCTCCATCCTGGCTTCGCCCCCCCCCTACTCGTCCAGATGAGGAACACTTCTTTATAACCTCATATGTTGGACTTCCATTTATTTTCTAGAACTTCTGGTTATTTCTGGTTTTGCGGTAGTTTTATTTTTTCTTAGTTGTGGAGGGAGATGGAGTGTGTCAGTCTAAGCCTCCATCTTGGCTGGAAGTCTCTAACAATGAACTCCTTTAGTTTTTCCTTGTCTGTGAAGCTCTTTTATCTGCCTTTTGATTCTAAATTATAGCTTTGTTGTGTAGAGCAATCTTGGTTGTAGGCCTTTGCTTTTCATGACTTTGAATATTTCTTGCCAGCCCCTTCTAGCCTGCAAAGTTTCTTTTGAGAAATCAGCTGACAATCTTATGGGAACTCCCCTGTAGGTAACTAACTAATTTTCTCTTGCTGCTTTTAAGATTTTCTCTTTTTCTTTAACCTTTGGCATTTTAATTATGATGTGTCTTGGAGTCTGCCTCTTTGCTTCCATCTTGTCTGGAACTCTGTGCTTCCTGGACTTGCATTTCTATTTTCCTCACCAAATTAGGAAAGTTTTCTTTCATTATTTTTTCAAATAGATTTCCAATTTCTTGCTTTTCCTCTTCTTCCTCTGGCATCCCTATGATATGAACATTAGACTTCTTGAAGTTGTCCCAGTTGCTGCTTATACTAGCCCCATATTTTTTGATTATTTTTTTCTTCTTGTTGTTCTGATTGGATGTTTTTTGCTTCCTTATGTTCCAAATTATTTATTTGATTATTGGCTTCATCCACTCTACTGTTGTTTCCCTGTAAATTGTTCATTTCAATTAGTGTATTCTTCTTTCCTGACTGGATCTTTTTTATGCTGTTGAGGTCCTTACTGAGTTCCTTGAGGATCCTTATAGACAGTGTTTTGAGCTCTGCATCTGATAGATTGCTTATCTCCCTTTCATTTAGCTCTCTTTCTGGAGTTTTGATCTGTTCTTTCATTTGGATCATGTTTCTTTGTCTCCTCATTTTGGCAGCCTCCCTGTGTTTGTTTCTATGTATAAGGTTGAGTTGCTTTGACTCTGTGTCTTGGTAGTATTGCCTAATGTAGTAAGGTGTCCTATATGGTCCAGTGACACAGTCTCCCCATTACACAAGCTAGGTACTTGAAGCGCGCCCTTTGTGTGGGCTGAGTACACCCTACTTTTGTAGTTGAGCCTTGGTTGCTGTTGGCAGATCAATGGTAGGGATTTACCCAGGCCAGTCAACTGCAAGGATTGGCTGTAACTACTGACCACCAAGCCTCCACCCTCTATGGAGGATGAGCTGTGCAAGGGCACGGTGGTGGTGCCCTTGGTCTGTAGCTGTCCATTGGGTGCTCTGGCCCTGGGGTTTCCTGGGTGGTGCAAGCCAAGGCCATCCCACACCTGTGTTTTGCTTGGGGCCATTCTGCCTGAGCCATAAAGCAATCTGAGATGGCCACTACTTGTGCTGGGCTTGGAGATTCTCAGGCAAAGCCAAGCTGTGAATCTAGGCTGGCTGCTGCTAGAGCCAGGCCTGGGGCTCACTGATGTCAGCTATTGCTTGTTGATAGGATTTAGGAAGATGTGAAGCATGAGTCCAGACCTGCCATTCATATAGAAAAGCAGCGTGGGTGGAATTGTAAGGTGAGTGGGGCAGAGTCTCTGGGGTTCTCCAAGGTAGGCCAAACAGGTTGATGGAATCTCAGATATGGCACTAGACTGCTAGCTCTGTGGCTGTATGGCTCTGTGCGTAGAGGGTTCAGAAAAGGGACCATGGCCTCTGCTTGCCTTGATGCCAGACACTTCAGTTTCTCCCTTTAGAGTACTGGTGCTTTTCAAGCTGCTACCCTGGTGTTGGAACTCAGAGGGAGTGAGTCTGAGTAGGTGAGTTTTTGTGTGGGTTCTTTAAGAGAAACTACGTGGATCTTCAGGGGTTTCTTTTCACTAACTCAATCTCTGCTGTTTTTTGCAGCTAGTAGTTGTGGGGACTTATCTTCCTGGTACTGGAACCCTGGGCTAAGGAAGCCTAGTGTGGGGCTGGGACTTCTTGCTTCTGAGATATCCCTCCTGAATTTTTATCTACCACATGTGGGTGAGGGACTAACCCATTTGTGCCCCTCCTACCAGTCTGGATAGATGTGATTTCTTTAATTCCGTAGTTGTCAGACTTTCATTCAACTTGATTTCTGATGGTTCTGAGTCATGGATGTTCTATATTTTAGCTGTAATTTTGATGTGGTTGTGCAAAGAGGCAGGCCATGTCTTCCTACACCACCATCTTGACTGGAAGTCAATGTGAAGTGGTTTTGACTTACATTTCCCTTAAGCACTAATAAGATGACTAATGAAAGCAATTTTAAATCAGATATAGAGGTAAAGGTCCATATTTGTTCTTTTTCATGATAACACCATTTATTTAAGATTATTCTTTCCCCATTAAATTAACTTGGCACCTTCACCTAAGATCATTTGACCATAAACATGAGCACTTATTTCTGAACTCTCAATTCTATTCAGTTGAACTACATTTCTGTCCAAACACTGTATTGACTATTGTAGCTTGCTAGTAAAATTTGAAATTGAGAAGAGTGAGTCTCCCAACTCTGTTCTTTGAGATTATTTTGGCTATTCTGCACCCCTTGCATTTCCATATGAATTTTAGAATCAGTTTTCAATTTCTGCAAAAAATCCAGCTGGGATTATTGTAGGGATTGCATTCAGTCTGTACATGAATTTGGGGAGTATTGCCATCTTAACAATATAATGTCTTCTGATGCATAAACATGGAACATCTTTCTATTTATTTATATTTTCTTAAATTTCCTTGAACAATGTTGAAGTTTTCAGAATGTTTTATACTCCTTTGGTTAAATTTATTCTTATATATTTTATTCTTTTTGATACTATTATAAGTGAATTGTTTTCTTAATTTCATGTTTGTGTTGCTCATTGCTACTGTGTAGAAATACAATTGAATTTTGTATATTAATTTGTGTCTTGCAAACTTGCTGAACTCATTTATTCTAATAGCTTTTTAGTGGGTTACAGAGGATTTTTCTGTAAACAAGATTATGTCCTCTGTGAATACTTCTATTTCTTCTTTTCCAAGATTGATGCCTTTTGTTTCATTGTCTTTCATAATTGCCCTGCTGAGAATCTTCAGTACAGTGTTGAATAGAAGTTGTTTGCCATTTTTATCTTGTTCTTAATCTTAGGCTGGTAGCATTCAGTCTTTTACCATTAAGTATAATTTTAGCTGTCAGTTTTTTGTAGATGCCCTTTATCAGGCTGAGGAAGTTCTCTTATACTATATTTCTAATTTGTTCTGTGTTTTTATCATGAAGGCATGTTGACTTTTGTCAGTGTTTTTTCTTCTTTTGTTGATCATGCAGCTTTTACTCTCTATTGATTGTGGTTTATTGTATTAGTTAAACAAACTTACATTATGGGATAAATCCCATTTGCTTATTGTGTAAAATCCTTTATAGATGTTGCTAGATTCATTTTGCTAGTGTTTTGTTGAAAATTTTTGCATCTACATTAATATAGGATATTGGTCTGGATTTTTTTTTTTTTGTATGTGATCTTTGTTATTGGTTTTGGAATTTGGGTAACATTGGCCTCATAGGATGAGTTTGGTAAGTGTTCTACCTTTTTGGAAGAATTTATGAAGGATTGGTATAGATACTTCTTTAATTAATTTATAGAATATATCAGTGAGGGCATCTGGACCTAGGGTTTTCTTTGTGGGTTGTTTTAAAATCAGTATCATTCTCTCTACTTGTTATGGATTTATTCATATTTCCTAATTATTGATAAATTTTAGTAGTTTGTATGTTTGCAGGAATCTATTCATTTTTATCAAAGTTGTCTAATTTTTTTGGCATAGAGTTCAATAATATTTTTTATATTTCTTTTTATTTGTTAGTAATAGTCTTGGGTCTTTCATTTCTAATTTTAGTAATTTGTCCTTAGTCTTTATTTCTCCATCAGTTTAGTTAAGGTTTGTAAATTTGTTCTTCTCAAAAACCAACTTCTAGTGTCATTGATTTTCCTATATTTAAAAATTACCTTATTCACTTCTGTACTAATATTTATTATTTTATTTATTTTGCTAGATTTTTAGTTTAGTTTGCTCTAGTTCCAGTTTCTTGAGGTGGAAGGTTACATTGTTGATTTGAGTTTTTTTAAATTTTTTTTTACAATATTTCTATTACAACTATGTATTTCCCTCTAAGAATTGTTTTACTAGTGTTCAATAAATTCTGGTATATTGGATTTTTATTTTCATTCATATCAAAATATTTTCTAATTTTCCTTGTGATTTCTTCTTTGAACCATTGGTAGTTTATGAGTGTGTGTTTAATTTCTACATTTGTTAATTTCTCAAGCATCTTTTTGTAGATTTCTCATTCCATTGTGTTTGGAGTACTTTGAACAATTTTACTCTTTTAAAATTTATTGAGGATTATCTTATGGATTAGCACACGTTTCAGGTACACTTGAAAATAAGGTATATTTTTCACTTGTGGAGTGTAATGCTGTAGACATCTCTACACGTCTCTTGTCTTAATAATGATTTTCTTATAAAACTTAAATTGTTTTTAGAATTTTTTGGTTTTTTTAAAGAGAGACAAAAATAGAAAAAAAATCAATTTTGTTGTTCTACTGAGTGATGCATTCACTGGTTAATTCTTGTATGGGGATCAAACCAGCAATGTTGATGTAGTGGGCCAACACTCTAATCAACTTAGATACCCAGCCAGGGCTGAAATAATTTTAAAGTTGTCAATTTATACAGTACATCAGTCATTTGATTACTTGTTCCATCCATTAGTGAAAGTGGAGTATTCAGATCTCCAGCTTTTAATGTTTCATTGTCTATTTCTTCATTTCTGTCTTTGTTTCATGTATTTTTGAATCTCTGTTAATTGTACATATGTTTATAATTGTATGTCTTCCTGATGGATTAACTCATCATTATGAAATGTTCTTTATCTCTATTAAAATTTTGTTTTAAGATCGACTTTATCTGATATTATTATATCTATTCCAGTCCTCTGTCTGCATCATCTATATTATTCCATCATTTTACTTTCATCCTCTGTATCTTTGAAAGTAAAATATGTCTTCTGTAAACATCATGTAGTTGGTATTGATTTTTAAAAACAATTCAATCTGGTATTCTTTGCCTTTTGATTAGATTATTTTATTTAATCCTACTTAATGTTATTAATAGGTTAGATTTATCCTTACTATATTCCTTTTGTTTTCTATGTGCTTTGTATCATCTTTGTTCTTCTGTTTGTCGTTTACATTTTTCTTTTATATTAAGTAGATTTTTTTTTCTAGTGTAACACTGTAGTCCCTTTAATTTTTAAAATTACAGTTTTTAAATTGTTTTCCTATTAGTGGCTTTATGGCTTACCATATGCATAATAAATTATGGAAATATACATTATCCTGACTTAATTACAAGTACCAGATAGAAACTTTATTCCTACATAGTTTCATTCTCCCCTCCCCCTTTTATGCTGTTGTTAAAGATACTGTATTTATGTGTGAAACAAAGTCAATGATACACTATTTAAATTATTTTATGTAATCTTTAACACCTTTTTAAAAAAGTTGAAAGAACAAATACATATTTGAGTTTTTTTTTAGTAATTTTCTTTATCACTTCTAAGTTTCTTCATTTGTTTCTCTGAATTTGAATTGCCACCTGGTGTCATTTTCTTGCTACAGTACAGCTTTGGTGACATCTACTTCCTCATGCTATTAACTTTATCAGGGATTCTCAGACTTTTAGATTTCATAGGATAAGATTTCAAATTTATTTTGTGATAGACCAACTTTTATTTTGTAAGTTTGGACATCAAAAAAAATATCCAAGCAACTATCCTTTACTATCATCATCATTTTTAAAAGAAAAGCATATTTTTACTATCCCTTCTTTTCCTGCCCCTTTCAAATAGGAAGGTTATAATCCCAGAGACAGAACAATCCTTCCTGAAGAAAGACAATTAGAAATGTTTAACTAAAAATTTTGGAGCAGACTGATAAACTTCATCAGAGATGAGCGTTTGGGTTTATGTAAATAACAATGTCATCATTATTAACAACAATGACTAATTTTATTTAATCAATATTATGTGTGAGTCACACTGTTCTTAATCACTTTATGTATATTAACTAGCATAATCTAGGAAGTAGATAATACTTTATCATTATAGAGTGGAGAAACTGAGGCACAGAGAGGTTGGGGCACTTGACTAAGGTTCTTCAGTAGCAGAGTCAGGAGTCAAACCTCAGAGTTTTGGCTCCAGCATCTGTACCCCAAACTGCTATAATAAGCTATGGCAGGCTGGCTGAATGTGGCCCTAGACTGTGCTGGTGAACAGAAGTAACCCTCACTCAGACATTAGTTTTGTTTGGGATAGTTAAAAATGAGATTCCCAGATGTGTCCCAGAGAGAGGAACTTAGACCTTGATTTTGTGGGTGATAGGCTGAATCAGGCAGTAGTGACCCCTTTATGCACATTGAACCAGAGAGCGTACTGGCTGTACAGAAGTATTAATAGAACAAGGTAGGTTTATTATTCAGTCAGCTGCAAAACCCAAAAGTTTGAGTATCATTTTTGACACTCTCTCACCCTCATGACCTGTCAGCCACTGAGGTTTGTTGATTCACTCTTCCAAATATATTTCATATTTATCTATTTCTCATTTTCTTTGGTGACATACAATTGAGGCCATTATCATGGCTTGCCTAGCTTATTTTAATGGTCTCCCAAACTAGCCTTCCTGCTTCTAGTCTTGTTTTTCTTGAATCCATTTATTCTGCACACTGACCAAATGGGTTTTCTAAATAAAAACCTAGTAAGGTCATACCTCTTTTTATAATCTTTAAATTGTTTTCTTCTGCTTCAGAACACTTCTGATAAACACTGCAAGGCTTCCTATTCTTCTTCGTTCTCTGTTTATTCTCTCTTTCTTTAATCTCCAGCCATAAAAATTTTCTTTTTTTTTTCCTTTATCTTCACCCAGGGACATGCGCATTGATTTTAGAGAGAGGGGGAGGGAGAGGGAGGAAGAGAGTGAGAACGAGAGAGAGAAACATTGATTGGTCATCTCCATATGCGCTTCAACTGGGGACTGAACCCGCATCCTAGGCATGTGCTCTGACCAGGAATCGAACCTGTGACCTTTCAGTTTACAGGATGGTGCTTCAAACAACTGAGCCATACCAGACAGGGCAAAAGTTCTGTTTTCTTAAAATGCTTTTTAAAATAGCTGTTTGTTGAATAAGTACACAAAACTTCATCTTACCAAGATTTTACGATATAATCACAAAAGTTTTAACAGTTTCCTAGGACTTTCGTAACAGTGCTACAAACTGGGTGGCTTAGGGCAACAGAAACTTATTATTCATGGTTCTAGGGGCTAGCAGTCTAAAATAAAAACATGGGCAGGGTTGGTTCTTTCCGAGAGCTGCGAGTGAGAATGTGTCCCATGTCTCACTCCTGGCTTCTAGTGCTCTCATGCTTTGGCTTATCCATAGTGTCCTCCCTGTGTCTTCATATCATCTATCCTCTATGCATATCTCTGTTCAAATTTCCCCCTTTTATAAGGACACAATCATATTGGATTAGTGGCTGCCCTAATAACCTCACCTTATCTTGATCATCTGCAAAGACCCTATTTCCAAATAAAGTCACGTTTATGGCTACTGGGGGTTAGGACTTTATTTTTTTTAGAGAAAATTCAACCTATAATAAAAATATCTTTTCAGATATAACCCATTTTAGGAACTTTGAACATAGATAAAGGCAATATCATGAACAATTCTTCCATCTTAAATGACTGTTGTTGACATTTTGGTGTGTTTTCTTTTGTTCATTTGTGTAAGCACGGTAGGAATCTTTATCAGGAGTGTCATTAGAACAGATATCCTTTCTCCAGCCAGTCTGTCAAGGACGTTTGACTTCGCAGTCTGCCCTCAGCACTCAGAACAGTGCAGGGAACGCAGAATGAGCTCATTAAACAAGTGCTGTCAGAATGAAGGGCTGTACACCAATCATCACCAGAGAAGTGGAGGTGTGTCTTCACTCTGGCCAGGGACCTCCACTGCAGTGGCAATAGTGTGGAAAGAGTGCCTGCGTGACACGGATACCCTGCTTCTTTTCATACTGCTGCTTCTGGATACCACCCCGAAGCCTTTTATGAAAGTTATATACTTTTCCAAGAAAGAGATAGTACTAATATTTTTATCATTTTAGCTATCAAAATAGTTAGGCTATTTTGGACTCAATGAAAATGAAAATTCAAGAAAAGTGAAGGCTGGTTGGGACAGTAAAGGGACGATTATATTTTTCTAGGCCCATTTTCTTTCCTAGTTATGCACTTAAGAATTTTTTTCCTTATTTTTCTTGCTCTTTTTTTCCTCCTTGTTCTTTGTTTTCTTCTTTTTCAGCCATGTACAGATGACACAGTCATCTCTGATTGTGCTTTCAAACGCCTGAGGATCAAACTTGCCAAGGACAAACACATGAAAGTGCAATGGAACTTGAGAGGGGGCTGGATTTCCTTGGGGGCAAATTGGGGCAGATCAGAGTCCTGACCTGTGGAGGGTCTTTTGTATGGAGGAATAGACCGCCCTTAGGCAGGCAGTAGGGGTGTGTGTGTGGGGTGACTTTTCCAATCCCTGTTCAAAATGACCTAAAGTGTTTATCTGTGATGGTGTTGAAACTTCGTGTGGCTCATCTTTTTAACAAATACAGGGTGGGCAAAAGTAGCTTTACTGTTGTAATACAATGATTGATAACTAATACAAGAAGAAACTCTGCATTTCCTGGGCTCGCAACTGTAAACCTACTTTTGCCCACCCCTGTACATTGGAACCCTTATGCCCGTGAGAAACTGTATACTTACTATACCACAAAATTGCTTCTCAGTATTTTTGGTTGTCCAGCACTGAACATTCCCAAGCACTTCCCACCCCAAAAGCTGGAAGGGCCAGACCTTGCTTTTCTCTAGTCTCAAAAGCTGAGCTCCAATGTACCACACCTCCCAGCATGGAAGAGCTTCCATCTCTTGGAAAGCTTGCTTTTTGGGAAGCTCTCTCTCAGAACCTAGCCACCACGCTGAGAGAAGCCCAAACCACATGAAATGGCCATGTGTAGTTGTGCTGGTCGGAAGCCAGGATAACTGCCAGCATGTGAGCGAGCCACCACCCTTCAGGTGACAGCAGCTGTAGGTGACCTCTGTTTGCAGTGTATGGGAGGCCCTGAGTGTGAAGTGCCCTGCTGACCCCAGGCGACACCTAGCGCTGAGAGGGAGAGTAATGAAGTCTTTAAGCCACTAAGCTTGGGGGGTGATTTGTAGGTTGCAATTGATGAGAGTGCCTCTCCTTCCGGCTATAAGGCCTGGGCACATGACTCATCCAGTGGGCCCAGGCTTTAAATCTAGAACAAATAACGGAAATATGGAGGGACAGCAGAGAACTCCTGAAAGAAGTTGCCCAGGGTAACAGTAGTGATGGTGTCAGCTGCACCGGGCAATGGCTGGTGTTGGCAGTGGTGCCTTCCCTGATGGTTTTCGTGGTATCATTTTCGGCTCTGTTCTGGCTTTTCACTCTCCCTTGCTCCTACCTATTTTCTGAGCTTGATTTTTCAGACTTTCTGGGGGTTGCATGAGCTACTCTATATCCTCTCATTGAATTATTCTGCTCAACTCAGCCAGGGCCAGTTTCTGTTGTGTACAACTAGTAACCCTAACTGATAAGGAACCAGATTATTATTCTTTGTCCTGTTTGGGAGTGGCTGTAGAATTGGAGGCACAATCTATTAAATCCCATGAGCATTTTCAACCTCTAAGGGCAAATTTGATGTTTTAGAAGTGCCTCAAAACTATTGAGAGGAGACATCATGATGGAGTGAGGGGAAAAACCAGCCACTGAGCCTGGTAGGAGTGAGGAGCTGCATGTTGTAGCCCCAGAACTGCCACTAACTCCCTGTGTTGATGTTCAGCATCTTGCTTCCTCTCTCTGTGCTGTTTCCTTATCTTTACAGGTGAGAATTGGACGATACTAGATAATTCCTAATATTCCTTCTAGCTCTGAGGTTTTCCAAGGTTACCCCCATTGTTAATTTTAAGCAGATGTTTCCTCCAGACATTGTCAAGAGAAGAGATCCATGTGATCCACTCTGGACCCCACAACCCACAGAGTGACCCTGGGGAACTGGCCAGAGCATACTACAGATGCTCAGTAAATAATTTTGAATGAACAGCTGAGTGGTACTCTCCTGGGTGCTGGGGTTAGATATAAATAAACTATGATTCCAGAGAGGCACAGACAAATACAACGCAGTGTGATACATTTTTATTAGAGACTTGAGCCAAGAGCATTGGTAACACATAGAAAGGGAACACACCAGTGAACTGCCCAAAAGCTGTGTGTGGTTGTGTTTGTGTATGTACGTGTGCGAGTGCATAAATGCTAGGAAGGGAAGTTAAGGGAAGCCTTCATAGGCGAGGTAACTTTATGTTGGAGAAGTAGATGAAGGGAACTCTAGGCAGAGGGAACATGAGAGCGAAAGCACCAAAGTCTGTGGAGATGTTTGGAGAACCACCACCAACTCGCTGTGGCTAGGATGCAGGCCTCCTGGTGAGACAGGGGGTGGGAAGCATGGGGAAGTAGGGCAGGTCTGGATCATGAGGGGCCTTCTAGACAAGTTAAAGAAGTTACTCCCATGGGCAATTGGGGGCCATAGACATTTTTAAACATTAAATGTTACTTGATGAGATCAAGCCCCAGGGGTGACTTTTGGCCAAAATGCTGACAGACAGGGAAAATGTCTTCTCTCCCGTAACCAGAAAGAGGAGGCATTTTTTGGGTTATGTCTGGACAGAGGTTTGTAGAAGAACACACAAACTGCCTCTTTACCAGCCAGAGTTCAACTTTTGAAGCTCCAAGGGATTAGGTGCTTCATGGAACAAGATACCCAGTTTCTGTCAGAACAAGTATGTATTTTACTGGCTCTCTGTGAAGGTGAGACTGGGAAGAACATGAATGAATGTATCAAATAAAAAGCACATGTGGATTAAGTTGGTGAAAGGTGAAATTTCTCTCCTTCATGAATTAATACCTTTTCAAAAATTAGAAACTTTACAACTAGAGTGAGAAAGCCCTGAAGACCTTTGAGATGTTTTTGAATACTAAAACATCCATATATGCATGGTCAGAGTGATAAAAGACATGTTTTCTTATTGGAATGCATTGACAATGTAAAAGGCTTCCTTTGTTATATTTAAACTTGCATGTCAAAAATTATTCTCTGCATACAATTTATTCTCTATTCGATGTTACTGTGCAGTGATGTTGATATAAAGTGAGACAGGACACTTTTAAGTTCTAAGCTATGATTGTTGGACAAGAATCTTGACAATGCCAGACTAATCTCTTCTGATTGGGGCTGTATTGATATGGGCTGACAACATAAACCCATGCTGGAATATTCTAATCCATCACCTGGCATATGAGGCATTTTACCTTGGGCTTTATAGGAAGAGAATCCATTTGCATCTGTATTTCAAAGTGAGTTTTTCTATTTGTATGAATGTTCCAACTTGCCATCATCTCTTTATATGGAGGGATCACAACAAGCAGTCTTGAAATTAAAGAAACAGCAACATGTTTGTATAAAGGTGTCTGCACTTTCATTCAGAACCACAGTCACCCTTGTTGTCTTTGATATCTTTCCTTTGTGGAAGGCTTCTCAACTTGATCTCCATCACATGAAAAGTCTGGGCCAGGATACAAATCTTCACACAATGGTCCTTGCCATAATAAAGAGTCTCCTTAAACAGTCCTTTGTTTCTTGGTGGAAATGGAGGAAAGCAGGCATTATGGAGTAGAAACAAGTCACCCTGCATGTTCCCTGTCAAAGTCTGATCTGCAGAATTCATGAGCATAATGAAATGGTGGTGGTTCCGTGCCTTAAGTATGGGGAGATGTGTTATTTAGTAATAGATAAGCAGAACAGGTATTATAATAGGTACCTGGACAACCTTGAATAAGCTATTTAACATTAAAGCTCAGTTTCTTTATCTTTAAATGGGCATTTGTACACACACATAATTATGCATCATATGTACATGGATATATTGTACAATTAGTTTTCCTTATTCATGGTAGTTCTGTTCTGTAAAGTCACTACAAACAATGAACCTTTAAATATTGAAGAATTCTTTTCCAGGGGAGGTAGAGGGTCAGGTTCCTGAGAGTCTCTGGTCACAATATTTTCATCAACCAGTCAATACATAACCTGTTTTTTAAGTGTTTATTTACATTTATTTATGTCAGTCTGCCTTTCCCATGAGCCTAGGAAATTTGAAAGCAAAGCCTATAGTTTAGCCATTGTTAATATTCCAAAGCATAGAAAGTACTCAGCTCTTAGTTCTTTCTGGGCTTTATTTTGTGTGTTGACTCAGTCCCGACCCGTCCTGTGGGCATCAGCTGATGAAGTCTGTGGCCAATGACCTTGGATTCCATATCTCAGGTCCCTTAGGCCTTGCAGTTCCATGCTGCTGAACTGGCCCTCCTTCAGCTTTCGCTAGCACACTATATACCTCTTGATCATGGCAGGTCAAGAGAGAGACTGGAAGACAAAACTTTATTTCAGAACTGCCCCCTCCCTTTCTAAAAAAACAGGGGACCTAAAATTTTTACTTTGCACTCAATTCCAAAAGTTGTATAGCAAGTTCTCGGTTTGGGGAAGGGATAGATGAATGAATGAATGGGAAAGGACAGCTCTGAATGCAGACCCCAAGCCACCACATCTTTCTGACCCCCGTTTGGGTGTTGAGTGACTTGACTTTACAGGAGCCCTAACTCAGTTCTTGCTTTACAAATGAGAACAATTACAATAGTCATTCCAGTTTACCTGAAAAATAGAAGACAGAGCCAATGTCAGAGGTCCCAGCTCCAGAATTCACTCTGCTGTCAACTCTGGAGACACCTCCATAATCCTCTATGGCCTGGGTGGTATACAAAACACAAGGTTAATGCAAACAGAAAGGAGAGCTATTGATTTAGTGCATCAAATGTGTTAAATTGTTCCCTTGTAGTCTAAGGGAGTTAATACATGTTCCAAAGAAGGCAATTTGCTGACCAGCAATTCAGAGAGAAGAATTTGGAATCAGAAGACATAAGCACTGGAGTGGGTGATAGAGGGGGAGCCTGAGATTATATGGCCCAACTCTTAACAGACAATGAAACTGACTCAAGAGGCGACGTGACTCACACAAAGTCACTCAGCTACTTGCTTCCAGATGGACTTGATTCAGGTTTTCTGACTTCAAGGCCAATGCTTTTCTAACTCTCCTGTCTCTGAACCCAATAACTAATAAAAGTGACCATAAATCTTGTGGCAAAGAATTCACTTGACATTTGTATAGTGCTGTATATTTGTAACTCAGAGTGGTGTTTTCTTTTCTTTTTCTTCTTCCCCCTGGACAAGAAACTTCAGTGGCCTAATATTTATGCAGACCAATGTTTTTTTTGAGGATGAAATTTATGAAGCATACGAAATTGGCCCCCATCAACAGGGTTTCCCAGCTTGGATCTGAACACAACCAATGAGAAATATAGCCTCCTCATCTTGAACAGTGACTGTTCCAGTCTTATACAGGCAGCAGGACACGGGCACAGTGAGCTCACTGGGTGCTTGGAGCAGGATGTGAAGGACTTGCTGGAAGGGGCCAGGTGAGAGCTGAGGAAACCACATGCCTTCCTGCAATAGTAATACAAAAAAAAAAAAAGAAAAAAAAAAAAGAAAAAAGGACAATGTTCTGTCAAATTGTTCCCTTTCAATATGGTATATTTATTATAATCCAGGGTAGTTTTGCTTGCTGTGTAGGGCCAATACTTTCCCCTATTAGGTCAAAGTAAATCTTTGGAACTATGAGAAGAGCCTGAGGAATCCAAATGGGAGAGAGTGGATAGATGATAGATGATATGGTAGCTCAGAGCACTTGGCTAGGTGTTAAAGTGAGACATGAAGTGGAGTGGATTATTTTTCCCAAAAAGTGGTCTCGCCGCCAACTGTGTCAGTTAATAAGTCTCTAGCTACTTCTGGGATCTTCAATGAGATGGAGACATTTGCTTAGACATAAGAACACTGTATCGTTGTTGGACTTATTTTTGGGATGAGACTTGGAAGGAATTGTGTCATACCTCCAGTGTACTGACCAGGAGTTTTAGGGTTAGCTGGTTCCACTATGAGCCCCCCTCAGTGCTCCCCCGATTCCTCTCCATCATTTAATGCCCTGTGCCTGCTGTATGTATTGCACCCTAGATAGATCTTTAGAGTGCTGTAACTTGCAGGAGGCTTGGGTCCTGTTGATCAAGTTCCTCATTTTACAGATAGAGAAACTGGGAACCAGAGAAGTTTAATCACTTATCCCAAGGGACCCACTTTGTTGGTAGTAGGTCTGGGAGTAGAACCCATGTTTCTTTCATCTATGCCATCGTACTTGGACATATGCCTATTACATAAATTATAATAATTTCAGGAGAAACTCTTCAAGTAGCAAATTTAGCTTTCAGGACTCGAATTTAAAATAATGCTTTGGAAGACTGTTCCCAATGGTTTCCCATGAACTCTGGTACCTGACAGCCTCAATACCCTTTGGATCCATGTCATAGGATTACTGTGGATGTGAAATGGACAAGTGATGTGGTTTATTGATTCTTCAGATAATAGAAAGCAGCAATATATTTTCAAGGGCAGGATCTTGTGTTATGTATTATTAACATCCCAGTGCCTAGCATAGTGCCTCACATAAAGTAGTTATTTAAAGGATTCAGGGATTTCTGGGCAAGATCAGCAGAAACTCTTGTCTGTCACATTTATGCTACTTAAATACTGTTGACCAGAGAAAATGCTATTGATCACAGTATATCAGAGTAAAGAGAACATCAGAAAATATTGCCTTGCTGCTTTTTGATCTTGGAAAATTTACTTAAATTTTTTGAACTTGAGCTCCCTTACCTATAAGAGAGTTAGATTAGAACACTAAATTTTTTTCCTGTGCTAACATTACATAATCCACCCCATCCCCCCAAAACCCAAATCCCAAACCACAGACTTTTAAATAATAAGAATTTTTATTGAGACATTATATATTCATGCATATGTCTTTGTCTTGTTCTGTAGACATAATATATGGGAAAGTAGTTTTTAGTTCTGAAAATCAAAAGCACATGGGTTTATGTGACTTTACAATTGTATAGGCTAATCATTTCTTTTTGGCCTAATGAACTACAGTAACAATACCACCATGAAAATCAAAAGTTTTTTAGTAGCTATAGAGAAAAAAAAACCCAAGAAATTGTCAACTAAATTAATATGAGATTTGAGGATGGTATTTGTTTAGTTTTAAAGGAACATTATGTATATTTGGAACCCCCACAATTTACTCTTATGTCTGCCATAAACCCACTGTATAATAACAACCAAGATACCATATTGCTTATTGTGTTAAAGCTGAAGCTACTGTAACTTGCATTCAGGGTGTTGGATTGGGCTCCAGCTCCAGAAATTGATTTATAACTTGGAGTGAAAGCACGAAACCACATGGAGTGTTGTCTGAGAATAAGTATGACCAATTACACCTGTATTCTTTAAAGCAAATGCTACTCAAATCTCAACTCAGCATACTTTTATTCTCAATAGTATTCAAAAGATATCACTCATATACTGCTTCATGGAAAGAATTCATTTAAGGGGAATTGACAACACTTTGCTATATTTCTCCAAAGTCCAAGCAATAGGGGTACAGGAATCAGACACTCTTAGGAGTGGAAAGAGACCATTTAGTTCAGCCTTTTTATTTTATAGGTAAGAAAATAGAGATCCAGGGAGGTTAAGGGACTTGCTTAAAGGCACACAGCTAGTTTGAAATATTGTCAGGACCAAAACACAGGTCTCCAAACTCCTGGTCCAGGACTCTTTCCTCCACATCCCTGAACTCCTTATGTAACCATTACTTAGATCCCGAGGTGTGTCAGCCATTTATTGTTTCCTATATGCTGAGAGATGTGGTGAGCATTTTACATGCTTCAAGTAATTTAATCCTCAAAAGAACTCATTTAAGCATTGAGAAACGGGCTTAGAGTGGTTCCTAACATGGTTACGAAGTCGTGGGATCAGGGTAGAAATTCAGGTAAGTTAATTTGGAGCCTAAGCTAGGGTATATAGGATACTCAGTTAAATTTGAATTTCAGATGAGCAAAACATAATTCTTCTTTTTTAGTACATGTAGTGTGTCCCAAATATTGCATGGTGTAATTGAAATTTAACCAAGCAGCTTATGTTTTTATTTACTAAATATGGCAACTTTAGCCCGAGCTACCCCAGCATTCTCTACCCCATGATTGTTTCATCTCCTTGAGAAATATGCTAGGTTTATTCTTTTGCTGCCATTTCTCTGACCCCCATCATATATTGAAATTAAAATCATCCTTTGTTTCTAACATTTTGATTTCTTATAGTTAGAATTTTATCTAAGTCTGCCGAGAGCTTGTGCTAAGAAGAGATCTGATTGGGAGTAAAATGGGATAGAATGTTTCTGGGCATAGGATTTCACAGGTGCTAGTCTTAGTACTGAGAACTGCTGTGCAAGCAGTTTTCTATTATTAGTTGGGTGCTTTCATTCCCTGGATATGAGGATATAATTTCTAGTTTTCCACTGGATTTACTTTTCCTCCTTGTTTTCCCTGAGATAACACTATTTAATGTAAATTAGGCCCATGACCTATTATGTTATTTGGTTTTACTCCAGGACTTGGAGCTCAGGGTATCAGTGTAACAGAAATCTTTAGGTTAGGCAAAGTAATTGAAGACTCTGATCCTTTGTGTCCTGAGGAATGCGTTTTCCCAGATGCGGGGGAGAAGAATTTTCTTCTTGTCTCCTCTCTCTTCAAGTCCACCTTGTACTGGCATCTACACTGAGTCAAAAGCCAATGCAAACATGTCTCAGGAATGCAGGGAGGTTTCATCACTAGAAACCTTTAGATATCCTCTCCACACACCCCATCATCTCAATAGACATAAAATGAGCATTTTTTAACATTCAACACCAATTCCCATTAAAAGAAACTGTAATCTAAAAGTAGAAGGAAGCTTTCTTGGAAAAAAAGAGTATATTATAAACCTATAGTCAGCAACATACTTAATAATGAACATTAGAATCATTCCCATTAAAGTCAAGAGTAAGGCAAGGATTTAACATTTTTCTGGAGGTACCAGTCAGTACGGTGAGTGGGGGAAAAAGTAATCAGGTATGAGAAAAAACTGCATTTAGACATCTCCTAATTGTATAGCAAGAAAATACTGGACAATCAATTGGAAATTATGAGGATTAATTAAAGGGAGTTCAGGAAGATATCCAGAAATATGCAAAAACTGATATATTTACTATGGTTACTGTGTATAAACTGATAACATCTTACATTTTAACAGTAACTATCTAGAAAAATGAACAGAAAAAAACACATTCCAAATAGAAAAAATTCCTCAAATATCTTGGAATAACCTGGAGATGGAAGAATGTAAGGCATATGTGCAGAAAATGATACAAATTTCTAGGACAAAAGGTCTGAATAAAAGACGAAACGTACATTTCCAGATGAGAATACTATATAGATGTTCATTCTGTTCAAAGGAAGCGTTAAACCACTCCCCCACAATCCCAAGAGGGTTCTTTATGTAACACTGTGAGCTAACATCATAAACTTGTTCAAACCAAAAAGAAACGTAAACCAACTCAGGAGGTATGTAAATTAAAAGCAACAGTGAGGTGCCTATCCTATATCAGATGGTGACAGAGTTGGGGGAGTAGAAACGAGAAATCATATGCAGTTTATGGAATTGTAAACTGGTACATACCTCTTCAGGGGAAAGGCTAAGAGAGTAAACCCCGACAGAAAATCCGGAGCCGGAGTCCCTAAGGCGGTTTGACGTTGTAGTCAACACCGGCAACTCCTGCGGCGCACCTGAAGCCAAGCTGTATTGACTCCGTCTTTCCCTTGGACCCTTCAGCTGCGAAGAGAGGGGGGGTCTGCTACATGGGCAACAGCAGATCCTCCATATCATCCTGCCCAGGTTCTGTAGCTTCAGCGTCACTGGAGAGGACACTCCAGCGTCATCGCAAGATGTCGATTCAACACGGGAGGAGACAGATACCATGTCACTCCCGAGTCGGACTGCACAACCATTCTCGGTGGTGCAGATAGACTCTTAAGAAGCTACACCATCGTCTCTCGAGACGGACGGCTGCCGAACTGAACCGAACATACTCTTTTTGGAATTCAACTTGATTGGGGCTCTTAAAATTCAAATGTGTGAGAAAAACTGGATATTCACATTTAAATAAAGAAATTCTTACACCACTATCTTCCACAATATCCAAAAGTCTACCTAAAATCCATTAAAGAATTAAATGTAAGACCTGAAACTATAAAATTAGAAGAAAACATAGGGAAAAAACTCTTTGACATTGGTCTGGGCAATGACTTCTTGGATATGACACAGAAAGCACAAGCAACAAAAGCAAAAATAAACAAATGGACTAACTCAAACTAAAAAGCTTCTGCACAGCAAAAGAAACAACAAAATAAAGAGGCGACCTACAAATGGGGGAAAATATTTGCAAACCGTCTATCTGATAAGGGGTTAATATCCAAAATACTTATGAATCTCCTACAACTCAATAGCAAAAACCCTCAAATAATTCAATTTAAAAAGGGACAAAGGATGTTTTTCCAAAGAAGACATACAGATGGCCAACATGCACAAGAAAAGGTGCTCAGCATCACTAATGATCAGGGAAATGCACATAAAAATCACAATGAAATCACCTCACACCTGTTGGAATGACTAGTATGAAAAACATAGAAAATAAGTGTTGGCAAGGATGTGGAGAAAACGGAACCCTTATACATTATTAGTGTGAGTGCAAATTGGAAAGTAATAGCCACCATGGAAAGTAATTTGAAGATTCCCCCCCCAAATATAACTACCATATGATCTAGCAATCCCATTTCTGGGTATATAGTGAAAGGAAATAAAAACAGGATCTGAAAGAGGGATCTGCACTTCTATGTTCATTGCAGCATTATTTACAATAGCCAAGACATGGAAACAACCAAAGTGTTCATCAACAAATACACTGATAAAGAAGATGTGGACATACACACACAGGCACACACACACACAGTGGAATATAGCCATTAAAAAAGGAAATCTACCATTTGTGATTAAATGGATAGAACTTGAGGTCATTATTCTAAGTGACATAATGATCTCACTTATATGTGGAATTTCAAAACAAAACACAAACCCCCTCAAGACTCTGATAAACAGAATGGTGGTTGCCAAGGGCTGGGGCATTGGGAGAAATGGGAAGATGTTGGTCAAAGGGTAAAAAGTTCCAGTTATAAGATGAACAAGTTCTGGAGATCTAATATACAGCATAGTGACTATAGTTAACGATACCATATTATACACTTGAAAGCTGCTAAAAGTAGACCTTAAATATTCTTGCCACAAAAATTGTAATGATGTGACATGATGGATGTTAACTAATTTCATTGTGGTAATCATTTTGTGATACATATATACATATCAAGCCATTACATTCCATACCTTAAACTCACACATTGTTATATGTCAGTAAAGCTGGAAAAAAGTTGGGGTGGGGAGCTCAATATAAAAACTTCTATAGTAAGAGAAAAAGATGTAAATATATGAGAAAAAAGCATGATACAGATGACAAGTTAATAGCATTAGAAAACTAAATGTTCATATATATGTGTACAGTGAATGAAAATGTGTACAAGTAGATGTGTAGAATAATTTGGAAGATTATATTCTAAATCATTTATAGTGGTTATTCTGAGTTTAGGAGCCTAGAGTGATGGGGACCAAGCTTTTTTCCCTAGATACTTATATATTGGTTGCATTTTTTCATAAAATTATTAAAAAGTGTGGAAATCAGAATCAACTCCTGTTTTATTTAGACGTTTGTGGTTTCAAGGATTGGAGTGGCAAGTTCCCCATACTTTAAGAATGAATCTGTGGCTAGTTTCTTTTAAGTATCATTTATGTCCTTGAACAGTGAGAGAGGTATGAAGAAATAAACCTGTTTTTAAACAATGACCATCCATTTAATATCAAATTAGTCTCTTTGATAACAACTTCTTGCCAGAGCCTGTTAAACAAACAGGAGCTTCATGGGTTCTTCTAGAAGCAGAAATAAGAGGGATGAAAGTTTCCCACAAACTCTTGGTGAACCTTGTAAAATATTGGTTATTCTGCAGGTTGAGAAAGTTGTGACTTCCATTTGTCTTTCATATTCTAAATATTTTCTGTGATTTACAGCATTCATTGCTTCCTTTTGCTGTCAAGGAAATGAAGGAAGCGCGTTTCAGTAGCACTTTGCTGAATGCACTTATCTCTAGCTACTGCTATAAATATGTAGTGATCAGATTCTCCCAGTGCCTGATAAATCAAGATATTTGGCCAGAACTTGATGTGTGTCCTGTGAAGAAACAGTCTCCTCCCCAAGTTATAGAGTGAGTTCTACAGTAACTCCCTTCCCTAGGGACAGAAAGTAACCAAAGGTAAATGTGGGTTTTAAAAATGCTAATTTCATGGCTTGATTTACAGCAGGCTGTGGAACATCTGTGTGAACTTCTGACTGGAGGGTGCAATTATGTTTGAGAGTCACTTACTGAGCACCAGCTATGAGCCAGGCAGTTTTTGTGCAAAGGCACATGGAAAAACAAGTCTTGGTTGCTTGCCCTCAGACAAGTCGTGAGGGAAAGAAGCCATATTTGGGTCTAATCAGAGGAGTGGCAATGAGTGGGCTTATGAGGAGAAATCCAGCTGACGAAGAACATAAGAATTTGATTTAAAATATTTGAATATTTCATGGCCTTCTCTAATCAAAATACTAGAATGACATTCTTGCTGTTGGTGTTTTGTTCCTTTTCTATGAGATTTTATTCCAACTCTAGGCATCATACAAGGTCTTTGAGCACTGACAGGAACTGAGCTTCAGTTATAAGCATTTTAGGAAAGTGTATAGCAACTCCCTCTCTACCAGCAACCCTGGATTTTCCCTACAAATTTCCTCTTCAACTGAATATGAGGAGTCATTAAAAAAAAGTTTTCCACAAACAGTAGGATAGAGTGCAAGTGTAGACATACTTAATGTATGAGCTAAGCACACTTAAGGCAGTTGTTCTTCAGCTGTTGCATGAATCAGAATTACCTGGAGAATTGATTCTGATTGTTGGGCCCCACCCCCCCAGTTTCTGATTCAGTCGGTCTAGGGCCCAGCAGAGAATTTGCATTTATAACAATTTCTGGAGGGGTACTGATGTTGCTGGTCTGGGGACCACACTTGGAGAACCACAGCCTTAGGGTGACTGTCTCAAAGAGAAAGATGATTTGTTTTAGAAAGAAAGCCAACAGTCTGATGTTCGTCAGCTTTAAATGATGTGCTGTGAGGATCATAGGTGGTCAGCTCAGCATCTTCCTTACTCCAGAAACACAAGCAGGAATGTCCATGATTGAATGTGCTGTTCAGACAGCCTGGGGCTGAATTTTGACTCTGACACTCAGTAGCTGTGTGAACTTGGGGATGTAACTTGATCCCTCTATGTCTGTCTCTCCATTTGTAAAATTTGATCTACAGTAGTTTCTATGTCAAAGGTACTTGTGAGGATTACATGAGTTAATGTATGGAAAGCAGCTAGTAAGAAGGCTACACATGACAATCACTCGACTGGTATTAGATGTTATTATTCTCACGCAAGTGCGGGGTTTTGCTGTGCAATAATGATCCAGGGGGGTTTATGTCTTAAATTTTAGTTAAATGCTTGTACTTGTGTAGGCAAAGTTTAGGTGCTCCCTCATATTGATAGGGATCTAGCCATATATTTCAATGTGATTGAAAAATCTACTCCCTTGAAATCCTTTTATCCCAAATACATTGTTTTGGCCACGCCTGCAAATCTTTCCAAAACCCCAAATTCACACTCAGGGGAAAGTTTGTTTTGGTTCTCCATTTTTCTGAATCTTTCTGTTGAGAATCCTTTGCTTTCTGTGTATCTCCTGAGAGTCCAAGGAACTGATTTTCCAAGTTTAACTGACATTTAAAATTTTCTAACTTGGCTGTTTTATACAAGAAAAAACATTATTATTCTTACTTATAACTACATGGAGGTTTCTGAATATCCCTAAAGGAAGAATGTTTTAAAATATAGGTTTTATCATTATTAAGGTATTGTGAGATCAGGAGGTAATTGAAAAGACAGTGACTCACAGTTCCCCAGAGGAGGGTGCACAGTACTTCAGGTAGGGCCACATGGGGAGCCCCAGGTTTGGTCAGGAGGCAGAAGGAGCAAGGGGAAACCATGGGTAACAGTTTTTACTGTGGTTTCCATAAAAAAGGCAAGGCAGGGTTTGAGATTGGCTAGTTGAATAATTTCAGTGAGCTCTGGGACAGAGGGGCTATTCCTTGTCTGATACCAGATGCTGGGGTGATTGGGACAGGTGGATAGTGGCTCAGCTGTGAGAACCTGTAAAGGAGGTGATTGGGTTTGGGCTTTGGATTGATCAGATTGCATAGGAAATGTGTGTTTCCTGGTGAGCTGTTTGCTATCTCTAGGAATTTGCTAACTCTGGAAGGAGGTAGTCCTTCCCTACTCATCAAGGTCACAGATGCCATCAGGAATACAGAAAACAAGAAAATATAGTTAATACAAAGAGGGAGTAGCAGAGTTGCCTTGAGACAAGGCTGATTGTGAGGGTCTCACTGGCTGGGTGACTCATACATGCTCAACAGTGTCTTGGGATCTGCTCATTAGGTTCTTTACTCTTAGAGACCTACATGCCATGGAGCAATTCAAGTTCATCTGAAACTGATAATACTATTTTATTAATGTCCATGAGGAAAGGGAGAGTCTTTCCATCCCTTTGGTCTAGAATTACCTGATAAAATGTAGGGATACCCAGTTAAATTCGAATTTCAGATAAACAGTGAAAAAATGTTTAGTGTAAGTATGTTCCAAATACTAAAACATTGTTCTTGTTTATCTGAGATTCAAATTTAACTAATATTCTGTATATTTATTTACTACATCTGATAACCTGACTCTATAATATTCTACCACCTATGCAGAGCTTGAAATATTTGTTGAAATAACGAACTCACAAATCCTACTTTAGATTGAATACTTTTGTTTCATCTATGCCTAATGCCTTTCTTGTGGAAAATTGACAATTAATACCAGTTTGCATATGTGTTCTTTTTTTTTTCTAAGCCTGTTGACTCTTGTACGGCCTAGTTCTCATAGTGTTTCTTCTCTCATACTTGAGGCTATTCCACAGCTCCCAGACCCAGATCCTGGGCCCAGTTAGGATTGGGAAGTTTAAGGATCTGTCAGAACTACATAGAAGTCTTGGCACCAAGTCGGACTTGCAACTTAAGTAGGTTAAGATGATCTCTCAATAACCTGTCCAACACCTCAGATTCTCTAAAGCTAAGGACTGAAATTCTTCTTGCAAAAGTTACCATAAATATTTGTGTTTCTAAATTCAATAGCCATTTCTTCAATATCACTCTTTTTTTTTTTTTTAGACCAATTCATTGGGACCTTAAATGATTTATAGGAATCCAAAGTTATCCAGCAAGGACTGGGTATTACCAAAAGAGGGCACTGATTGTCTGCTGCAGGACCACCTCACAGACATTCCTATGGGATTCTAATGTAAAGTCTGGCTAAGAAATTGACCTAATGGGATTCCTTGGGGTTTCATCCTTTCCCTCTTAATTCTCTCACCATGGTGATCTTGTTCATACCATTTTAGACTACTTACTCTCAAATTTACACCCTAGGCAGACCTCTTACCTGAGCTTCAGATTCACAAATCTGTGTATTTAGTATCCCTACTTGGAGGTCTTACAGATCTCTCAAAGGCAGCATATATACTTTGCTTTCCAAATCTCTCTCATCCTTCTAGTGTTCTCTAGCATGGAAATTGATAGTAACAATAATTCAGTTGTTCTGGAAGTCATTCTTTTTTTTTTTAATTTAATTTTTTGTTTTTTCAATTACAGTTGTCGCATTTTCCCCCCATTGCTCCCCGCACCTAGCCCACCCCTTCTCCCACAATCATATCCCTCCCCATTGTCCATGTCCATGAGTCATTTATACACATTCCTTGACTAAACCCTTCCCTTACTTATCCCCCTTCTCTCCCTTCCCCTCCCCCCTATTGACTGTTATTCTGCTCCTTGTCCTATTTCGTTCATTTGTTTATATTGTTCTTTAGTTTCCTGTATTAGGTGATATCATATGGTATTTTTCTTTCTTTGCCTGGCTTATTTCACTAAGCATAATTCTCTCTAGTTCCATCCATGTTGTCGCAAATGGCAGGAGTTCCTTCTTTTTCTCTGCTGCATAGTATTCCATTGTGTAAATGTACCACAGTTTTTTGATCCACTCATCTACAGATGGGCACTTAGGCTGTTTCCAGCACTTAGCTATTGTAAACAGTGCTTCTATGAACATAGGGGTGCATAAGTTCTTTTGAATTAGGGTTTTAGGATTTTTCAGGTATAATCATAGCAGTGGAATTGCTGGTTCAAAAGGCAGTTCCATTTTTAGTTTTTTGAGGTAATTCCATACTGTTTTACATAGTGGCTGCACCAGTCTGCATTCTTAATACTCTGCCCTAAGTCCTCACCTTTCATTCAGCAGGAAGTTCTCAATTCAGACTCCAAAAGATGCCTTCAGTCCATCCCTCTATCTCTATCTCAACTGTTTCACTTAATATCCCACCATCTGTCTCCTAAATGTTTTTCCACTTCTTGCCCTTCTCCATTTGATTCTCTCCCCCAAACAGCCACATTGTGGATTAATATGTGTCCCTCTTTTGTGTAACATTTTTCGTTGGCTACTCATTCATTGAGTCTGGAATAAAAGCCAAGCTTCTTAACATGTTCTTTGAGACCTTTCATGAGCTGGTCACTGCTGAACTCTTCAAGCCACTCTTCCAGTTATCATTGTGCCCTAACCATATTGATCTTGTTTTAACTCTTTAAACACACCAGGTGCTTTCCTACCCCAGGGCCTTTGTACTTGGTGCAGTGCTCTCTGGTATGCTTCCCTTTGCATGGCTAGCTCTGCCTCATCGTTTGCATTGCAGCTTAAATGGCGCTACCCCTGATCACCATTTCTAAGGTAGGTTTCTTTCCCCCCATATTCTCTACCTCAATGCCTTATTTATTGTTTTTCATAACACCAATGACAATTAATAATTATTTTGTCTTGTTTTCTTTAACTGGAATAACTTTCTTAGGTCAGGAACCATGCTTATTTTGTTCACTGCAGTACATCAAGTCCTAGTACAGAACTGGTTCCACAAATATTTTTGAATGAATTAATGAATGACATAGGACCTGCTTATTTTTACTATACCCTGCCGAAAATTTGGATTTTTGTCACTTAGTCAAACTTTGGTGCCTAAATCTTCATCTGCTTTCAGAACTCACCTGCTTATCTGCTTACTTACCTAGATCTTTCCAGAGTGAGGATAGTAGTTCCTGTTTTATGTTTAACCTGCTCACCTGTAATTGCTCATCTGTTAGATGTTATTATATTCCACTTACCATGCTGAACTTTCTGAAACTAGGTCTGCTTCCATTACATATATAATTTTTCTCTAAAATATATATATATTTTTGCTCTGGGCTGCTGCATTTAACTCTTCATGCCCAATTAAGTCATAGGAAATGGCAGATTAGATCCCTTTACTTTCTGGATAGATTAGAAATTCATCGTCATATACCTGCAGATGTGTGTAATTGTTGCTCTCCTTTCCAGTAAACAGATAGAGTAGATCTCAAGTTCACTTTAAAAAGTTTCTTAGTGAATAATTTTAAAGAAAAATTTATCACAAGTGTTATCTGTGGCACAATGCAAGCTGGTTTGGACAAGACTACATGAAGCTGACTGTTAAATAGCAAGGCAAAAAAAAATGTGTTTGTGTTTATGCTGCCTTGTTAAAACCTTGAAGGGATTTTTGCCATGCCTCCTTAGTGAGACCATAAAGTTGAGAGTAGGAGCTGTATTGTATAATTTGTTTTTCCGGAGCATTGCCAGCAATATACCACAACATTTTTATCCCCTTCAAAGATATTTGACTGAAGAGACCCCAGTCAATTAGAAATGGAGGGGAATGTGTCAGAATGGATAGTCCAAATATCAAATCATGGGGCCATTGTGGATACTGAAAACAGGCATGATACATTACTAATCAGTTGGTTTATGATAGTTTTTTAATAGGTAGATGAAATAATTATATCTACTTCCCAAAGAGGGGATCAGGAAAAACATGAAAGCACTTGAAATAATTGATGGGACCTGCTGTTAATAAAAAATAACATAGGGAAGACTTAGATAGAAGATCTCTAATGTCTCACTCTACTAGTACTGTAGACATACTTCTGTCTTTGACTCTTTGTCTGCGTTTACTTCTTTTCTTCCCTAAACCCACTGCTAGAAGGGTGGCTAAGGTACTTGAAAAAATTGATGGCAATCATGATGGGGAAATTTATTCAACTTCTACTAGCACAATTTTGACTATCTCCTTTGTTGTTCTGAATTTAATTTTAAAAGTAAAGTACAGTTGGTATCTAGTATTATATTAGTTTCAGGTGTACAACATAGTGATTTGACATTTATATACCTTATGATGTGGTCACCGCAAGTCTAGTAACCATCTGTCCCCGTACAAAGTTATTGTGATATTATTGACTATATCCCCTGCCCTGTAATCCCCGTGGCTTATTTACTTTATAACTAGAAGTTTGTCCTGAGGTTGTAATAGAATTGGGAAGTCATGCCTGTTGGTCTCTGGTTGGATGGTAGGGTGACTGACCAAGGGTCGTGGTTTCCCAGGACTGTCCCAGTCTTAGCACTTACAGTCCCATGTCTAGGAAACCCCTCAGTCCTGTGATGGCTGGGAACATTGCTGAACTTACTGGGTGGAAAACTGGCAGATCCTTGGGAAAATGGAAGAATGGATGAAATGAACACTGATATCCCTGTCTCATATATGTTTCTCTAAAGAATCTACCCACCTGCCTACCCCCTACCTTGTCTCAGAGCCCAATAAAAATAAGCTAACATATAATAATAATATAAATTTAAAAATGAAAAATAAAATTCTACTTGTATTATTTATTTATACCACCTTTCCATGCCCTTGCCCAAAATATTCTCTCCCCACCTTTTACCTACCTTGACAACTTTTATATTTAACATCCATCTGAGACAAGCTTTCTCTCACAGCCTTCAATATCTCCTCCTCTTCCCAGAAATTTACAATAGTTACTTCTTTTTCTTTGTACCTCCTTCTAGGGCACAAATATATATATATTGCATTAGGAATATGAGCCAGTTTACTTTGGTCTGTTTAAGTCTTCCCAGCATTAGGGACCCACTCACTGAAGGCAAGAGGGCAGAAATTACGCTTGTAAGTACCTGCTGCCTTCATGTCTCTGCTCTCAGGAGCATCCAATATTCTCTTTTTCATAGTGGATGGGTAGAGGGGCAGTAAAAGAGTACCTTCATGAGAGCCATTCCGGGGTTACAAGATGTAGAGAAAGAAGGCAATTAAATATGAAGCTTATGAGACTTTTATGATAGATCAGACTGCCCGCTGGGCTTGTCTTCTGCTTGGAGGGCTCTAACAGGAAATTGGGCACTGCAGACTCACATGGCAGGAGAGCACAAGAAGAGTATTTAATGTAGCTCTTTGACATGTGGTTTGAGAGCACCAGAGTGCAGGTACTACTCTATGAGTCTCCCATTTCAATGGCTCCTATGATGTTGGAATGCAGCATTAGGTTTCTCCAAATTTAGAAGGCAACTGTGACTGATTTCTTGATGTTTGAAGACAGTGGGCTGTTTCAGTATAATGGGAAACAAAGAGCTGTCAGCAGCAGGGGTTTATCTGCCCCCTAAAGTCTTCCACAGACTTCCATTGTAGCATTAATCACATTGGTTTATAACTTATTTTATACTCAAGCTTCATATCAAATCTGTGTGCTCCTAGGTCCTCAGCACCAAAAAGAGTTCCTAACAAATAGTAAGCAGTCAATAGATATTTGTTAAATTGAAATGAATGTGTAAATTGCTGGTAATGACTCAGTATTATTGTAGATTTGTACTATATATTATGGGATATGGTCCTAAAGTAATACAAATCTCTTAATCACCATTGACATCACAAAGAAGGCAAGCAGACACACTGTCTCTTGAAAAATCCAGTACAGATATACTTTCTTTCCCTACTTGGGTTAGAGCAATTCTTTGACTGGACAGAATGAATTACTTTGCTTGTGTTTTAGGGATATTTGTGCAGGGTTCAGATGCTGTATTTTCAAACATGAGGATTACACTTAGGTTGGTATGCTGACACAAAGAGAAATATATGGGAACTAAGAGAAGACAACAGGAGATTCCCATCTCATGTTGCGCTTCTAGTCCATGACATCTAAGTGAAAGGTGTTGCAGATAGAATTAGACTTTAGCAAGTAAGTTGAAATAGTATAAGCAAGAATACACACATATCTGCTGTTTTTTACACTGCTCAAAATCTTGTGCCAAAAGAATTCTAATCATTTCTTTAAGAATGTATTTACTTATTTTTGAATAGGAAATACAGTCACTCAATTAAAAATTCAAAAGGTATGACAAGGCATACAGTAAAAAATCTCTTTTCCACCCTTATAGCCAATTGTTTCTCCTCAACAGGTATAAACATTATTTGATGTTTCTTATGCATTTTTTCAGAGATATTTTATACATACATATATCTAAGCATCTTTAGTAGATTTTTGTCTTCTGCTCCTTTTAGACCTCATCAAATTTATCCATCCATCCATCCAACAAATATTGTTGAGAATCCATGATGTACCAGACACTGAGCTAGGTGTTAGGATAAAATGACGAGTAAAAGCAAACATATCTCTTGCCTTTATGAGACGTAGAATCAACTCAAGGGACAGAGAATTACAGAATCTGCTCAAGGGAAAGAGAATTACAAAATCATAACAAGTGTCACATTGCAGACAAATTCTATGGAGTTATACTAGGTACTATGGGAGTCTAGATTAAGATGACCTGATTTAGCCAGTGAGGTCATGGATAACTTCCTGAGGAAAATGCAAAAGAGTAGAGATCTGAAGGATGAATAGTAGTTAACTAGTTGAAGGGGGGAAGAAAAAAACATTCCTTGCAAAGGGCTAAAAACATAAAAAAAGTTCTGCTGGTGAGAAAGGGAGTCTGAGGGACAGAAAGGAGGTTAGTGTGGCTGGAAGGCAGACATAGCGGTAGGCACAGGGTAGAAGATGAGGCTGGAGAGGTAGGCAAGTTTCAGACCATATAGACACATTAAGGTATGTCAAGGGGTATGTTTTATTTCCTAAGAGAAATGGGAAGCCATTAAAATATTTTAAGAAGGGAGTACATAAGCCCTGATCAGACTCATCTATCAATAAATAGTGTTTCTCAAATCTGGTGATCATCAGAATCACTGGAGAACATTTGAAATATATGGATGTGGTTATCTCTTCAGACACTGAATCAGAGTCCCTGGAGATAAGAGCCAAGAATATGTATATTTTAAGGCTCTCTGCTGAGCCTGGTGATCAGTTTTATTTGGAAACCACTGATGAGCAAGTTTTAACCACTAATGTAATATAATGGTCATTATCTTTTTTAGAACAAATGAAAGCTATTTTTAGTGCTGTCTGACATTTCATGTCTGAATGCTGGATAACTTGAGAGAGGACTCAATGGACTCATTGTTAGTGGTGTTGATTTAGATAAAGACTACATTTATCAATTTCTGTTGCAGTGAAACATGACTGTGTGATTCAGTTCTGCCAATTGGATGACCATAGACATGAGGTGTGCAAATTAGGGTCTTGTCTTTCAAGCAGTGGTTTCTCATGGTTTTGTTCCACAAATCCTTTGGCAGCCTGGAGAAGTCTAAGGACTTCTTCTTAAAATAATATTTGTATATGCAAATTATGAAGGAGACCAATTATATGACACACCGTTATCAAAATATTAAAAGAATAAATTTGTGATACAGTGATAGAGATGTTTATCAACACATTGAACAAAACTTATCAGCAGGTTAAGGGCAGAATTATGAACCTTAGGACAGCTTTTGGTGAAGGTGGGAGAGAGATTTTGATGTGGGTAATGTCTCAGACTGAGAACATTTAGATTTCTCTGGCTTCTTAGATCGAATAAACCCCATGCTTATTTTTCCCAGTCCCTAGAAACTTCTGACTTTGTCCCCATCTTATCCAAAGCCTGATCCTCAAGAATTACTTAGAGGAGAAAAAAAAAAAAATATATATATATATATATATATATAAAATGGATGTGCCTTTTCAATGAATTAAGAAAGTATAGGGTTGGTTCAAGATTTTTTTTTTGTGGCTTAAAACAATGCAAACTTATTCTCTCACATTTGTATGGATCAGAAGTGTGACACAGCTTCACAGGTTTCACCAGACTAAAATTAAGATGTCGGTAGGACTGCATTTCTTTCTAAAGATTCTAGGAGGAAATTTGCAGCTTCTAAGGCTGCTAACATTCCTTGGGGCACACATGGGCCTCTTCCTCTGTCATCAACTCCTCAAATCACATTTCTCTAACCCTTCTTCTATCTTCACATCTCTTTCTGACTCTGACCTCACCTGGGAAATGCTCTCTGCTTTCAAGGACTCATGTATTAGGTTGGATTCAGGAATGTTTTTAAATAAAGACAGGGACCTTTTAGAGTATTCTGTTCCTGGTTTAGTGGATTTTGTTAACCTGGCTGAAAGAAGTGATATTTCCCTTATTGGGCTCTTCAGTACCTCGTTCACTCATTCATCTATCCAGCCTTTCAACACACATTTTTTGAGCACCTGCCATATTCTAGACACTGTGCTGGCTATTTAATAAATGTTGGTGACTCACAAACTTGCCAGATGTGGAGTAGTGGTCATGACCTGTAGTGACAGACAAATGGCATCTCAACCGCAACTGCTTGCCTAGTTAGAACAAATTAGAAATGGCGTTCACGAAAACATATAAAGGGATATTGAGGAACTGGTTAGTTTTTTGCTTCGTATTTCAAGTTTGTCCTGTGACTGCCCAATTTTTTCTGAGAGGATTTGGGTCTCTATTTGAGCAAACTGCCAGTCTGCAATAAACCCATTCAAGGAGAGCAAGCAAAGTCATTCCTAGGAGACATCCCAGAATAAAAATTTTTCTGTGACCTTAATAAAAACCATCTGCATGGTTCAAGATCATTGAGGAATCTGTTGTATCCTAAGTTTCCCTTTATTTATATCTGACTTAGCCTGATCTTTTAAAAACTGCATGACACTTGCTATATTTTATGGGCTATTTAACTTAGAGTGGAGTAGAAATTATATCTTTTTTTAAAGCTTTTGAATGAGATTGAATCAAAACCAATTTTTTAAAACTTAAATTGAATGACAGGAAAATAAATCTGAAATGAGAAACAACAATATGAAGGTAAGCTTTTCCTGGAAGAAGCTACAATATATCTGTAGGTTTAGTTGTTCTTTCCTTTCAGGCTAATCCTTGGGCATCCTCTCTGGTTATCTGCCCACATTGCCATTCTGAGGATCAAATGAATAGTATATGAGACAGGGCCTCTTAAGCTCTATTGTTGTTCTATGCAGAAATAAGTTATTGTCACTACCAACTGATGACATTGGAAGTCATTTCCTCCAAAAGAGGTTTTTATGTACCTGTTTATCTTTTAGTTTTGGCCTCTTTGTTCTTGTTCTTATCTGTATGTGACTGTAAACCAGTTATTAGAGAGGACTTTGAATTCTATCTCAATCGACTCAACTATTTTGCTTGGTTTCACTTGAGCCAAAAGCTTCCAGATTTTTCTGTTTAGTGGTTTACTGGACTTTTATTATCAGTTACCCACATCCCCAGAGAAAAGGATATAAGTAGGAAATAATTCCCTATTAGAAGGAAATGAATGTAACTGGTATAGAAATAAATAGGTAAGATAAATGAGAGTTGTATTGTTGCTTTTATACAGAACTGTTACCACTATATTATCCCTGATGCATTTACAAAGCTGTCTGTATAACTAAGTGAATGGAAAATGGCACATGTGTTCATTCCCATTGTATGTTCTCTTTCTGTTTTTTTTAAAAAAGATTTTATTTATTTATTTTTAGAGAGAGGGGAAAGGAAGGAGAAAGAGAGGGAGAGAAATATGGACGTGTGAGAGAAATATCTATTGGTTGCCTCTCACATGTGCCCCAACTGGGGGCCAGGCCTGTGCCCTGACCAGGAATCGAACCAGCAAACTTTCAGCTTATAGGATAACAATCACTGAGCCATGCCAATCAGGGCCTACATTCTCGTAAATAAGGGGCTCAAATACTGGAATGATGGTGTTTTGGAAAGGGGACTGGCCTAGAGCGGGTCTGCCTCAGGCTGGCCTGTAGTGTGTGCGTTCTTGACTTCGTGCAGGAAGGATTTCACAATACAAGTCCAGGTGATTTTGAGAGGACTTTTATAAAACTGGGGACAGTAACACAAGGAAGGGCCCAGGATAGAAGAAGTGACAGGAGAGAGACTAGGCAGGGTAGGTTGGCTCTCTAGAAACCTTATGGGAAAGAAGTGAGCCACAGTGGGTCTGCTGTCAGCTCACTGGGGAGTCAGAGGAAAGGGAGCCTTGGGGACAGGCTCAGGGGATTAGCCTGGGACAAGCTGCCACTGCCCATTATTGCCCTGGTTGCAAGTCTTGTGGGGTTTCTTAGGGTTTAGGAGATGCAGGCCTGTAGGGAAAGGAGAGAGGGAAGGAAAGGCGTGTGTGCGTGCTCCTGGGAGGGAGAGCACCTGTTGGGTCCTTTGTCTTGAGGGTTTAAAGGCCTGGGAGTTTAGGAGAGGTCTTGGGAGAGGGGCTCAATAGAATATTCATCACCTTTTTCAGGTGCATTCTTTCAGGGTTGTGGTCTCCACTGATTGGTCTGCCCTAAGGCAGGGGAATTTAGTCATTGTAGTTGGTCCTGGAATTGCCAGCTGGGTTTTCTGCTTTTCTGGGCCTGGAGCTGAAATACAACTGAGGCCTAGATATTATGTCTAGGGAGGAAAGGCCAGGAGGGTCTAAACCACATGACCAGCAATATGAAGAGTCAGGGGGCGTAAACCACATGGCCAGCAATATTCCAGGGGAGAAAAGGCCACCCTAGGGGTGAGATCCAGCACCAGTTTTGCCCATCGCTAGGCACTTGGGGCCTTCCACCCTGGTGGCCTGCATCTGGCTGTAAGTTGCTTGGCCAGTTTGTTCCATTTGCCAGGGCATTTTCCTAGCCCCTTACCATCCTGCCTCAGCGGCATGTGGAAGAGTGGGAGTGTGTTGGGTGGCTTTCTCTGCGTTCTTCTGAAAATTCGCTTTACGGTGGCAATCTCTCTGCTAATTGTAATAGTAATAATGATCATTTTTGAACAACTATCATTTTGAGCACTTACTATGTGTTAGGCATTTCATATCCTTTGTCTTCACAATAACAATGGAAGAAAGATTCTATTATTCACTTTTCAATGCTGATATACAGAATATCATATAATAAGCATTTAATATTGATATGATTAGAATGTATTATTTGCATTAAGATTTTGACAGCTCTTTGTAGGAATTCTTTACCAGTTTTCGAGCCAGCTCTAAGCACTCACAGAAGTCCTCTGAGAAAGGCTGGCATCTGGCATCTTTATATAGGCAGGGCTTGATCCTGATTTAGTTTTTTTTGCCTAGCACCTAGCTTATCTTTAGAATGCAATACATGGTAATAAAAATAAAACAGTGAACAACAATGTAGTCAAAGCAATGCACATTTACTTCTCACGTTGGGTGGGGTCTTACCGGAGTTGCTCTCAGGGTGTCTGAAGTATGTTCTTGCCTGGCAATGAGAGATGGAATAAAACTACTCCAATTTTAGTTTTCTTTTGATTAAACATCATGCAAACTTTCAACAGAATAGGTCAGCAGCCTCTCTCCACGTGTAAGTCAGAGAATAAACAAGTCCCAGCTGAAGCCTTCTCAGCCTGCTCCACTCCTCTTGGCCTGTTAGCTGTGGCACACTGAGCTTGTTCTCTCCACTCTACCTCCAGAACCCTGGGCATCCTCCAGCTTCGTCAACAGCCCTCAGTGGGCATTAATCCCCACCCCTCTTGCTTCCAGACCAAGTTAGGGCCTGTTGGTAGATGGGATGAAGTCAAAGAGTCACTGCAGGAAAATTATTGATGGGGACTCAGTCAAGGCTTAAGGCATCAGCTGCAGGATATTTTTCTCTTCCCATATTCTGTCCTTCTGTCTTACAGCTTCATGAATGTGATATTGTTCGGGTCCCAGAATTTCCAGACACAGGGAGACAAGCTAATGCTCACCTAGCTCATAACAGTCTCCATGTAAAAACCAAAATGCTAAGGTATTTAACTGACTATGAGAAGTTAACTGTTCCCCTCCACCCCCAAATTCTCTGCTAGTGAAATCTAAATGTTAATCAGAGGGTTGCTTGTTAAGCTTGAAAGTAGGGCAGGGGAGCTAGCAGGATGAGTTGAAGATTTAAGGGTACCAGGTTATATCAGCACGGAACCAGGACTGAGGTGGGAAAGGCAAATTCTTGAACCAGAGCATTTCTTCTCCTAGAAAGTTCCTGCTTCATAGACGGCTTGTGCCTGCGGGAAATTGTTGGATGACAGTGAAAATATTTCCAGGCCTCTGGTGCCTCTCGCCAGCACACTGCAATAAGCAGGCAGTGAGAGAAAGATACTTAAACAACAAACGCCTGGAGCATATAGTCCTATGATGACCTTATTCTAATTCTGCATTCACATTAGGAAGTGACCATCTTTCTGAAATAAGATGCCAAGTAGTTTTCTTTTATTCATCTACTGAGAGAATAAAGGTGGTAGGTTAAATAAGCCAGAACAAACAACAGAACCAGAAGTGAGTGGGTGGGGGGTGCATATCCCAAATCTCTTTCAATGTCATTTAATGGCTTATTTATATAGAGAAGAACTGTTTCAAGAAACAGATACTCCCAGGAGGTTTAAACCTACCTAATTTTGATAAATTAGTACACTTAAATGAATAATATTTGGTGACATCTAATACTTGATATATATAAAATGGTGATTAAACACTTTACATAAGAAAAACTAACACCTAAAGAGCTCAAGCCACATTGGTTAGAGACAGAGGAGAGGCAAAGCTACATTGCTTCTCAACCCTAAGTCCAAAGTTTTGGGCACAATTAAATATAGCTTATTTTTCTCTTATTACCCAGTTGATATGCACCAATTAAGGAAAGAGAATTTTGGTTTGAGAGAGAGGGGGAAGGGAAGCTTTTTTGAGAATGAGACATTGGTTGGGGCAAGCAGGCCTAAGTAGAGCCCAAAGGAAGGTGTAAAGAGGACCATGATGGACATCTCCATTTCTGCAGTTTCTCCAGAACTGGCCGGCAGCTCTCATGCCAAACAGTTTGGTATATTTTTGCTCTAATACTTCAACTACATCAGCTTTGTAAAACACAAAACACTCACCATCAAGAGAATGAGGGGAAAGCAATGGGCAAATGATGACCTGGATTCTGATTAATGGATAACTTATAAGCATGTGGTGTTGATGTAATAAATGTTTAAACCTGTACGGAATTTTTATGACTTTATTTGAGCCAAACTGATGACAATTGCCCGGAAGCAAAATCTCAACAGATTGAGAAAATGTTCTGGAAAATGGCAGTTTTGCAGCTTATTATATATAGTAGAATAAAAGGGGGAGATGTAAAGAGGGTTACATGAAATCTACTAATGGTAGGTCAAAGAGATGGGAGCAATCAAAGCAGGGAAATCTCTGGGATTGGATACAAATAAAACAGAGAGACACATACTTCTTTCACATTGGTGGGCACAGAATATTTAATAATTAACATTTGCAGGATATAGAGAGAGTAGGCTGGGAATTGGATAACAATGAGGGGTTCTGTGCTCTCATGCTTTGGTGCAGGGGGTTGTGCCTTGAAGGGTCTGGAAAAAGATTTTACTCTGACATTGCAAAGGTATGTTATCTTAGATACAAAAACAACAACAAACAAGCTCACTTAAGGTGAAGATTGACTATATGTTATCTTAGGTACAAAAACAACAACAAACAAACTCACTTAAGGTGAAGATTGACTGCTATTGGGAAACTACAGTCCTAGAATGTTATTACTGCCATTACTCATTTTTAATTAGGAATTTTTATGTTCAGACCATCCTGTCTGGTTACTGTCACTCTCTAAGTTTGTAAGGTCTACTGCATGCCTTCCCTGAGCTTGTCAGGTTTAGCATGTGGCCCCTTTTTCATCCATAGTAGCAACCTTATTTTGTTTCATTCAACATTTATTGAACATCTGTGCTGAGATATGTACTCGTCCTAAGCCAGAGGACACAAGGATGAATAGTACACAGTTCCTTCTCTCAGGAAGCCACAGTCAAAGAGAGGAGACCTTCACTGAAGCAATTTACAGTACCCAATGATCCAAGGGTACTAGGCATGGTGATAAAATAGAGATAGGAGAGCATAATTCTACTGGGAGTAGCCAAGGAAGGCTTTTCAGAGGTGAAATGTGAACTGGATTTTGAGTAATGAAAATGGCAGTGTGAATTTAAAAAAATAAAATAAAAGGAAAGTACTGAGTCATCGAAACTTACCACCATATAACACATGCTGTTGCTGGTAACAGAGTTATCTGCCTTAGTATTTTTCTCTAAAACTGTCTCCAAATATTGAATCTAAACTCCTTATCTTTATGTTCCTGACCTTCCATTAATTCTCAAATACACAATCACTTATTGAAATCTACTATGTGTTAGAGCTAAAAGACAAGTTAGAGGTGATAGTTGTCCTGAGGAACTCACAGTATACTACTGTGATTCTCAATCCTGGCTGCAGTTTAGAATCATGGGGAGCTTTTATTTTTTAATTTTTATTTATCTTGTTTTATGACTTAACCCCAGTAATTAACCTGCAGTTGGGAGGGGAGATGACAGAGATCCTAAAGAGAATGGATGTCTTGCAGAGGAGAGGCCTCTGCATTAAATTCAAGCATGAAGGCTGTGTGTGTGTGTGTGTGTGTGTGTATGTGTGTGTGTATCTAGCCCTTTTTTTATTGTTATCCTATTAAAGTTGTCCTAATATTTTCCCCTTTGCCCCACTCCACTCGGCTCCTGCCACTTCTTCAGGTAATTCCCACACCGTTGTCCATGTCCATGGGTCATGCACGTATGTTCTTTGGCTACTCTGTCCCCTATGCTATAGTTTACATCCCCATGACTATTCTGTAACGACCAATTTGTACTTCTTAATCTCTTCACCTTTCTCACCCATCACCCAACACCCCTCCCATTTGGCAACCATCAAAGTGTTCTCTGGCCCTGGCTGATGTGGCTCAGTGGATTGAGAGCTGGCCTGTGAACTTAAATGTTGCCGGTTCAATTACCAATCAGGGCACATGCCTGGGTTGCGGGCCAGGTCCCCATCTGGGGGCATGTGAGAGGCACCTGATTGATGTTTCTCTTCCTTTCTTTTTCCCTCCCTTACCCTCTCTCTCTGAAAATAAATAAATTCAAAAAAGAAACAGTCTTTGTATCTATGATTCTGTTTCTGTTCTTCTTGTTTGTTGATTTTGTTTTTTAGATTTAATTGTTGATAGATATGTATTTTTTGCCATTTCATTGTTCATAGTTTTGATCTTCTTCTTAAAGAAGACCTTTTAACATTTCATATAGTACTAGTTTGTTGATGATGAATTCCTTTGGCTTTTTCTTGTCTGAGAAGCTCTTTATCTGTCCTTCAATTCTGAATGGTAGCTTTGCTGGGCTGAGTAATCTTGGTTTTAGGTCCTTGCTTTTCATCACTTTAAATATTTCTTGCCAATCCTTTCTAGCCTGCAAAGTTTCTTTTGAGAAATTAGCTGACAATCTAATGGGAACTCCCCTGTAGGTAACTAACTGCTATTCTCTTGCTGCTTTTAAGATTCTCTCTTTGTCTTTAACCTTTGGCATTTTAATTATGATGTGTCTTTGGGTTCATCTTGTTTCAGACTCTGCACTTCCTGGACTTATATGTCTATTTCTTTCACCAAGTTAGGGAGGTTTTCAGTCATTATTTTTTCAAATGCATTTCCAATTTCTTGCTCTCTCTATTCTCCTTCTGGCACTCCCATGATGCAAATGTTGGCACACTTGAAGTTGTCTCAGAAGCTCCTTACATTATCCTCATTTTTTGGATTCTTTCTTCTTCTCACTCTTCTGACTGTTTTTTTTTTTTTTTTTTTTTGCTTCCTTATATTCCAAACTGCTGATGTGATTCTTCGCCTCAACCACTCTACTGTTGATTCCCTGTGAATTGTTCTTTGTTTCAATTACTGTAAACTTTATTTCTGACTGGATGTTTTTTATACTGTTGAGGTTCTAACTAAGTTCATTTAGCACCCTTATAGCCAGTGTTTTATACTCTTCAGCTAGTAGATTGCTTGTCTCCTTTGTTTATTTTTTTTCTGGAGTTTTGTTCTGTTCTTCATTTGGGCCATGTTTCTTTGTCTCCTCATTTTGGCAGCCTCCCTGTGTTTGTTTCTATGTATCAGGTAGAGCTGCTTTGTCTTCTAGGCTTAGTAGAGTGGCTTAAAGTAGTAGCTGTCCTATACAGTGCAGTGGTACAGCCTCCCCTATTACCCAAGCTGGGTAGTCAGGGTGTGCCCACCATGTGGGCTGTGTACACGCTCCTGTTGTAGTTGAGCCTTGATTGCTGTTGGGACATCCAAGGTCAGCCACTGCCTGTATTCTGTTCAGGGTCACACAGCATAAGGTACAAAGCTTCTTCAGATGGCTACTATTTGTGCTGGGCTTGGAGGTGCCCAGTTGAGGCAATACTAAACCAAGACCAGCTGCTGCTAGTACATGGCCTGGGGCAACTTAGTTAGAGGTAAGGGGCTTGTTGAAGCCAGATGCTGCATGTTTGAGAGAATTTAGAAAAATCTGAAGCACAGGCCAAGACAAGCCATTCATATAGAAATGCCACTGAAAACAGCTTGTGTGTGCCTGAAAGCTGGATGTGAAGGACCTCAGGGAATCAGCAGGGTGGGACAAACAGTGTGAGCCAGGTTTTTAGAATCTCAGATATGGCAACTGCCTGCTGGCCTTGTGGCTCTGTGGCTCTGTAGGGGGTGGTCTCAGAGAAGGAAAAATGGCCTCTGTTAGCACTTCTGTCTGGGAGAAAGCTGTCCCCTAGCTCCTGCCCTGATGCTGGACAATTCAGTTCTCACCCATATGTCTCTGTTGCCTTTCAATCTGCTGCCCCAGTTCTGGAACTCAGAGGGAGTGAATCTGAGTAAGTCTGCACATGTGCCCTTTAAGAGGAACTGCTTGAAACTCTAGAAGTTTCTGTCTTGCATAGCTTCAACTCCTGCTTATTTATACATCCAGGAGAATTATCTTCCTGGTACTGGAACCCTGGGCTGGGTGGCCTGGTGTAGGGTGGGGACCACTTGCTCCTAGATATCCCTCCCAATTTTTATCTGACACATGTGGGTGTGGAACCAACTTGTTCCACATCTTTGCCCCTTCTACCAGTCTCAATATGGTTTCTTCTTTAATTCCATAGTTGTAGGACTTCCATTCAATTTGATTTCTGATGGCTCTGTATGATGGCTGTTCTATAGTTTAATTGTAATTTTGATGTGGTTGTGTAAAGAAGTGAGCCATGTATACTTATGCCACCATCTTCTAGAATCGTGGGAGATCTTTTAAAATATGTGTGTGCCTAAGTTCCACTTCCAAATGTACAGCTGAACTTGAAGACTACTGGTCTGCTGAGACCAACATATAAGTGAGACAAATGATTAGGTGTGGTTATAAATGGTGAAGGTTCCTAAGAGGTAGTGGGCATAATAAGATAGGCACCCAATCCAGCCTAAGGCTGGGGAGAGGGTCTATGAAGTTTTTACTATGATATTCAGCCTTGCTTGAGCCAAGTTGTGAAAGGTCAGTAGAGTTTAATTAGGGAAAGGACATGGGGAAAATGTTCCAGGCCAATAAAAGTGCCTGGGTAAACACTCAGAGGATTTTAAAGTTTCCATCCATCATCCTCCTCAGCTCTCATGCCCACTCCTAACCATGGCCATGACCTGTAACCCCATCCCACTGCACCCCTGGCTTCATGAGCCCTGTGCTGTAGTTTTTTTTTGAATATGTTTTATTGATTATGCTGTTAGAGTTGTCACAATTTCTTTTCCCTCTGCTTCCCTCCACCCAGTGACCCCGTCCCTCCAGTTGTCCCCCGCCCCTTAGTCTATGCCCATTGGTGGTACATGTAGTTCTTCTCAACATCTTCCTGTCTACTCCACTTCCTCCTACTATGCTTCTTAATTCCTGCATCATCTCTCTCCCTTCCCCTTTCCCGCTGAGCCTCCCCCACCCAGTATGTTCCCCATACCTATAATTCTTTTTCCACTCTTGTTGCCTACTTAGTTTGCCTTTATTTTGGTTCCCTAACTTCTGTTGTTGGTTGTTGTGGTACAGTCTTCATTTTAATGTTCATAGTTTTGATCCTCCTTCTTCTAAACAAGTCCCTTTAACATTTCATATAACAGTGGTTTGGATCTAATGAACTACTTCAGTTTTACTTTGTCCTGGAAGCACTTTCTCTGCCCTTCTGTTCTGAACGACAGTTTCGCTAGATAGAGTAATCGTGGTTGTAGGTTTTTGATTTTCATTACTTTGAATATTTCTTGCCAGTCCCTTCTTACCTGCAGAGTCTCCTTTGAGAGATCAGCTGATAGTCTTATTGGGACCCCTTTGTACATAATTCTCTTCTTCTCTCTTGCTGCTTTTAAGATTCTCTCTTTATGCTTGATTTTTGACATTTTGGTTCTAATGTGTCTTGGTGTGGTTCTCCCTGGGTCCAGTTTTTTTGGAACTCTCTGTGCTTCCTGGACCTGTAAGTCTATTTCCTTCCCCAAGTTAGGGAAGTTCTGCTTCATTATTTGTTCACATAATTTTTCAATTTCTAGTTCTTCTTCACCGTTTGAGTACTTGCTAAAAACCAACCCCTGAACTAAGCACTTTAATTTATAACTTAAGCTTAAGAACACTCAGTATTTACTCTCTTTTTAGATCAGGAAACAGTAGTATAAGTCACCATTGGTAACAGTAATTTGTAGTAGGACCCTGATTTAAATCTAGAAAGTATGACTCCAGAAAGCAGGATCTTCAAAAACAACACTAAGCTTCCAATGAGAGAAGAAAGTCTTGATGCTGCATTCCTGCTGTCTAAATGAAAAAATTTAGGTAATGTTATAGTATGAACTCTTACTATAACTTTACCATAGTAGACAATTTTCTACTATAGTTTACAGAAGTTAAGTTTCACCATCGCATATTAATATTTTGTTGAGTCCTCTCCCCCCAAATAACAGTATTTTGATGTCAGATTTCATTAGTTAAAAATCTGAACATACTGCTAACTTACCTATCACTGCATGTTCTATTTATCTTTTAAGATAGTCACGTTAATTTCTCCCAGTTCTAAGCACTGTATCTTCCAATCTGGTGTCACATACAATATAGCTAATGTGCTCCTTACTTTGTCAATCCTAGATCAGTAATTGAATCAAGCCTCACAAGGCATCATGTTGGCTGACTCTGAGACAACTCTAATGACACCCTGTAGTAGTGGGCATTATAAGTGGCAATTGAAAGATTACCAGCGTAGGTGCCAATACACAGGCAAGGACATTTGCCTAAATGAGGCCACCTGTGCTTTTAAGAGGGATGAGTGTCACTGTGTCAGTTCTACATCAAATGTAAAAGAAAATGGTGGCATGGAAATGACAAGCTGCAGGACAACATGAACTGTGTGACAAAATATCAGGCAATGTGTAGCTTCCAAGATAGTGGAAACAGAGGAGGCCCTCAGGGGACAGACCACTAGAGAAGGGCCTGCTCTCAGGCATAGGGCAAGTCACGCCTTCCCAGGCGCCCTGACGTCAAGGTCCCCATTCAGGCTTTGAATAGGGTCGTCGTGATTTAATTCTTAGTCCTGTCCGCGAAGCCATTCTGGCACCGTTGGCGGATTGTTCAGTGGCACGGGATGCTTCTCACAGAGCAGACGAGGTCAGTACGAAAGCCTGCGTGATGGCCTCCTGCTTAGGAGGCCTTATCTCAGGCGTAGGCCATTACCCGCGGCAAGCCGGCCCCGTGTGATGTCCCTCGGAGGACACTTCTCTAAATGTATAAAAGAGGTGTTCCCGAGGGACGCCAAACAAGAGAGTCAAACATCTTCTACAGAAAGGAAGTTGAAGACTCAGACAAATTTAACCCCAAAGACTGATAGTTTTATGACACCTTATAGTGAGGTAGAAAATAAATATGAACTGCCAGAACTTCAACATGAGCAGGAAACCGCTGCTTACAGCCATCTATTTAAAAAAAGAGACACAAATCAAACGTTTGATAAACTGTTCCAAAGCAGAAATTACAGAAGATACAGAGTGCAACAGAGGGCTTCTATTCTGGAGGTGGCTCTGCACCGGAAACCGCTGCCTCCACCTTCTGACTACTGAAAAAAATGCTTAATTAGACAATGTGTGGAGTTAATCGAAATAAAGTTCATATGCATTACCTTTTCTTTTCTCTCTGTGTGACTACTGATTGTTCTTGCCCTAAGTTTCATAGAGCTTTCTTTAAAAATATCTCAAAATCCATTTCCTCGAATATTTTTGGCTGTGTAACTGATCCAGGTGCTGTTTTATTTCCATTCCCCAGTGAGCATAAAGATAAGGCAGGCCCAGTCAAAATAATTTCTGAAAGAATAATTTATTTTTGAAGAATGATACCTAGCATTTAAAAAACTCAAATTACCCTTCTATTGTTTACCTCCTATATCTTCTGATACAAAATGGTTGAGAAAATTAATAAATTTTTAAAATGTTCCAAAGTAGTTAATACAGCATTTGACCTGACCCAGTCCATTCTTCCAGCTTAATTCAGTAACCAGCTTCCACCACTTAGCACACTGAAACAGGTAATGGTGTTCAAACATAAGGCATGTTATGCTTTCAAGGCATTACAGCTCATCCCACAAGAAAGATTCTTTCCCCAACCCTTTCCCTCTTCTTTGCTTGCAGAAATTTTACAGCTCCAGCACAGAATAGTAAGTGTCATTTCCTATGTAAAGCCTTCTCAGGTCCTCATCCTCAAACAGAACTGTTATTTTCTGTTGACAGCTATGACTCTTAGTTTAACCTCTATCATAGCACTTAGTAGAGTGAATTTAATTGAGATGAAGACTCTCAAGCTCTTGGTTTGACTAAGGTAGCAACAGAATCATGGGTTTATTACAGTTTTATATATAAAGGGAAAAGAAAAACATTATGAAGCTCTTCATGCTTAGCGAAGAAATCCTGTAAATATTTATACATTTAAGAAAGGTTATTATGAGATGCAGGAAGATGGCGGTGGAGTAGGTAGGAATGTTGTCTGCCTGCTCCCATCGCAGAAGGACTTGGAGTACAAACACAGAGTGGAGTGAGTGAGTGCAGATTTCAGATAGGGCGAATGGGGAAGGGAGTGTGGGAACAGCGTGAAAGAGGGCAGAAAGCTCGGCCTGAGCTCTCCAAGTGGAGTTGCTGGGCTTCACAACCCAGTGCGTCTGCTGCACCTCAAAGGAGCAGCTGCTGACCAGCTCATTAGCCGGGATCTGCTTCGAAGCTTCCCCCAGCCACAGGCACCCTGACCAGCAACGTCCCAAAGGGAGCCAACAAGAAGGTTTGGTTGAAACAGCTAGAGGTGTGAAAAGACAGTGAACAGCTCAGACTGTGAGAAACTGTATGAACTGAGTCTAGGTGGGGACTCCCTTGGTTGGCAACCATGGGCTGGAAACCCTGCACCGCAGCGCTCACACCAAGGCTCCATCAAACAGAAAAGCAGAACTGAGCCAGGGAGAGGGGCCTATATGAGAAAGCTGTGGCAGAATTGAAGGCTTGGTAGGGACCCCAGGCAGGCAAGTGGCACACGCAAGCATACAGCAGGGACGCAGGCCGGTGCTGCAGCTTGGAGGCAACACGGAGACTTTTTTGGAGGAGGAGCAGAGACAGAGCCTAAGGCTGGGCAGGGACTATTGGCATGCACACTGGCTCACCAGCAGAATAACATTGCTAGACAAGCCTGAGGAGGGCTGGGGGGCGCCGCAGGACCAGGGTGGGGGGACTCAACTAAGTGCGTCTCATAGCAGAGAGCTGTGGCAGGCCCACGAGTGAGAGAATAGCAGCCTCAGAACCCAGCTAGACCTCCTCACAGCCAGCCAGCCAGAAAAGACTTGAAAGCCATGTGATTTTGCCCAGGGGAAGATGCAGAAAAAGAAGACAGCACCCAAAGGTTGTACTGGGGAAAAACTTTCTTTAATCTGTTTCCTACCTTCTCTCCCTCCTATTCTTCTTTACTTTTTTTTTTTGTCTGTTTTGTTTATCCTCCCTCTCACACTAAATATATAGCATATAACTGTTATATAAAGCTAATACTATACACTTCCACTTTCTCACTTCATTCTGCATTCTTTCCTCCCCTTTTCAACATACAATGTAAATATTACTGTCTAGCATAGCCTTAACCCTACTTGCTACTATTATTATTCTACCATTCTCCCTCTCAAAAATCATCTTTCTTGCAGTTAAAACAACTCTTATCTGTTTTTCCTATAGTATAATAGTCTTAACATCTTTACATTTATATTAATACTGGCTCATTTCCTACTCATAGTGTGATTTTGGGTGGAGGATATTTTGGAGGGTGTGGGTTTCCTGCATGGGTTATGTATCTGTGTTTTAACAGCATTTCCACAAAAGAACTCCAGACAAGGTGGGCAGAGTGACTCTCAATTAACTAGCCAGAGGGAAGGATCCACCAAAGAGTAACTGAAATACAACCAGATAGCATAAACAAATGACATAAGGGCATCCCAAGAGCATCAAGCTCAGGAGATCAAAGAGACAGCACCACTGAATCCCCCAGTTCTCCTATAAAGAATCTCATACCATGAAGATCAAAGCAGACAAATCTAAGAAACAAAAACAAACAAGAAGCATCCAACATGGAAGACACAGAAACAACCTCCCAATAAAAGGAAAAGAGGAATCCCCAGAAAGAGAGCTAGATGAAACAGAGGTAAGCAAACTATCAGACATGGAATTCAAAAGAATGGTTATAAGGAAGCTCAATGAACTTGACAAACTCAGAGAAAACTACAACGAAGTCCAGGGGAACTACAAAGAACTCTGGGGAAGCTACAAGGAACTTATGGAGAACTTCACCAGCATAAAAAAGGACATAGAATGTATCAATGAGAACCAGGAAAAAATGAAGAATACAATTTCTGAACTTAAGAACACAGTAGAATCAATCAAGAGCAGGCTAAACGAAGCAGAGGATCAGATGAGTGATTTAGAGGACAATGTAGAAAAAAATTCCCAGATAATACAACAAAATGAAAAAAGATTTAAAAAGAACGTAGAGTGTGTTAGAGAACTGCTGGACAACATAAAACAAAAAAAAAAATATTTGTGTCATAGGGATACAAGAAGGTGAAGAAGAAAAGCATGGGATAGAAAACCTGATTGAAAAAGTAATGACAGAAAATTTTTCTAACTTGATGAGAGAAAAAGTCATGCAAGTCCAGGAAACACAGATGGTCCCAATGAAGATGAACCCAAAAAAGGCCCACTCCAAGGCACATCATAATTAAAATGGCAACATTCAAAAACAAAGAGAGAATCCTAAAAGCAACAAGAGAAAAACAGCAAATAACATACAAGGGAGTTCCGATATGGCTATCAACTGATTTATCAGCAGAAACATTACAAGCCAGAAGGGTTGGCAAAAAATATTTCAAGCAATGAAAAACAAAGGCCTACAACCAAGAATACTCTACCCAGTAAGGCTCTCTTTCAAAATGGAAGGTGAAATAAGGAGTTTCCCAGACAAAGTAAGACTAAAAGAATATATCTTCACCAAACCAGCATTGCAAGAGATGCAAAGGGGAATGCTTTAAGGAAAAGAAGAAAAAGAGGGAGGGAGAGGGACATAGGTACAAAGGGAAATGAATAAATACCCGTCAATAAATAACCTTAAATGTAAATGGATTAAATTCTTCCATCAAAAGACATAGGGTAGTAGAATGGATATGAAAACATGACCCACATATATGCTGTCTACAAGAGGCACACCTCAAAACAAAAGATATATACAGACTGAAAGTGGATGGATGGAAAAAAGTATTTCAAGCAAATGGACATGAAAAAAAGCTGGGGTAGCAATACCTATGTCAGACAAAACAGAGTTCACAGCAAAGGCCATAAAAAGAGACAAAGAAGGGCATTTCATAATACTGAAGGGAACAATCCATCAAGAAGATTTATATCTTCTTGATATAACTGATAAACATATATGAACCCAACATAGGAGCACCCAAATATATAAGGAAAATACTAGAAGACTACAAGAAGGGTATCAACAGCAGCACACTCATACTAGGGGACGTTAACACCCCATTATCAACAATAGACAGGCCTTTGAAGCAAAGAAACACCAAGAATATTGAGGCATTGAACAACACACGAGATCAAATGGAATTAACTGATATATATAGAACTTTTCGCCCCAAAGAACCAAAATATACATTCTTTTCAAAAGCACATGGGCCATTTTCAAAGGTAGACCACATGGTAGGATACAAACCAAGCCTCAACAAATTCAAGAAAATTGAATTTTTTTTATCAAGCATCTTCTCAGACCACAATGCCTTGAAACTAGAAATCAACCTCAAGGAAAAACTTAAAGACATTCGAACTCATGGAGAATGAATAACATGATATTAAATAATAAACGGGTTAACAATGACATCAAGGAAGAAATCAAGAAGTTTCTGGAAACTAATGATAATGAATACACAACAGTCCAAAACCTATGGGACACAGCAAAAGCAGCCCTGAGAGGAAAGTTCATAGCAATACAAGCCTGCCTGAAAAGGATAGAAGAATCTCTAATAAAAAATCTAACCCTACAGCTACAAGAACTAGAATGACAACAACAAACAAAGCCCAGGGTGAGTAGAAGGAAGGAAATCATCAAGATTAGAGCAGAATTAAATGATATAGAGACTAAACAAACAATTCAAAAGATCAACAAAAGTAGGTTCTGGTTCTTTGAAAAGATAAACAAAATTGACAAGCCTTAAGCCAGGCTCATCAAGAAAAAAAGAGAGGACTCAAATTAACAAAATCAGAAATGAAAGAGGAGAAATCATGACTGATATCAGAGAAATACAAAAGATGGTAAGAAATTACTACAAACAACTGTATGCAAGAAACTTGACAACCTAGATGAAATGGATGAATTTTTAGAAACATATAATCCTCCAAAACTGAATCAGGAAGAAATAGAAAGCCTGAACAGACCGATAAAAAAGGGTGAAGTTGAAACAGTAATCAAAAAACTCCTGCCACAAAAAAGCCGTGGACCAGATGGTTTCACAGGCGAACTTTAGAAAATATATATGGAAGAACTAACGCCTACCCTTCTCAACCAATTCCAAAAAATTCAAGAAGAGGGAACACACACAAACTCTTTCTATGAAGCCGGTATTACCCTAATTCCAAAACCAGGTCAAGACACAACAAAGAAAGAAAACTACAAGCTAATATTGCTGATGAACATAGATGCTAAAATCTTCAACAAAATATTGGCAAACAGGATCCAGCAACACATTAAAAAGATCATACACCATGATCAAGTGGGATTCATCCCAGAGATGCAAGGATGGTTAAATATTTGCAAATCAATAAACATAATACACCACATAAACAAAATGAAAGACAAAAATCACATGATCATTAAATAGAGGCAGAAAAAGTATTTTATAAAGTACACCACCCATTTATGATGAAAACACTCAGAAAAATGATTTTAGAGGGAACATACCTCAACATAATTAAGGCTATATACAAGAAACTTGAAGCCAACATTATAGTCAATGGACAAAAACTGAAAGCATTCCCCCTGAGATCAGGAAAAAGACAAGGATGTCCACTGTCTCCAGTCCTATTCAACATAGTGTTGGAAGTTCTAGCCACATCAATCAGACCAGAAAAAGAAATAAAAGGCATCCAAATTGGAAAAGAGGAAGTAAAACTGTCATTATTTGCAGATGACGTCATAGTGTACATATAAAACCCTATAGCCTCCACTAAAAAACTACTCGACATAATAAGTGACTTTGGCAAAATAGCAGGGTACAAAGTCAATATTCGGAAATTGAAGACATTCCTGTACACCAACAATAAAATATCAGAGATAGAAACTTAAAAAAAAGAAAAAAAATCCCATTTACTATAGCAACAAGAAAAATAAAGTACCTAAGAATAAACTTGCCCTAAGAGATAAAAGACCTGTACTTGGAAAACTACATAACACTGAAGAAAGAAATTAAGGAAGATATATACCATGTTCATGGATGGGAAGAATCAACATCATTAAAATGTCCATACTGCCCAAAGCAATTTACAGATTCAACACAACCCCTATTAAAATACCAATTACATATTTCACAGACCTAGAACAAATACTTCAAAAATTTATGTGGAACCATAAAAAGAGCCCAAATAGCCAAAGCAATCTTGAGACAGAAGAACCCAGCAGGCAGAGTCACAATACCTAACATCAAATTATACTACAAAGCCAATGTGATCAAGACATTCTGGTACTGGCATAAGAACAGACATATAGATCAATGGAATAGAATAGAGAGCCCATAAATAAACCCAGGTCTATATGGTTAACTAATATTCGACAAAGAGGGAAGGAACATAAAATGGAGTGAGAAGAGCCTCTTCAACAAATGGCATTGAGAGAACTTGACAGGGACATGCAAAAAAATGAAACTAGACCACCAACTTACACCATACACCAGAATACACTCAAGATGGATCAAAGACTTATATGTAAGCCGTGACACCATAAAAATCCTAGAAGAAAACATAGGCAGGAAAATTTCAGATATCCTGCATAGCAATATTTTCACCGATACATCTCCTAAGGCAAGGGAAATAAAGGAAAGAATCAACAAATGGAACTACATCAAACTAAAGAGTTTCTGCTTAGCAAAAGAAAACATTAGCAAGATGAAAAGGAAACCAACCGTATGGGAAAACATATTTGCTGATGATACTTCAGACAAGGGATTGATCTCCAAAATATATAAGAAACTTACACAGCTCAACACCAAGAAGACAGACAGCCCAATAAAAAATGGGCAAAGGACCTGAACAAACACTTCTCCAAGGAGGATTCACAGAGGGTCCGTAGACACATGAAAGAATGCACAACATCACTAGCCATCAGAGAGATGCAAATAAAAACCAAAATGAGATACCACTTTACACCAGTCAGAATTCCCATCATCAGTAAGTCAACAAACAAGTGCTGGCAAGGATGTGGAGAAATGGGAACCCTAGTGCACTGTTGGTGGGAATGAAGCCTGATGCAGCCACTATGGAAAACAGTATAGAATTACCTCAAAAAACTAAAAATGGAACTGCCTTTTGAACCAGCGATTCCACTGCTATGATTATACCTGAAGAATCCTGAAACCTTAATTCAAAAGAACTTATGCACCCCTATGTTCATAGCAGTGCTGTTTACAATTGCTAAGTGCTGGAAACAGCCTAAGTACCCATCTTTAGATGAGTGGATCAAAAAACTGTGGTACATTTACATAATGGAATACTATGTAGCAGAAAGAAAGAAGGAACTCCTGCCATTTGCGACAAAATGGACAGAAGTGGAGAATATTATGCTTAGTGAAATAAGCCAGGCAGCAAAAGACAAATACCATATGATATCACCTAATACAGGAAACTAATGAACAATATAAACAAATGAGCAAAATAGAACCAGAGGCATATAAACAAGGAATAGACTAACAGTCACCAAAGGGGAGGGGAGAGGAGGAAAACAGGGAAAAGAAGGGGCAGGGTCTACTATAAATGACCATGGACATGGACAGTGGGGTGGGGATTGCCTGTGGGAAAAGGGGTGGGCCAGATGGGGGGAACAATGGGGGAATAAGTTGGACACTGCAATAGAAAAACAATAAATAAATTTAAAAAATGTTTTTAAAGTTGAAAAAGAAAAGAAATAAGATTTATAGTTCCTGGCAATGGATTTGTTATGTGGATTAAGGGAGAGAATGGCATCCAAGATACATACTAGATTTTATGCTTCAGTATAGAAGACTGTGCCATTTCCTGTACTAGGGAATCTTTGAGGAGAACATTGTCTTCTACTTTTAATTATGAGTTTGATTTTGGTACTTTTGATTTTGAAATGACATTATGATTCTCAAGAGAAAATTTCAGATAGCTTTATTGATCTAGATGTATGAACCTGGAGCACAAAGAAGAGGTCTGAGTTGTACATAAAATCTATGAGTTATTTGTAAATAGATAAGTTATTCAGCTTGGATGAATGGGATCATCTAAGAGTGTCTAGTGTGAAAAAGAAAGGGCTATATTTCAACAGTTGAGCAACAAAACATTTATTTTCTAGGCAGAGAAGGAAGAGCCAGCACAAGGAGAAAATTTTAACATGGAAACAAAGGGAAAGAGAATATTTCAGGAAGGGAAAGAAGGGTGAAATCAAATGATATGTTGCTGAGAAGTCAAAGGAGACAAGGACTGAAAAACATCATGTTGGCTTAGCAAAATAGAGGTCACTGAAGATTTTAGCCTTATAATTTTGGTGGATCACTGAGGCAAAAAATAATAGAGTGGGTTGAGTTATAAGCATGAGGTGAAGAAATAGACATCATAAATATAAAATCTTTTAAAAGATAAGTAGATCTAAAATAATGTTATTGAGAGATTAGAGCTTTAAAATATTTAGTGGGGAGATTTCTACTTCTGATAATTGCATGCAATCTAATGTAGACCTATTTTCCCACTTAGGACAACTGGAAAAGCTGGCCAAATACTTACAAAAATCTTTTTAAAAGGCCTTTAAATCTATAAGAAAGGCATTGAGATATTCCAGGACCAGGATCTTGGAAAGATGAGCTCAGCATTTGGGACTGATTTTACCCTGGAGTCATTTGCTTATATTTCATTTGCTGATAAAGAACTATGCAGAACTTTCAACAGACTCATGGATTTTTAATGCCAAAAATTGTATTTTAATGTCCTTCAAAGAGAAGGGGCCCAAGTAAACTGCAATCTTTGGGTCAAAACCACAAAGAACTTAGTATCACTATATGAGTAAGGGTGAACCAGAAATAGACCAGCCCTTATAAAAACTGAAGTTTAGCTTTGAATAATTTTAATCCTTGATTGGATTATGGTGATCTGGGATTGTTAATGCCCCAACCTCCTTGTCTGCCAGAAGAAAGTTAAACCCTCCCAAAGTTCAAATCATCTGTCTATTTTTAAATATTTACCAGGCATAAAAGTAGACAAGACTTGACCGTAAATTAAGGGAGACAATGGAAAGAGCCTCCTAGGATGTCAGATAATGAAATTGTCAGACACAGAATTGAAAATAACCACACTTAAGGAAGTAAAATTATGATTAAATATTTCTGCAGAAAATTAGAAATTAAAATAAAAACCAGAAATTCTAGGAATAAAAATACAATAATTGAAATTAAGAATACAGTGGATTGAATTTAACGTCAGCTTAAACCAAGCTGAGAAAAAACTCTAGTGAACTGAAAGATAGGTCAGAAAGATTATCAGGATAAAACATAAACAAAAGATGGAAAATAGATAGGAGACTAAGAATTATATGAATTATTTTGAAAAGATATAAACATACCTGGAATTGGAATTTCAAAAGGAGAACAAAGAGTCAACGCAACAGGAGCAATATTTGAAGAGATAATGGCTATGGACTTTCCAAATCTGATAAAAGCTATGAAACCACAGATTCAAGAAATACTATAAACACAAAGGAGAATAAATAAAAAGGAAAACCACATCTTGGCACATTAGAGAAAAACTGCTGAAGACCAAAGAAAAAGAAAAAAATCTGAAAGGTAGGCGAAAGAAAAAAAATCTATATTATCGTAAAAAGAGCAGTAATGAAACTGACAGTTGATTTCTCAATAGAAATGGTAAAAATCAGAGTAGAAAAGAATGGTATCTTTAAAGCTCTACAGGAAAATTGCTAACTTAGAATTTTATATTCATTAAAAATGTCTTTAAGAATTGAAGGAGAAATAAAAGTATATATTGAATTAAAATACATGTCAAGTGGGTAGTAAATAGAGTTGAAGTGTTATAAAGTTATTTTGTTTGGAAGTGGTAAAGATTTTAAGACATCAAAGATGTAGTCTCTAAGGTAATCGCTAAAACAATAGCAAAAGAATGTATAACAAAGGAAGAGGAAAAATGGAATAATATAAACCGCTTAATCTAATAGAACACAATAAAGAGTAGCAACTAGAACACAGGACAGGGAACTAACAAAATACAAATAGAAAAACTTTATTTTAAAGCAAAAAGCATATGAAAGATGAATATAAATAATGATAAAAGGTTTATTTACCAGGAGACTACAATTCTAAATCTTTATGTACCTAATAACTTAGCCTCAAAAAATACATAGAAAATATTGGCAGAATTAAAAAAGAAATAGTCAAATCTACCATCATACTGGGAGATTTCAAATATACTTTTTCAAAGTACGACAACTAAAAAAAAAATCTATGCAGATATAGAATATTGGAGCAACACAATAAAAACTTGACCTAATAAGGTATATATGTATACACTACATTGCACCTAATGTCTGCAGAAATCCACATTTTTTCTAAATGCACTAGAAATTCATTAAAGTTGAACATTACTGTCATAAAATAAATGTCACAAGAAATTTCAAAGGATTAAAATTACATGAACTTTGTTATATAACCCAGTGGAAAGAAATCAATAAACAAATGTTAAGTAGAAAACCTCAAAATCTGTGAAAGTTAAACAGTATGCTTCTAAAAACCTTTTGGTCAAAGAAGAGATCACAGTATAAATTAGAAAATATTTTCAACTGAATGAAAATGAAAATACACGTGTAACATTTTTATATGACATATTATGGAATATAGCTAAAGCTATGCATAAATGGAAATTTATAGCCTTAAGTGAATATTATAAAAGAAAAAGATAAAAGTAAATGATGTAAGGATCTATCTCAAGAAATTAGGAGGAAAGAACAGCAAATTAGACTTTAAGAAAGAAGGAAAAATAAAGATTGGGACAGATATTAAAAAATTTTTTTCTCATGTACTATTGAGAGGATTATTGAAGGCCAGAGCAGTTTCTTGAAAAAAAAATTGGTAATAAACACATTGGCAAAATTGAGAGAAGAAAGGGAGAGACAAAAATGAGATTTCACTCTGTGTCCTACATATATTAAATAACTTTATAAACATAATGTAATCAGCAATTTGATGACAATATATTAAATTCAGATGAAATGGACAAATTTCTAGAAATACAAAAGTACCAAATTTAGATGAAATGATTCTTTATAAAGTATCAATATTTATATATTACCTTCAGCAAGAAAAGTATATTTAAATTTATTCCTATACATTTTTGTCTCCCTGATCAGCTCCATCATATTAATATTGTCTAGAATTTTATTTCTAGTCTATTACAGATATACTTTTTCTTTTTAGTCCTTTAAAATTGTTGGGACAATGATATACTTTACCAGGAAATTTGATACCGTATTACTTTTCATATTTCATTTCTTGTACCTCTGACTGTTTTTCCTTACATGTGTTTTTGTCTAGTAATACTTTTTAAAGATTTTATTTATTTTTTAGAGAGAGGGAAAGAGAAGGAGAAAAAGAGGGAGAGAAATATTGATCAGTTTCCTCTCACATGCCCTCAGCTGGGGACCTGGCTCACATCCCGGACATGTGCTCTGACCAGGAATCAAAACTAGTGATCTTTTGATTCACAGGCTGGTGCTTAACTTACTAAGCCATACCAGCCGCGGCTGTGTAGTAAAACTTTTGAAGTCTGTTTGGCTGAGAATATATTATTATATCCTCACATTTGAATGACAATTAGGTTGCATAGAAAAATAAAATTTTAAATATATTGTTCTTTTAAAAAATACTGCTTCATTGACTTCTAGTACTTAGCATTAGGTTTGATAGGTATAATTATTGGGTTGGCCAAAAAGTCTGTTATGTTTTTTTCTGGCTCTAGTGGTGCTTAGTTGTCTTTAACTTCATTTGAAACTATTTTGTTAGATTGTGTTGTACAGCTGTCATATCAGTGTACATTTTAAAAAGCTTATCAAAATAGGTGAATTTTTGTGGGATCATTTTAATATTGAAGATGGAAAAAGATACACAACATTTTCGGTTTATTATGCTTTATGATTTCAAGAAAAGCAAAAACACAACTGAAATAAAAAGATTTGTGCAGTATATGGAGGTGCTGCGACTGATCAAATGTGTCAAAAATGGTTTGTGAAGGTTCCTGGTACTATTGACATTTTGGCCAAATAATTCTTTGCTGTGGGGCTGTCTTATGCACCGGAAAATGTTTAGCAGCATCCTTGGTCTCTACACACTAGAAGCCAATAGTGGGAGAGAGCTGACATACTCAAAATATCCAAATCAATAAAGGTATTGATGAAAATGAAAAATGTGTCTTTTATTTCACAGAAAAAATGTAACAGATTGTTTGGCCAACCCAATACATTATAATTCTTGTTCTTTTATAGGTAATCTGCTGCTTCTATCAGGAACCTTTTAGAATTTTCGCTCTGTTTTGACAATCTTAAGTTTCATCTCTAGGCAGAGGTGTGCTTTTCCTTATATCTTCTCTTTGGTATTCTATGGGCCTTTTTAATTTAAGGCCTTTAATCTAGCTTTTTTTGTAGAAAATTTATCTTCATTATAGCTTCAAATATTATGTCTTTATTTATTTTTTTGTCTTTCTGAAATCCCCATTATCCTGATAGAGGCAGTTTTTTCTTCTTCCTCATACCTGAAATGCTGTTTTATTTTCTCTTCCTTTATTCTTTCCTTCTGTCTCCTGGGAAGAGTTGCTCAATTTGTATATTAAAAATTTGTTCTGCAGCAGCACCTGAGAGCTCCTGTTTCCTTGGAGGTATGAGGTACCCTGATTGATAATGTGTCAGATAATGTGTTTGGAGAGTCAAAAGAAGGGGACAAATCCCAGGGCACTCAGTTTTGGTTTAACAGCACCACTGCCTAACATTCTTGTTGGGGTCCTTTCATTAGATAACTCCCTGCTTGCAGGTTTCAATTTTTAACCCTTGGGAAAGAAGCCATTCTTGGAGGAAGCAGACTCCTCAGCATATAATCCGTAGCCTTGGGAGATTGGAAAGGCTGTGTTTTCCTTTCCTCTGAGGTCACTGTACTTACCAAACAAATAGCTACATCAAAAATCAAATGGACAACAAGTGAAAAGGCAACAAACCTCTCAAAACTTTTAAAACCAAACAAAAATTTCAATACACACATTCCTGAAATCTTTCAAACCAGTTGTAACTTGAGAATTCTTTTACCATAAGCTGAATGAGTATAAGTTTGTGTCTGGTACATTAAAGAAATCCTTCAGGAACAGTACATACTTGAGTACACATTTTTTTCCAGTTATGTTTCCAATGTCTGGAGCAGTGTAGTTTAAGTTATGGGGAATTGCTGGCTTTGTCAAATGGACCGGTTTTGCTATTTAGGAGAACACAGATATATTCCAAACTGGCTAGGATAGTGCTCCCTATCACCCTTCTTGCTCCTCCCTGATCCCATTAAACAAAAACTAAATCAAAACAAACCCCAAACAAATAATTCATCTCTAGACACCAGAACTCCTAGATGCATAATAGGCATTTTATGACTTTTACAAATGTAGTTTTTTATTCCAGTGGGCTTTTTCCACACTTCAAAGCCATCCAGATAATAAATAAGCAGCCATTAGTAGGGCTCAACTTACTAAACAGAGTTAATAACCACAAAAACAATCAAGCCAAACCACAACAATGGAACCAGCAACAGGAAAAAACAAAAACACCGTACTCTCAAAGTTCTTGGGATGGTAAGTAATGTATCTGAGATCATCTGCAGTGGTCTCTCCTTCAAGAGTTTAACCACAAGGAAAGGTCCCTGAGGCCTGCAGCCCAAGTCATGGGTGCCATTTTGAAGAGTCTCACATGTGTGCATCTTTGCTACAGCTTGGCAAGGAAGAGCTTTGCTGTCAGGTGGGATAACAATTCTCTCTTCGTTGTATACTCTGTGCCCTGGGTGCTTCGTCTGTGTGATTCTCTATAATTGTATTTGGACCTGTCCTCTCACTGGCCTAGCCAGGAAGCTCTGTAGAGGCTGACCAGCTCATGGGGAGGCAGAGTGGAAAGAGTGAGATGCTCTGGATAAAAGGCATTCTTTGACTTACCCTAGAAATTCATAAGACTTGAGGCTTTCAGGAAAATTGTTGAAATATAGCTTTGTGAAAGCCAGATAATCTCTCTGAGCAGGGGTTGGCAAACTTTTTCTGTAAAAGACCAGATAATAAATATTTGTTGGCTTTGTGGGTTATGTGGTCTCTGTTAGAAGTACTCACCTCTGGCATCAGAACAAAAACAGTCATAGACCGTGTGTAAATGAATGGAGGCAGCCATGTTCCAATAAATCTTTATTTATAGAACAGGTACAATGGGCTGACTTTGCCTCCTTGTTTCTTCAAGGCTTGTGAATCTTATGGTTAAAATAACTCTATAGTAATGTGTTAGCATACAGTTAGATTATAAAGATGAATATTAAAACTAATGAGGTGATTTTCAGGTGGAACTCAAATGCATTGGAGATTCAACAGCCTTTCTATAGTTTAGGCAGATCCAGTTTTCTAGATGAAAGTAACAGTCTTCATATGGTTTTTCTGGCTACCCAGTAGTCCTATGAAAAGGTGCTTGCATGAGTCAGCTCTCAATGAGTAGGAAACTTGCAGTGGAGAGAACTGGGAGAAAGGAAGGGAAAGGCCTTTGGCCATATGTACCTGCACTTTGCTAAACTGCTTCTTGGCATAAGTAATGATTTTCCACAAAGCCATCTGGCTGGGGAAATATCCTTCAGTTACTCTGACACAGTGTTCATGGTTGCCTTTGGCTTTCTCCTAGGGAGGAAGGCTTAGCTTAGTATCAGTTGCTCAGGAAGGCAGAGAGAAGGGGAACCTTCTAGGAGGGTTGATCTAGGCGGTGATAGAACTTCCAGCAAGGGAAGTGTGGGATGTGACAGCACTGTGAATCCGGGGTGTGCAGGGTGTACGAGGGTGTCTGTGAGCAGCTCTGCTGTCTCCTGGGCTAAAATCAAGGAGACCCTCCTCACCCAGGGACCTACCCAGAGAGGGAACTGGCAGCCTGTATTGAATGATTGGCTAGTTTTGAGTCTATGTGTCCAATTTCACTCAGAAATTGTTTTTCTTACATGGCAGGTCAACTTTTTCCTTTTAAAGTTGGAAATAATAGTGCCTGACTAGAGGGTCATGATCAGCTTAGTCAGCTTTTATTTACAACCCGTGATCTAATTATAGCAAAAGAGAATAGAAAACTGTCTCTTTGCTCCCACGTTTCACATTTGTCCAGATATTAGCATTTAAGTGATTAAAAAGGAGTATCTTTCTTAAAAGCGGTGGCTGACAGATTTATATTCTTAAATGCTTCCACTAGAGCAAAGCAAATTTCTCAAACCCTAAAACATAAGCACAGGGGCCCCAGAGATTTGTGTAGGGCACATGAAAACATTTACCGCCCCCTTTTTTTATTTTTATTTTTTTGTCACTTCAAATGTCTACAACTTAAAGTATGATATGGGCTGAGCAACTTAATCTGATTAATACACTGGTGAAAAGATACATTTCATTGGTCCTGGGAGCTGGTGTGAAAATCTGAGCATGGCTCTGAAGGAGGAAATGAGTGTGTGTGTGTATATGTGACATGGTCTACAGAAGCGGAAACACACCCAGACAGGCATGAGCACTGATAAAGGGAATCATATATATTATTGGAATGAATGCCACCTGGAAGTGTTCTTCACTATTTATAGTAATAAATAAATGGTTTAGAAACTTCTATTTTTTTCTTGCTATTAAAACAAACAAAAATGCCCTGGCTGGTGTGACTCAGTGGATTGAGTGCTGGTCTGTGAACCAAAGTGTCGCTTGTTCGATTCCCAGTCAGGGATCATGCTTGGGTTGCAGACCAGGTCCCCAGTTGGGGGTGTGTGAGAGGCAACCACACATTGATGTTTCTCCCCCTTTATTTCTCCCTCCCTACCCCCTTCTCTCTAAAAATAAATAAATAAAACCTTTAAAAAAATGAAACAAACAAATAAAAGTAGTACGTCTCCAATAACAGTCCCACATTAGGCTGTTGGATGCATAGGGACTTCTATTCTCTTTGGTCACTAGTTTCCTCTATGCACTTGCTCCAGCTTTAGCACCCCATGGTGTAATCCTCATCTGTTTGGTGTGAGCTGTGTGTGTATACAACATTATAAGAATATCACTTATTCCATGGGACTCTGAAGCTATGCTAATTTTGAATGGGAAAAATGCATCCAATAATATTCTTTTCTGGTATCTTTTCCAGCAACAAAGCTGTTCAATTCTGATTTACGCTGTCCTTTTTCAAGGAGTGAATCTTTTGCAGGCCCATCTTCACTGAATCCTCACTTCCTCACAGCCAGGCTACAAGGCTGGCATTACAGAGGCTGGAGTTCTAAGGGGCTCAGTAATGAGCCCAAGGTGCGGGGAAGGATCTGGAGGCTGCTGGGAATAATGAGAAAACCAAACGGAATGGGGGTAACAGTGACAACAGATAGCTTTGTCTTGTGAAAATGAGGTTTGTCCAGAGCAACAGAAGCTAGCATAAACTCGAAGTGAAATTTCATCTTCGGGCTCATGTTACCGTCAAAAGCAATTGAAAAAGCTGAAAAGTAACCCAAGCCACTCTCTAGTCAGGAATATTTTTTCCAGGTCATGTTGGCAGAGAGAGCTAAGTCCTAACCGTTCCCTTTGGATGGTACTGGTAGGCTTTGTTTGGTTGGTGCGCCCACTGGCTGGCCCACCTCCTCATTTCTAGTTGACTTGGCTAGAGAAACTACTCATGGTATTTTATTTTGTATTTCTCCAGCAGACCCTGTGCTCCCTGCTGCTCATGTCTTTGTATAAACATCGCACTCTACAGTTGACAGGCCTTGGGTTTCACTTCACACTCAGAGGTAGAGGTCTGTCAGATTTTAAGTGAAAAGTTATAGCCTGTTAAACCTTACTTGGGATAAGTTGGAAGGAAAGGAGGACTCTGAGTGCTCAAAATGGCTTGTTTTTCTTAAGCTAACCTCTGAGAAGCACTTTCATTGGCTGACGTATTTCCTGGCAAAGCAAATAAAAAAAATTCTAGGGGTAGCAAGGCGTGGAGGAAGAAGTATGGTCTTTAGAATCCCAAACACCAGCTAGTTAATTGTGGGAGACAATGAATTGTTATTTCCCCTTCCTTCTTTTGAAAATAGGACAGTGGGCATAATCACTCTTCAGTTTGAAATTTTATTTCTAAGAGTCTTTGAATCTAGGTGTGGGCAAATGGCTAAGTTCTCCTAAATGAAATGTGAGAGGAAGTGCCGTGAGAAATACCAGCATCACCTCCATAAAGGCAATCGTCAGCCCTTCATCACTATCCGTAGTTGTTTTCATGGATTGAAACACTGACGTGGCCTGGAGGAGCAAACTCCCACAAGGCCAGTGAGGACTGCCATGTAGAGAATGGTGAAGCAAAAGTGTAGGGGGAACCTGGGTCTCCGAATGATCACCCAGAGCAGCAGAGCTGCCCACCTGCTTCTCTCTGTACTGTTAGCTGAGAGACAGTAGAACTCTTATTTTTGTGTCACTATATTATTTGGTCTAGCTTATATTCTAATTAACAAATTGACTTTGAGGAAGTTCACTCCTCTGCCCCTCAGTCTTCCTATTCTCTTTACAGTTTTATTGTGAAGATTACACAAAGAAATGAATATTAGCATGTTTGTTGTTTTCTGTTTGCCTAGTGCTATTACTGTTTATGCATGCACATAAGTCTACCAGGAAAGGGCAGATTTTCAAGAGAGAAGAAATTAAGATGTATAACATGTTTTTATTTTCTCTGCATCACAACTATGGTGACTGTCCATTCCAGTTTTCCAAAAACTGAGGGGATCTTTGGGAAGTGGGACTTGCAAAACTTTTCACACTGGTACAGCTTCAGGCAAACTGGATCAAGTTGGCCACTTGAAGAGGAGGCCAAGCATGTGGGTCTTGCAGCGCTGACACCAGGGCAGTCCCAGGAACACTGTAAAGAATTGGTCATTCTTGTCGCAACATGCCAGCTGGAGAAGTTTTTTGAAATAAGTGATAATCTGAATTTGAAGTAGCATGCATCCAAATTCTCCCTCTGGATCTGGTGGGAATTTAATCCACAGATGCCAACCCTACAATTCATATAGTTTCTTTTTCTTCAGGACATTCATTACTGCAGCTAAGAAATGCCCATGACTTACCTATGGCATTACTAACTAGCTCATTGCCACCTTAAAGAAGTAGATGTTGTCATTCTTGTGTAGTAAGGAAATGTATGGCGCAGCTATAATTAAATGGTGACATAGTCATTGGATTTCTTTTGGTAACTTTATACCCAAATCTAATTGGTTACTGGGTGATAGCATTGGTAGTTCTACACATCGGAAAGATGATTGAAATATTGCTTTGGTTTTCTGGGGTAGATTTGGTGTGCTTATTATGAATATAGGTTCATTCAGGGGAGGATAGAGCAGAAATACATAGGTTACTGAACCCATTGGTCCACTATACATTGCTTATACTACATCTAAAATTGGGTTTTGAATTTAGCTACTAGTAAATTGCCTTGGTGAGTTTTAATTTAGTGAGAACTTAGAGGATAAAATACAGCTTATTTTTTCTTGATATGAATTTTTTCAGATTTTACTCACCTCCTCCCCCATTTCCTCCTGAGTATGAAGAAAATTACAATGATATCCTAGATCAGGTCTGAGCTCATTCCTCAAAATATGACTCAGTGTCTCCAGCAGTCACCTGAACACTAAACACATGTACGTTACATTCTGGAAGGGAGTGCACTGGGTGATGTGGTGGGCCAGGGCCACGTGTCTTCTGCAATTGCTATTCATCTTTGAATCTGGAACTTTTTTGTTGGTCTTTCTAACTGCCATAATAACTTGATAGTGATATTTTCCAGGATGTTTACTGGCTTTATCTCTAGAAGTACCTGGAAGAATTCTTCATCTTAAGTGAAATCATATGGGGACAATAGCCCCTCTGGCAGCAGTAAAGAACACTATATAGTCAACATCAAGTGCAAAGCCAGTGTCACTTTGGGGCTGTGATAGTTACTATTGTTGATTGCATTGGGCTGGTTACTTAGAGGGGTGTCCCTCACCCCTCAATTTTCCCAAGATTTATGTTTGACCAAAAGAATGGTATTCCTCAAACCTGAGAAGACCATGATTTGCCAAGAATATGTGAGTATTATAGGTAGGTAGGCAGTCCAATTCTTTTTAGGGAAGGAATTATCTGTCTTCACAGACCAGATTGCATTTTCATTGCTGAAAGCAATCACTTTCTTATCAAGCAGATATTCTGGCTATTTTTGCCAGAAAATCAACCTAATGAAGTGTTGCATACTTTTATATATAATGCTTTTCTTTGGCATCATAATGTTATGATTTTAGCTTGTGTAATATTTATGTGAGGTGAAGTACAGGTCTAGAAGGTAGTTTTTTGGGGTCAATAATCAAAAGACTATTAGCTAGAAAAAGGAAATGTAGTTTCTTATAAACTTGCTTTTTTCATTTTCAATGGCAAGAAAAAATTCTTACTATAGTAATGGAATCTTAAACAATGCTTATATGATTTATAAGAAGCCCTACATTCTGGGGCTTAGGAAATTTCTGCAAAGTTTCCTGTTTCAGAAAATTTGAAAATTCTAAGTGAGATTAATATCTCTGCTTCTGGCACTCTGATAATTTTATAAAATTATTGAGGAGTTAAAAATGTTACATGGTTACATATATTGTCTTTGAGAACTTGAAAGAAAAATAGACATATTTTTATTTCATTGCAAATGTTTATTGACTAGATTTAAATGTCTTACTAAGCATTGTTTTCCCTTAGGCTTCAGTTTTCTTGTCTCATACAGAAAACAGATACAATAATATTGCTAAGGATTGCTATGGGAATTAAATGGGTAATGCTTATAAAGCTCTTGGCCTAGTGTCAGGGATGTAGAAAGAACTTAATAAATGTTTTATGTAGTATTATTAATTTCCTCATTATCATTATACTGTCTAAAAACTGTGGAGGACATAAAGAAAGATCTGTCTTCAAAAAATTTATAGTTGGTTAGATAGGACTTGAGCTTTTGGATTTTTCTATAATATTTGCCACCATGGGGGTCACATTTATGCTTTATATAAGTGGTTAATATTGGACTGGGAAAGTCATATTTTAGCCTAGTGGATGAGCCAGAGAACAGAGATTCAGAGAATACAAACAGAGGTTGAGTACTCAGAAGGCAAATACAGATATTTATAACCAAAGTAAGCAATTGCAAGACACAACATTTAGGGAACAGTCCATGGAGAAACTGATAAAAAATGAATAGCCTAGTTGGGGAGCAAGACATATAGCAAGACATACTGAAAAATTTAATTGGGAAGATTTGTGTGTGTGTGTTGCTTTGTTCCTTTTATATCTAGAGTTTCCCTCTTGATCTTTGTCTTAGTCTTTCCCTGTCTGGCTACTAACAATAACTGTAATTCGGAAAGGTTTCATGGAGGAAATGGGATGCTAACTTGACCTTGGTAGATGGGGAGAATTTAGACATGATGAAGAGGAAACAGAATTACATATAAGATGGGAAGAAAATGAGCCACTAAATGAAGGTGAGAAGAGCATGTGCCTGGGGCCCAATAATGAGGTTATAGGGGGTATAGAGGGATTTATATAAGGGAGCAGTGGGCTAGTTGGGCTGCAGCTCTATTGTGGTCAGCTTAATCAAGTCTGGATTTTATCATTTAGGCAGAGGAAGGTGTTGATAAGTATGAAGATTGCCCTTTTTTGGGGGGTGGGGGTGTATCTTTTATTCACCCATACACAATTAGTTGTTTTCTGGTTTATTGGAGCAATAGGTGAGACAGCCTTTGGCACAATAATGTCTGTCAAAGTGGCTCACCATAAAAACTGCAGCATCACATTCAACTGAAGATCCCATCAAGCAATGGCTACTGATTTTGACATTCTCATCCACCTTGTAATATTTCAGGACAGCCAGCTTACCTTTTTTTCTCTTGTGCTTATTATTTTTTTTTGGAGTATTGTACGAGGTCTCCCTTTTCTTAGCACCATCATGAAGTTTCAACATGAGATGAAGGGTGGACTCCTCCTGAGTATTATAGTCACAGTATGTCCACCTTCCAGTTGTTTGCCAGCAAACTTTCAAATATGCAGTACAGTATTATTAACTATAATCACTATGTTGTACATTACATCTCCATGACTTATTTATTTTATAACTGGTAGTTTATACCTTTAGATTCCCCTTAACCCATTTTATTCACTCTGGCAACCACCAGTCTGTTCTGTATCTATGAGCCCCCCCCCCCCCCCCATACAAGTGGGATCATCAGGTATTTATCTTTCCCTGTCTGACCTATTTCACTTAGCATAATGGTCTCTAAGTTCATCCATGTTGTTGCAAATGGCAAAATTTCCTTAATGTTATGTCTGGCTAGTACTTCATTGTGCATGTAGAGTACCACATCTTCCTTATCCATTCATTCATTGATGGACACTTAGGTTGTTTTCTTATCTTGGCTATTGGAAATAATGCTGCAATGAACAATGAGTTGCAGATATCTTTCAAGTTAATGTTTGGTAGATCATATGGTTGTTCTATTTTAATTTTTCAAGGAAATTCCATTACTGTTCTCCATAGTGGCTATAATAGCTTGCATTCCCATCAGTAGTGCACAAGGGTTCCCTTTCTCCACATCTTTGCCAACACATTATTATTATTATTATTATTAGCCATTCTGACAGGTGTGAGGTGATAGCTCATTGTGGTTTTGATTTACATTTCCCTTATAATTAATGATACTGAGGCATCTTTTCATGTACCTATTGGCCATCTGTATGTTTTCTTTGGGGAAAAAAATGTCTATTCAGATCTTCTGTCCATTTTAAAAATCAGATTGTTTATGTTATTAAGTTGTAGGATTTTATATCTATATTATGGATATTAACTTCTTATCAGCTATGTGATTTGAAAGTATTTTTCCTGTTCAGTAGGTTGCCCTTTTTTTGTTGAAGTTTCCTTTGATGTGCAGAAGCTTTTAATTATTATTTTAAAATTTATTTATTCAATTTATTGGGATGACATTGGTTAATAAAATTATATATGTTTCAGGTGTAAAATTCTATAATACATCATCTGTATGAGCATATTATATTGTGTATTCACCACACTAAGTCAAGAGTCTTTCCATCACTATCATCACCATTTATCCCTCATCTTTACCATCTTCTCTTTCCCCCAATCCCTTTTTACTCTGGTAATCACCATGTTGTTATCTGTGTCTATGAGAGTTTTTTTTTGTTGTTGTTGTTAATCCCTTCACTTTTTTCACCCAGTCCTCCAACGCCCCTCCCCTCTGACAGCTGTCAGTCTGTTCTCTGTATTACAAATCTGTTTATTTTGTTCATTGGAATTCAAATATAAGTGAAATCATATGTCTTTCTCTAACTGGCTTATTTCACTTAGAATAATATTCTCTAGGTCCATCTATACAGTTGCAAAGGGTAAGAGTTCCTTCTTTTTTTTTATGGCTGAGTAGTATTCCATCGTGTAAATGTACCACAGCTTTTTTTATCCATTCATTTATTTATGGACACTTGGGCTGCTTCCAAATCTAGGCTATTGTTAAGTAACACTGCAATGAACATAGAAGTGCACATATTCTTTCGAATCAGTGTTTTGTGTTTCTGTGCAGAAGCTTTTTAATTTGATGCAATTCTCTTGTTTGTTTTTGCATTTGTTGTCTTTGATTTTGATGTCAGGTCCAAAAAAATCATTGCCAAGACTGATTTCAAGGATCTTACTGCCTACATTTTCTTCTAGAAAATTTTTTTAAAGCAGTAGAAGAGAATTAGGTGTCCCAACCTGCAGGCTTCTGAAAAGCAAATGAAAATGCTTTTGGAGGAGACTGCTTTCATTTCATTCAGGAAAATGAGCAACTTATTGTTATGATTCACTAAATATTTTAGGGAAAAAAGTCATTATAACTGAGAACCAACAGACACAACATGTAATAGAAATAGATCCATAAAGACTTCAGATACTGCCCTGGCTGATGTGGCTCAGTGAATTGAGCACTGACCTGCAAACCAAAGGGTTGCCAGTTCCATTCCCAGTCAGGGCACATGCCTGGGTTGCGGGCCAGGTCTCCAGTTTGGAGTGTGTGAGCAGCAACCACACATTGATGTTTCTCTCCCATTCTTTCTCCCTCCCTTCCCCTCTCTCTAAAAATAAATAAATAATAATAATAATAAAAAAGACTTCAGCTGCTGGTATTTTTTAGGCATAAAATATAAGGATTTATCATACTTAAAGAAAAAATTTGTGGAGGGAATAGTAAACCATAAAGAATAATTAATCAGATTTGGATTGCATCTGAGAGATGAATTATTTTTTAAAAAACCCTCTATTAATGTGTTTAATAGCATATTTGGTTAGTTTTCCCAAAGCACATACGTGTGTATTCTATCTGCTTGGATTCTAATTATATGGGAGTAGTAGGGTAGTGAGGGTGGTATTTGAGCTTACTTTCCATGACAACTTAACTAATTGAATGTCACCTGGAAGAATGAGGCAATATTTCACACTTTTTCTGATGCAATTCCAAAAACCCTTGGAAGTCCTGTGTGGTACTGTACTAAGTACTTTAAGGGAATAAAAAATAAATATGCATGGTTTGTGTTTTCCATAAACCTCAAAATATTGAAAGAATAAAACATATAAAAACTCAGATACAGAACTGACTATGCATATGCTAATTTATAGGAACCGAAGCCGTGCAGGCATGCAACATGGGAGTCAGGGAGGCAACACAATTGGTAAAAATGGTTTTCAGAGGAATTTTGTTCAGGGTAAATGCTCTTACTTTTTTCAAAAGAAATCTCTTGACAGATCATTGTGGGTGGAAACTGAGATGCCAAATGTCCTGAATGAATTGCCCTACTAAAGACAAAGCAAGACATTTGTTGGTTGTGGGAGGGAGGGAGGGAAGGAGACAGAAGGAAGGAGGGAGAGCTCGAGATGGAGACAGAAGGCAATGCACGGTTGCATGCTTCTCAGTATAATTCCTCCCTAAGAACTGCTAAATCTTCAATAATGCCCACAGAGATATTAAATGATTAATATAAATACTTTTTCCTAGACTGTCATGTGTTCTGGCTTTAGTGAGGCAGAGTGGAGGTATTTTGGATGCAGGGCACAGGCAGCAGATTGAAATAGGAGGATATGAGTGACAAGAACTCATGGGTATCAGGAGGAAAATCTCATGCCAGCTCAGAATATGGAACTGGAAACTGGGTCAGGTTTGAGTATATTTCTGTGAAGAAAAGTCCTGAGACAATATCTGGGTGGTGCTAAGAAAGCTTGTGGGAGAGAGGATTTGAATTGGAACATCGAAATATGGATTGAACTCCAGCAGGAAACTGTGGGGAGAAAAGGAGGATATTCCAGGAGGAGGAATGACCATGAGCAAAGGCACAGAAGATGGAAGATGCTGGGAGCTGTTAGCATAATCAGTGTCCATGCCTATGGTGTTCACAAATCAGGCTAAGGGAAAAGCAGAGACTGACTCAACTTGAAATGGGCCAGTTAGGACAGAACCTAGGACTCTAAGTCCCCTGTAGTTCTGCTCGGTGTAGGTGGATCTTATCTTTCTGTTGCACTTGGAACCTAGGTCTTTGTGGCCTCCTTCCTGTTAGACCTACTCCTGTGGGCTGGCTTTCTGCCTCCTGCCAACAAAAGTGAGAGCAGCCTAGGTTTCAGGAATGGGGTGCCTGCAGTGGCCAACTGTGCGATGCTGTGTCTCCTGGTTATGATTAAGTTGTCGTTTGGTACATTTTTGCTGGGATATGGCTCTTTGGAGCACCTCGGGAGATGTCAAACTCCATAACTGAACCCTGGGACCAAAGCATTCACGCACAAGTAAATGAAAGCAGACCTGTCACTGGGGCCTGCCCCCTGAAATATGGCAACCCACACCTTTGAAAGTTACAGACCCCACTGTCTATCATCCCCTATAGATTCTCCATTGCTGATGCTTGTCAGCTCATATGCAACTTGAATCCCTTGACACTGGGGAAAAGGTGAAGTAAAAGTGCCATAAAGCCCACTGTCAACTGGCAGTGCACTTGAATGTGATACTCCAGTTCAAAAAGCAATGTTTGAAACAGCCTAGAGTTTCTGACGAACATGTAATTAATGACTGTCAAATGCTTTTGATTAAAAAGAGCATGAATCTAAAGCCGCATGGAAGGTTACTTTCTCTAGTCTTTTTTTTTTTTTTTTAAGGCAAGGAAGTTGCTTGCATCTTTGAGTGCTATTTAATGACCATAGAACTTTGGTTCAGGGAGTTAGGAGTTTGTCCAACCCTATGTCAAAATCTATATTTGATTTATAAACATAGTTGTTCCATCACCAAGTGGCCACTCAACTGAAGTCAAAAGTTATCTGATTACAGGAAAATAACTTGGATCATTCTGATTACTGTCAATATTTAGTAAGCTTGTTCCAACCAAGCTCTCTCAGAAACTTTCCATGTTTTCATCTTGTATATATACAACTTGGGTAATATTCCCCCCGTTTTGGAAAGAGCTGCAATTTGAGAAGATAGCTTTGAGTCCTTTAAAAATGATTTGCAATTTTTTCACTGTGTTTAAGAGTTTCAGGTCATCCCAATATGGCCCCAGTCTAATATGATAAATTAGTGATGCATGCTGCGTTTAGAGGTAAGATATGAAAAAGTTCCTTCATGCTAATTTCCTGCCCATTTGTAATCACTAGGTCTTAAAATTCCCCATATATCTCTGTCAGGTAGATAAAAGGTTGCAATTAGTTAACTTCTGCTCAGACATTTCACACACCTGGTTTTAGGTACCAGTTCTAGGCTCAGAAGAGAGGAAGGTCTAAGGAAAGAAAAGAAGGAGAAAGCTTCCACTTTGCAACATCCAATTTTGTTACATTTGTTATAAACAACTCCCATTAGCAAAGTATGTTCACAGTTAAAGTTTCCTTTTGGAAAGCAGTTGTGTGTACGTTTCCCTGGAAGCAGATGGCAACTGTGTAGAATCATTCCTTCATTTTAGAGATTTATAAAGAGGGTTGGGGCCATGTTTACCAAGCCTTTAGCATTTCCACCAACTCAATTCTTTGTCAGGGTCCAGTCAGATCTCTGGAAGGGGTTAAGTAGGAGTCCAGGGAGACCACTTAACATCTGCTTCACTTACGACTTTTTGATCTTGTTGTTTTTGGCTTTTGAAGGGCAAGCCCACATTGAAGAGAGTGTGTGTGTGTTTGGGCGGATGGGGAGAAAGAGAGGGAGGGGGAGGAAATGCTAGGCTTTGGTGTGGCACAGAGAAGGAAAACCACCCTATGATGACAGATCAAATGAAGGCAAAATAATTTTAAAAAATGGAGTGGAATCACATGCTATGAAATGATGATAATGCGAAGGAAAACACTGGGGGTCTCACGTGTGAAACCCTTTGTGAATAGGAATGTAAACCATGCAGGTGTTTTGCTATCATGAACCAGCACTTCAACACAGTGTCAACGAAAACCAACTTACTCACTTCACTCTGAGCCATGGCCCTCAGTTTGACTGAGCCTCCTGGCATGAAACTTTTTCTTTCTTAAAAAAAAAGAAAAGCTTACCAAGAAGAATATGGGGAAGCTCAGGCAGATAGTGGCCCAGTAACTAGTGAATTTACCAATTGCATCCTGTCTTTGTCTATTCGGGTTGGTGTAACAGAAATGCAATAGACTAGGTAGCTTATAAACAATAGGAATTTATTTCTCACAGTTCTGAAGGGGAAGTCCAAGGTCAAGGTGTTGGCAGATTCAGTGTCTGGTGAGGCTCTACTTCCTGGTTCATAGACATCTGTCTTTCTTCTATTATCCTCTGGGGCTTCTTTTTCAAGGTCACTAATCCTATTTTGAGGACTCCACCCTCATGACCTAAGCACATCCCGAAGGTCCTACCTTCAAATACTAACATACTGGGGTTTAGGTTTCAATATAAAATATGGAAGGGGACACAAACATTGTTTATGGCACTCCTCATCTTCCTTGGTGGGGAGTGGGAAGAGAAATGAGGGGGAAGGACTGGGGCCAGGAAAGGAAAAATTTCTTAAAGCATTCAAAAACATGGAGTGTTCTGAAGCACCTCTAAGAGTGGGGCAAAGAAAGGGTGACAGAAGCAGTTATTGCTGTTGTGACATCAGGATTTGCAACATCAGGGCAGCAGTCTTCTCAGACGTTGCCTTCCCTCACATGCCACTGGGTGACTGCACAGCCCTCCTCTTGATCCTGGAAGGAGTATAAGAAGAAGGCCTGGAGTCGGTGAAGATGGTCGGCTTCAGAGTTGTTAGCATTCATGTGTCGCCCTGCCTTAACCACTCTCAAATATAGTCCCTGGCTGTTTTTTCCTTGACTTCACTAAAAATGACATAGCAGGGCCTTAAGAAAGCCACCAGGAAGGCCTTGGTGTTCCTTGCAATGTCCCTTTCCACATATTTTAGGGTACTGAAACTCTGTGTTCATTTGAGTCTTAGGTGTCCTCTTGGTCTACTACAAACACGTTATCCAGCTTTTCTCAGATATGTCCAGAATTGGTTTCTCTGGGTGTTTCCAATTTGGCATGTAACTGAGGGTGAGAGGCTGAGTTGGCTGTGGGAAGCAAGGATGTCAAATACAGGCTTTGGTGGTGGGGAAGCTTGAAAGGTGAGAAGGAAAGGGTAACCCCACAAAGTGGTATGTCATAGGAGGACACAGAAGTCTGACTTTTGCTGGGATCTGGTTGGTGTAAGAGACTCTGATAGGTCCAACAGCAGCCTAGGATTCCATGTTTGTGGAATATCTGCAATAAGTAATTAGCATTTGAGCACTGGTTTAGGGGTCCTGAAATTGGCTTGTCTTCAGTCATAAACCTAGAAAGATTTGACTCCAGTCACTCTAACTATGGGAATTGGTGCCCTAAATTCTATTCCTTGGTGCCGAAGGACTTGGTGGCTAAGAAGTTTCTCAATGTGTGTTTTAGAGTTCAGATTCCACTAGAAGAGTTGGTCTGGCTCCTTAATGACAATCCCATCTATACCTAGAGATGAAAAGTTATTGTTTCCAGTGAATTTTTTTCTTGGGGGAGGGCGCAGTGTTACACGTGGCTGCTGTTAGGTGGAACCTGCCCTTGCTACATCTTTGCGATCCAGCTGCCCTGGACATCCATCTCCACACCCTGGGTTCTGAGTCCAGACATCTGGAAGGGGGCATGGGCTGGGCTGCCGCCCCTCCTCTGCCTTTCATGTCACCTGGAGTCTGCTCAGCAAGGTCTACTGTGAGGGTTTAAAACTAATCTCCCATAGTTTATGAGCCCAAATCCATTTGCAATGAGGAAGACCCTGGCTGACCAGCGGCTTAAACAAATGGCCGCCTCTATAGCATTCCTAGGGCGAGACTCGAGTTCCACACGCATGATGTAAGTGAGAGCTTAGGCAGGCCTTCCTCTCACACGTGGCTCAGAAATCATTTACAAAGCAAACAGAAAAGATAGCCCTGGACAGGCAACTCTTCCTCTCTCTCTGGGCCAGGCCTGCACTTGCAGACCACTCCTAGTGGGCTCCTCTGATCTGAAGGTGCGATTGAAAACAGGTGTCTCCCTAGTGCCTATAAAATATATACTGGCAATAGGGGAGATCCTTGGAGATTCTTTCAACTGGTAGAAATATGGAGACAATTCCCAACTCTGGCTCTGCCTGGATCCAGGCCTTCAGTCCTATCTCTCTTGGAAAAAAGAGAAGAAATCCCAAAAAACTTTCAGGAAAACTGGGAGCATATGGTTCCATCTCCTGTTCTGTAGAAAAAAAAGTGAAAAAAAATTAGACTATGTCAAAATGTCAGACTTGGCATTGTGTTGCTGGAAAAGCAGCTCTTGTCCCCTGTCTTACTCCCCTGCCCTGATCAGGACGACCCAGTGACCTTGGGCTGTACGGGCAAAGCCGTGACTGTGATTTGGATGCCAGATTTACCCAATTTCTATTTAGCAAATAGATTGAATGTACTGCTGTTCATGTTTGGGATAAATACCTGATTAAAGTCTCTTAAAATATGACTACTACTGCCTGTAAAGGAAAGGAATTTCAGCTGGGCAGTGTCTGTCTGGGGCGAGAGGATTGGGTTTCCTCTTTATTTGTTGTCAGCAAGTGCTCCTGATCTTTCCTACCTTGCAAGCTCATTAAGCAGATGCTTGAACGTGGGGATACTGACAACGCAGCTGTATTTCATTTGTAGATAATTGATGCAATAAATGTAATAACCAAACGAGATATGTTGACTCATGAGCTAATTTGGGTGTAGATGTTACAGCACTAGTGCAGCTGGAAATGTTTGCCCACCACAAATCTGTTTCAGATAAACGCTCCCTGTTCCTGGTCTCAATAAGACAGAAAATAAATAAATAAAAATAAAAAGTCAAGCCATCCTCTGTGTCTAAAAATACATGTTCAGAAGTTATGGTCAGGCTAAATGGTGTTTGAAAGAATATTAATATCAGCAATTCATTACAGAAATGGGTGACATTAACCCCTTACACACTGCGGTGGGGGAGCACATTGAGATACTCACACTTGGTTTCCTTGGGCACTTTTGGTCTGGAGGCCTGAAAGATCTTAGTTGGAAGGGTGTGGGTCCATTGTTTTTCTTCTTCTTTTTAGTGCAGGCAGGATTCTTTTTTCATGGTCTATATATTTCCAGAGGCGTCTTACGTTTTATCCTTTTTGAGTAGTTTTATGTGGGAGGCACAGCTCTGTGACTTTAAAACAGTGGCTCTTGGGATGGGCAGCTTTAACAGAAAGGAATTGGTAATATATGAGACCCACACCTTGAAGCATCCCTTATCAGGATCACTAATAGCTTAGACCAGGGGCTGATGAACTATGGCCTACTGCCTGTTTTTGTATAGTTTGTGAACTAAAAGTGGTTTTTACCTTTTTAAATGGTTGCAAAGTATCAGAAGAAGAAGAATATTTTGTGACATGAAAATTATGGAAATTTAAATTTCAGTGTCCATAAATAAAGTCTTAGAACACAACCACACTCCTTCGTTTCTTATTTTCTATAGCTGCTTTGGTGGGTAGCTCCAACATTTACCATCTAGCCCTTAACAGAAAAAATTTGCCAATCTCTGGCCTAGACTAAAACACCACTAATTCATGAAAGTGAAGAAAAGCTAGACTTGTTTGCAGTGTATTTTAAATGAAAATTACCTTCCAATTAAGTGCACAAAGGGTGAATAGATGAATCACTGGTTGTACAAGAGGTCCTTCTCAAAGGAGCCATTGTTATTAGCATATCTCAGTAACAGCCTAACCCTTCCACAGGTCACAGTTTGTATGCAAACACTATTTCTTATCTGCTTGAAAAGTATGATAACTTTTTATTTTATAATCTAATTTTTGTACTAAAACTGTTCAACAAATTGTTTTCTCAATAGATATATTTAAAAAGTTTATTGGGGTAAAATTTTTATACATTACATAAGTTTATAGTTTTATGAGTTTTGACAACAGTATTTATTTACTTCATCACCATCATAATCAAAATATAGAACAGTTTCATCACCCCCAGAAGTGCCTCCTTGCCCCGATGTGGCCAATCGCTTTTCCCTCTCGCTGGCCCCTGATCATGACTCATGTGTTTCTGTTCCTATAGTTTTGCCTTTTCTAGAATGTCACAGAAATAGAACTACACAGGATGTAATAGATATTTCAGAGTACGCTTCAGTTCCCCCAACTGCAATTTAGACACCAGTATCCTTAATGGATGAGCTTCTATTGTACATGCAACAACACTATATAATTAAGGTTATACCTATTTTTTGTTTTTTGTTTTTCTGAATGAAGAATTATATATATATTGATACATTAAACTTATGGGACTAGAATTCTATAGTTAATATAAATTTCTCTTTTTAAGAAAGGAAGAAAATTTTAGTATCAATTTTACTGAATCTTCCTGGATGGATTTTTGTTGTTGTTGTTGTTATATAATCTTAGAGTTCTAATAGCCACAAAATGATTTCTAAGATAGGTTTCTCTGTGAGTGAAAATGGAGAAATTTTGTTTATATAGTCCTAATCTGCCAGTCTAAATCTCTCTCTTCACTCTATATATTGTATCTTAAAAAACAAAAGATTATTATATGGAGTATAGGATTATTTTCTAGGAATGGGCAATTGGAGGAAGTCTTGTTCACTACATGCACAAACAAAAGGAAGCTGAGTACACTGTGTTTCTGTAATATATTGAACTGATTTTCTAGCAAGTTGAATTTGCTCTCCAGAAATAGTTGTTACTACGCTCATTTTCTTTCTAGACAATCCAACAACAAAGGGTGAGATTCCTATATGCTGAAAACACTGTGAGTTCAAATAAACTTTATAAAGCAATTAATATTCAAGATCATCAACACTAGTCTAGTGCCTCCTTTGCCCCCCTCCTTTCTTCTCTTCTTCTCTATTTAGTGTCACTTACTATTGCCCCTTTGTGACCCTTTTCTTATTGCCCAGGATGGGGAAAAACCCAAAGGACCCCCTAAGTGGAAGCCAAGCATGAGCTTCAGTAACGTAGCGGATATTTAAGTATACCAAAGGTCTTGCTAGATCTGGTTTTCTATCTTAACATTTTTATGCCTTTGTATATTTTCCTTCTAGATCCCAGAAGAATGTAAAAAATATGTTTAATGCATGCACTTTAAGCATCTTTCTCAGTGGTAGGTTTTTATCCAATAAGGCTAGAATTTGCCTTCCTTCTCTATACAAGTAGGTTTTGGATTAAAACTCAGGGCAGCAAGTTCAGAAATTGGTCTGAAATTTTCATTTTATTTCAAACTGAACTCACGTTACTCCTGTTGAAAATTGTACTGACAGGCCCATACATATAATTTATGATATTTCCTATCAAGATGTTTAGCTGAATTAGAAACATTTGTGAACAAGTCCTTCTGCAGTTGGTTAAAAGGCATTTTTCTGCTGGGGAAGGGAGGAGTGCATGGAGGGCAGAGCACAAAAAGAACCTGGAATACCTTTTATTTCAACGGCTGTTGATCAAGTCATTGACCGTAAACTGTTTACAACCATGACCCTTGTTGAAACCACAGAGGAGGTGTTTATGGATAGACATTAAGCTCTTTTTTAAGTTGCTCACAAAGTGTGCTGTTTACAGAGAAAATTTCACAAAACATTTTATTTTTCTCTGAAACATTAAATGAAGTAGATAACAAGGTTGGTCAGACTTAGCATTGAGAAGGAAAAGGAGATGAACAAGAGAAGCTTTGCCTATATTTTTGGGAGAACCTGAATTTTCCAACAATGATTACATTTTCACATTTCAGATTATGGAAAAGGGAAACCTCATAAGGTCCATAAGCAGCATTTTAAAAAATCTAAAAGAACCTCAGGATTTTAGATAAAGGCTATTGTATTGGCCTATTAAATTGCTTAAAAAGAAATAAGGTATTGACCACTTGGTTTTTATAAAGAATCAATGAAACTTACCAATGAAGAGTTATAATGTGACTGTGAGAGAGAAAATATATTTGAAACTACATTTTCAGGAGGTTACGTAAGACACTACTAGTTTAAATCAGATCTTTGTCAAGGAAATGCCAAGAAGTTTTTTTAAAGGTTATATGAATTGTCAGATAAAAAAGGGCATGCTTATTTTTTTTTTGAAGAGTGCATTTTTGGAAGGTGTGATTGTGACCTAATGAGTAAACTTGTAGAAGAAACATGGTGCAAATGGAAAGCAGTGCTCTGTTCACATAAGTGTGGCTCCCTGGTTGCAATGCACAGCTGACCTCACATGGACCAAAAAACGATGCCATCTGAGAAGGCATTTTCTGAGGGCCCCTCATGTGTTTGCACTTGCTAGGTGCAGCTGAGACGTGAGAAGCATTTTCCTTCGGTGAGGCTCACAGACTTGAACACAGTGTAAAGATAGCCGGCAGACTGAGGCACCACCATGAGCAAAGCAGTTGGGAAGCTTCGGCAATGCTCTAGCTGTGAGGTGAAGAGAGCCAGTGCTCAGGAGGCTGCAGAAGAAAATGAATAGAGTAAGTAACTAGAAGAGGTCTTGGGAAGGACATATTGGCAAGATTAGTGCCTGGGCTGGGAGAAAACCCAGATGACTCTACTTTTCAAGTCAGAGTGGCCAAGACAGGTGGGGGCATCCAAGAGGGTTTTGATGAAGAGGATGCCATACTTAATTTCACAGAAGGTGACTTTAAGGAGGTTCTGGAACATCCAAGGAATAATGCCCGGAGGTAGGAGGAATTACACTGTAGAGGACTCTGAGGTCCATCTCAATAGTAAATGCTGGTTTTGACATTTAAAATTTTGAGATGGTACTTTGAATTGAAAGACTGTCAATTTTGATAGCATCCTGTATTGCTAAGGAGCCTGTGGTCAGAGTAAATCACTGGAGAAAGAGAAGCAGAAATGGAAACAATATTTCCTGAAGAAGCAACCAATGCTTGGCAAAGGGCCGTGTGTTTGGCATGCTTTCTCCTTCTCATTTTCATGACACTTTATTCTCCTCTAAGCTAGATGGTATATGTTGCTTGGATGTGCTTAACGAGGCTTTATCTCTACTTCACAGGTGAGAAAACAGAGGACCGGAGAGGTTCAGCAACTGATTCAACAGCCTGAGATCTAAAGCCAGGTCTTTTGTATTTTGAAATCCATGGACTTTTCTCTGTACTACACAGTAAGTCTGGCCTGTTTGTTTTCACATCTCAGTTGTGGTTTTTATGGCCTTCTCCCTGTCCATAGTCTTTTGAATGATTGCTCATTAGGTTTGACTTCCAACTCCTATTTATGGCATTGCCTGACAAAGTCTGAGAAAATGAGTTCCGAGGACTCAATCGTATCAGGTGAACAGCTGTCTGCACCATCTTCAGACACTATACTCCTCATTTCTCACTCATGTGAATGAGCAAAACTTAGTTTTGAGTAAGTCATTCAATATCACAGAAAAAAATCTACTGAACAGTTACTACACTCCAGACATGTAAGATGTGTAGTACCGAAGTGTCTTTTAAGGTGGCTGGGAGCTTCTCCCTGGATGCAGACACAAGTCATACAGATGTCGCTGGAAAGTTTATTAGGAGATGTGTTTTCATTCCCATCTTGTATTTTACCCTCACCTGATTTACAAAGGTAGGTAGTTAGCCTGCCTTGGGCCCTCTGCAAGTCTTAATGCAGAGATGGACTTCAAGACACTGGTTGCCTTCTCTTTTCCCAAAGGTCAGGCTCATTGGAGAATGGAGTGAGTGGGGAAGAGTTTTATGCTTAATCACTTGGAAGGAAACAAGACAGGACAGGGAGGGATTTCTATGAGACCCCCCCAAACCCAGAGGTGGATCAAAGAAGAACAGGGCCAATTGCCTTGTCTGTGGCACTGCAAGATGTCAGAGGAACAGCAGCATAGCACCCTGAGTGAGGTTGGCTCTGTCCTCTAACTCTTACCTCCATGAGAATTCCCAGAGCCCACGTGTTCCTTGTGTACAGAGTTCCCAACTTTAGAAGATTAGACTGGGCTGGGACAATTAAAACGTGAAAGACTGAATGAGTGAAAGTAACATGTAAGTCTTCTGCCTTTGGGTGTGAATCAGGAGTGTCCTTAACTTCAAATGGGAATGTCCATGGGGATGAAGCCAAGAGTCAGATTCAATATGAGTTAAAGAAATTGGAAGAAGATATTTTTTATACACATCTCCGATCAGATTCATTATCATGGATGGACTCCAAATGTGAGGAGAACAGACAGTAAATGCTGAGAGATTTTTGCAGCATGAGAGATCTTTATGGGAAAAAGAAGCCCAAAAAGGCTTTGCAGAAGATTTAAGTCTGATATCTATGGCAGAAGCTGCTAGTTGCCTGCCCAATGTCTTTTCTCCTATTCTTTTTTACTAATCAAACTTCAGAAAAATATTAGTTCCCTTGCAGTTTGGGTAGCAATGCTGCATATGTCTGGCCAATAAGATGAACAAGGCAGGGCTCCCAGGAAGCTTTATTTTTTTTTTTTTAAGGTTAAAAAAGTCCAGACTTAGCAAGCTTAAAACACTTTGCCATTGCCCTTTACCTTCATCTTTTTGTCTGGAATGCACATGTGATGCTCAGAGGTGGGATTAGCCATTTTACAACCTGGAGAGCAGAAACAATGCTAAGCAAGTTGGAATAAGAGGAGGGAAGAGCCTGGGCCTTCAATAAGTCCTTGAGCAACGGTACGAGTCCTGCAAGGTATACTTCCAGACTTCTTAGGCAGGAAAAGCAAATGCCTCTTAAGTTAAGCCACTGTCATTGGGTTTCTCCTTCTGGGTAGCTAAATCTTAATTGGCAGGTACTTGACAGAGAGGATCTAGGGAAGCAGAGGGCGGTGGCATTCTTGGGAGACACAGAGGTGGGAATGAATGTGGCATGTCAAGGGAACAAGGCTTTGAATAGTCTGGAGAGTAATTTATTCTGTCTGGAATATGTCTGGTGAAAAGATGGGAAAAACCAGATAACTCTTTAACTGATTATATATTAAAGTTTTGGACATTCAAAATACTGGTAAGAGGACTAACAAATATATTTAGGGCTAATTGGATTGGACCTGGCTTTCACTGATAGTCTTGTTCTGAGAAAAATGGTCTTATTATCAATTATTAGAACATGTCAGATATGCCTTCATAACGAAAATTTCACTGTATTTTCTGAGAACTGGCTGAGGATTTATGGAGGTTGGGACAGCAGATGTTATGCTACTGGTATATGATACAGATTGTGTCTACACAATAGAAAGCAGAATGGAAACCTGGCGATGGTTCTGACTGATGGAATTTTCCTCTCTCTGCTGAGTGAAGCTTTTACTATTATGTTGATACCATTCAAGCAGAGGCTTCATTAATCCTCAAAGAGCTTCACATAGCTTCCTTCACCTTTCCAGGGGCCGTTGGACTTTAGCAGGCATCAGCCTTGCTTGGGGACTTTGTTTGGTACAAATTCCTGGGCCTGACCTGGTATAACAACAGGTCTAGGGTGGCTGTCAGGAATCTTCATTTTTAACAGGTGCCCCCTGGTGATTCTGTTTTAGGTGGTTTTCTGAGTGTCACTTGAGAAGCACCAGTCTATAGTGTGTAGTCTGTTCCCCTTGTTTGTTTCCTCTCCTTCCTTGAGCCAGTGTTGTGGTGCTTTCCAGAAAGAAAGGAGTTTTTGAAGGTGAGGATCTTATTTAATCTCTCATGACATTCTACTAGTAGTTGGGAGATTTCACCAAAGGACACAGTTTTTCAGATTCTTCTCGTATCTCTTAATAAGTATTTTTGATTTTTCGAATTTCAAAGAATAATGTGTATTCCTTTATTATAGATAATTCTATTAACTACAAAATTTGTAAAAATTCAGGAAGGGTTCCATAAGAAAATACAAATCATCACCAGTCCTCTACTTAGAACCATTGCTAATGTTCTGGTGTATTTCCTTTTTCTCTGTCTTTTTATAAAAATTGAAATCAATCAGCTAAAAGACCTATGCTGTTTCTAATACCCATCATCCTTTATCTTCTCAGGCTTACTGATTTTAGGGTCCTGATTGCTAATATGAAAGTGAAGATACTTGCTTTTTTCATCAATCTGTTGTTCATCATTACTTTATAAGACCTCTGTAGAATATTTGTGCACACATCTCTGCTTTATAAGGTAAAGATACCCTTAATAAGAGAACAAGGCCTGTTGGTTTAAAATAAGTAGTGTAATCATTTCAGTAAAGACTTGGACAGAAGTCGCTTTTGTGTGAATTTAAGTTATAATCAGTTCTCCTTGTGTCCCTTGCACTTAAAGCCTTACCTATCATTGTGTAAGGGAAGGATGCCCAAGGCACCAGCCCACCATGCCTCTGTGCACTTATGACAATAAATGGTGGTGTTGTAAGAGCCTAGATAGTCGGCTCCTTGAACCAACCAGGAAGCTTTGGTTGCAAGCAGTAGAACCTGACCTTGGCTTATGTAAAATGGGAAATGTACTGGCTAGACAGGAGTGGCTCATAGAACTGGATGATAAGCAGCAGAATTGGGCCTCAGTGAAGGTGGAAGGACAGCTCAGAAGACCCAGGTGGCAGGGGCTAAAGGGTGGTCTCCTCTGAGCATTAGTCCCAGAAGGAATCTGCATATCTGTTTCCTGCCACTGAGTCCCTCCTCTAAAGGAACACCATGTTTACTGTTTATTCATTCATTCATTCACTCATCTAGGTTTTTAGGGTTACAACAGTGAGCGAAGCAAACAAAAGCCATGCCCCCATGGAGCTAACACTGTAGTTAGGGGAGATGACAGTAAGCTACTAAACACAAATGAGTAAAATATTTAGTATGTTAGATAGCAATAAGTGTTATAGAGAATAAATGAAGGCGGGTATGGGTGGGATAGGGAGCTGCAGTGGGAGGGTGATGTGATTTCCAACTGAGTGGTCAGAAAAGGCCTGACCCAGAAGGTGGTAAAGTTTGAGTCAAGAGGAGATTAATGTGGATGTCGGGAGATGACTTACATTTTAAAAGGATCACATTGGTTGCTCTGTTGAGAACACAGTGAAGGGGGCCAAAAACTGAGTCAAGATCACCAACAAGAAAGTTTATGCAGTCATGCAGGTGGGAGATGGTTTGAACTTGGGCCAGAATGATCTCAGTGGAGGTGAAGATGAGAAGTGATCAGGTTCTGGATCTGTTTTGAAGGAAAAACTGTCAGAATTTGATGGCAGCCAGGATGTAGGGTGTGAGAGAAAGAAATGAATCAATGGTGACTCCCAGGTGTTTTACCCTGAGCAGTTTTAAAGATGTAAAGGACTGCAGGAAAGAGCGAGTTTGCTGGGGTTGGGAGTTTGGTTTGGGTGTGTTAAGGGTGAGACCAGGTGGAAGCATCAGGAGGAGGCAGTTGAACATACAAGTAGGCCATCTGGAGTTCAGGGGAGAGGTTTTTGCTGAATGGTATTTAAAGTTAAGATTTTAAATTCATATAAATGGTATTTAAAGCCAAGAGGTTGGTTGAAATCAACTTGGGAGTAAGTAAGATGGAAAACAAAAAGCCTGAGGTGATGGTGGGGGCAGGGAGGTCTTGAAAAGGGGACTGAGAAAGAGTCTTATCAAGTTGACAGTCTCACCAAGAGACTGGTGGTTAAGGTGGTTCCACAGCCATTTTTCTGAAGAAAGAATGGACCCCGTGCAGGCGTAAATAACTCATGGCCACTCTGCTCCTCTTTCCAGACTTTATTAGATATACATTGAACTCTTTTCATAAAAACATGAAATTAGTAAGTTGCTTATTAGGTATGAAGGCACACTGATCTGGGTTATATAAAGTTGCTAGATCCTTTTGCTGATTCATGCTATTTCATTTCTTAATAAAAATAAATTCAAGAATCCCCACTGTCCCTCGAACTCTTAAAACTGAATTTGGTTGCCAAATTGGATACTAGATTACAAAATCTTAAGGTTTTATAAGAATTATGTCTTATTTGTCTTAGGGCTCCTAACACCAAACACTGAGTTTGATTTAGGTTATGTGTTCGATATATGCTTTTAGAATAAATTGGTGCATGGATAATTTGGGGCATCCATCACCTTTTATTTTCTTCAGGTTATTGGGTGATGTATCTATCAGAACTCTTGCTTGTAGGGCAGAAACCCAGCTAAAACTGTCTTAAGCAAGAAAGCGAATTTATTCTTTCTCATGATTAAAGTGATACTGATTTCAGGCCTGGCTGGATCCAGGTGTCACAATATTATCATGTATATCTCTCGTTTTTGACAGTGTTTCCTTCTGCAAGGGCAGCATTCTCACAGAAGGTCTCCCCTACCCACACCCCATTTTCTCCAGGTGGTATTTTGCCTGTGAGTTTACAAGCAAGTGTTGGCATGCTGTGTGTAGACATTTGTACTATAGATCAGAGCACCCAGAATGCCACAGATGAAAACCAGCAGATCCAGACTTACATTTCCAGCTTATTAACCCTCGTGGAAAGGAAACACCCGATTGTTCCTGAAGAAGGTCTTAGACATGGGTCACATGTCTATCACTGAGTCAGTCATCGTGGCCTGGGTCATGGAGTCCTCTCCTTGGCTAGACCTGGTCAAATGTTCTCCTGGAGTGCTAGGACCTTGGGGTAGGCTCCACCCAAGTTGTATCATCAACTAAGACATGATCCTCCCAAGAAAATCTGAGGTGCTAATGGCTGAAGATGAAGGAATGGATACTGAGCAGGAAGAAGCAACAGATGACCATTACGAATACAAAGTCTACCATAGGAGCATTTGGGAGAAGCAGTCATATTCTTTGACTCTTCTATGGTGTCTGTTTACACAGAAACTGCCGCACCTGGCTGTGGTTTGGAATGAGTTGGCAAATCTCAAGCAGTTATGCTTGAACTGTGTAAACCAGAGGACCACTAGGGCGATTGGTGCTGACGATCTGTTACATGTCTCTCTCTCTGCACCTTGGGCTTGGGAGAGCAGCTCCAGGCATTGCCTGCCCCTCTGAAGGCTCACAGGGCTGAGGCCACCTGGAGCCCTGCCCAGAGGACACCCTATTAAACACGGAGATGAAGTTATCACAGGCTTGGCAAATTTTCCTGGCTGTTTTATGATAAAACCCTCAGCCAAGGAGATGTTCCAAGGCATGGTGCTTCAGAACAATGAAGTCCCTTGGTGGAACACCACAGACCCTGGAAAAAAGAATTTTAATACCCCTTGGGGAAAGTTGCTGTAATTTTGAAGGTGTTTTTCTCAGGAAAGGAGCCTGTGATTTGTGAAGCAATACTAATCTGCTCGTGGAAAGCTGCAGCATGAAACGAGACAAGGTGTGATGACCTGTCAAGTTCCAAAGAGAGATGATTTAGGGGGAGATAGTGGTTTGAAAATGTGAGGATGGGTGTTACTAACTTAATCCATATGATGCCTTCAAAACAAAAAGTATATTAGGGGCGAAAGGCATGAAACAGACATTATTCATTGTCTCCAGGTGATATTTCTCCTGTGAGTTTACAAGCAAGTGTTGGCATGCTGTGTGCAGACATTTGTACAATAGATTAGAGCGCCCAGATCACCACAGATGAGAAGTTGGGGGGGGGGGCACCTTTGACTCTTTCCTTTCCCTCTCTAATTTATCTATCTCATTTATTCCAGACAAGAGCTCCTTTCCTTTGTGAAAATTAGAGACATCTGTAGTTAATACAACCTGAGTCGAGGATAATCAAAGCTCACACTGCCAGGTGTGAACAGATTGCTTGCCGGGTCCGGAAGGTGACTCTCTTCCTCCCCCTCTCATGGGCACCATCCACAGTAATTAGGAGGTGTTTTCCGGGAGTGGATGAGGAGGGAGGGGAAGAAGAATCATGTTCTGGCGGGAGGAGCAGATGCTGGCCGGACCGAGATGACTCATATAACTGGCAATGTGCTTCCACTTCTATAAGACAGTTCTACAGACTCTCCTGCTAATCTCGGAGCTTGGGGTGATGCAGTGAAGGGGGAACATGGACACTTGAATGGTTCCACATTTGGGTTATGTTCCAACTGCAACAACTCACTTTTGCTAGGATGTTGGAAAGACTTTCCAAATCTAGGTAACAGATTCTCAGAATGGTCTATTGCTCCTGGGAAGATGGGACTGCAAGGAGCCTCTAATTAGAAAGAAATGAGGATGAGGTTCTATGGTAATTCCCATAAGATTTTTCTTTTGAAGTTGAAGTTTTATTTATTTTTAACTAATTTAAACTTAAGAACTGATGCTCAAGTCTGTCACTAGAGAATTTTAAAATCTGTTTGGAACAACTTAGTTATGTGAAGCTACTTTAGAAAATACTTCATTTTTTGGAGCAGTTTTAGGTTCAAGACAAAATTGAGGGGAAGGTACAGAGATATCTCATATACCCTTTTTCCCCCTACATGCACATTTCCCCCCATTCTCAACATCCCCTACCAGAGCGGTACATTTATTACAATGAATGAACTGGCTTTGACATATCATCACTCAAAGTCCATAGTTTACATTAGGCTTCACTCTTGATGTTGAGCATTGTATGGGTTTTAACAAATGTATAATGATGGTATGTATCTTCCATTTTAATAACATACAGACTAGTTTTACTACCCTAAAAATCCTCTGTGATCTGCCTGTTCATCCTTCCCCCACAACTCCTGGCAACCACAGGTCTTTTCACTGTCTCCATAGTTTTGCCTTCTGCAGAATGTTATATAGGTGGACTCAAACAGTATGCAGCCTTTTCAGATTGGCTTCTTTTACTTAGTAATATGCATTTAAGATTCCTCCATGTGTTTTTATGGCTTGATAGTTCATTTCTTTTTTTAAAAAATATTTTATTTTTCAATTACAGTTAACATTCAAAGCTATATTAGTTTTAGGTGCAGAGCATAGTGTTTAGACATTTATGTGGATACAGCAATCACCCCAATACGTCTTCTACCCTCCTGACTTCACAAATAGTTATTACGATATTATTGACTATATTCTCTATACTGTACTTTACATCCCACTACTGATTTTATAATTTCCAATTTGTGCATCTTAATCCCTTCACCTTTTCCACCTAGCTCCCGCCCCCAAACCCTTTCCCATCTGGCTAAATAATGTTTCACTCTCTGGATATACCACACCCATGTGATTTTGAAATAGTAGGTTTACTCCCTTGGGACAAGGGGTGTCACAAATAGTGGGATAGGCCTGGAGCACTGCATAAACCATGAACAAGCTTTCTTCTACTGGCTGACGCTAGAGTGCATCTTGTTGCAGTGATTTAGTGGGCATGGAAAGCTTTCGCTGTCTTTTCATCTTTAATTCTTGAATGGAATTTTTTGTGCTATCGTTGGAAGCAGAGTAGAAGGAGGAGGAAATGGACATGGAATTTGGATCCAGGAGGATCTGTGTTTGGGTCCTGGTTCTGCCACTTATGAAATAAAGGATCTTGGGAAAACCATTTTATCTCTGCCTCTGAACTGTGGTTTCTCCATCTGTGAAACAGAGACAGTGATTCTAGCTCAAAGGAAACTTGTGAGAATTAAATACTGCAGATCATAAACTACATAGCACCTTTTCAAATGTTCATTTAATAATTGTTTCAAATGAAGTGATTGAGTATTTTTTTTTAATAAATCCTTATCTGAGGATATGTTTATTGATTTTAGAGAGAGAGAAAGGACGAGGGAAGAGAGAGAGAAACATCAGTGTGAGAGAGAAACATAGATTAGTCGCTCCTGTAGGCACCCCAGCTAGGAATCAAATCTGCAACCTAGGTATGTGCCCTGACAGGGGATTGAACCCACGACCTTTTGGTGTACAGGATGATGCTCCAACCAGGTGAGTCACCAGGTCACAGCTTCTTTACAGTCTGTTTCCCAGTTATCCCAGTGACGGGAAACTGCAGGACCATTTCTTGCATCTTCATACACTGAGCATGGTCAATTTTACCGCAAGATATGATCTGTACTTGTAACTCATGAATGAATCTTCACTCACCTATATAGACCCCCATCAACTCTCAAAGTCACACTCTAAAAGTGGAAGTTTCATAGACCAACCTAAATAGGGACTGCCCCAAACAAAATCTGGATCACCCCAATTTCTATCCAAATTGCCTCAAATTTATAATTCCCAGCTAATTTAATTAGTCCACAGTTGATTTTTTTACCATGTTATTAGTTAAGCTGTTTTTCCCTGAGTTCTTATTGAAGCAAAGCAAGTTCTGGGTGAAATTAAAGAAGCTGTTGTTTATAGGGACCCTTAGGCATGTATGTACACCTTCCACATTTCTCTAGTTAGGCCACAGGCAGCACAGGTTCAACCATATCATTGATGCTTGGAGGTCTGATGTGCCCCTTACTTACTCTTGACAGAGGTAGTTGTTGCCTTGGGGACATAACAATCATTCCTCTAAATTATTCCACTGAAAATTCAATTCAGAAAGTCATTATCAAGACAAATGGAGATCTCTCAGATCACCTATTAGGTCACAGAGTTTGGTTGTGAATTCTAACCTCTCTGACTCCCACATGAATGTAGATCTGGGTCCTCCAGTATGAGGTGAGCTCCATAAGGTCACAGGTATGTGTCATATACTACTTTCCTGTCCTTCACAACTTATAGAACAATGGTTGGACTAATTTGACCTGGAGAGGTATGAAAATGGCCCAGGGACTTTAGGAAAGGGGAACTGTTTTGTAGCTATTCAGATTGCTTAGATGGAGCATATGTAGATCTCAGATGAAGAAATGGATACCAATGCCGACTTTGACATTTTGCAGTGGATTTGGGGAAGGAAAGTAGTCGAATGATAAGAGGAGGTTGAGGGTTACAATCTATAGAGAAATGTATTTCTTTCACCCCTTTAGCATTTGCTTCAAATCCCTTTTTTTTGTTGTTGTTGGATGTAGAAATGGGCATAAATGGAGAAAGAGTGAATATTTTGAGAAAGAAAATTGGAAACTCTGACAAGAAGGAACTTCCAAAATGTATTCGTAAAAACACTGGATCTTTGAGTCGTAGAGGAGTGTTTCACAATCTAGAACTTTTGTGGTCAAATGTACCAGGTCAAAGCAAATTAATATTTTGTTGGTGCTGTCAGCATATGAATGTCAATTGTAAATTTCCAAGAAGATTTCTATAGTGTGTATCACTTCTTAAAATTACTTATTCATGGAGCTCTCAAAATTCTCCAGTACTTTATTCTGTACTATGATTATTTCAGGGGTTGCAAACTAGATGTTCCAATTTGCCTGCTAGAATGTTTTAAAATAAATGGAATTTAAATACCTTTGAGCAGTACATAGTCTTACTAATTCTACACTGGACACTGGACTGTTTTATTCTCAATCTGATGCAGGCAATTTGTTGCCTGCCTATAGGCATTTGGGTGTTCTGCTCTTCTTATAGCTCACTGTGGCTCACTGTGGCTGGTTCAGAAAAGAACAGAGTGTGGCCTATGAATGTTGGAACTAAATGACTTTCATGTTTGTAGAAGGCAAGAGAAATCCAGCACCTCCTCAAAAAAGAAAGAAAGTAGATGGTAGGGCCACTAGTGCACCATCTCATTGTAGGAATCATTTTCAAAGCATTCTGGACATAGACATTTCATGTCTACTTCAACACTTTTAATGAGAGAGAAATTATTGCAAATATATAGACAATACACATATTACACCAGGATCTTTTGCACCCCTTACTTAAGACTTCCACCTAATGGTTCTGCCCTGTGGTAGAACATTGAACAAATCTTTGTGTTTGCTACGATGTCACTTCTATTGGACGGCTCTCTAAACATACCAATTCCTTCAATAGTTTCTAATTTGTAATCATTTCTACATCTCTTCCTTGGTTTGATTCCACTCCTATGGATGATCAATAGCTTGACCATATAGTACATAGAATTGGAACAGAGCATTCAGAATTGCTTGCATCACTCAGGGTATGACTGGTCATGAGACCTATATTCATGATCTGGGCATCATTTTTCTCATGACAGAAGCCCAGATTGCCTTGGTTTGGCTTTTTCAGTGGCAATGTCCCCCAATTGCTTCATTTAAACTTATGGTCAACCACAGGCCATAATCTGTTTCATACAAAGCCAAGCCAAGTCTCTTGATTCAGGAAAATTGTCTTGACTTCATTATAGTTAATTTAGAAATGGATGTGTTGACCAAGACCTATTCATTGGGTTCTCTGTGAAATGTAATAATATAAAATTTGTGTAATCATGAGAAAACAAAGTTATTGATCATTTCAGTACTATATATTGAGAAATAATAGATAGAATTCTGGTTTTCAAAACTATCCAGTTGGGAGTAAAAGACCAAGATTTATTTAGAAAGCAGTTAGTGAAGAATTTGAGGAAGTATTTAAATGATAAACTGTGTCCAGTAGACCAGAAGTCCTGATCAGAGTAAAGTTGAGGCCATGATGGTGGGAGAAATAAAATGTTTCATTAAAAAAGTGAAAGACAGCATGGTGCTTGAACAGGGCTTGAATTTGACTAGTACTGATTGATGGATGGGTCTTGTTGTTAAGAGGATTGGCAGAGGTGGTCTCATTTGATAGGAGAAAGTGTGCCTTTGAGTAGTAAAAGGTAGGATGAGGCTAGTTGTAGTGGGCCCTGATATCCAGACAAAGGAATTTAGTCTTGAGAGTGTGGGTCTTGGAAGATATGAAATGGCTGAAGTGGTGCTGAAAGAAGTCTCATCTGGAAGTAGTATTTAGGATACATGTGAGGGGCTGGAGTCGGGGACCACAGCTCCAAGGCAATTGGAATAAGGAAGCAAGGATCATCCAACTTGAAGAACCATTTTGAAAGGGAAAAGATATGATTTATTTGACTGCAAAGAGGCGATGAAGAAGGGTTAGATAAGTATGACTTTATAGTTTTACACCTGGTTGATGTGGATAATAGTGGTTCCATGGTCAGAACTGAAGAAATATGTGATTTGGATGAAAGAGGTTGATTTTGCCTGGGGCTAGGTTGGGTGGCAGTGTAGGTTTCGGGCAGCATTCAAATGGTGTGGTCTAGTAAACCATTTGGAGATAGGACATGGATGGGCTGCTGCTGGGAAAAACTGTGAACAATGTGCTTGTGTCCCCTTCTTAGTACTTGCCCTGGTTTCATTTCTGAGTGAGCAGAAAGGTGTGTGTCTGGTGCAAAGATTAAGAGCAGGTGCTTCAGAGTCAGACAAATCTGGGTTCAAACTCCTCTCTTCCACTTACTAGCTGTGTGACCTGGGCAATTAATGTTAACTTCCTGAGCCTCAGGACAGCCATCTGTGAAAGGAGAGGTAATAGCACCAGCCTCATAAAGGATTTGGGAGGATTAAAACTGGGTACAGCGTGGCTGGGTGGCTTAGGTGGTTGGAGTGTCATTGTGCACCAAATGATTGTGGATTTGATTCCAGGTCAGGGGACATACCTGGGTTGGGGCACATATGGGAATATGGGAGGCAGTCAATCAATGTTTGTTTCTCACATTGATGCTCTCTCTCTCTCTCTCTCTCTGTCTCTCCATTTCTCCCTCTCTAAATCAGCAAACATATAATTGGGTGAGGATTAAAAAAAAGCGGGTATAATTTTATTTACAGAGAAGTGTGTTGTTATTGTTGATGTCACTGCTGTCTGGCTGCCTGCAGCAACTGCTCTATACCCACCAATAGGTTTGGGCTCTCAGGAGACTGTTCTTAGGGACTGAGACTGTTCTGAGTGTGGGGATCTTACTGATAAACTTTTCATTACTCTGGAGCTGCTGAGCAGAGATAAAAGCAGTCACCCTTTCTGAGAGCCTGGTTGAAGAAAGATAGCCACTCACCATGGGTGAAGAGTATTTTCTTTAAGCAGCTTACAGAGTTCCCAGATTGGCCTACCTCCCCACTTCCATAGGAAGGCTAGCTTTGTACAGCTACCATGACACAGCTACAGTCCTTTATAAGTCTTTACCAGCTCTCCCCACCCTCAGTAGCTGCCTCTGGGCTCTGACATCTGAGGACCACAATGAACTCAGAATGAATATAGGCAGCAGCCAAAGCACGAGGACCTTCCCCAAATGTTTCAGCTCCTGCATAGACATGGGCTTTAAGTAGTCCCCCCATGCCAGGTCTTAGGATGCATTTCAGGTGCTTGTAGGTCACCTGGCACTGGCTACAGGCCCATAGTGGACATGCCTACACAGCTATTTCATGTGCTATGATGTCAGCAAATGCAGCATGCAAACAAGGGTTGGGTAGCCTGTGTATGGTAACATAGGTTTGGGCAGCCAAGCCTGTCTGAATGCAGAGAACTCTGGGACACATGAATAGGGACTCTTGGCAGCATCTAGAGGAGCCAGATTCCTCAGCACAGGGCTTGAGAAGCTATTTATACTTAGATTAATTTTTTCTTAGTAATGTAAGAGGTGTTTGGTCTGATAGTGGAACACCCTAGGACTGTGAGAAAGTCTCCTCTCCTATGTCAACTTGATACCAATTTCTTGGAAAAGGATCCTTGCTTGATCCAGCTGCTACCTAGTTCCTGTGTGTGCACGCATGCACGCGCACGTGTGTGTGTGTGTGTGTGTGTGTGTGTGTGTGCGTGTATGTGTCTAGCTCTCAAATGGACAGAAAAGCAACTGCATTTCACTCTCCTGGACAAATGACCCAAGCTACAAAGCCTTGGGGCTCTGTGTCAGCACTCACCTTTGGTCACTGGCCATTCCCATTTGGCACTCAGTGAATGCAGTCTTTTGTGTGGTTTAGGTGCGATTGTAGCTAACGGTTTTGAAAGACAGATTTGCATAGGTAAGCATCTTGTTAAATATTTTTCTGAAAGCATTTATCAAGGGGAAAGGGAGAAATGTGCAAGTCCAAAGGTGGAAGGAAGCTGGGGGAGGGAGCAGGAGAGGAGGTGAGAGCGGAATACCAAAACATATGCTTTTCAGCTGCCCTGGCTGATCCTGGAGCAGCCCCGTTCCAGTGGGGGTGGGGGCGAAGCTCTGCAGTTGCAGTGCGGTTCTGAGAGATTTATGCCCTGTGCACTGAACACATATCGACGACTCTCCACGGCACAATTTTGAAAAGGTGATTATGGGTCTGACATGAAGAAATATTTTATATGAAATTGCTGAAAGATCTTTGGGTACTAAGCAATAATCACCTTAATGTTTTAAAAAGTCTTCCAATTTGTTTCCCATTGGCTTCTTGGCAGCTGGGATTTGCATACCACTTAACATCCAATTCTGGGCATCCTGCATGCCACCATACTAAGCATAAGGGCTCCCCTGGAAGAAACGTGCACTATGGATTGGGGATAAATCTCAGCAGCTTAAAAATGTGCATATACTTGATATCTGTAATTGTTCCTCCTGAAAATTTTTAAAGAAAAAAAAATTAGGAGAAAGATTGTCATTGAAAAGATGCAAGATCAAAAATGTTTATCATAGTGTGGTTTTTTTGTGTATGGTCTTCCAGAATTTAATGCCATGCACTTTACACCCACACATTTTAAGAGGAAAAAAAGTGTAAATGCCATGAATTTGCCAAATGAGGGGATTTGGTGTTTTAAGAAGTATCATACAGTAATGGTGGAAAGAAGGGGGATGGACTAGTCAAAAAACATGTATGAATGACCCATGGACATGAACAACAGCATGGGGATTAACTATAGGAGCGGGGGTTGGGCTGGGCAGAGGAGGGCAAAGGGGGAAAATGGGACAACTATAATAGAATAACAGTAAAAAATTTTAAAAAGTACTTCAGAATATTATGTATTACTAAGTCCAAAAAAATTGTAGCACAGTATATGTAATGTACCATGATTCTATTTTTCTCAAATGCATACGTATTTCTATGGGAATTAATTCTTGAAAGGCATTCATAAAGCTGCAAAAATGATTACCTATAGGTGGTAAGGATATGGGTGACTGCTGTTTAAGACACTAGCTTGACAGTATTTTTTGTGATAAACATAGATTATTATGTTGAAGAAAGCAGGGGATACTGTCTTAGTGAGGGACTGTCTTGTTGGCTTTGATCCATTGCCATGTGCCCCTTCTCCCTGAATAGTTTGTGCTCATGTGACATTCATGGAGAATGAAGCAGAACCAATTCTTTTATTATCCTAAGTTTCCAGCAGGCTATTCTTGCAGCTTAATGGAGCTGCTGAAAGTAGGCCTAGGCTTCAGAGAGGATGACAGGCAGTTCCTCTTAAATTCTGTCTGATGCCAAGGGAAGGAGCCATCGGTTAATTGACATCTTTCATCAGCTGAGCTTGGGCTACCATATCAGACTTGTGGGGAGAATATGGGCCCCATCACCATTGGCTGTAGTGATTGAGTCTGGCCTGTGGCCACACGTCAGTGCATCACGATGCTGCTTTCTTTCTATTGGTCTCTGCTTTTCTTTTTAAAATTGTGTTGTCCATTTAGGTACTGGTTCCACCACCATCATGAGTCTTTGCCACTGAACCAGAGGCAAGGAACAAGAAGTCTGTTGAAATCTGGCACTTGCACTTTGTAATTTGTTATCCTAGTCAGCAGGTTGGTCCAAAATTTTTGGTGTAAAGATTCACCAGATGGCAGTGCAGTAGTCATCAAAAGACCATGTCCTGATTTCTTCCCTCTGTGTTTTCTCTCTTAAGATAGGGTGGAAGGGGCTTTGTTTTTTTTAACATACCTGGTCAAAATGAGCCTAATTTTGAGTAGTCTTTTCATGTTTCTCATTACTGCTCAACTACTAGGAAAATGAAGTTTGAGCAGAAAGAAATGCTCTTGAACTACCTGGAAGACAAAAAGAAACTCCTCTCACTTCAATTGTTTTTCTTCTTTTCATGTGTGCCATTTTAGAGACAAATCAATTCGGTTATTTCTAAGCGAAGACCCAGTGCTCATTTGTACAAAGAAAAAATGATGCCCTAAGTATCAGATCTCAGTTTCTGTGCCAGTAGGCAAAGAAGCCATGAGTGTCTACAACATCTGCATTACAATTGGGATTTCTTTCGTTATTAATGGCATTGCATAAATGAGATATGTTTCAGGAGGCACATATTTGCGTAGCCTTCACTTTTTCAGTTTCAAGAATACACTGAAGGGCCTGGGTAAAGGTGTATAAAGGGAAATAGCATTTACTTGGCACTGGCAATGTGCTAGGTAGTTATATTCATGTTTTATTGCTGGATTAAGATTATACTCAGCATTCTGATCCTGAAGTTTGCCATGGAAAGTATAGTGGAATTATCTCTCCAGAGCTGACAGTTGGTTTTTCTTAAACAACTTTTGTATGTTTCATTGATTATGCTGTTCAGTTGTCCCAATTTCTTTTCCCTTTGTTCCCCTATGCCCAGGAACCCACCTCCCTTTAGTAGCTCTGCCCCTCATAGTTCATGTCCATGGGTCGTGCATATAAGTTCTTTGACTTGACCCTTCCCTGTACTATACTTTACATCCCGCCTGTCTGTTCTGCAGCCTCCTACTATGCTTCTTAATTTTTGCACCATTTCCCTCCTTCTCACTTCTTCCCCCTCCCAGCTGACACCCCTCCATATGCTCCCCATATCTGTGACTTTGTTTTTTAGATTCTGTTGTTGGTAGTTGTGATTTTGTTGTCATTTTAATGTTCATAGTTTTGATCTTTTTCTTAAATAAGTCCCTTTAACATTTCACATAATAATGGCTTAGTGATGATGAACTCCTTTAGCTTTCCCTTGTCTGGGAAGCACTTCATCTGTACTTCCATTCTAAATGATAACTTTGCTGATAGAGTAGTCTTGGTTATAAGTCCTTGCCTCTCATCACTTTGAATATTTACTGCCATTCCCTTCTTGCCTGCAAAGTCTCTTTTGAGAAATCAGCTGATAGTCTTATAGGCACCCCTTTGTAGGTAGCTCTATTCTTTTCTCTTGCTGCTTTTCAAGATTCTCTCTTTATCTGTAACCTTTAGCATTTGAATTACGATGTGTCTTGGTGTGGTCCTCCCTGGGTCTAGTTTGTTTGGGACTCTCTGTGCTTCCTGGACTTGTATGTCTATTTCCTTCCCCAAATTAGGGAAGTTTTCCTTCATTATTTTTTCACAGAGTTTTTCAATTTCTTGCTCTTCCTGTTCTCCTTCTGGTAATCCTATGATTCGGATGTTGGCACATTTAAAGCTATCCCAGAGCTTTCTAAGCCTCTCCTCATTTTTTTTAATTTTTGTTTCCTCCTTCTGTACTGGTTGACTGTTTATTTCTTTCTTATGTTCCAATTCATTGATTTGAACCCTGGTTTCCTTTCCTTCACCACTAGTTTCATGTGGATTTTTCTTCATTTCTCTTAGTATAGCCTTCATTTCTTCTCTGTCCTGTTTAATCTTTTCTGTCAAGTCTGTGATCATCTTTATCATCAGTGCTTTAAATTGTGCAGCTGTTAAGTTGGCTCTCTCCTCATTTGTTAGGTTGGCTATCTCCTCATCGGTTAGTTCTACCACTGGAACCTTGATCTTCCCCCGCCTCCCGCTTTTGGGTCTTACTTCTGTTTCCTCATCTTGACAGCTTTCTGTGTTTGCCTCTTTGTTTTAAGTAGAGCTGTTTCACCTGTTACATTGTAAGGGGCGGAGCCTTAGGTATTTAGCAATGCTAGCGACCCATTTCACCATGTTGTGGTGCTGTGTGTGTGTGGGAGGGGTCTGAGAGGGAACAGTGCCGCTTGCCCCATACTCACCCCTTTTCCAGGCACTTCTCCCCTTCCTGTACCAAACAAGCTGCCTCTGCTGAGAGACTGGCAGTTTCTTCCTCTGACCCACTCCCCCACTGGTTTTCACCATCAGAAGCAATGTGGCTCTATTTTCTCCAGTGCTGGAGCCATGACTTGCACCATCTGGTCTGGGGCTGGGATCACTTCCGAGGTTTAAAATGCATTACTGTGCTGTTCACCCCAGCTATAGTCCCTGTGCCACTGCCGCTGCTGCTACTAGCCACCACCAGCTGCCACTGCCAAGCTCTGCCCCTGCAGCTGCTGCTTCAGCACGGCACCTCATTCTCTCTGTCCTAGCTCTGCCCCTCCTACCTTTCTGTCTGAATATTTCTTTGTTTGTTGAGCTGTTATGTAGTTTGATTTTCTGAATCTTCTGGGTTTTTTAAGTTTTGCAGTGGTTGTAAATTCTGTCTGAGTTTTGAGGGAGATGCAGCATGTCTACTTCCACCTCCATCTTGGCTGGAAGTCTTAAACCATTTTGTTTTTGAAAGGAGTACTCTTCTCTTTCTCTTGGAGTAAGTAATAAAATGAGCCTGATCAAAAATAAAAACATTTTATATTTGCTCAGTCCAATTAACCCTGAAAATTACTGGACTGAGTCTTGTGCTTAGAAAGAAACCATTTTGTTGACACCTATAATTTTACAGATGAGAACACTGAGGTCAGAGGAGAAAGGGACTGCCCAGGTCATACAGAGAGTTAAAGGTCAGGTCCTTGAATTCCAGGATGCTAATCTCCAATTACTGATAATGAAAGCATGAGAACAGATTTCCATTCAGTTCGTTATTAGTGCACTCCTTTTCCTCATCCTCATTCCCCTCAGTTCAATAACTGTCTGATGAGAAGTGGTTTAGGGAGCAAATATCCCACCTGCATCCAACAGTAAGGACAGGAAGAGTCAGCTTCTATTTTCTGATCATTCTGCAGCCATGAATCTATATGCTGCCAGTTTTCTACGTTAGGTTCATGTCCATGTTGAATCCCAAATGAGTGGTGACAAAATGAAAACTCACCTCACAGGGCCCAAGAAAGCATTTGTTGTACCCCAAATTCTTTGGAAGTTCCCAAGAGAGAAGAGATAAGGGCTACAAAAAAAAGTGACCCACCTATCTCCTGAAGAGTTGGCAGATGAAGCAACAGGTACTTGTGGTCACTGAAGCCACAAGTATTGATGGACGTGAACCAATTTTGGGCAAATAGAATCAAACTCCACAACTTTATATATTTTAGGCCTGGAGTAAATTGCAAGTTCAACTCCATAAATGACAAAATGATGTGAATGTATAGATAATAAAAAGGTAAAAAAAAGTTAATGTTAAGAAAAAGCATGGACTTCTTTGTCTGCCACAAGTTACCTTTCTGGTCATGAATTAATGATACATTCTATTTTTTACTGATGTGTTGTCAAAAGTTCCACCCCCCTCCCCCCCCACATCCCACTGGTGGAGCTTTTAAGTGATACGTAACGTAACAGCAGATGTGATGATGGGCTTGCCTTGTCCACGTGACCATCAGAGGCTGAATATCTCAGCCTCACACTTACCTTAGGGAAGCTCAGCTTTTCACACTGTCTATTTCTTGGAAAAGTTTTGTTGGAAAATAAAAATACCTTTGTTTAAAAGATACTTTTACAGATATTGTTTCGCACAGTCCTCCATTTTTTATACTAGTCATATTTTAACATGTGAAACCCAAGAAAATGGAGGGGTGGAGAGGTGATAGGATTTTACCAAGGGAACGCAGCTCACAATCAGAGCTAGGACTCAAATCCAGAACTCAGACTCTTTTCAAAATGGTTTTCCCATCATGTCAGAGTTTGACCTTGTGATGGAGAAATGCTGAGGCAACACTGTTGTTAGTTCAAACTAAACATTGCCGTGAGCTTTCTAGATTGTTCATAGGTTAAAAAAAAAACACCTTAGGCAGCTATTAGCCAAATCAACTGTGATTACGGCAGTCAGTAGTCACCATTTTATTAGAGGGAATTAGAATTAGCTGAACTCTTCACCTTATCCTCTTATTCCACCATTTTTCAAGGGATCAGAAAATGGGTTTCAATGTTCAGCTGTGTCACTTATTAGTTGTTAGATGTTAGGCAAATGTGAGCCTCAGTGTTGTGGAAAATGAGGAAAATATCTACTTTCAAATGTTGTGAGACAAAATGTGTTAATGTATGTAAAACACCTGGCTCAGCACTGGGGTAAATAAATAGTAGCTCTTACTGTTACTGTGACTGAGGTTCTAAGGATGAGACAATGAAATAAATTGTGTGAAAAGCCATCAAATAATTTAGAAACACGAGTATTCATCCATCAACATCATTGGGTGATTTTAGTTAAAGACTTAATCCGTAGAGGCTAATAGAATAGCTTATTAAGAAGGGAAAGGTCTCGGATATTATCTAATAAGTTCTCCCAGAGTAGAGGAAGAGTATTTCATTAGATTTTTCTGAGAATCACTGAGGATGAGTGTTATTGTGCACATTCACAGACAAGGAAAATGAGACTTTTAGAGGGAAAGTAATTGTCATGTAATATGGAAGCTGGCAAGGCAGGGATTTGAACACAAATTGATTTCACTTTGATAACTTACTGAGTGTCTAATGCAACCTGTGAGACTATCTCTATGATCCTAAAAAATAAAATCCCAATTAGCCCCCTTGATGTTTAGATTTACTATGGTGGGTGCCAAAATCATGAAGTAGATTCATCTATTTAATAGAGTGATAGTTCTTACTAATTATTAAAAGACAGCATTTTTTTGGGTCAGCATTAGACATCTTTTAAATTGAGTTTATTGTGTTAAAAATTTGGAAGCCTTTATGTATTTATGTAGATTTTACCAGTAAGATACAAATGATCTGTAAATGAATGTACAAGGGCATTTTTGTTTAAGCTCTTCATTTCTGGTTATGATGCTTCATGATCAATGGAATAGAATGTAGGGGAAATGATTGACACTAAGGACATTTATTCTAATGAAATATTGGGCTATATTAGTAACTAATGTCTTCGAAATAACTGTTCTGAAGAGTCCTGCTTTTTCATTCAGTGTTGACTGCTCCCCCATCCTCATTTCACAAATGGATTTTCTACCCCTACCCCTGAAGGCTTAGATTTATCTTTTTCAGAAATTAACATTATATACAAGCCCTGATGAGTCCAAAAAATTTAAATATGAGATTCTTTCCCTTGGGAGATAGACTTTTAAAACAAGGCTTTGATTTGCATCCTGGTATTCTGGTTACATTGTGAGAAACAGCTGTATTTCTTGTTAGCGTGACATGAAAATTTTCTTTCTTTGCAAAGGGCCAGGGACAGTGAGAAGGACAGGAAAGAGGAAAAGACAATAGCAGGAAGCTGAAGAATAAGGCCAAATGGGAGATAGGTGGAGAATTAAGGGAAAGAGGGAAAGATGGAGAAGGAGAAAGAGATGATGAGAGATATGGAATGTGATAGAAATGGAATAATGGAAAGAGAAATAGCCCTGTCTGGTGTGGCTCTGTAGACTGAGTGCTGGCCTATAACTTGAAAGATTGAAAGGTCACCAGTTCAATTCCCAGTCGGGGCACATGCCTGGGTTGCAGGCTAGGTCCCTGGTTGGGGGAGTGCGAGAGACAACTGATCAATGTTTCTCTCCTTCTCTTTCTCCCTTCCTTCCTCTCTCTCTACAAATAAATAAATCTGAAAAAAATTGAAAGATAAATTGAGAGATGGGGACAATGGAAAATCAGAAAGGGGGATGGGACATCAGAGAGAGAGAAAAGGGGAGAAACCAAAAAAGCAGGACCCCATCTCCTCCTGGGCCCAGCAGGGAGCTGGTAAGAAAGAATTTGAAGCCAGAGGGACATATTATCCAGAACCAGGAGTTGAATGTAATTGTAAGCAGACCCTGCCCGCCCCCTTCAGATGAGTGATGGACTCCTGGCATGTGACCTAGCTTGGCAATCTCCACCCCCTGTCCGGGCTGCCATAAGGAGATACGTAATGTCTAGAGTGATGGGAAAGTCATGCCTGCAGATGGTACAGATGGAGCTGCCTCATAAAATGACTCACTGTGAATCCTCACTGAAATCTCCGCTATAAAAATGATAATGGAAAAAGCAAAAGAAAGGCTAAACTGGCTTGAAAGAAATTTGTTCCAGCTTGTGTAGCTTCAAATTTTGAAAGGAGGAGAAAAAAAAAGACCCTGTAAGTAAATTGCAAGGAAGATAATGAATCTTCTTCCCTCCTGGCTATAGCCCTCCCTCACCCAGACCTCCTTTTTGACATCAGTATGTAAATTTAAATGGCAAGGGATAAAGAGGGATATTTTTGGAGGAAAATATAAGTATTATTTATTAAGCAGTAGGGGAATGTTCTGGAGGAGGAGGGCTAGGAGCCTTGGAAGAAAGGGAGGGGCATTTTGGAGAGCAAAGGGGAGGCTCTCAGGGAGCAGGAGAAGTTGTGTTTCATTTGATGTCTGAGGTAGATATTGCCAGAGTGAAGTGGGCCTCCCAGAGAGTGAGGTCAGACACTGGATGAGAAAGTATATAGCAGTTAGTTATGAAGACCTTGATAGTAAGAAGAGGAAGTGTTTAAGTCCAAAAGTGCAGAGAATTCTATGAGTAAGTATTATTGGTTATTCCAAAGTCGCCCAAGACCACAATGCATCTACAGGTGACCCCAAATATAGCTCAGTTTTATGAATATGCAACTTGTCAGAATTTGAAGGTATTATTAATAGAAGGTGTTATGACTTGCATCTCCTTATTCCCTCCTGTGGCAGATCTGGAATTGCAATGGATTAAATGGAGGAGGTAATAGCTGGAGCAGAGTTACAGGATTGAAGGGCAGGTATGGGGGCAGCCCAGACTGAAGCAGCACATGGAAGCTGGGAGTCAGGGTTGGGGGAAGAGCTCAGAGTGTGGTACATTCACTGTACTTATGGTTAGTGCAAGGTGGGTCAGAAGCATGGTGTGCATGAATAGTGTGCATTGAGACAGTCCCATATCAGAAATGGTCCAGGTAGACATTGAAGCCATGGGTGTCTTGCTTGTGTAGTTGGCACATGAAGAGATCTCAGTGCACTGTTCTGAATAGGCAGAGCCTAATGCCTAGAGGCATAGCATGATTGAGACACTTGGTGGGATGCAGAGGCTGGAAGTTCCCTATTTGTAGGGCAGAGTTGTCTTAGGTAGGGGGGCTGGTGAATATGGCAGGTGAGATGCGGTGGAAGTTCTAAAGGCTGGAAGTCTGAGATCAGATTGTCAGACTGGTCAGGGGAGGATCCTCTTCTGGGTTGCAGACTTTTCTTTGTGTCCTCACTTGGTGCGAGAGTGAGGGAGCTCTCTGGTGTCTCTTGTAGGAGCACTAATTCCATTATGAGGCACTACTCTCATGAATTAACTATCTCCCACAGGCTCCATCTCCTAATATCACAATGGGCATTAGATTTTCAATGTATGAATTTTGGGGGGATATAAACATCCAGTCCATAGTAGAGGACATGGAGAAGAAATACCCTGACCTCTTATTCTTCTCTCTCATCTCATGTTGGTACCCAGCATTAGTCAACCCAGTCTGGAGACAGCAGTGAGGAAATCCATGAGGTCAGCTTCCAGGGGAACAGAAGGGTGGAGGGTGGGTGTAGTTGGGGGGAAAACAGAGACTGACCAGCATAATGCAAACTCATCCAGCTGGCAGTTTTTCAGTGCCACGTAGTTTGCCTACTTTGTGTGTGGACCAAGTCAGAAGCAGCCAGATCCAGCCCCTATGGAGAAGGTTACTCAAAACTACATAGGCTCTCGGGCCCAGGCTATGATGCTCATGGCTGTATTGCTGATGAGCAATGAGAGTGTTAAACCAGGAAACTGAGGTACAAGCCCTACCCTTTGGAGGGCTCCAACATGATGAGAGATGGGGGAGGTTATACAAGGTCTGTCCAGAAAAATTCCAGCAATTTTTAATATAATGAGAACAGTTTGTGCAACATCAATGTAACCTCGCAGCCAAGGAGAGTGGACTGGAATGTGCATGTGTGGACAGTGATGACTTCACTGTACTAGTCATTGGAGGCGGTAGATGCCATTGAATGAGTATGTGTACTGTGTGGCCATTGCATTCAAAATGACTGAGTAGAGCGATGGATCTGCATCAAATTTTGCATTAAACTTGATTTCTCTATGGAAACTCTACAGATGATTCAGAAGGCTTTTGGGGATGATGCAATGAATGCAGCAGAAATGAAAGTGTGGCACAAATGCTTCAAAGATGACAGAATCTGTTGAAAGTGACCCACATTCTGGAAGATCTGCACCAAGCAGAACATCTGAGAATGTTAAACGTGTATGGGCTGCAGTCAACAAAGATCAGGGACTGACAGTGTGAGAACTAGAAGCTGATCTGGGGATTCCAAAACTACTGTGTTTGAGATTTTGACTCAGGACCTTGGCATGAAACACATTGTGGCAAAATTCGTTCTGCAGCTTCTGCTACCAGAGCAGAAGGCACAATGTGCTGTGGTTGCCATTGACTTGATTCAAAGCACTACCAATGAACCAGATTTCCTCAAGAAGGTTATTACCAAAGATGAATTGTGGGTCTATGGCTATGATCCAGAAATGAATGCCCAGTTGTCCCAATGGAGGCTGCCTGGTTCTACATGCCTGAAGAAGGCATGGCAAAGTCACAGCAAGATCAAGGCTATATTAATTGTGCTTTGTAATTGTGAAGGTCCATCACAAGTATGCCCCTCTAGGCCAAACAATTAATAAAGAGTACTATCTCAATGTTCATTGTAGGTTGAGAGATGTGATATGATGAAAACAGCCATAGCTATGGGCACTGGTGATTGACAGCTTTATCACAACACTGTGCCCACTCATGCATCATGTCTCATGCAGAGTTTTTTTGTGAAACAGCAAATCACCAACGTGACTCAGCACCACTACAGCCCAGATTTGGTGCCCTGCAACTTCTGGCTTTTCCCAAAAAGTAAAGTCTCCTTTGAAAGGGAAGAGATTTCAGACTGTTGATGAGATTCAGAAAAATGCAATGGGACAGCTGTTGGTGATTGGGAGAACTGTGATATGTCCCAGGGGCCTACTTTGGAGGGCACTGAAGCATTATTGTCTTATGTACAATGTTTCTTGTACCTTATATCTTCTTCAATAAACATCTTTTTTTCATATTACATGGCTAGATACCTCTGGACAGACCTTGTAGTTTAGAAAGAGGCTTACTAGGTACCTCGGTTGGGTACAATTGACCTAGTGTTCGTTCCATAAGATGGAGCTGGCAGAGGGGTGCTGATGTCCTTGTCTCTGTCCTCATGGGCTTGGGAATTGGGCTGGGTTTGGGACCTCCCAGTGTGTCAGTTGTTGGAGTTGCTGTGGGGTATAGGGAGAAAGCCTTGGTTGATAGGAGAGGGTGGTTTGAGTGCTGGTGGACTAGTTAACATACAAGGAATACTGAGCCCTATAAGAAAGGTTGAAACTGACCTAGAGAATTAGTTTCTAGGAGCTGAAAGGCCATATGTGGCAGAAAACAGGACAAGGTGGCATCCGTAGGAAGAAGGGCCTTGAAAACAAGATGAGTCTCCTTCACACCAGAGCTTCTGTTTTGGTTTTGGTTGTTAAAGGGCCTGTAATCATGTCTTCAGCCTGGGTCATGTGAAAGGAGCAGGAATGGGGAACAACTTGCTGAGCAGTATGGTAGAATATGGAGGAGAAATGTTTTGGGGAGAAAGATCTTGACACTCTGGTTTCAGCCCTACATTTTCTTGCAAAACATCTCTTAAATATCTTCCTTAAATGAGGATAGCGCTTAAAGGAGGACCCTTCTACTTCATGCTAGAGTAAAGGCTTGCCCTGAGCTGGTTTCTGCATTAATTGATGAAATAATTAATTGACTCAGATAGACTTTTGTTTCATATGTTGATGAATATACTAAAACAAGTTTTTAAAGATGTATAGAGTATACCTTCAATTAAACCCTGTAATCTTTTCATTGGATATTCATGAAGAAGAAGATGATGATTATTTTCTACTTATTCCATAGGGCACATTCTGGAATTTTGAAATCATGGTTGTCTTTGTTGTTCTTTTTGTCACTTTCCCCCTGGGCCAGAAGTGGGTCATCTGTGTGTTGATTGCCCTCCTTGGTTGTGATAGCTGTATCTTAGTTTCCATCCCTGGAACTGAGAAGTTTCAGCTCTTATTTCTTGTTGCAACAATGGCTCCTGTTAAAAGTTAATTATACATCAATTATGTTTACAGTGTTAGATAGATTCAAAGCTGGAAAACTTAAAATGGTGGAATGAGTAAAAAAGCCCACCCTGAAGCTGTCCCTTATGTTTTCAGAGGATGTTAAAGATGTTACTGATGTTAATGCCCGATCATATGGGTGAGATTGGGAAGACAGATACAGCACCTCCCTTCTCTGCAGACAGCAGTTTGAGTCTGTGCCCACCTTCCCACCCACGTGTGTTATTTGCATCTTTGAACCATTTTGTCCTGTATTCTCTGCCTCATGCTGATGATGTGTGACATCATTTAATATCTTTCTAAAACATAATTTAATTTAAAGATTTAAAAAAAATTAGAAGTTTTTCCAGTTATAGCTGACATACAATATTATATTAATGTCAGGTGTTTTTGTGGCATCTTGAAATTGGTTGACCCAGATATCTCAGTCATCTTATAACTGAGGTGATATTTAAAAACAATTCTGGGAGTTACAAATGGGGAATATCGTCGTCGTCGTCGGCAGCCGTCCGTCTCGAGAGACGATGGTGTAGCTTCTTAAGAGTCTATCTGCACCGCCGAGAATGGTTGTGCAGTCCGACTCGGGAGTGACACGGTATCTGTCTCCTCCCGTGTTGAATCGACATCTTGCGATGATGCTGGAGTGTCCTCTCCAGTGAAGCTGAAGCTACAGAGCCTGGGCAGGGTGATATGGAGGGTCTGCTGTTGCCCATGCAGCAGACCCCCCCTCTCTTCGCAGCTGAAGGATCCAAGGGAAAGACGGAGTCAATACAGCTTGGCTTCAGGTGCGCCGCAGGAGTTGCCGGTGTTGACTACAACGTCAAACCGCCTTAGGGACTCCGGCTCCGGATTTTCTGTCGGGGTTTACTCCCTTAGCCTTTCCCCTGAAGAGGTATGCCGCAAGGCAGCGGAGGTTTTTTGGAGTCAGAGTTTTCCTTCTCTGATGTGCCCTGACTGGAAGATCGAACCAGCGACACTTAGCTCGCAGGCCGACGCTCAATCCACTGAGCCAAACCAGCCAGGGTTAAATGGGGAATATAATAAATAGTTTACTAAACATCTTTAGAGAATTACCCAAAAGTTAAGTATCTAGTTCTTGAAATAAGTAACTTTGAGATTTCAGTGATTGTGTCAACACTATTAACAAAATCTCAGGTGAGGGAATTATTTTATATTTTACTATACTTTTTGAATTTACTGTACTTAGCTAATCTTATGTTTATTTTTGCCTCCAAAACTTTAAACTGAATTTTGGATCTTACCCTTTAGCTAATTATATCTGTAACCAAACTAAGCCAGAGGCTGTACCCTGTGAGCACCTGAGCAGTCTAAAAATATCCTGGCTTACCCTGAAGGATAGGCCCCATTGGGATGCCTTTTGTAAATATCGGTAAAACATTAGAATCCCAGACTCCATATGACTGGGTCTTCTGGAATAGTTCTAATGTTAATGTTCTGTCTCACAGTCCCTGTTAAGTACAGTGGGAACTGTTAGACTATGAGTCCCAATTTTAATTTATAAAAGATATAGTTCATCTTTTCTACCCTCTTGATGCCCCTGGATTGTGCCCCAGGATGCCTGCTGACCTGCCTGGTCTGGGTACTGGCCTCACACAGAATCCCCTGTGGTCCTTCCTGCCACATCCAGTTTGTTCCCTGGTATCTGCCATTAGCTTCTAGGGAGAGGTTGTTGTTTTTGGTTTTGGATAGGTATAAATAATTGGTGTTATTGAGACTCTTATCCTAGAAAAGATCAAATCTTTTTTCTGTGGTCTTCTTTCACTCTCCCTATGGTATTTCTGGGCATTGTGGGTTAAATAAATGCCCACCTTAGCCCAGGGCTGGAGGAAATACTGAATACTTTAAAACTTTTCATGCTTTCCCCTACACATGCCTGGGTTACAGGGACCTGTGAGCCCCTGGCCGTGCCTGCCTTCTCTCCTGCTTCCCAGAGAGAACATGGTCACCTTTACTGAGTTTTCTCTTGATAGGCCTGAAGGGCATAATTACCTTGTTTTTATAGGCTTCTGTTTTGTAGACTAAATGTGCCCTCCTTGACTTTGATTCATTCATATGTAGTTGTGAATGTTTGGATGGGCAGTATTATGTTAAGTTAGTGTTGCTGGAAGATTTCCTTGCATCCTCCTTCTCCATTAAAACTTTATTTAGTACTTTTGCATACTTTTGTTTTTCTGCTTATGAAAGTAATATGAGAAGTATAAATAATTTATTTCTTTATACAGATTCTTAGAAGTAAAAGTACTAGAGCCATTCAGAACCATAAATATTTTAAAGACCATATATATTTTTTTAAAAGAAAAATTCTTTAAAATATATTTTACTATATATAAAATAAATATATATAGTGAAATTGTATTCCAGAAAGTTTGTACCAATTCACCTTCTTACCAATTGAGTAAATGAATAGGTTTTTATTGGAATTGAGTATTAATATTACTAGTAAAATCTTTGCTAACTTGATAAGTAAAAATATCTTTTTTTTTACTACATTTAAACAATAGTGAGCTTTATAGAAATTATATAAATAAGCAAACAAATACATATTTATTAGCTTTTTGTACCTTCCATCATTGATGGTAGAGAAATAAATGTTTTAAGGGCTAAAATGTTTTTACTTTGTTTTCTTTTTTGCTTTCCTCCCCCACACCCCCAAATAGGAATTTTAATTTACCACCATTAAATGTCTGACTTTTAAACAGATGCTTGGACTGGGGGCTCATATCCTGATATCAGCTCATTCAATTTGGGCACCTGTCTCACCCCAGCAGCTTCTCTGAAATGGCTACATCCACCATGGAGCTCCATGAGTTTTCCCAGTTCAAACTTGGCCTTTTTCAGCATTTTGACTTTTCTGACAAAGACATCATGAAGTGGCTAAATAGATTGGCAAGGCTTTTCTATGTCTTTTCCAGTGCTATATGGAATCAATTTATTGATCATTTCTTTCAAGTCATTTGTCTGCACCACTTGGGTAATGACTTCCATTATCTTCTTCCAGAGTTGGTGGACCTGTTGATGCTGAGCATAAGAGGTCTTCTGAATCTGATTGTTGTGTTTTTATGTAAGACCAACACAGAACAGATGAAGCAAAAAACCATCGGTAGTCTTAACATCAACACGATCTTCGACCCTGGTCTGCCATTTTTGACCATAGAGTACATTTTGTCATGGGTAAGATCCACACCATCGAAATTAGTCAGACAGTTTTTGTCCTGAACATTCCCAGATATATAGTTGCTTGAGTTTTCTAAATGCATTTTCATCATTCTGCATATTAGCTAGGCTCACTTAAAAAACACAACCTTGTGATCATCAAATTCAATAATGGTTCCTTGACTTCTTATGACTAGTGTTTTTCTTTTTTTCCTGTATTGAACACAGCTGGTGCTTTCACACCATATCAATCTTTCTTCTTGGCTCCCTTTTTGCTATCCTTCATAAGGCGCTTGTTCTTGCTGACCGCCATGGTTCAGGTCAGACCGCCATGGTGCAGGTCAGAGAGGCAAAAAGCTTTGCTTTTTTTCTTTAGAGTCTTTTTCCATCCAAAGCTCAACTATATTTTCCCCTAGATTTTAAAAGTGATTTGATTTAAAAACAAACTTATTCCTTAGAATTTATTTGAATGTGTGTGGTATGAAGTGAGGATATATATATATATATATATATATATATATATATATATATATTTTTTTTTTTTTTTTTTTTAAAGATTTTATTTATTTACATTTAGAGAGAGGGTAATGGAGGGAGAGGAACATCAATGTGTGGTTGCCTCTTGAGTGCCCCCAACTGGGGACCTGGCTGCAACCCAGGCAAGTGCCCTGACTGGGAATTGAACTGGTGACCCTTTGGTTTGCAGGCCAGCACTCAATCCACTGAGCCACAGCAGCCAGGGCATGAAGTGAGGATTTTAAATAGCTTTTTTTAAAAATCAATAACCAATTTTATCAGCACCTTAGTTGTAAACAACAGAACCCTCTCAAGCTAGCTTAAGCAGACAGAATATTCTGAGGATTTGGGGCAGCTTACAATATCTCTGGGTTGGGTGCGGTGGTAACTTCAGCAACGACCCTCAGAGCTATGCCAGAGGACTGGCCAGGTGCAGAACCTGCTATGGCCTCTGGCCTCTGCTACCTCCTGTGCCAGTAAGTGCGCCTTGAGACCAGGCCACACTTAGACCTGTTTTTCTCGCTTACTTTTGAGAAAAGGTCTCACATGGTTGCATCTGATTGGGAAAGCAATTTTTCTGGAACTTATTTTCAGAAGGCAGTTTTCATAATGTGGGAAATTATCAAAATATAGAAAGAGCAGGCACACGATTGGGTGACCACAAGTGACCCACCCAGTTGTTGCAGCAGCTTTAACCACTGGTTGGTGATGCCATTAATTTGCATTTTAGAAAATGTATGGATCAGTCAGATCAGTTTGTCATATGTATTCAATTCTATTTGATTATTTTTATTCCTGTGATAATGTCATAATTATTGTATTTTTTTTGTATTATGTTTTAACTACTGCTGTTGTACCTTGCTTTTCTTTTTCAGTTCTTAGTGTTTCCAGATGAACTTTGACCACTTTATCAATTTACAAAAAACGAATTAAATTGGTTTTTTGATTAGAATTCTTTAAACTTTCATATGAATTTGACAACTATTGACCTTATTAAAATATTCATTCTTTCCATCTATGTATGTGTTATATATTAGGTGGGACAAAAGAAGGTTTACATTTGTTCATATGAAAAATGATACAGTAATCAATAACCATACAAGAATAAACTGTTTCACATATTCACTACTATAAACCTACTTTTGCCCCATCCTATATTTTCACCTAGTCAAAAAATTTTAATGTTCCTTAATAAAATTTTGTTGTTTCCTTCGTAAGGGTATTTGTATTTCTTACTAAAGTTATTCTAAAGTATATATTATTATTAATATAAATAGACTTAGTTTTACTTTTATTTTTCACGCTTTTTTTTTCCTGCCAGGCATGAAAGTTGTTAAATTTTGCATATGTATTTTATAATAATTAAAAAGTTTATTAATTCTAAGAAAGTTTTAGTTAATTTTATTGAGCTTTCTAAGGCTACCTTGATATATGCATAAAAGAGTAATTTTGCAACATGATAAGGCAAACAACTAAAAGAAAGGACATGAAAAATGATTTATATAAAATTAATTCAATATGCTAGGTGTAAAAATACCCTGGAAGGGGAGATGGTTCTAATTTTGTATAATGCTTGCATCCCCTCTGTAAGAATACTCTAAGTAACATGTGTAAAGCTGGTGATTTATAGCACCCAGATATCTGCATAAAGTCAACCACATGCCTGCCTCAGTTTCCCTGTAAATCTATACTGCATGCCCAGATACACATGGCCTTTTCTCCCCAAATGCACGTTCCTAAGCTCCACACTCAGATTCTGGGTAGCAACACATTAATTCAAGCAGAATGATGCCTCAAGACGTCTCTGTAGCTTTACCTCTCTGTGGGCTCACTGATGGAGGGAGGGGATTTCATAAATGAAAACAGGCCAGTGCTGACTCAGTTCAATCTTCCTGCCCAAAGCCACTCTCTTCCTTTCGGCAACTAAGCCAGGTGTTTGGAGTACAGTGTCGGTGGGGTTTGTGGAATGTTACACTTAGAAGGCTTTTTTAAAAAGTCAGTAAATAAGCTCAAACAAGTGGAAAGAATTTGCCTGCTTTTAAGACTTCAGAGACTCCAAATTATCCTGTCTCTCCCAGGCAAGCTAACAACTAACAAAGGACATTAGTTGGTTATAAAGAAATTCCCTAAAAAGGCTTGAGAAGATTAGTGCCTGAGGTTTATAATAAGCATCATTGGATAATAGCTTCTAACTCCATAGGATATAAAATATACAAAGGTAATTATGTTTTGAATAGGGACAGAATCCTTCTTGTCAGATTTTCCCAGGGACTTTAAAAATTTTAATAAGCATTCATTTTTATTTGTAGCCTTAAAAGCAATTACTAGAAGCCCCATTCCTTGGCTGTTCATTGGCCATCTAGCCATACTATGTAGTATCTGCATTTTGCCTGTTTAGGGTACAAATAAAGAAGACGAACAGACTGGGCTGAATCCACTTACTTGGCTTGCCCCATCCTGAGATCCTCAAGAGAGAGAGTGATTTGGTGGTGTTTTTGCTATAAGACAACTGAAGGTCCTATCTATTTCTTAATGTGTGTTTTTTTTTAACAGCTGGGACTCTTTTGTGATTGGTCATCTTATGTAGGTTCTTAATAAACATAGGTTTTGGGATTTTTTTTTTTTTTTGTGATTAATGAACATAGGAATTTGGCTCTGAGCCAAACCAAGTGCAGTTGATTCTCCTCTTTCTGGTAAGAAATCCGGTAGGGTGACAGCATTTGGGAAGACCTTGTGAAGTGAGGAGGTGTGTTAAGTAAAATATATTAAAAGGCCAAGATAGGGGTTTTCTTAATTCTTGAAGGATTACAGGATATTTGAGGTTGGAGGAGGTTGCATTTACAGCAGAAAATGCAATAGCTCCTGTCACATCCTAGGGAAGCTTTGTAGGGGCTGGACAGGTCTCCTGCTGGGCTCAAGTATTAGAATCCTCACCCAGTCCTTTCATGAGCCCTTCAAAGTTTGCTGGGTCTGACTCTAGTAAGGACACATAACAATGCCCCACACATTTCTGGCTGGCTAGCAAAGACTAAATGTGTGATTGCTGAAAAGTTAAGAAAAAAATCAGTTTGGTGTGTGTGTGTGTGTGCGTAATATCTTGTGGTGATCCTGCTTTAGAAAAATCTGTGTTATTAACCATTTTTGCTACTAATATTGTCACAATCAGATCTGGAAAAAAGGACACACTCCCCTTAAAGCTGAAATTTTATATTGGAAATGAACTGGAAGTCTCCTAGAGCAGTGATTAATTCTTCAATAATCAGTTAATTTTTCTGGTAATCAACTTCACGATAAAATCTCGACTTTTTTCACTTTTTTTGGAAAGCAACTTCCTTCTAGTTGAAAAAGGGCAGTAAGGGTTTTGACATGAAGGAAAATTGCATCAAGCTTTTGGCATTGTGAACCTAAGGTTCCCTGCTTTTAAAATCTTTACTTAAACGAGATTTTAAAAAATTAAGTAATGACAGAGTAATTATTTTAAGTTAATAGAAAATTACATTTCTAAATGAAAATAAGATTGAGTAGCACATTATTGTTCAATCCAGGTGTCTGCGTATCTTGATAAAACTTTATATTTGAATCACCAGTTTCAGGCACCACCATTTATCTGGGGCAGTCCAGTATAACAGAGTGAAAGCTATGCTATCCATCCAAACCCAAAAGCAGACACCGGGGGCAAAATCACAAATCACATGATAGCCTTTTCCTCCTCCAATGGACTTATTAGGACTGTGTAACTAGATGTACAGTATTTTAAGATATTCATTTGTGTTAATTTGCCTCCCCTTTCTGTTTGGTATGTATTAAGTCACTTCATTTCCTCGGGAAGACAACAGCAGGGTTGAAAGGGAAAAAGGAAGTCATTAATTCTTCTTGGCTTTTGTTTTCAAAGGCCAAGCCTTAGGAGGGCTTTAACTACCACACAAGGACCAAAAAAGGAGAGAGTTTCACAGAAAGAAGCAAGCTAAGCTGGCAGAATTGGGAGGTCATAGAAGAGCTTGCTGCAGACCAGAAGAATATTCTTCTGCTCTAGACAGAGGAAAGTTGAATGGCCCTAGAGAAGTGGGTATCCTGACTCTGCATTCTGCAGAGAGAGCAAGAAGGTGTGTCTAGGTAAACAAGACCAGAGAGATTCTCACAGAAGCTAGTGTTATTGGACCATGGAAACAATAAAGAGAAATTTTGCCTCAGGGAGCCATAGGTACAAATGGCCATCTCTTTGGCAAATTGTGTACACAAGTGACTGATTACCAACAAGCCGCCCCCCCCCCCCACTACCCTAGGAACTAAGATAGTAACCCAAGGAAAGAAGGGTGGCCACAAAACCACGGTGATTGTTTTCTACCAACTTGATGAGGCATTAATTTGACTTCTAGAAAAGAAAGATGTGCTATCTCTTTTAGATTTGATTTTGTGGATTAAAATGGATTCTACTACAGTTGCTTAAACTGATCAGTTATCACTATAGTGAAAAACATTAAAGCTATTTGTGAATAGAAAAAGTTAAAGAATGCATTTACACATGATTCAGTCCCTGGATTAAGGTTTCTGTTTCTGATGGAAGAGGTGGTGAGAAGACTCATGTACTATTGGAAGAGAACAGTGACATGAGACATTTAGAAATACAATTAAAATGAATTCCCTAGATGAAAATTAAGTTATACCTTCTATTGACTTTCTGTTATGTGTGTGAACACTTAAATTCTATTCTCTTAACAAATTTTAATTCTGTAATATTGTATTATGAACTATAGTCATTATTTTATTTTTTTTACTGTGTGGTTGCCTCTCACTCATGCCCCTAACTGGGGACCTGATATGCAACCTAGTAATGTGCCCTGACTGGGAATCGAACCAGCGACACTTGGCTCACAGGCTGACGTTCAATCCACTGAGCCACAGCAGCCAGGGCTTAGTCATTATTTTATACATTAGATCCTCAGAGTTTATTCTATTGACTCTCACTAAATGTATCAGTCAGAAATCTGGAAAGAAATAGGTGAAATACCCAAATTGGAGAATTTGAGAAGAGAACAATAAGAAGGGCCTGTTTGTGAAGGGCAGGAATATTTAGGGAAAACAAAAAGGATGGCGCATTACCTCTAGGGTAGTAGAGCAGCAAGTTCTTTTCATTTCTGATTGTTATTACCTTTAAACAGATGATGTTTGGAAATGGGAATGGCTGAATTTCTTTATTCTTTGCATATTTATTGAGAAATTAAGTGGTATACAATGGATTTCTCCCCTAACCCTCTCATTGTCCATCCTTGCTCCATGAACTTTCTACAAAACGGATTCTTCAGCATGTACAAAAGCCTCATCTTTAAAATGGGATGTACTTAGGGGAAATGCTTTCTCTCACTTAAAAAAACAAAACAGAAAACAACCTTTGGTGCAGTGAACTCTGTCAGCCCCTTTACTCATTCTACTCTAAGGGAAATGTGTCAAAGCATCTGTTAAATTTTGCAAGAATGAATGGTCACGTGTATCTTGCCTTGACCCTCCCTTCATTTAGGAAGGTACCTTTCTGTAGGGGTTGTGAGGCTTCTGCCTCCATGTCAAATATTGTGGAGGGACCTCCCTAGTGGGGAGGGCCTGCTGCTCATATCATAACTAGATAAGTTTATGTCTTTTTAATTCTAGGTTTCATTATTAGCAACCTGTTTGGCTCACAGAATTATTCATGATAAAAACTCATAGTCAACTGGGAATAAAGGAAATTTTCTTAACCTAATTAAGGGCAACTAGAAAAGTTTAGATCAAAAGTCATAGTTAATAGCATAATGTTGGAAACTTTCTCTCTGAGAAGAACAAGAAGGGGATGTCTGCTATACCCTCTTCAATTCAACATCATTAGAGGTTCTAGCCAGTGTAGTAGCCAGGCAGGCAAGGAAACAAAACAAAACAAAAGAAGTAATTAGGAGGAATTAAAATTGTCCTTCAGATGAAATAACTGTATAAATATGAAAGTTTTAAAATAAGTTATTAGAAGTAATATGTACTCTTAGAAATGTTGCTGTATATTAAGTCAATATACCAAGGTCAGTTGAATTCCATACATTATCAAAAATCAGTTAGACAATGTAATTTAAAAGAATTTTATAGTAGCTGTAGAATTATAAAGTTCACAGGAATTAATAAAATAAAATGCAGACATGTCAAGGAAATTATGGTGCTATTAAATGCTATTAAAGTTCTTATACCAACAATGAACTATCAGAGAAACCAAGAAAAAAATTCCATTTACTATAGCAACAAGAAAAATAATGTACCTAGGAATAAATTTAACCAAGGAGGCAAAAGACCTGTACTCAGAAAACTACAGAACACTGAAGAAATAAACTAAGGAAGATACAAATAAATGGACGAATATACCATGTTCATGGATAGGAAGAACAAACATCATTAAAACGTTCATACTACCCAAAGCAATCTATAGCTTCAACACAATTTCTATTAAAATACCAACAGAATATTTCACAGATTTAGAACAAATATTTCAAAAACTTACATGGAACCGAAAAAGATCTCGAATAGCTCCAGCAGTCTTGAGAAAGAAGAACAAAGTTGGAGAAATCACAATATGTGATATCAAATTGTACTACAATGCCACTGTAATCAAAACAGTCTGGTACTGGCATAAGAACAGACACAAAGATCAATGAAACAGAATAGAGAGCCCATAAATTCATGTCTCTGTGATCAATTAATATTTGACAAAGGGGGTACAATCATACAATGGAGTAAAAATAACCTCTTCAATAAATAGTGTTGGAAGAACTGGACTGGTACATGCAAAAAGATAAAACTAGACCACCAATTTACACCATACACCAGAATAAACTCAAAATGGATAAAAGACTTAAATATAAGTTCTAATATCATATAAGTCCTAGCAGAAAACTTAGGCAGTAAAATTTCAGATATCCCATGTAGCAATATTTTTGCCTATATATCTCCTAGGACATGAGATATACAAGAAAAAATAAACAAATGGGGCTACATCAGACTAAAAAGTTTCTACATGGTGAAAGAAACCATCATTAAAATGAACAGGGAACTGACTGTATGGGAAAACATATTTGCCAATGATACATTGGACAAGAATTTAATCTCCAAAATATATAAAGAAGTCATATGACTCAACAACTGGAAGACAAACAATCCAATTGAAAAATGGGAAAAGGATCTGAACAGACACTTCTCCAAGAAGGACATACAGATGGCCCATAGGCATATGAAAAAAATTCTCACCATCATTAGCCATCAGAGTTGCAAATTAAAACTACAATGAGATATAACCTCACACCTGCCAAAATAGTTATTATTAATAAATCCACAAACAACAAGTACTGACAAGGATGTCTAGAAAAGAGAACCCTAGTGCACTGCTGGTGGGAATGCAGACTGGTACAGCCATTGTGGAAAACAGTATGGAATTTCCTCAAAAAATTAAAAATGGCACTGCCTTTTGACCCAGTGATTCCATTGCTGGGAATATACCCTAAGAATCCCAAAACACCGATTCAAAAGAATCTATGCACCCCTGTGTTTATACCAGGGCTATTTACAATAGCCAACTGTTAGAAACAGCCTAAGTGCCCATCAGTAGATGAATGGATTAAAAAAATGTACTTTTGTATGATGGAATATATGCAGCAGAAAGAAAGAAGGAATTCCTACCTTTTGTGACAGCATGGTTGAAGCCAGAGACTATTATGCTAAATGAAATAAGCCAGTCTGTGAAAGACAAATACTATATGATCTCACTTTTAAGAGGACTCTAATGAACAAAATAAACTAAGGAGCAAAACAGAACCAGAGACATGGAAACAAGGAACAGACTGACAGTTGCCAAAAGGTAGTGGGGAGGGAGGGAATAGTGGAAAGAAGAGGAAGGAACTAGTTAAAAGAACATGTATAAATGACCCATGGACTAAAACAGTGGTGTGGGGATTGACTGTGGGAGCAAGGTGTGGGCTGGGCAGAGGAAGGCAAAGGGGGGAAAAAAAGAATAAACAATAATAGTAAAAAATAAAAATAATAAAATATAATAAGTAATATTTAATAAATAATAAATATTTTAATAAATACTTAATAAATAATAAAATATAATATTTACCAAAAAACTATTAAAATTTCTAACTAAAAGGGGAGATATTTCATAAATTGGATAGAAAAATGTCAGTCCTTTTCATATTTATTCACAGATTCATAGTAATTATGAATAATATACAAATTGGTTTTTTTTTGGTATAGTTCACAGACTTTAAAGTTTAACTGGGTAAGCAAAAGGTTTTTGAAGAATAAAAACACTCTTGAAGAACAAAATAGGGACTTGAGTAAGACTTGCGTTGCCATGACTTTTGATTAAGCTATGGTATTAAGGCAGTGTGATAGCCCTGGATGGTGTGGTTCAGTGGATTGGGCGCTGGCCTGGAACCTAAATGTTGCTGGTTTGATTCCCAGTCAGGGCATATGCTTGGGTTGTGGGCCAGGTCTCTGGTTGGGGGTGTGCGAGAGGCAACCAATTGATGTATTTCTCACACATTGATATTTCTCTCCCTCTCTTTCTCTTTCCCTTCCCCTCTATCTAAAAAGGAAATAAATTGAAAAAAATCATTAAAAAAACCAGTAGGCATTAAAAAAAAAAAAAAAAAAGACAGTATGATATTGGTGCAGGAATTAATAAAAGACCACTAACAGAATAGGAAGCTCAGGAACAAAATCATGGTATGTAGAAACGTGCTTTATAATAAAGTTGAATGTGTTTATACTCTAAGAATCAGCTTTCATTCCTTAGGAAACCCTTAGAAAACTCTTTGTTTTTGTACACTGGGAGACAGGTTCAAGAATGTTCACAGAAGCAATTTTTTTTTTTAAAGCAAGCAAACAAAATAACTGGACACATTTCAACAGGACAAAGTAGGGTATATGCATATAATGCAGTAAAAGGAAATGGACTACAGCTTTATCAAGATAGATGAATCTTAAAAACATCTTCTTTAGAAGTCTGGGAAGAATATATTGAGTATATTCATTTATATGAAGTTTAAACCAGGCAGAGCCAAGCAATACATTATTTAGGCATGCGTTCCTCATAATAAAATATTAAAGAAAAGCAAACATTTATTATAAAATTCAGAGTAGTGGTGACCTCTGTAAGGAATAAGGGTGGTAGGGGTGAGGGGAATGCTATTAAGAAGGAGCTTCCAAGTAATGGGTAAACTTCTACATCTTAAGCCAGGTGTTGGGTACATGGGTATTTATTTTTATTCTTCTAACTGCATATATTAATAGTATATTTTATATGTATAATATATTTCAAAATAAGCACAGCCATGTATGATAGTTGGCAGGATTTGAAACTGTGGGAAAAGATACATTAGGCAAAAGATCACATTTAGGGAATGCAAAGTGGTGAAGCATAGTGCCCTTTTGCTGCTTGAGTCTTTAAAAATATCTTTTAGGGATGTGAGAAGATGGTGGAGGAGTGAGGGGAGGCTGAGTTTTCAGGCTCGTCTGCAGTTTGGGCTAATTGCAGACAGAACATCTGAGTGAACAGCTGGACACTGGCAGGAGTCGAGCCATGGCACTGCTGGATTAGAGAAAATCCATCTGGGAGCAACCTGTTTAGTGAGGATAGCGGAGGAAAAGGGGACGAAATGGGATTCCTGACTGGGGTGGCTGCCTGAGCTGTGGCGGGAAGCACACAAAGGCTTTTTGGCGACCACAGGCTAACCCGGAGAGGAGTCAGGAGGAGAGCAGATCTCTGCCCGCTGGCAGAGACGGGACTTGACCAAGTAGCATTGGCGCTGAAGGACAGGAGACAGCGTGCTCCTGGGCAAGTGAGAACATAACTCTCCTTTATATTTTTCTATAGTGGACAGTGGAGAGGGGAGGAAAGTTTGGGGGTGGTAGGCCATTCTTGAGGAGCGCAGGTGCAGAGACGCGCTCATCCACTCCCCAACCCTACCCTTGGGGCCCGGGGGCGCGCATAGGGAAGTGCTCTCATTCACTGGCCCAGGGGTGTGGGGCAGTGAGTCCAGACGTCCCTTGGACACTCCCCAATGGACATAAGATCAGTGCCCCAACAGGCAAAGGGAAGGCCCACTGAACACGCAGAGGACCGTACACAGACACCCCTAGCCAGCTCCCGTGGGTGCCGGGCCCCAGGCCGGAAAGCAGACCACTAGCGCAGGCTCTGTTTGTGCCTGCCCAGACGGGTGAGGGAAGGTGGGCGGCTGCAGCACGGGAACAGTGGGCGGCAGCAACTCACAGACGCTCACTTCCACTGAGCACAAGTGTCCGGGGCCCCGCCCTAAGAGGCAAGAGACCAACTGCCGGAGCTCGGCTCAGCGGGACTAAGGGCATGGGCATGGGTGCGAGAGCATGAAAACACCTCAGCCCGGGGACAATAGGCACCAATCGCGGGGCAAGTTATCAGGCCGCCTGGGGGACACCTCGGAGCTAACGCGAAAACATCCCAGCCCGGCAACAATAGGTGCCAATGGCGGGGCAAGCTCTTGGCCGCCCACGCGTGCAGGGATGCGCACGCAGGGACACCTCCGCGTGAACGCAGAAACACCTCGGCCGGGCAACAATAGGCGCCAATCTCGGGGCAAACTCTCGGGCCGCCCCGCCCGTGCAGGGGCACGCGCGCAAGGACACCTCAGCTGGCTCCAGCTGGCAGCAAGGGAACACGCCCTGCCGGCAACCGCAGGTGCACACCAGTGCTGCAAGAAACAAGAACCTCTGAAATGCCACACTAAACCAGCTGCGGATGCAGAAAAAGAAGGGAACACACTAAGGCTAAAATGGAGTAAAAACATCCCTTTTTTTTTCACTTTTTTTTCTCTCTTTCTTCTTTCTTCTTTATCCTTTCTTTTCTTTCTTTCTTTCTTTCTTTCTTCTTTTTTCTTGGGATTTTTTAAAAATTTATTTTTATTAAAAAAATTTTTTTTCTTCTTTTTCTTTCTTTCTTCTTTCTTTTCTCTCTTTCTTTTTTTTTCTTTTGTTGTTGTTTTTTTTCCCTTCCAAAAGAAAAACAAACTTTATCTCAAACGTGTTGCATATAACCTCTCCTTCTCATCCTTTCTCTTCAATCGTTGTTTATTTGTTTGTGTGTCTAGTTTAGCCCCCCATCACTCTAAATAATAGAATATAATTACTATATAAACCCAATACAATACAATCCCACTTTCTTACTATATTATGCATTATTCCATCCTTTTCTTCTATTTTTATTAACATACAATGTAAATATTACCTACTGGCTTGCATAGTCTCAACTATTATTAATCTATCACCCCCTCTATCAAAAATTATATTTTTCCTCCCTAAAAATAACTCTTATCTATTCTTCTTATAGTTTAAAAGCTCTAATCTCTTTACATTTATATTAATATGGGCTCGTTGGCAGACGATAGCGGGACAGAGGGTGGGGGATATTTTTTGAAGGTGTGGGTCTCCTGCCTGGGCTGTGTGTTTATGTTTTTAACAGCATCTCCACAAAAGAACTCAAGACAAAGTGGATAGAGTGACTCCCAACCAACTAGCCAGAAGGAAGATCCTACCAAAGAACATCTGAAATATAACCAGACAGCATAAACAAACGACATAAAGGGTAACTGAAGAACATCAGGCTCAGGATATCAAAGAGACTGCACCACTGAAACCCCCAGATCTCCCATAAAGAATCTCATACCACAAAGGAGGGAAGTAAAAGCAGACCATCCCCCCCCAAAAACAAATAAATAAATAAAAACAAACAAAAAGAATCCAACATGGTAAGACGCAAAAATAACCCCTCAATGAAAAGAAAAGAGGAATCATCAGGAAGAGAGATAGATGAAATAGACATAGCCCAAATGTCAGACATGGAATTCAAAACAATGGTGGTAAAGAAGCTCAATATACTCGACATCCTTAAAAACAACTATGACAATCTCCAAGGAATTTACCAGCAGTTCCAAGAAAATTACAGGGAACGTGCAGAGAACTACAACAGCATAAAAAAAGACATAGAAACTGTTAACAAGAACCAGGAAGAATTGAAGAATTCAATCTCTGAACTGAAAAACACAGTAGAATCAGTCAACAGCAGACTAAACAAAGCAAAGGATCCGATTAGTGAGTTAGAAGATAATGTAGAGAAAAACTCCCAGACAATACAGCAAAATGAAAAAAGATTAAAAAAGTATGAACAAGATGTAAGGGAATTACAGGATAGCATGATAAGGAATAATATCAGGATCATCGGAATTAGAGAGTGAGAAGAAAAGGACCATGGAATTGAAAAACTGATAGGAGAAATAGTGACAGAAAATTTTCTGAACCTGATGAGAGAAAATGTTATACAAGTTCAGGAAGCACAGAGAGTTCCAATGAAGAGGAACCCCCAAAAACCCACTCCAAGGCACATCATAATTAAAATGGCAACATTTCAAGACAAAGAGAGAATCCTAAAAGCAGCAAGAGAAAAACAGCAAATAACATACAAGAGAGCTCTGATAAGGCTATCAACTGATTTCTCAACAGAAACATTACGAGCCAGAAGGGAATGGTCAAAAATATTTCAAGCAATGAAAAACAAAGGCCTACAACCAAGAATACTCTACCCAGCAAGGCTCTCATTCAAAATAGAAGGTGAAATAAGGAGTTTCTCAGACAAAGGAAGACTGCAAGAATACATCTCCACGAAACCAGCATTGCAAGAGATGCTACAGGGTGTGTTCTAAGAAAAAAGAAGAAAAGAACAAGAGAGGAGAGGAACAGAGGTACAAAGGGCAATGAATAAATACATGTCAATAATAACCTTAAATGTAAATGGATTAAATGCTCCAATTAAAAGACATAGAGTAATGGAATGGGTAAGAAAAGAGGACCCACATATTTGCTGTCTACAAGAAACACACCTCAAAACAAAAGATTTACACAGACTGAAAGTAAAGGGATATAAAAAAATATTCCAAGCAAACGGACTGAAAAAAAAAGCCCTGGTAGCAGTCCTCATATCAGACAAAACGGATTTCAAACCAAGGGCAACAAAAAGAGACAAAGAAGGACATTTCATAATACTTAAAGGAACAATCCATCAAGAAGATATGACTCTGGTAAACATATATGCACCCAACATAGGAGCACCCAAATGCATAAAGCAAATACTAGAAGACCACAAAAAAGATATCAACAACAACACACTCATAGTAGGGGACTTCAACACTCCATTATCAACAATAGACAGATCATCAAAGCAAAGAAACACCAAGGATATACAGGCATTGAACAACACACTAAACCACATGGACCTAACGGATATATATAGAACTTTCCACCCCAAAGAAGCAAAATATACATCCTTTTCAAATGCACATGGGACATTTTCAAAGATAGACCACATGATAGGACACAAAACAAGCATCAACAAATTCAAGAAAATTGAAATCATATCAAGCATCTTTTCAGATCACAATACCTTGAAACTAGAAATCAACCTCAGAGAAAAAAATCAAAGACACCCAAACTCATGGAGATTGAATAACATGCTATTAAATAATGAATGGATTAACAATGACATCAAAAAAGAAATCAAGAAATTTCTAGAAACTAATGATAATGAGCACACAACAGCCTAAAACCTGTGGGACATAGCAAAAGCAGTCCTGAGAGGGAAGTTCGTAGCAATACAGGCATATCTGAAAAGGATAGAAGAATCTCAAATAAAAAACCTAACCATAAAGCTACAAGAACTAGAACAACAACAACAAACAAAGCCTAGGGCAAGAAGAAGGAATGAAATCATCAAGATCAGGGCAGAACTAAATGACATAGAGACTAAACAAACAGTCCAAAAGATCAACAAAACTAGGAGCTGGTTCTTTGAAAAAATAAACAAAATCGACAAGCCTCTAGCCAGTCTAATCAAGAAAAAAAGAGAGAAGACCCAAATAAACAAAATCAGAAATGAAAGAGGAGAAATCACGACTGATACCACAGAAATACAAATGATAGTTAGAAATTACTACAGGCAACTGTATGGCAAGAAATTTGACAATCTAGAACAAATGGACAAATTTCTAGAAACATACAACCTTTCAAAACTGAATCAAGAAGAAGTGGAAAGTCTCAACAGACCAATAACAAAGAAGGAAATTGAAACAGTAATCCAAAATCTCCCTGCACACAAAAGCCCTGGACCGGATGGCTTCACAGGCGAATTCTATAAAACATTCAGGGAAGAACTAACTCCTATCCTCCTCAAACTGTTCCGAAAAATCCAAGAAGAGGGGAAAATCCCAAACTCTTTCTATGAAGCCAGTATTATTCTAATCCCCAAACCAGGTCAAGACACAACAAAGAAAGAAAACTACAGGCCAATATCACTGATGAACATAGATGCTAAAATCCTCAGTAAAATATTGCCAAACAGGATCCAGCAGTACATCAAAAAGATCATACATCACGATCGAGTGGGCTTCATTCCAGGGATGCAAGGATGGTTTAATATTTGCAAATCAATAAATATAATACATCACCTAAACAAAATGAAAGACAAAAATCACATGATCATATCAATAGATGCAGAAAAAGCATCTGATAAAGTACAACACCCATTTATGATGAAAACTCAGCAAAATGGGACTAGAGGGAGCATACCTTAACATAATTAAGGCTATATATGAGAAGCCTGAGGCCAACATCATACTCAATGGACAAAAACTAAAAGCATTCCCCCTGAATTCAGGAACTAGACAAGGTTGTCCACTCTCTCCACTCCTATTCAACATAGTGTTGGAAGTCCTAGCCACAGCAATCAGACAAGACAAAGAAATAAAAGGCATCCAAATTGGGAAAGAGGAAGTAAAACTTTCATTATATGCAGATGACAGCATAGTATACCTAGAAAACCATATAAACTCCACTAAGAGACTACTCGATATAATATAAGTGAATTTGGCAAAATAGCAGGGTACAAAATAAATATACAGAAATCTCAGGCATTTTTGTACACCAACAATAAAATATCAGAGACAGAAACAAAAAAGAAAATAGCATTTACTATAGCAACAAGAAAAATAAAGTACCTAGGAGTAAACTTAACCAAAGAGATAAAAGACCTGTACTCTCAAAATTACATAACATTGAAGAAAGAAATTAAAGAAGATACAAATAAATGGAAGCAAATACCATGTTCTTGTATGGGAAGAATCAACATCATCAAAATGACCATACTACCCAAAGCAATTTACAGATTCAATGCAATCCTAATTAAAATACCAATGACATATTTCACAGACCTAGAACAAATACTCCATAAATTCATATGGAACCAAAAAAGACCCCGAATAGCAAAAGCAATCTTGAGATGGAAGAACACAGCAGGAGGAATCACAACTCCAGATATCAAACAGTACTTCAAAGCCACTGTAATCAAAGCAGTCTGGTACTGGCATAATAACAGACATATAGATCAGTGGAACAGAATAGAGAGTCCAGAAATAAACCCAGGCCTCTATGGTCAACTAATCTTTGATAAAGGAGGAAGGAACATAAAATGGAGTGAGAAGAGCCTCTTTAACAAATGGTGCTGGGAGAACTGGACAGGGACCTGCAAAAAAATGAAATTAGACCACCAACTTACACCACACACGAGAATAAACTCAAGATGGATCAAAGACTTAAATGTAAGCCGTGACACCATCAAAGTCCTAGAGGAAAACATAGGCAAGAAAATATCAGATATCTCATGTAACAATTTCTTCATGGATACATCTCCTAAAGCAAGAGAAATAAAGGAAAAAATAAATAAATGGGATTACATCAAACTAAAGAGTTTCTGCTCAGCAAAAGAAAACATCAGCAAGATGAAAAGGAAACCAACCATATGGGAAAACATATTTGCCAATGACATCACAGACAGGGGACTGATCTCCAAAATATATAAAGAGCTGATACGACTCAACATCAAGAAAACAAACAACCCAATTAAAAAATGGCCAAAGGACCTGAACAAACACTTCTCCGAAGAGGACATACAGAAGGTCCATAGACACATGAAAAAATGCTCAACATCATTAGCCATCAGGGAGATGTAAATAAAAACCACAATGAGATATCATTTAACACCAGTCAGAATGGCCATCATCAACAAATCAACAAGCAACAAGTGCTGGCGAGGATGTGGAGAAACGGGAACCCTACTGCACTGTTGGTGGGAATGCAGACTGGTGCAGCCACTATGGAAAACAGTATGGAATTACCTCAAAAGATTAAAAATGGAACTGCCTTTTGAACCAGCGACTCCAGTACTAGGATTATACCAGAAGAATCTTGAAACACCAATTCAAAAGAACTTATGCACTCCTATGTTCATTGCAGCACTGTTTACAATAGCTAAGTGCTGGAAACAACCTAAGTGCCCATCTGTAGATGAGTGGATCAAAAAACTGTGGTACATCTACACAATGGAATACTATGTAGCAGAAAAAAAGAAGGAACTCCTGCCATTTGCAACAACATGGATGGAACTAGAAAGAATTTTGCTTAGTGAAATAAGCCAGGCAAAGAAAGAAAAATACCATATGATATCACCTAATACAGGAAACTAAAGAACAACACAAACAAACGAACTAAACAGGCAAAGACTACAATAGTAGTCAGTAGGGGGGAGGGGGGAGGGAGAGAAGGGGGATAAGTAAGGGAAGGGTTTAGTCAAAGAACATATATAAATGACTCATGGACATGGACAACGGGGAGGGATATGATTGTGGGAGAGGGGATGGGTTGGGTGGGGGAGAGAAATGGGGAGAAAAGGGGAAAACTGTAATTGAAACCCCCCCCCAAAAAAAATCTTTTAAAGAAATTTTATTCTTTGATGACAGCTTGCATTCAACACAATTTTGTATTAGTTTCAGGTGTACAGCACAGCAGCTAGACATTCCTATAGCTTACAAAGTGTTCCTTCCAACAATTCAAGTGCCCATCTGGCACCATAGATAGTTATTACAGTATTATTGATGATATTCCTTATGCTTTACCTTACATTCCCATGCCTATTTTGTAACTAGCAATTAATACTTCTCAATCCCAACTCCTTATTTCACCTCATCCCTCCACCCCGCAACACTCCTTCCCACTGACATCCACCAATCTGTTCTCTGTATCTTTAAGTCTGTTTGTATTTTGTTTGTTTTGTTCTTAAACTTCACATATAAATGATATATGGTATTTGTCTTTCTCTATCTGGCTTATTTCATTTAGCATAATACCCTCGAGCTCCATTCATGCTGTTGCAAATGGTAAGATTTCTTTCTTTTTTATGGGTGAATAATATTTCATTGTATGTATGTACCAGAGCTTTTTAATCCAGCCATCTATTGATGGGCACTTGGATTGCTTCCATATCTTGGCTATTGTAAATAGTGCTGAAATGAACATAGAGGTACATTTACTCTTTCAAATTTGTATTTTGTGTTTCTTTGGATATGTACCCAGAAGTATAATTGCTGGGTCATGAGGCAGTTCCGTTTTTAATTTTTCGGGGAAATCGCCATGCTGTTTTCCATAGGGTTTGCACCATTTGATGGGAATGCTGCTTGAGTTTGGAGTTACAGCAGCCTGGCTCACTGTCACCACTGAGCTTTTTCTACTGGCTCTTGTACTCTTCTAGCTTATGCTGGTTATAGCTCTTGGCAAGAAAAGGGAGAACATGGGTTTTCTTGGGCAGGAGTATCAGCCATGGAAAGTGCAATAGGAACATCACAAGGGTTTTACAAAGAACTGAAGATGTAAGCCACGAAGGACCAAACTTATCTATAGCACTCGTATAGCAAGAATGAAGCCAGTGCATATTCTGGCATCTTTAGAAGTCAAATTACATCCAGGCTGCTGAGTGCTTAAGGCAGTAGGTTTCACTTAGAGTAGAGCTCTGAATTGTGTCGTAATTCATTTTTAATTACTAATAACTGCAATGCCTATTTCCTAATAATTTGAATATTGAAGACATTTCTGTGACTTGAAAGTTTCTCCATGATATGTCCCTGTGCACTGATACTCTGCCTTCTTGAACGGGAGGAAAGTGGCATTTCACTTAGAGGTACTGGGAATAGTTATGATTAGAAATTAGTTTATTATTTTACTTTTCTGGCAAATATTCTTGGGGGAGGGGAATCCATCAAATCTGACTTTGTGATATTGCTGTGTCATTGTTAAGAAAACACTGAGAACTGCTGGGCTGGAGTACTACAGAGAAATGCCACAAGGCAGTTTGGAAAAATACCTGAGCATTTAAATAACCCCCAAGAGGGATGTCAGCAAGTGGTCCTAAATCTTACTAAGTGGCTGAAAACATGCTGAATGCTCTCTGGAAATACTATGGCCATTGTGCAGTTCAGTTTTGTAATTCACAGCTATTAACTAAACTCAAAGGCCAAAGTGTCAGGCAGCCAGCCCTTTCCTTAGCTGCTTGTTTTCTAGTTTCTTGTAAATGCATCTTGTAAACTGTGGTACTGAACAGAGAATAGCACAATGTGGTTGCCTGGAGTCAATGTTTCTGAGTTCTTCCCTTCTTTCCCATTCTTACCAATACTGGGGAGAAACAGATACCCTCTGGATACCTGCAGGGGAGGCTGTCATGACAAGCACTTCCTAGCTCATCTTGAAGGATGGCAAGGAGATGAGAATTACTGGTAGTTTACAAATCCTGTTGGACACTGTGTATCGATGGGTAAAGTTCAGGAGCCATGTGCGAACAGTTGGCACATTGGAAATATTTGCTAAGGGAACGGCAGACCCAGAGCATTCTTTTCTTTTCCATCAGCTGGATTGCAGGCCAATGAAGAAATAGAAAGTTCATGGATTTTCTTTTCTGGGACCTAGGCCAGGCTTGTGGAAGACAAATCATAGAAAACTAATTATGAAATACTCAGGAACTAGGAAGTGGCATCGTGTCTACTCTCATTTCCTCAGGCCAAGAGTTCAGGCTACTTAATGCCACTCAGAAGTGAGCTTGCAAAATGCTGTCTGTCTATTTGTCCCTCTTTCCTATATTCTTGTCAAAATCATCGCCAAACTATTTTTTAATTGTTAAGAAAAGTAAATGCTGGTTAATTTGTACTTTTGAACACAAGAAAAAAAAGATGACAAATCCAGATATAAACTTACTCTTTTTATTTCATAGATTATTTTTGGTTCAAGAACTATATCTATTATTATATTATGCTGTACCATATCTACTTTGTATATTTTAAAAAATTATTTTTAAAAAATTACATAATTTTGATTGTTAGGTAAGATAAAAATTCATAAACTCATGATCACAGGAAACAATAGTATTCTTAAGAAAGAGTATTATGTTGTTGTAATCTATATGTACATACAACTGAATATATATCCTTCAGATAACATTGTATTATAGTTTTCCATATTTCTACATAGTCTTCATAGCCATCACTCAAAATAGATGATTAAAAGTACACACTCCAAAGAAAATGTTAAGAATAGTTTAAAAATTTGTTAATTTCTGAAAATATCTGCATATCTTGCTTTAGTCTATTCTTTATCCATACTCTAAACATATTTACCATGCAATTCAGTACCGTTTTTGACACTTAACATAATTTTTTTCTATTTTACCGCATAATCATCATACATGTAATTTTAATGGTTGCATTATATTCCATTTAGTGGATTTAGCATTGATGTATTTAAGCATACTGTGATTGTTAGCATTTAGATGATTTCCACTAACTTGCTGTAGAAAAACCCCATCATAAACATCTTTGTGTATCTAGCTTTTTCTTTAATTGGATTGTTTCTCTAGGACATTACTGGTTCAAAGGCCATCAAGTTTTCTTATGATATTGCCAAATGGCTTTCCAAAAGTATTGCATGAATTTACACAGCTACAAACCTTGTACAACAGAGTCAGTTTTACACAATTCTCCATGTAATTTATTATTAACTTTATAGCTGTTTTAATTTTTATTTATTCAATTAATAATGAAAATGATCTCTTACTGTGTTTCTTACTGGTTTTTCCATTTTGTGAATTGTCGGTTTACATAATCCATGTTCTTTTTTAATTTATTTTTTAGAATAGTGTCTTTATGATTGCATTATGTAAAATTTGGTGTAAGTATTGCTGTGCACATTATTTCTCCTCAGACTTCTTTTATTTTTTTTGACATACCAAAACTGTCATTTTTGGTGTCACTTTTCCCCCCTGTGGTATCACTTAGAAAGTAATTTTCTCTCTGAAGAATTGGTTAATGTTTAGTCCTGTGTTCTTCTAGATTTCTTATGATTTAAATAAAAGCAACTTCTTCAGTAATGTGTAATTTTTGTGAAAAGCTTACAATATGTAGATATGTAAAAAGGAAAAAAAAATCAATGAAATAACCAGGAATCTTACTTTCTAGAGAAAATCATAGGTTACATTTTTGTACATGTCCTCAGACTATTTACACTATAAGTATAGAAAAATAAATGTATAATTGTACACATTTTACAGAAATGGTATTGCATACTGAGTGTGTCTTGTTATGTAAGCCTTTTATTTTTCCTAGATTAAAATGTAACCTACCTTTCTAACTCAGTGAACTGTAGATGCCCTTCAGGATTTCAAATGGCTATACATAGCATTCCATTGTATATAACCATTCCTTTAACATTGGGCATTTGGGTTTTCTTCTATTATTATAAGCAAATATGAGTTGAACAACCTTGTACAAACATTTATCACACTTATCTCTTTCCAAGTAGGGTGTAATTCCTGGGACCAACACATTTTTTTAAAAGCTTTTTGATTATTTTCCCAAATTGACATCCAAAGTTGTACTGGTTTCAACTTCAGCCAGTTAAATTTGACAGTGCCTATATCTTTCACCTTTATCAGTTAGAAAGCTACAGTATATATTATAGTTCCTCATACTCTTGATTTGTATTCTTAGCCCATTTCCCATTGTTTTTGTATTTTTGTGTAATTTGGTTTATATTTTAAAAGTCTGATGCACAATGCCCACCCTTTCAACTTTTAGTGGGGTATACTGCCTTGAATTTAGTCCTTAACCTTAGAATTAAGGGTTTAAAGTGCTTTCCACAATCAGAGCAACCTTATACTTGCTGCCTTCTGCATGTGTAAGGAAACCACTCTCCTGTTATTCTGAACATGGAATTGCAATTTCTACTAAATTGTAGTAATTGCTATCAAGTAGGGCAATGGTACATTAATGTATATGTGGGGAGCCATTTCCCGCTGAACGTAATGTTATGTTTTAATGTCAATCATGTGAGGAGGAGAGATGTTTTAGAGACTCAAAAAGCAGAATTGAGAGGAGGGATCCTCAGGGGGGGAAACAGAGGATGTAGATGGTTCTTGAGCACAAAGATGTCAAGATTATCAGTTGTGAGTGTAAAAAAGTCCCCAGTCGGTGGAGATAAAACAGTGACCACACCTCAACATGGAGTTTCTCAGGGCTGGTGCCACCTCAGTAGGAAGGATGCTTGGAATAACTGGGAGCCCACTGTTAAGTGCAAACACCCTGCCATGGAGGAGGATCTTTGAAGATCAAATTGTCTTCCAATATTTTAATAATTAAAACATTAATTTGCTTGGGCAGATAGCCATCCATAATAGAGACCATATTCTGTAATTTCCCTTGCAGCTGATTGTAGCCATGTGACTGATGTCTGATAGAAGAAATGTGTGAGTAGAGGCAGAATTCATCCCTTCTGGGAAATGCACTTGAAGAGAATGAGGATGCCTCTTTCTCCTTTGCAAAAAATGTGGATTTTTGCTCAGAATGTGTATTTGATGACGGCACAATGTAGTGGAAGCTGTTGATGCCCTGCTCAGCTTCCCTTCACTGGTCCAGGACCACCATCTCACAGCTGTTGAGAATGTTGGCAGCTCATGGCTCACAGCTGTCCTCTTCAGGGAATTGTCCCCGGTCAATCTTTCTTTCTGGAGGGGGGGACTCTGAGGTAGAAACCATGTATTAAGGATAGTAGAACAACAAAGTAGAAGAAAGCCCTTTCTCTGTGGATTGTGACTATCTGCCTCTGAAATTTTTATGTGTAAAGTACCTTGGAAGTACTTGGGCTGTCAAGAATAATAATCACAGCTTATTGGTTCCACTTACATTTATGATAAGGAATCATTCTATGCTTGTGCCAGTGATTGCAGCCTCTGTTTAGCAGAGGATTTTTCCTGATGGTGTCACCGAATAGATGATCTCTGCAGATAGAGATTTGTCCATATGACTAGGCATATAATACAGTGATTAATTACGGACTTCCATGCTCAGACAGTTAGAAACCTGGCTTCATTGTTTACTCTTTCTGTGATTTTGTTATTTCCACTTATAAAATAGTCCTAATATTACCAACATCACAGAATTTTTATTAAGATTTAGTATATAAAACATACCATATAATGCCTAGTATAGGTGAGTATAAAGAGCTATTTTCTATAAGTATAAATCCCTTCTCAGCCTTAGGAAAGGAAAATAACTATGTATTTGGAAACATTTCAGAAACCCTTTCCAAACTAGTACTTTTAGGTTATTCTCATTCTCTGTAGGGGCATTTCCCAGTAGGGGCTGCATGGATTTGCTGACAGATTTTCCCATAGATGCTCATTCATGGAAGAAAGGATGCTGAAACTTAACTCTGTTATCTTCATGGACTATAGAACTCTAACTAGCTGCAGGAGGAGCATCCGACATAACCACACCTTCTTCTTTTCCTCTAAATACTTACAAGGCCTCCATAGGAAGCCACCTCTATGATTCAACATGAAAATCTACACCAAAATTAAGAGCTGTTTACATTCCCAGACTTGATTGGGCAAATTGCATCCCAAAGAAGAGACATCAATGCTTAGAACAAGGAGATTCAAATAGTCTAATGAGGCCACAGGGAAAGGGCAATCAAGGGACAGGCATGAGGTCATAGTGTGGCTCTGACAGTTAACAGGTAAAACACACGCTGTCTTTGGCAAATAGGAAACAGTGTTAATGCTAACTGAACTGTTGTTTTTGAATGACTGAAATACTTGGGCTAACATTTCCTTTTGAAGAGATGCTCTGCTGGTCAAAAGATGGAAAATTTGAAAAAGGAAAGCAAATGAAATTATTCACTTAAATGAGGCTTTTTTATTATCTAAAGTTTGCAATTTTGCATGCTTTCCTGACTATCCATATCCATGAATAATTAAATGTTGAATATGGTATGGTGGTGGCTTTTCACAAGGTTTACTTAAAACATGACCTATAAAAGTAGTTTGAAGAGACTTCAGTCAAGATGGAGGTGTAGGTAGGTGCAGCCACAAGAAGAATTACAACAAATCTCAAAACAGAAAACACCCAGAACTGCCAGAAAATTAACCTGTATGGAAGTCCAACAACCAAGAATTTAAAGAAGCCATATTCATACAGATGGTTTGGAGGGGCAGAGTCATGAAGTCAGGTTAGAGTCATGGAGTCAGGCAGAGAGGAGGCAGCATGGTGAGGAGAGGTGGTGGTGATGGCAGAACAGGCAGTCCCATATTCACATGTGATGGGTAAAAATCAGGAGGGATACAGCAATTCCAGTCCCAGACCAGACCATACAACCCAGGGTTCAAGGACTGGGAAGATAAAGCCTTTAACTTTTGGCTATAAAAACGAGTGGGGGTTGAGACAGCTGAAGAAACTGCTGGGTTCTCAGAAGAGTTTGTTTAAAGGGCCTGCATGGACTTAAAATATATGCAAACCCACCCACTCTGTGGATCACCACCAGGGCAACAGCTGGAAGAGCTCAAGTCACACACAGAAAGTGGGTGAAGTGATCGAAAATGCAGCGAGTGCCAGACAAACCTCTAGAAGCCATGTAGAAGCATTGTACTCTCCACAACATCTGCCACCACACAGAGCCACAAAGTGGTGAAGTGGATTGTTCCATCCTGGCAAATACCTAAGGCTCTGCCCTATACAACTTAACAGGTGTGCTAAAATAGGGAGTCAAAGCAGCTCTACCTAATACACAGAAACAAACACAGGGAGGATCCCAGTGAGGAGACAAAAAATATGGCCCAAATGAAAGAAAAGAACAAAACCCCAGAAAAAACCTAAACAAAACGGAGACAGCCAACCTATCAGATACAGTCTTCAAAACACTGGTGATCAGGATGCTCAGAGAACTCATTGAATATGACAGAAACATAAGGGAAGAAGTGAAGATTGCACTAAATGAAAAAGAAGTTGAAAACTTATTTGAAAAAAAAGAAAAATCCACAGGGAACCAACAGTGAAGGGAAGGAAGCCTGGATTAAAATCAATGATTTGGAACATAAGGAAGAAATAAACATTCAACCAGAATAGAAAGAAGAAAGAAGAATTAAAAAAAAAAAAAAAAAAAAAAAAAAAAAAGAGGAGTGTATAAGAAGGCTCTGGGACATCTCCAGAAGTGCCAACATTTGAATCATAGGGATGCCAGAAGCAGAAGAGGAAGAGCAAGAAATTGAAAACTTATTCAAAAAAATAACAAAAGGAAACTTCCCTAATTTGACAGAACAAATAGACATACAAGTCCAGGAAGCACAGAGAGTCTCAAACAAGTTGGACCTAAAGAGGACCACACCAAGACACATTATAATTAAAATGCCAAAGATTCAAGATAAAGAGAGAATCTTAAAAGCAGCAAGAGAAAAGCAGAGTGTTACCTATAAAGGAGTTCCCATAAGATTATCAGCTGATTTCTCAAAAGAGACTTCCCAGGCAAGAAGGGACTGGCAAGAAGTATTCAAGGTGATGAAAAGCAAGGACCTACATCCTAGATTACTCTATCCAACAAAGTTATCATTCAGAATGGAAGGGCAGAAAAAGTGCTTCCCAGACAAGGTGAAGCTGAAGAAATTCATCATCACCAAGCCATTATTACATGAAATGTTAAAAGAGTCTTATCTAAGAAAAAAAAGATAAAAACTATGAACATTAAAATGATAACAAACTCACAACTATCAACAACTGAATCTAAAAAAACAAAACAAACTAAGCAATTAATCAAAATAGGAACAGATTCATAGATAAAGAGATCATTTGGAGGGTTATCAGCAGAGAGGGGCATGGGGGAGAAATGGGGGAAAGGTACAGGAATTAAGAAGCATAATTGGTAGGTACAAATAGACAAGGGGATATTAAGGATAGTATAGAAAATGGAGAAGTCAAAGAACTTATATGCATGACTCATGGACTTGAACTAAGGAGGGGAGGATTGCTGGAGGGAAGGGTACCTGGCAGAGGAGGGCAGAGTGGGAAAAAGTGAAACAACCGTAATAACATAATCAATAAAATATACTTTAAAAAGTTGTTTTGGTGGTAAAAAGAAAGTAGTGAAAACTCTTAGAAAATCCTAAATCTTTCAAGGCTGCATAATAAGACCAACTTTATTTTTTTGCCTGTATAAACAATTTACTTTCAGAACAGAACTTATGGAATGCAGACCTGAGATGGCTAGGCAAGATTCAATTTGCAGGGTCATGCTTGGTGAGAAAAGTGTTCCCAGAAATAATATTTGAAGAAGGATTACATTCTGAACCCTGGTCAATTTCTTACCTCCTGGCAAAATAAATTATGGTGCTGGGCAGGTTTCAAGTCTCCCCGCTGTCCCCTCGCCAATGCCAGAGTTGATATTCAATGAGGTTCTATTTAGGTCTTTTTACACATATTTTAAATGGCTGCCAAGACGTTTGCCTTTTCACTACATCTCTGTTAAGCACTAAAGCTTGTGGTTTGATGTGCTGCACAAGCTGCAGAAGGGAGTGGATTTTGGCAACTTGGTGGGTCCACAGATTCAACAGAGGCTGAAATCAACTGACGAAGGAGAGACACAGTCCCATGGTGGGACGCTTAGGCATGACTTTGATTTCCCTTATGAGGATAAGAAAAAAACTCTGTCCCTACTCTAAAAAGGGTGGAAAATGGTCAAACAGTAGTTTTGGCTGAGGATTTGAAATAAGCTCTATGCACACACTATACACACATACATACATACATACATACATATATATATAGTCATTGTAACATGTAATTATCTATGTCATTATATATAATATGTAGTTATATATAATATGTGTGTATGTGTGTGTGTATAGATAGATATCCTCTGAATGGACTCATTTGCACACACACAAAGATACAAATTCCCATACATTTTTTTCTCTGTGGTTTCAGGCATATTAAAAATGAAAAAAGGCTGAGTTTAGATTAAAAACTATTTGTTAACATTTATTGCTGAACACTGAATCTGCAGTAAGTAAATGTGATTATAAGCCTGATTAACAAACATATCTTCATCATGAATTTAACCATCTCAAAGACTGAACATTGAATTTCCACTGTGTGATAACCACTGATCTGATCTGTTGTCAACATTCTTTACAAGAAGATTGAAGGAAAGCCAGTATGGAAAGGTATAATTGAAATCATTGGAAGAATAGGAAATAGCTTATCAAATGGATAAGCAAAAGAAATGCCTACAGCATAGCCAATGGCAACAAAAGTATCACCTAAATGCCAGGACTTTACTGGATGGATTTGGTCTTAGTAGAGAAGGCAGATTTATGGCTAGTAATTTGTGTCCTTCAGAATTTAGAGTCAGAAGGCAGATGAAAATATAGCGCATTCAGCGGAACCTCTGTATAGCCAACTGTTGGACAGAAACCCAAGTTTCTTGAAAACTCATGGAAAAGCTATTTAGAGCCCTAACTCCCAAACCTTTATTATGGTTGTTGAGAAAATAACTTTTAAAACCTGATATGTTCACTTATGCACAAAGATATACTTTTACAGTATTGCAAAAAAGGTAAATTAAGAATTAAAAAAGAAAAATTTCCAGTGACCTGGTACTATTTTATTTTGCCATAAACTGCATGTATCCTAATATGATTGAAATCGTACCAGGGTTTGAAGTTATAACTACAGTTAATGTATTTGAAAAAATAAAAAGCTTTCTGTCAGTATGTTTTTTCTTCATACTGTGCAAGACACACTTGTTCTCCAAGATAGAAGGACCTTTTTTTATTTTTTATTTTTTTAAAGCAAAAACCTTGAAAGGCTAAGCAGGAAATAACACACACAGAGAATTTTAGCCAAAAAGGAATAATTGAATGCAAGTGAGAAAAGGGATTTATTTTAAATTAAAGAATTTTGACAGGACAGCTGAAGAACAAAGGGCTATATTCTATGTTACCTGTTTTCCCAGGGGTTCCAGGCTCTCATAGACTTCAATGGGAGGGCTGCTCACAGGAGGGAGGGCTGGAACTGAAGAATGTGGATCAAAGCAATTGGCATAAAGCATCTCAATCTGCCCTCTCTGGGCCAGCTGTTCCGAAAGTTCTATGGCCTTCCACAGCCATGCCTGGCCTTTCTGAAATGGCAGTTGCAAGACAGTTAAGATTCCAGCCTGAATGACTGGGTTTGGTTTAAATTTTTTTTTATTTTTATGTTTATACCATGGTTCAATGGGGTTTAAAATGGGTTCACTAGGGACAATGGGCTTTGGTTGCTGGAAAAATGGCACAACACAAAAATGACTGTTTCTTGCCTGAATACTGTGAAGAAGGTACTTCTTACTGAGGATGAGTAAGCATGAGACTTGGCCTCTCCGTGCTCCCACAGCGAGCTAGAGAAGAAGTGTGATGCTAAGGAAAGAATGCAAGATTGGAGACCCATCCGATCTGGGTTTGAATTCAGTTTTGCTAGTTCCCACAGCAAGGTGATCTTAGATAAGCCTCCTACTCTTTTGGGAGCTCAATTTCCTCATTTAAAATGAGGCTACTAATACCTACCTCAGGAAGCTGGGGTGAGGATTAAGTGAAAGCTGCTGTGAGAGAGAAGAGTAAAGCATGTGTGCCTTAGTAATCATTAAATCTAATATGCATTAAAGAGTTCGGTCTCCATGACTTCAGAACTAGATTCACTTTCTAGTTCCACCATTTCTTCAGCTGTGTGATGAGGATTTCCCCAAACTTCATTCATCAGGAAAATGCAGACGCAAGTAGATCATACTCCAAAGGTTTGTTGAAAACAGTAAAACAAATAAAATATAAGGTTAAAAAGAAACAAATAAAACAAATAAAATATAAGGTTAAAAAGAAACAAATAAATAGAATGAGGTAAAGCATTTAATACAGATCTTAGAAGATAGCTTAAAAAAAGATATCTCCTTTACTGTGCCCCAGTTCTCTTAGTCTGCTTGGCTAAACTTTCCTCTTAGAGCCTGAATCTTCTTTCTTTTTCAGTGCACCCATTTTCCAGCCCTGATAAAGAGGCTGCCTGTTGGAATATGCATTTTAGAGCAGTCCTTTGGTCCATCTTCAGTGTTGGAAAACAGCATGAAAGCTACTATGAAATTGGCTGTAACATCCCAATGCTCTTCACCCCGATATCCAACCCCTTACCAGTGGGCCATTCTGATTTGTTTCCTGTGGGATAATAAAAATGACTGGATGGAAATTAAGTTGACTGAATAATATTTTATAACTTTCATGTACTCACAGATAAAACTATATATGGAAAGAATATATGTTCTGTATAGTCCTAGTCTGTCAGCATGACCATGTATTGCTTCTTATAAGGAACAATAAAAAGGGCATTAAAAATATAAACTCAGTTGGAAAGGCCTTTCCATATTCTCTACTTCCTCATCACCAAACACCTTAAAATCAATGTGTTATATAAACCGAAGGATTTCTTGTGTAAGGCATAAAAAAAAAGAAAAAAAAAGGAAAAAAGAAAAAATGATAAACAACATCCTGCGCATAGTAGGAAGATCTTATGCATAACCTGAAAGTTGACAGGAAGACTTTTTACCTGCAAGCCCCCCATCCACCCTGCTGCCCTGTAGCTAAACTTTTAAAAATATTTTCCTAGAGAGGTAATGATGGCAAAATAACTTTGGATGAGGTTTTTGTTTTTTTGCTTTTAAACCTTATTTGTTTGTTTTTAGAGAGAAGGGAAGGGAAGAGGAGGGGAAAATAATTTTCATTGTTTCATTACTCGTAGTATTTGTAAGTCCCCAAATTTCTTGAGAATGGTTTTGGGTAGGCTAGATAAATCCAACTTTGTGTGCCTCCAACATGATATTGTGGAATTTGTGGGAAACTTGTTGGAAGACAACTTGAGTTCTATTAAGTTTTGTTACTTAATAATCATGAAAGCTTGGGTAAATCACTGAATTTCTTTGGGATGCAGTTTTCTTATCTGTGAATTAGATATATCAATAATAACTAATATCTGTCTTTCCAAACACAAAAACTGGTTGTGAGGTTCAAATGAGAAAAGCATTTGGGGGGCCATGTTACATAATGGTGGGACATTGTTAGGTCACCTATATAATATGTTTATTCTGTTTATCCTCCTTCTGTGAGCATCATATATAAATCACTCATGTGTGCATGCATGAAGCATATGACCATAATGAATCCATGATTTGTAATTCTTAGACCTACCTGTATAGACTTTTATGCACTGTTTGGGATCTAGCAACATTAAATGGACTCCACAAGTGAAAGTTATCTTATTTTTATCACTGGGAATGTTTCCAGGACATTATCAACACGTGCTAAAGTTTCCTACATAGAATGTAATACTGAAACCTCTGCTACCTTACACTTGGACTCATAACTTCCATATGATTTGCCTCTCACATATAAAAAAGCCACAAGCCTTGTCAGCCAAATTCCAAAGTGACATTCAGCAGTGGATAGTTGGATTTTGTTTTGGTTTTGCTTTCACTGTCTCAAAAAAACTACAAAAAGGCTAAACACATGTATTCTCCTTCCCAGCCTTTTTTTTTTTCTTTCTCTAGAGCTTGACTAACATGACTAACATGCTCATTTCAAAACCACTAACACACACATTCACTTTCCACACATGTTGATCATAGATCAATTTAACTATGCAGCACTGCCCTTGGTTATCATCCCTCCTGAAACCATGTGGAATACTCATCTTCTCTAATCCTGGTCTATAGTATTTCCAAAGTACTTTACAAGCCCTGAGTAAGGGCCTCTAATGCTTTGCAGCAGCTGAGCTGGTAGCACACATGATATCTTAAATGTAACAATCAAAGGAGCACGCTGGATCTTGGTATTTCCGCTGGCTTGCAGATGTGCTGTGTCCAGGTCCAAAATCTGTAATGTCAATTTTAGACAAAAGAAGCTTAAAACAAAGTAAAATGTCCCTGCTTTGTGTCAACAACTGAGCTAGGGTGAGCGAATGCTCCTGGATAGGGAAGATTGCATGTATTGTATATGTTATTTGACCCCTACAGTAATTTTTTTGGGGAGTGTGGGTTCATAAGCAACCTTGCTCAAGATTTATGTAATGGAGGGCATTGTTTTATTAATCTACACCATGTGGAACTCTCCAGGTGCTAAGCTTTGATCTTCCTGCCCTCTGGTGCATTAAGTTTTCTAACAATCATTGACAATGATGTTTGTGATTTAAAGCACCCTCTCCCTCACTGCAGAGGGAGAAACAGAAAGGGCTCGGATAACTACACTGGACTGGAGACCTTCGACAGCTCTCCTTGTTTGGTCTCAGTTTGGTATAAAATTTACTCTGATTCTGTTTAGGAGAATTTGATCAGCACTCCAAGGAGTAAAAGAATAGCTTTTTGAAACATTTTACGGCTCATTAGATTACTGCAAGAAATGCTAAACTTGGCTGACTGGGGAAGCTTGGCCTTTGTCAAAGTGGTATGGGAGGATGGAAAAGAAATGGCGATTTCCCATTTCTCCCAGCTGAGAGCAAAAGGGAAAATGGCTTGAGAGGGATGAAAAGAAACACAGGCATTCAGAAATGTAAGCCTGTCCTGACTTCTATAGCATTAAGAACAAAAAGTATTATGATAAAGCAATCTGATTTGTTGTATTTCGGCAAATATAGTATTATATTGGAGGGACATGTAAAGAAACGTCGAGCAGGTTAAAGGCAATATAATATATATTCCTTAAGGATACAGACCCTGGCATCTGCTACTTACTAGTGTCAGGTTCCCTCCTGAAATCAGGATAATAAAATCTATCTCCCAGGCTATTGAGAAGATTGAATGAGCACTCAAAGTAGGGCTTGCATATCCTACCTAAGTGGTACGTGTTTGTTAACACCTTACCTAAGCCCTTTGGCTATAATACCTGTGATTTGCAACCTGAATTACTTTTTCTTCTTACCCCTGTTTCTATTATTAAATAGAGTGACGTTCTTGGACTTTCTAGGCTGGCAGAGATCAAGGTTGGGTTCCTACAAGGTATGTCAATAGAAAGCCTTTATCGGGGAAGAGAATAGAATTCAACTAGTACATTTATGTTCAAGAGCACTGTTATCGGAAGAAGAAATTAGGGAAGAAGCATAGGGATGTTCTGGGGTCATGGAGTCCTTATGGTTCTGCAAGGCTATTCCTACATTCTCTCTTGCAGGTGAAGGGGATGCCCTCTTCCTCAAACCTCTGATCCACAGGAGAATACAAGAAAGGTACTCTTGCCTCTACCACCACAGATTTGTTTTGCCTCTTCTTAAACTTCATATAAATGGGATCTTACCTTACATACCCTTATGTGCCTGGCTTTTTAATTCAGTAACAAATCTATGATTTATGTGTTTTTAAAAATCCTCACCTGAGGATGTGTTTATTAATTTTAAAGAGAGGAGAAGGGAGGTAGGAATGGAGAGGGAGAGAGAGAAATGTTGATCAATTGCCTTCTGTACATGCCCCAGCCAAGGATTGAACCTATGATCTAGGCATGTACCCTAATCAGGGATCAGGCTCACAACCTGTTGGTGTACAAGATGACACTCCAGCCCATTGAGCCACCCAACCAGGGCTCTGCATGTTTTCATGTATGTCAGTAGTTCATCCTTTTTTATTGCTGTGTAGAATTTCACTGTGTGAATATATCACAATTTATTTGCCCAGTCTACATTTTAATAGTATCTTACATCAACAATTTTTGTAGTGATGTGTATATTAATGTTCTTCTTGCTCAAAATTGAGTGGAATTCATAAAGCCTTTATTTTCTCTAAGCATTTTCTTTTTCTTTTTTTTCCCCTTCTTTTTGGTCTTTACTGTCTAAATCAGATTGTCCCTTAAAAAAAGGATTTTAATTTTCATGACTTGGGTCATTGCCAATGACCTTTATTAATAATTATAGCTAGCTTAACAGTAACAAATGCTGATCATGTGAAATTCATCACATCTTTTGCAAAACCACTTATTCCATGACTCACTTGGTCTAGCTTAAAAGGAGATGAAAATGCCATGACAGTGAAAGATTCATGTTTCTAAACTAGTGTGTAGAGGGCAATAAAGGTTTTTCTAATGAAGGATTCCCTATCCATATTCATTTTGAGGAGGTGAGTGAGTGTGGGATACTGTGAAGACAGCTCAGTTGCTAGACACAGGAGTTCTAGGATTCCATGTCTTGCTCATATGACGTTAGGCAGAAGTTAAAAGGCAGTTCACCTCAGAAGTATATGAGAAAGGACATGCCTTACTTTCAAAGAGCCTGAGCCTGTCCCATGCTCTTCAAAAGTCAGTGCTGAAGACACAGGTCATGGGTAACACAGTTGAAAAGAAATGGAATGGTTGGGAGGAACTAAAGTCTAGAGTCTAGCAGCTTGATTTCCCTCTTCAGGGTGTACTGAAATGGAGAAACAGCTCACGAGATTTTGTAATAATTGAAAGTGGCCAAAGAAAGAAAAGGAAGGCAGAGGAAAGTGCTAGAAAGCTCTGATGCATTCTCTTTAGAAATGTATACGTGCTGGGTGTGTATTCAATTAGACTTTCTTGTCAGGCCCTGGAAGAGAGATTTCCATGAACCTGGGACTTTCAATTTCAATGTTAAAACTGGGGAAGTCCTGGGAAAACCAGGAACCTGGGACAATAAACCAGATTTGGCAGATCCCTCAGAATTCTAGGTTTTGCTGTAAAGGATCATCTAATCCAGTTGTTTTAAAGTTTGTTTTGCAGAAAACTAGCCTCTCATCTTTTGAATGTAGAATGTAGGTGCTGTTTTAGAAAGTTGGACTGATAAAACAGAGATGCCCTGTTCAACGTGGGGAGGGTGTGTGGATGTTCAGGGAAGTCTTCATCTAGCTAACCAACCCATGTTATAGACAGAAAAACTGGGGCCAGAGATATTGGACACTGGAGCCACTAAATCTAGTGACAAGCCAAGGACTGAATCTCTAATCTTTTGTCTTTTGAGTTGTTTTCGGCCTATTGCCACTATCCCTCAAAGTGTGAGCAGGGCACCCCCAAATCAGAAGCACTCTGGGCACTTGTTAAGCATACCCAATAAGGGACCCCATCCCAGGCCTATCATTTTAGAATATATCAGAGAGGGGCTAAGAAATGTGCATGATAAAAAGTTCCAGGTAATTCTTAGGAAGATGTGGCTGCTTAAGTCCTCGCCCCCACCTCTACCCCTTACTGCAAGATACTACCTAAGAGGTGCTGAAGACCACTAAGAGGAGTATCTTACCCACGCTGGCCTGGGTGGGCCCGAGGAGTCACTCTTTCATCATTAAGAGTTTCCTCTGTCACTGTGGTAGAAACAGTCTTTTCTTTGGGCAGAAATAGATGAGTCTTCCCAAGGTCCTATTGAGAAGCTCTGCCTTTTTGACCTAGGGGCTGGTATTGCTCTTGTGTTAGCTCCAGTGGGTCCTATGGTGACTCCAAGGACATGAACCAGCACGGTGTGGCTTAGAGAACTTTTCTAATCCCCCCCTGCCCCTCATTCCATCTCTTTCAGAAACATCCCCTTCTTTTGTATTATACGATTGACTTTGGCTTTGAACAAGTTGAGGGGGATAGGAGATTGGAATGAGGATATCTTACAAACTACTGTTATGATTTTGGGGTGGCAGATGTAAGTATTGAGAAATAGCAAGTGCTGTGCTGAATGTTTTTATACTGTCCTCTTTTGAATGTAAAATTCAAACAATATTTTTTACAATGCAATTTTCTTACAGCTTTATTCTATATATTGGGTTTGCTTTAGTTTCTTTCTAGGTGAATTAAGTAATACTTCCTTCCACCTTCACCCCAGAACCCCTCCTCATATTCCCTTGTCATAGGCCTAGGGGTCTAGTGGTTCTCACATCCATGTGTCCACTGCAAGGAAGATGGGTAGGCAAAGTAGGTCAGCTGTGTTTGACAAGGAGACCACCTTCTGGTGCTGAAGAAACCAGTTTATAGTATGCTTGATTTGGAAAGTTCTATGGGGTGGTGACAGTGTGTAGAGTTAGAGATTCACCACTTTTAAGGAAGTAACTGGGCCACAAATTGCCAGCCACAAGTAAGAGGACATTTAAAAAGCAATGCTTCCAGGGCAAAGTCCTGAGACTCTGGACTTCGGTAATCATTTTGCTATGGTCATTGAACATGGCTGCATTTTGGTGGAAAAAAATCCACAGAGGTGCCACTTCTAGTGATTCAGAAGTTGGGTATGCCTTGGAGAGGTTAGGAGAAAGAAAAGATTTGGTTAAAAGAAATTGGAATATGGTAGTAGAGGAGAAATAATAAAAGACCTAGGCATCAATGTGCAAACATAGCTCAACTAATACTTATTCCACATGGTAACCTAGAGAGGTTATTTGGTAGAGAACATTGTGGTACATATTTGGGGTACTGCTTTGAGTGTCATAAGTATTCCTGGAAGGGGAGCTCTGAAAATGACAGTTAGGTACTCTCTCTAGCCATCTGGGAGTTGGAAGTCAAAAGAAGGGGCTCAAATAGGTGAATGAGGAGGATAAGGCTGGGATGCACAAATTAGGCCAGGTGTCAAAATGATGTTGTTGATTATGACTACAGCCCAGGCAAAAGAAAGATAAAAGAGACTTTTCAACTTATCAGGGAAAGTCCTGTTTGGGACACCTGCAACTATGACTCTAAGGTGTAACCTGGGAGGTCAGGGACTGTTGCGTTTTTATTATCCCCGTATTCCCAGAACCCACCTCATTGCTTAGCACATAATAGGTACTCAATAAGCATTTATTGCTTTGAAAATAGTGTCTAAAGGAACTGGTGAGTGATATTAGATATTTTGTATTGGAGGTAGAAATGGGGTCAGCTGCCATGAGTGAAATGAAGAAATAGAACCTCTGTCCAGGATAATATGGTTTGCCTGGAGTATTGGGAGGATGAGTGAAGGTATCTCACACATTGCTCTAAACTTTTAGCACTTAGGAGCGAGGATCCCCTGTGGATATCATTCTGGTTGCTTAGTAGAATCTCTAGAGGTCTGAGGAACCCTGTTTGGAAACCATTGTCAGACGCTCTTCTCAATAACAAAGCCAGTCATAAAAGCAGAAAAGGAACTCTAGGTCTAGCATCATACTTGACATGCAGATTTGTGAACAGGCCAGTCTTCCATAAACTTGTATCTGAGTTTTAGGGAAGTGACAAAGGGCAAAGAAAAAATAAGAATCATTTTGACATAAAAGCTTTTGTGACACTGTAATTTTATAAGCAGCCTTACTTTAATACCTGTATCAGTTATTACCATGGTAATGCTGTATAGCAAACCACCTCAAGACTCTGCAGCAAATTCAACAATAATTTATTCTCATGCTTGTGGTTCTGCAGCTTGGTGGGGAGACTCCATAGGTCATCTCGGTGGCTAGTCTCCCTGTTACTCATGCTGGGGATGAGGCTACCCAGGGTAGATACTCATGGTGATGGCAGAGGCACAGGAACAAGACTATAGGCACAAGCACATTTAAAGCCACTGTTCATATCTAATATTTAATTAGCCAGAACAAGTCACATAGTCAAGGCAGAAATGAAAGGACAGGGAAGGGCACTCTGCCACTCAAGAGATCATGGTACGAATGTGCATATATGTGAGTATCACGGATGAGTACAGAAGTGAGAGTAATAATTCAATCTGCCACAGTACCCACATAGCACAGTGTAGTCACCAATGGGGATGATAACATTCTCCTGCCCTCTGCCCATACTACAGTATGAGTTCTACATATTGAGAACTCCAGAGAATCTAGGCCTGTTTTAGCACCTGGAGGCTTCTAGGCACCTGGTGGAGGTAATGGCACTGACCAGCAATGTTGATGGTGCTTGGTAAAGGCAACTAGAAAGTATTCTGGAAACTGCAGCAGGTGCCTACAAGAAGGTTACTATAGCAGAGGGTGAAGTAAGACATGCAGAAAATGTGTGAAATGCTTCTAAAGACTTCTAGGAACAACTAGAAGTGACGTTGGCTGCCTGTACTGGCAGTTGGAGATGGTTTTATTGCTGTTAATGCAACACAATATCCCAATATGCTAGCATGGTATGGGAAAACATGGATTTCAATAACCAGATCTAGAATCTCAGATTTGAAAAGGACCTTAAACCTATGTAACACAACCCCCTACTCTATAATATCACAGATAAATATCATTCAACACCTGTTTGAAAACCTCCAATGATAGATACTCCCCACAGGCAACACATCCCACTTTGGACACACAACATTGACAATGACCTTCTGAGAGTGTGACATGTAGGACTAGAAGGCATGAAACACGGTATCGGAGTAAAAGTACAAAATAAGAAGTTTCAAAATTTTCTAATTTAGAGAAAAGGTTCTTTGTGTTGTATTCAGAAGGTGAAAAAATGAAGGAGAGGCCAACCGAAGACATAAAGAATGGAAACTACTTTTCTCTTTGTTTTCATGCTCTTTTGAACTTGAAAATTAATTGTGGTTGAGAGAGAATAAAACCTGGGAAGTGGAGAATATAAGTACACACTTAGCTGTTCCCAGGAGATTGTGTCTATGATGACCTTGGGTAGACAGAGGTTTTGGGGATAAGATCTACAAATAGTTCTACTACAAACAGACAAATTAAATCTGACACTTTGCTAAAGTTTGACCCTGGTTTTACACATTCTCTTTCCCAGTTTATGAATTGCCGTTACAGATAAGGGAGACTATAGACAGAGATAGGACTGCCATTGAATAATGACAACTACGGAATAGAAATGTTTTCTTCTAGTCCTACTTCGATAAGCTCATCCTGAGAGCTGATAAAAACTTCATGATGAATCCAGGGTATATGCCTGAATGTGGTTTATGTACTTAGGAACTTTGCCCTCAGTGTTTAACTTTTAGGGAGTTGGGAGCTGAAGCAGCTCTCAGATTGTTTCAACAATAACACCAAGATCAGCTGTCAAATCAGTTAGGGGAAAACTAGTCAGACTGGTTATTTGAGTTCTTATGTATAACTAACTGAAGAAATAAGAACCCCCAACAACAAAGTTTAAAAACTGATATTTTAAACTTTCAACAAGCTGTGTTGACATGTAGCCATAATCTTAATGTGTAAACCACTTCAAGTAGAGTGGGTTTTTAAACCTGTAAATTAAAATCACATTTCTTTTGCAAGCCCTTGAAACCTTTGAGACACAAATCAGTCAGATTGTCCCCTGTTGAGACTCCCAAATTTCTCTAGCAAACTTTGAGCTCAAAAAAAAAATGAAAGCAGAAACTGAAACAGTGACTGTAGATGTGATTTGCTGCCTGTTACGGGGTATGACCCACATTGTTGTTTATGTGATTTAATAATGTTCTCCATCCTCTGAATCTTAAGATTTGGGATTAAATGTAGTCACCATGCTAGTCAGTTGTAGCTGGACTTTGCTGGTATCTTCTATCCCTTCTCGTGGTGATTCCGACATGCATTGAATCCCAGTGTGTTGTGGTCAGAGTGCAGTAACATGAACGCTTATGGCCCTGGTGGCCATAGACTGGTTCTCAGGAGAGACACAGCCTTATAAAATTGGCCCATAGCTGAGGTATTTTTAAAATCAAAATTAGTAACATCAATTTTGATCAGAATTATTTTGCTCTGGAATACCTATTGTAAGAAGTAGAGACATTAGGATTTCTCAAAAACAAGGTTTCAGATGTAATAAGTCAACACTGAGAAGATTAGGAGTGATTATTACCATAATAAAAATGTCAGCTTTTGGTCAACAACAAATTTGGTCAACCTTAAATACTTGTGGTTCTTGCTACCTTAGGGATACCCGAGGCAGGCTGTGTCAGGGATCTAGTTTTTATACATTGTGTCTTTCTATTCTCAGGGAAATGATGCATGGAGATTTTAGGATTGTGGCCTAGGCTGAAGTACAAGCTGTCTTGCTCCTTAAGTCACATCCCATGGTATTATTTTGGGTCAAGTTGGGATGCTGGGATGCTGCTCCCTACTGTGCAATCTTTTGAGGAACAGGCAAACTCACCCTGTCATCAAGGGAGAGGCAGGGCGCCTTCACTTGCCTCTGTGGTACATTAAGAATACAATTTTATAGGGTTTACAAATTCATTGAGAGGCATTCCTTGAAAGAACTTAAAAAAACCAAAAAACAACAACAACAACAAACAAAACCCAAGAAACCTTTGTAACTGTCCTTAGTGACTTAGCAAGGATACTGTCCTCTAGAGGAATAACCATAGCGTGAAATTTCCCTTCTATCAGGGATGGTTTAAGCTATACCTCTTGGCTGGGAATTATTGGAGAGGACAGTGGCTGGCATAGCCAGGGAAGGAGCAAGAGCGGCCACTGGGGGCGGGGGGGGGGGGGCGCGGGGAGTTGGAAGCCAAAATTCTCTAGCCTATTCCTCTATTCTAGCTGGAGTCATCATTTTGAAAGCTAAGAAGTGTGAATATTTTAGGGGGTTTGTAAGTGGTGCTTGTGTGGTGAGACATGCAATGGTGATCAGTGAAAATAGAGTGGGGATGATATAAAATTATTGCAACTAGGAAATCTTGAGGGTTGGAGGCATGACTCAGATCACTTACGAATGACCAGAAACATCCAACAACCCTCCATTCCTGCAAACATTTTCAATTCTCAGGTGGGAAGAACAGGCAATGAGGGTAGAGAGAGAGTTTTAGTCGTGTATGTTTATGAATTATTTTGTTGTAATGTGAATCATTGTTGTGTGTGTGTGTGTGTGTGTGTGTGAGAGAGAGAGAGAGAGAGAGAGAGAGAGAGAGAGAGAGAGAGAGAGAGAAACAGACATACTCTTTCCTATGTGTATTTATTCATTTATTAGTTTAGCATCTATTGAATGCCTATATTGTACCAGGCTATGGAGTAGGTAATAAGGATGAAAAGACTGAACAGAAACAGGTACCTGTCTTGAAGCAGCACACAGCCTAGGGAAGGAGGCAAAGAGGCTTGGAAATCAGTGAACACAGTAGAGTTATAAGGAAGGGACTATGCAAGCAGAGTAGAGGGGGCACCTGACCCAACCAGGGGAGACAAGGCTATTTGAGTTTGTTTAGGAGGATGAATAATGGCCCTTTCAAGTGACATGGTTAATGGAGGCCAAATGCACTGGAATACTGCACAAGAGGAGCATAAAATTAGCTCAGTGTGATCAGAGTGTATGGAATATGGTGGCATAGTAAAGGGGAGATGGGAGGTAAGATTTAAAGAGATGGCCAGGGTCCAGACCAGGAAGGGCCCTGAATGCCACATTCAGGAAAGCTGGAAATCCATTGAAAGGGGCTAAACAGGGAAGTGAGGATGTTATCTGTATTATTTGTAGTTATCGCTGAATGTTGATTATGGTTGATCAGTGCAGGTGTGCTTCTGTTTTGGACTTGGAGTGACTCCCCTTCATCTGGACTGTATCTACCATGGAGCCTCTGGTAAAATTTCAAAGGGAAGTTTGTGCTCATTCTCAGAAATTAGTGTAAGGCCAGAGCATCAGGCAGTAGGAAGAGACAGGACACCCTTATGGGTTGAATCCTGAGAGCTTTTAAGAGCCAGTTCTATCTTATATACACACGGGCATGATAGAGGGAGTGCAGGAGGGGGGAATGGCAATATATTCCTCACAGGTGGACCCCAGAGACAGAGAGGGCTCTGCCCTGGCCCATGCTGTGGTACAGACAGTCCTCTCTCTTGAGTCAAATGACTCAGCAGATCCCAAGGTACTAGAGGAGTCTGAGGTAGGTGAGGAAGCCATGATGCAGGTGCAGAGAGTCACAGCACAGAACCCTTGAGCAAGGCCATATCATCTGTTTCAGAGACTAGTCACTATTTGAAAAGCAGCTTGTGGCAAGCTATGAGACCCCAAAAGATAACTGAGTGTCTAATTATGGAATAGCAAGAGACCATGTGGTCAGAACTGTTCAATATGAGCTTGGCATGTTAGACCCACTAAAACGGTGACTCAACATAAGAAGGAAGCATTCCATTTAGTATTGGCTTCAGCAAGTTCAGAGGGCACAAATAGCTGAGTGGACAGATGGCACCGATCCCATGTCAACTACCACTTTTGCACCAATGTGTCTCTTTAGTCTATGCCCATGGTTTCTCCATGACCAACTGATAGAAAAGGGGCAACTCTGAGCTTGGTTCACAATGGGTTGGTGCCGGCCTAAAAGTGCTGTTGCACTATTACCTCACCTAGGGGTAGACCTAAAGGACACTGCTGAGGGTAATCACCATGGAGGGCAGAGCTTCAGGCAGAGAACCTGATCACTTTGTGTGGAGGGAGAGGTAGTCTGAGGTAAAAGAGCATGGTTGGAAGACTGGGGACAAGATGGTCTGGGGTAGAAGCATATGGATGGGCCTGTGGGAGTGGGAACCACGTATGAGGAACTTTGTACTGCATAGTGATGCCCACCAGAGAATAACCTGCTGCAGAAAAATCACTAAGTAACCAAGTGGACAGGATGTCGGTCAGTGCTGTCCTTGGCCAGCTCACTGGCAAGTAGATTACATTGGCAACTTTCCACCTGGAAGAGTCAACATATCATCCTGCAAAGGATGAACCCATATTCTAGGTATGCTTTTTTCTTTGCTTCCCATAGTGACATCCTTGGCATGACTATGATGTCTCACAGAGTTATCTGAAAAACTGACAAGTGTCTTGTAAAACATTGCCAACTCTGTAGCAGAGGAGCCATGACAGTGAGCACAAGCTCAGGGGACCCACTGGTCATGCATCATGCCATTCCATCTAGAAAGTGCAGGCCTGATATGATGGTGGAATGATCTCCTGGAGGCAAAAGCTGAAGTGCCAACTGGTAGATGATATCCTGTAGGGCTCGGGTGCTGTCCTTCAGGGTGTGATTCAGATCTCGACCCATGGCCAATGGATAGAATATGTGGCTCTGGAAACTTGGGGATGGAAATAGGAATGGCCCTGCCCCATATCACCTCCAGGGATCCACCTAGGGAATTTTTGCTTCCTGTATCTGCAATTTTAGGTTTTGTGGGCCTATAGATTCTGGTTCCCAGAGGGGTATATTTCCACAAGGATTGTAGTAAGAGTCATACTAAATTTAATGTCTGACTGTAAGAGGTCACTCTAGATTCTAGGAGAAGAATAGGCAGAAACAAGACTTAGGGGTAACTGGTCACCGTGGGGAAGTAGGGCTGCTGCTGCTCTGTCATGGTGGCTGGGAAGAAAATATTTTACATTTAGATGATTCACTGGGGCATCTCTTCCGTGTTCAATTCTAACTGCAAATGGACAATTATTGTGGCCCTCATTTGGTAAAGGCATGATAAGCAGGGCCTCATAGTCTTCAGAGAGGAGGTCTGAATCCCCTCCAGTCTCATCCCCTAGACCTTCAGAAGTGCTAGCTGAGGATGGAAAGATATAGAATGGTGGTGGAGAAGAGTGATGAGTTGACAAGTATCAGTTCTGGCTCTGGGCTGAGCACCAGAGACTGCTTCTGCAAACGAATCTTCCTCTCATACATTTCCCTGGACATGTTGATCAAGCAGACTCCTGGAAAAGCTATGTCTGGAAGGATAAACTTAACATGGGAAACAGGGCTCTGAGCAGTGTGAGAGGTGGCCTCTCAAGCTGCTGGTGGTGACTTGACTCAGTGCTCTCTGCTGGGCCCGTGCACCTGTCTCCAGGTGCATTAAGTGTGGACTGCTCACAGCTTCATTCATGTCTGGAGAAACCCCTCCTGAAATGGAAGGCTATGCACCTCCCCCTCCTGCAGGGGCAACCTGCAACCAGTGACTGCACAATAAGGTGGTAGTCATTGGTGATGTCTAGCCCAAATTCATTCTGAATTGCAATTCATGCTGCAGAGCCGCTGGTGGCATTAGGATGAAGTGTGGCATCAGCTGAAACCCTATCATTGCTCAATTTCTTACATTGCCCCATCCTGTTCTCCTAACTCCCTTGTCAATTTCTCCTGAAACTTCACAAGAATCCCTCTTTCTTCTGCTTCTAGGGAATTCAACCTAAAACAGCTGGATAGAAGAGATGTTTTCTGAGCAGGTCGCTCTTCCCTGTGAGCTTGGGAAATATGGTGCAGGCTCCTGAGACCATCCCTGAGGTAAGTGTGTGTGTGCGTCTGTGTGTGTGTGTATACCTGCAGAACACTTAGTCAGACTTCAAGCCAGGTAAATCCCTCTTAACGCTGACCCTTGGATAAAGCCCTGGCCTTTCACCAAGTAGATACCTTTTTAAAATTCAAGTCTAGTAGGTGCGGAAACAAAACCTAGCTTCTTCCACCTGGCATCTTCAGGAATAGTGTGAGGGCTCCCTGTGGATCTCCCCTCTCTCATCTTCAGGCGCCTCTGGCTACTCTTGTCAGCTTGAGAACAGGAGGGCAGTGGGTGGACAACACCTGGTGAATTAATTTACACGCTGAAATAATGCTTTCCATGTTGGTTTTTCATAATTAACTAAACAGGCTGGAGTTAAGTTTCATATGTAAAAAACTCGTGAGGAACTCTTGACAAGAGATGAAGGTTGATGAAGGCAATTAAAGTTTATAGAAACCTCTTTCCTCCTTGGGCTCTTTGTTTCTCTCTCTCTCTCTGTTCTCTATTTTTCTTTCTTCCTCCACTCTCCTCCCCTCCCCTCCTGCCTTCCTCCTCTCCACTCTCTCTCCTCATAAACCCTCCTTGGTCCTGTTTGGGTTTTCATGCATATCCCTACACACTTCCCTTCCCAGCATGTGTGTGAAAAAGAGAAACGGTAACATCAACAAATTATGTGGGTGCTTCTGTAATTCGAAAATTGCATCTGCAGATGCCTCTGATCCTGCAGGAAAAAAGAAAGAAAGGTTTTGCTAAGTCTCCAGCAAAAGACGCTTACAAAATAAATAGGATGGCAGGTGGTAAGAGAGCTGGGACCTTCAAGAACAATGAAGGATGCTGCATCCATGCCAGGAGGGATGCTCAGTCTTCTCTTGAACCCCAGCAGCTTGTCTGGGCTGGGAGGGGGACATGCTGTAAAAACATTTCATGTTTGTAAGAACCTGCCATATCTGCAGAAAGAACCAAGGCCTTTATTTCCATGTCTGGTCAGATTTTGGCATTTTGAAACTTCGCAGCCGATGCTGCTGGCTGAGACATGGGACTCTCTTAAGTGATCTCTATGAAATGATGGCCTGGAGAATACTTGTGTTAGAATGGCATTTGCCTTCAGGAGATTCTGCCTTTGTGATTTTATGCCTCCTCCTCTGAAGGCACTACTAGAATTAAGTTTTTCCCTTGTTTGACAGTCAGAAGAATATTGGCATTGACAGTGAAGAATTATATTTTCTCATCAGCTATTTCATCAGAATTACAAACCTTAAAAAACTAAGACCTACCTTTGCAGATGCCAATTGTCCTTTGAGATCGTTCGTTCTCTGTTAAGATCTTTCAGGGTTACGTTCCTTAACTGAATGAGTTAAATCACAACCTTCTCATTGCATGAACTCTATGCCTACTATTTTTCTCTAGAGTGGGTTTTCATGAGTCATGCAAAGTGGGCTTTTATAACCTTTGCTCTGACATGGGAGGCCTCATGCTAGGGTTTCTCTTTGGGATCGGACAGAGGCTGCAGACTTCAGGGTTTCCTTGGTTGGTTTGGGGTAGAAGGTGGATGTGTCTGGTGCACTTGGTCATCTTTAGTGTCTCCAGTTACTATCAAACTGCTGTGTAGGTAAGTGGGTGTGGAAGTCCTACTTAACTGATTAAGACAGAATTATCCACAATGTTTGACATATTACTTCAGAGGTTCAAGTTCTTGAAAATAATATAGTTTTAGTGTTTAAAAATGTAGGACAACAAAATTTATTCATCTGCCTTTGCTCCTCCCCATAACTTTTCTTTATTACATCTTTTATTAGAAAAATTCTCAACTGTATTCTCTAATTATGATGGATTTGGGAAAATCATTATTCAGCAACAGATCAAACCAGACCTTCTAGCCTATTGTTGAGAAACCAGCGGAATGCTTTCTAATGTGGCTTCACCTACCAATACAGCCATTTCTTCTGCTTTCCTTTCCTGTACGTGTTCTGCTCTAGTATACCGGTCCTTTGCACAGCCACTCTTCAGTTAGGTTTGCTGGTCTCTGCTCCCACCATCATTCTCCCTGTTGGCTTTCCATATCCTTCAAGATTCAGCTCTCTTCCTTGCCTTTCCCATAAAGACTTAGCAGACTGTTCCAGCCCACCTAGTTTATTCTCTTTCTGGATTGCTGTTGCATTTGTAGTCAGTTCTATATAGTTCAGTGTGTTCCCCATCACTATAGACCTAGAATGGTGGTAGAGGAAGGTGGTGAATTTATGAGTATCATTATATAGTTGTGTGTTCTCTAATGATTTTATGTTAATTTCATTTTTTCAATTTTTTATATCTGGTAATTGTGCTGATAATTTAAAGTACCTATTATATGTTAAGCACATTAATTATGTGCATCACAGCCCTGGCTGCTGTGGCTCAGTGGATTGAGCATCAGCCTGTGAACCAAGTGTTGCTGGTTCGATTCCCAGTCAGGGCACGTGACTAGGTTGCACGTCAGGTCCCCAGTTGGGGGCGTGAGTGAGAGGCAACCACACAGTGATGTTTCTCTCCCTCTCTTTCTCCTTTCCCCCCTCTCTAAAAATAAAAATAAACAAACAAACAGACAAATAAATAAATAATTAAAAATAAATAAAAATAAAAGTGCTTGGAAAAAAAAAGAAAAAAATTATGTGCATCACTTCCAAGTTTTACAAAAACCTTTCTAAGTGTTAATATGTTATTTTAGAGTTAACAAGGAGGAGAGTAAGGGTGGTTAATAACTTACCCAAGTGACAAAGCCTGACTAGGAATCTAGGCCTGTCTAATTTCAGTCTTCATGACCTCAACTCTTATCTCAGTCAGTCTTGCCTCTCAAGGGCAGGCACTGCACTATTTCTCTTTTAGTTTCACATTATTTAGTATAGAGGTGGATACAGAAGAGATGACATGTAAATTCCCAAATGAGTCTGGAGTAATCACACTCTACTCTCTATTTCTATGAGTCTTGCTTTTTTAATTTCACATATAAGTGATGCCATACAGTATTTGTCTTTCTCTGTTTGACTTATTTGACCTAGCACATTGCCTTCAGGTTTCATCCATATTGTCAAAAATGGCAGGATTTCTTTCTTTCTCAGGGGTAGATAATATTTCATCATATATGCACATCATATCTTCTTTATCCATTCATCTGTTGAGGGCCACTTGGTTTGTTTCCATATTTTGGTTATTGTGAACAATCCTGCAATGAACATAGGGGTGCAATTATCTCTTAGAGAAATCCTGTTTTCATTTCTTGAAATAGATACCCAGAAGTGCAATTGCTGGATCATATGGTAGTTCAATTTTTAATTTTTTGAGAAACTTTTATACTGCTTCCATAGAGGCTGTACCAGTTTACACTACCATCAACAGTGCACAAGGGTTTCCCTTTCTCTACATCCTACCAATACTATTTATCTCTTTTCCTTTTTATGATAGTCGTTCTGACAGGTATGAAGTGATACTTCATTGTTTTGATTTGATTTTTCTTGATGGTTAGTGATGTTTAGCACCATTTCATGTACCTATTGGCCATCAGTACATCTTATTTGGAAAAAATGTCTATTCAGTTCCCCCTAATATCTATATCTATATTTATGTATCTATCTATTTATCTATCTATACATATTTTTATCAGATATATAATTTGCAAATATTTTCTCCTGTTCTGTATGTTTCCTTTTTGTTTTGTTGATTGTTTCTTTTGCTATGCAAAATCTTTTTAGTTTGATGTAGTCCCACTTATTAACTTCTACTTTTGTTCCTTTTGCTTTTAGTGTCATATCCAACAGATCATTGTCAAAACCAATCAATGTCAGGGAGCTTTATTTTCTGTTTTCTTCTAGGATTTTTATAATTTCAATTTTTATGTTCATGTCTTTAATCCATTTCAAATTAGTTTTTTGAGAGTTGTGTAAGATAGGAATCCAGTTTCATTCTTCTGCATGTGGTTATCCAATTTTCCCAACACTATTTATTGAAGAAACTATCCTTTCCCCATGAAGTGTTTTTGGCTGCCTTTTAGATATTAATTGACCCTTTATGTGAGGGGTTCATTTTTGGGCTCTCAGTTATGTGCCACTGGGGAGACTTTGTATTTTTTAGTATATTGTGATACCCCTGTGAATTCTTCATGATGTGTACATGTATGGAGAGTGTTCAAAACATGGGTTTAATTAAGAGATATGCTAAGTGTAAAGATTTTATTTTCTGTCATTCGTATATCATCACATACGCAAAAAAATGTTGTGATTTTGTTTACTCTCTTTAGCTTCTGGCTTGTAGCCAAGAAGGTTTTTCTTCCAAATTTGTCCTCTATTATCGAGTTGAAAGATTTCTTTTCCTTCTCATTTACCCTAGTCGGGGTCTTCCTATAAGAAATTTGCAGTCATACCGTGGAAAATGCCTGTAACACACACATATGCAAAGTATTACCACTTTGCTTTAATCACCAGAGCACTCACTCCATGAATAATTTGAGCCACAAGCATCCTGTTGAAAACCAAGACCTCTGGGTTGTGAGTCATCTGTTCTTTCTGTGGCAGGTGTTGGGGTCAAAGTACTTTGGATCTTTACTGTGGTTTGTAGAAAGGACAGTTAGCCATACAAGTCCCAAAGCTACTGCAGTCTGTGCTTTCATTAGATGAATATTCATTCGAGGTGGTTGTGTACTCTTACTAGAGAGTTTGCCTCTCTCCCCCTAGAACTGGGTTTTAGCTTCTTTCCACAGTATTTCATGTGGAAGCTACTGTCAATGCATTCTAGTCTTTCAGAGCTGGAGCTTTTATCTCAATCACAAAGCCACCAGGCATTGTAATATGCTTATAAAACTGTTATGGTCCATTTTATGGGAAGTCAGGTATGGACAAAGGTTGGAGAGGTGTGTACTGCTGCCACCTAGATCCTGCATTTGATTTGATTGACTTTTGCTGATAATGATTGCCATATCAAAAGTAAGTAGGGAAAAAGACTACAATACTACATAATTATTTAAGAGAAAGGTAGTATGAATACATGAAATATTGATTTAAAAATCATAACTATTGCTAGAAAACATCATTTATTCATTTGTTCCTTTGTTCATTTATTCATTCAAGCAATTCCGATTAATAGCAATCATTAGGCTTACAATAAGATACAAGGTTAATTTGTAAGTAGGTTTATATGTGTAGATATCTTGAAAATTTCTGAGGATGCTTAAATGTTCTCTCTGAAGATATAAAATATATATGAATATAATGTTGGATAATTTTTTTGAAATGCTATTATTTTCTCTTTCTTTCTGATTAGGAGGCTGAAAAAAGTAAAAATGCAATGATTTCACCCTCTTGCAACCATGGGCAATGTCTATATTCTGGCCTTTCTTGTCACTGGTTAATTAATAGCTTCTTTGGATTTCTTTGGTCAGCAAGAGAAAGCCCCGCAGCAAGTCTTTGAGTGGAAGCCCTGAGATTTCTGAGGGAGGAAGCTGGAAATTTCCCATGACATGGTAAACAGAAAGTGTGGCCAGCTCTAGGAGCTGACCTGGGCCTTCTCCTATGCCAGGAACAGAAACAGCAGGCCCACTGAGTGAGATAGGCAATGTGAATGGCTGGGATGGGACACTAAGGAGTGTTTGTCCCCAGGCAAAGGACCTGGGGGTACCTCCAGAGGAGAACCTACAAGCAGAAGAGTTGTCCCCTCTAGTAGACTTGCTTTCTTAGACAAAGGACATCTCAGAGTGACCACTGACATACTTCCTTTTAAGCAGCTGGGGACTTTCTCCAAGTTGCCCTAAAATCCCTCAGCTGGAGAAGAGTCCACAACAAATTAAGAAAGCTGAGTTCCCACATACTCTGCTAAGAATGGGTATAGATAATTGAATTGGAGTTAGGATAATGCTTCTGTAATTTTAATGTGTGTATGTATTATATGGGATCTTGTTCTGATTTAGTAGGTCTGGGATGGGGCCTGAAATCTTGCAATTCTAACTAGCTCCAGGTGATACAAATGCTGTTGGTGTATGTGTCACACTGAATAGCAAGGTATAGAAAAATAAATAATCATGGCATTTTCACACTGGAATATTTAGGAACAAAGTTATATATACACATACATATATGTGTATATATACCTATAATAATATACACATATATGTACCTAGATTAGTCTAGATAGATATATTTCTCAATAAAGCATTCTAACCTTTAATCAAATGGTAGGCTGTGGACCATCTGCTTCAGAACTGAACTGCCTAGAAGTGTGTGTTACGGATATAGATTCCTGGTCCCAGCCTGGACTTGCTGCATCAGAAGGTGGTGGAGTCTCCTGGCAATCATGGCTACAAGATGAGAACCTTTAGCTGGGCTTGCAGGTTCTACATCTGGTAGCACCTTAAGCTAATGTGGAGATATGTTTTAAGAAGCCTTGTCTTCATTCCAAGAGATACTGATTTAATTGTTCAGGAGTGGGGTCTGGGCACTGGGCTATTTTTTTTTTTAATTTTAATCTCCACTGATGATTGTAATGTGCAGTCAGGATTGAGATCCCCAGGGAGGCCAAAAGCTACACAGCTAGAGTCAGACTTCACTGTGAGTCTTGGCAACCACTCTTCCTACCAGGGTGACCTTTAACAGTCACTTAACCTTTTAACCTCAGTTTCCTCATTCATAAAATGGGGACATTATAATGAGAACCTCATAGAGGGAAGAACACATGGTAAATATTTGGTTATAGAGCTTCACACCTGTTGAACAATAAATATTAGCCTTTATATATTTTTTATAACATTATTTGTCATATTCACGCATTTTGTCTCTTATAAAGGGTTTACCAAGCAAAGTCAAATTTCAAACCAAGCTGTGTCCAATTTTTCACAGATCAGAATTTTGAAAATTTAAATTTGGATTACATATATTGTGAATCTTTATATTTTGTATAAGAAGGTTAATTACTGCTTTACTTCTGTTACATGATTAATCTATTTGGGGTTAACTATTATTAATTTTCATATATTTCCTTTTAGTATTCTCAAGTATACATACAGAGCATATATGCGTATGTAATAAAATTTGATAAATTGGAATCATTGCTATATGATTTGTACCATGTGTTTTTAACATTAATATTTTGTCATAAACGTTTAGTTATGCTATTAAATATTATTCAAAAATATGACTTTTAATTTCTATCTAATATTCTATTACAGGATTTTACTCTCATTTACTGAATGTTTTCTCTATTATGAGATCATGACTAGGTGATAAATATTTTTTTATATAAATATTTTACTACCTCCTCATTTACTTAGGATAGATTTGTAGAAGTGGTATTATTTATTCAAAAGTATGAGCATTTTTATGGTCCTTAATACATATTGCCAAATAGCTTTCCAAGTTAAAATTCTAATAGCAGTATATGAGAGTATGTGCTTTTTCTTACTCCTACTAGAATTAAATATAACCTTTAAAAATATATTTGAAATTAATAGAAACTTCAATTTGTGTTTTAAAAAATTACTCTGGACTTCGGTCAAAATTGAGGTGTAGGTAGACACACTTTGCCTTCTTGTGCAATCATAGAAAGAATTATACCAGATATCCAAAAATAAAAAATAAGTAACACCCAGAACTATCAGAAAATTGAGCTGTGTGGAAGTCTGACAACCAAGGATTTAAAGACGCCACATTCTTCCAGATGGGTAGGAGGGGTGGAGACAGGTGGAGAGGTGGCAGTGGTGGAATGGAAGATCCCACGTTCATATGTGGTGGATAAAAATCAGGAGGGATATCTTGGGGGTGAATGATCCTAGCCCCAGGCCAGACTGCACAGCTTAGGGTTCTAGCACTGGGGAGATAAATCCCCATTACATCTGACTGTAAAAACAAGTGGGGGTTGGGGAGGTGAAAGAAACTGCTGATTTTCACCACTTAAAGGGCCTGTATGAACTTAGAACATACACAAATCACCCATCTGGGTGTCACCACCAGGGCGGCAGCTGGTAGGGTACCAGTCAAATATGGAAAGTGGGTGAAGTGACAGGAATGAAGGCAAGTTCCAGGCAAACCTCCAGATGCAAAGCAGTGGTATTGTTCCCTCTCTGAGTCCTTCACACACACAGAGTCACAAAGTGGTAAAGTGGGTTGCCCCACTCTGGCAGTTTCCTAAGGTTCCACCCCACACAATTTACAGTTGCCTTTTACAGAGAGTCAAAGCAGCACAGAAACAAACACAGGGAGGCTGCCAAATTATGAGGACAAAAAAATATGGCCTGAATGAAAGAACATAAGAAACCTCATAAAAAGAACTAAATGAAATGGAAATAGTCAACCTATCAGATGCAGAGTTCAAAACATTGGTGATCAGGATGTTTAGAGAACTCAATGAGTATGGCAAAAATATAAGGGAAGAAATAAAGGCTATACTAGTGGAATAAAGAAAAATCCACAGAGAACCAAAGGTGAAGGGAATGAAGCTGGGATTCAAATCAATGATATGGACATAAGGAAGAAATAAACATTCAACCAGAATAGCAAGAAGAAAAAATAATTTAAAAAAAATGAGGATAAGCTTAGGAACCTCTCGAACAATTTTAAATGTATCAACATTCAAATCATAGGGTACTGGAAGGAGAAGAGGAAGAATAAGAAATGGAAAACTTATTTGAAAAAATAATGAAAGAAAACTTCTCTATTTTGGCAAAAGAACTAGACATACAAGTCCAGGAAGCACAGAGAGTCCCAAACAGGTTGGACCCAGAGAGGACCATACCAGGGCACATCATAATTAAAATGCCAAAGGTTAAAGATAAAGAGAGACCCTTAAGAGCAGCAAGAGAAAGCAGAGAGTTACCTACAAAGGAGTTCACATAAGATTATCAGCTGATTTCTCAAGAGAAACTTTGCAGGCAAGAAGAAACTGGCAAGAAGTATTCAAAGTGATGAAAAGCAAAGACCTACATCCTAGATTACTCTATCCAACAAAGTAATCATTTAGAATGGAAGGGCAGATAAAGTGCTTTCCAGACAAGGTAAAGTGAAAGGAGTCCATCATCACCAAGCCTTTATTATATGAAATGTTAAAGGGACTTATTTAAGAAAAAGAAGGTTAAAACCATGAACATTAAAAAGGCAACAAATTTACAACCATCAATACTGGATCTAAAAAAAAAAAAAAATCCAAACAAATGAAGCAGACAACCAGAACAGGAACAGAATTGTAGGTATGGAGGTTATTTGGAGAGCTATTAACTGGGAAGGGGAAGCGGTTGAATGGAGCAATGTTTCAGTGATTAAGAAGCATGACTGGAAGGAACAAAATAGACAGAGGGTGTTAAGAATAGTATAGGAAATGGAGAAGACAAAGAACTTAAATGCAGGACCCATGGGGATGAACTAAGGTAGAGGATTGCTGGAGGGAAGGTGGGTACCAGGTGGAGGGCAGCAAAAGGAAAAATTGGGATAACTGTAATAGCATAATTAATAAAATATATTTAAAAAATCACTAGTTGATTTGCATGTCTAGTGTCCACTTTATTCTCTTATAAAATTTTTTGCTCGTTCTTTTTCTATTTATATATTAATGTTCTTTCTTGTTGATTTGCAAATTTAGTATAGATGTTAACCTTTTTTATATTTATAGATAATAACTTTTTATAATTAATCATTTAACACTTACTTGGATTCTGTTATAGACATAGAGGAGTTTAAAAAAACAATTTAATGTATTTATACCAATATTTACTTTATTTGACTAATTGTTTTATACTTTGAATAGCTTTCCTCAGTCTCAGAGCAGTTAAATAGCATCCTATATTTTCTTGTGCTATATTTTAGAAAGTGTATGATTCTAAAATTTTTATCAATGTTGTTTTGGTACATAAGACAAGACTAATTTCATCTGAGTACTAGCAGAGAACCAAGTTCTGGAGCTGAAGGCTTACATAGATCTCATATGTTGTTGAAGTACCCAATGAGTTCCTTCAGCATCCTAATAACCAGTGTTTTGAACTCTGCAACTAATAGATTGCTTATCTCCATTTTGTTAAGTTCTTTTCCTGGAGTTTTGCTCTGCTCTTTCATTTGGGCCATATTTTTTGTTTCCTCATTTTGGCAGCCTCCCTGTGTTTGTTTCTGTGTATTAGGTAGAACTGCTTTGACTCCCTGTCTTAGTAGCATGGCCTAATGTACAAAAGTGCACCCATAAGTTGGATGGGTGGAGCCTTAGGTAATTGCCAGGGTGGGGAAACCCCTGTGAAATCAGGTTGATGGAGTTGCAGATATGGTGTCTCCATTCTGTGGCTATCTGTGGGGGAGGACTGTGCTTCTGCCTGGCCTCTGAGGTGTTGTCCAGAAGGAAGCTGTCTCCTGGCAGTCACCCTGAGGCCAGACATTTTAGTTTTTCCCCATGTGCCACTGGTGCCCCTTCAGCTGCTGCCCCAGTGCTAGAGCCCAGAGGAGTGAGTTTGCACAAGTCTTAAGTCCATTTTGGGCCCTTTAAGAGGAGATGCTTGAGAATCCTGCATTTTCTTCCTCTGCTCCAAACCCCACTGGATTTTACAGCCAGAAGTTATGGAGACTTATCTTCCTGGCACTGGGAACCTGGGCTGGGTGGTCTGGTGTGGGGCTGGGATCCCTTGCTCCTGAGGTATCCCTCTTGATTTTTGTCCATGACACATGGGTGTGGGACTGCCTGTTCCATGACTCTGCATCTCCACATCTTCACCCCTTCTACTGGTCTGGAGGAATGTGACTTCTTTAATTCCTAGGTTGTTGGACTTCCATAAAGCTTGATTTTCTGATGATTCTGAGTGATAGTTGTTTTGTATTTTAGTTGTAATTTTTGCTGTGGTTGTGCAAGGAGGTGAGCTGTGTTTACCTACGGCTCCATCTTGACCAAAGGTCTTGAGGCCTATAGTTTTAATTCATTAGATTTCCATTGTATCTCATCATGCAGCAAAATCATTTTCTCATTTTATTTTTAACATCGTTGAAGGAATCAAATGGTTCTATAAAACCCATTATAAAGAGCAGGCATCTCCCTCTAACCCGAACTTCCCATCACCTGTTCTTTTCAGAGGCCACCACTTCTAGTCCTTTCAGGATCCTTTTAGCATTTACCTCTGTGTGCCATGTGACTGTTAATATTGCTGCTTCCCACAATGGAGGACAAAGATTTATTCTTCTGATTTCCCCAGAGACATACAGACACACAGATATACTCAGGATCCTCACACTCCACAGACCACACACTTCTCATTTTCCTCTGATATATTTATATATTTACAGGATAATTTTGGTTTGGTTTTTATTCAGTGTTTATGTTCTCCTTACTACATTAATACAGTTCACAGCCAAGGAACACTTGAATTGGCTTATTGATTTTTTGTGTCACTGTATTTTGAGATAACTAGACTGTTTCACTGAGAACCACTGTTGTTAGTTGAAACCTTTCTTTTTGGACAGTCAGATACACTATATATGGCTCTTCTTATTTTCGGCTTGGAGTGAGCATCACGCCTGGTTGCCTGCTATGTGTGAAGTGCCCAGGAAATGGGGCTGGCACTGAGGAATGGTGGGTTACAGAAGGTGTGCTTAATTCCTTTATTTCCGCTATGGCCCAGGACTCTCATTCTCACTTGTGTCTGGTATCTTGCCCAGGACCTTCTGTTATATTATATTCTATATAGAGATTAAACTTCCAGTCTTATGTATGGGTTAGGGGAAACTGGCCACATGAAGTGGTGGAGGGGATATGGGGATCTCATTACTTCTTAAACAGACTTGCACAAATCCTTCTTTAGTTTGACCTTCACCTCCCACTTACAGAGGTACCTGGTGCTGCCAATTTCTGAGTCTTCTGGGTGTTTTTCAGGGTAAATTGGGTTTTTCATGGGTTTTCTCACTGTCAGCTTAGGATTCAGTTTTCTTGGGTCTGCTAAGTCAATTACCATGGGCCATCTGCTTTCCAGCTTCCAGAATTTTGTGGCTGTTATCTTTTCTCTTGCTCTCTTTATCCTAATGGGTTTATATCTTTATAAAGTTTCCTTTATTGTCATTTTAGTGGGGAATGTTGGGGCTAATATATGCAAATATAAGCACTCAGTTTGCCTTCTTTATCTAGTAGCACATTTTTTCTTTATTAAAAAGAACTCCATGTGTTCATTTTAGAAAACTTAGAAAATATAAGAAAGGCAAACTACTTAAAAGTCACCCATATCTCACCTCCCATACATACCCATTATTAGCATCATTTTGATATAGAACTTTCAAGATACATATATTTTTATTTATTGAATATATTATATATACATAGGGATATGGGATTATTATATGAAGACTTTTGGTAAGCTTATTCAGGATCATCTTAACTTGATAATAGAATTTACTTTGTTCTTCATAATAGTCTTAATTGAAACAGGTAAAAAAGATTGTCTAAATAAATTTGTAAATATTGATATAATGATGAATACAAATTGTTGAAAGTTAAAAACAGTAGTCTTATAACTATATTGTAGCTTTTAGTTACCAGATTATATTAAACAATTTATATTTAAATACAGTTCTATAAAGAAGGCAATTTCAACCTCTCAAGTCCATATATGTACATTCAGGTGCTAGCCAGCTCTTGACTAGTCACCTGCAAAGTATAGCAGATACATGGGCTTCTGTGGTACAGTATTCAGTTTCATACAAGTACATATTTTAAAAAATATTCCTTTGGAATTTTGAAATAAATAGAAGATTAACTCAAAGGAGACAGTTCCATTACATATTTGTAAGGAGTCAGAAAGCAAAAGAAAGGAGGAATGAGGAAAAGAAAGGGTTATAGGACCTCAGGGGAGAGACAGGAAGGGAACAGTCTAACATTTATTGAGCATCTGCGATGGGCCAGACACATATTGTTGCCTTATATTCTTCCAATAGTTCTGTGAGAGCAATAACACTAACTACCTTATTTTTATAAATGAGGACAATGAGCCTTAGGCTAAATTTGCAGGCCGGTTTGAATACTTACATTGCCTCTGCAGGACATGAGGTAAAGAGATAGCTAGCTCTGATTTTGAGTAGGAGGAGACACACAGAGGTCTTCGGCAGGAGTGGTTTCTAGGAATATTGAAAGAAGGGCCTGGCGTGGCCATTCTCTGCTCGTGCTGGCCACAGCCACCCAGATGACCACAATATTAATGCTGAGGATGATGAGGGTGATGATGAACAACTGAGGGAATTTTTCTCTTTTTAAATGCTCCAATGAGAGCATAGCAATTCTTTATCTAGGTCAGTTTGTCAATAGAGCTTTGAATTTTCCTGTCCCTTGGTTCCCTATCATTTTAGATTTTTATTATTACAGTGAATCTGATGTTCTTAAATCCTAATTTGTTTTGCTTCAGATGTGTTTAGAAACAGATTTCATATATTACAGAAGTTCTCTTCACAAGATCTCTTCACATCTTGAATTTCCTTGTTAAAATTATTGATTTTAGAGAGAGAAAGGGAGGGGTAAAGAGAGGGAAGAGAGAGAGAGACAGAGAGATAGAGATATTTGTTGTTCTACTTCCTTATGCATTCATTGGTTGATTTTTTAAAGTATATTTTATTTATTATATTGTTACAGTAGTGCCAATTTTTTTCCCCTTTGCTCCCCTCCACCCTGTACCCCTTTCCCTCCAGCAATCTCATCCTCCTTAGTTCATGTCCATGGGTCATATATATAAGTTCTTTGTCTTCACCCTTTTCTATATTATTCTAACTTCCCCCTGTCTATTTTGTACCAACTGATTATGCTTCTTAGTCCCTGCACCGTTTCCCCATTTCTCCCTCTTCCCCCTCCCAGCTGATAACCCTCCAAATGATTCCCATACCTATGATTCTGTTCCTATTCTGGTTTGCTTAGTTGGATTTTGTTTTTATTTTTTAGATTCAGTTGTTGATAGTTGTGAGTTTGTTGTCATTTTAGTGTTCATAGTTTTGATCTTCTTTTTATTAAAGAAGTCCTTTTAGCATTTTGTAAATAATGGCTTGGTGATGATGAACTCCTTTAGCTTTACCTTGTCTGGGAAGCACTTCATCTGCCCTTCCATTCTAAATGATAGCTTTGCTGGATAGAGTAATCATGGGTATGGGTCCTTGCTTTTCATCACATTGAATACTTCTTGCCAGTCCCTTCTCGCCTGCAAAGTTTCTTTTCAGAAATCAGCTGATAGTCTTGTAGTCACCCCTTTGTAGGTAACTCTGCTTTTCTCTTGGTGCTTTTAAGATTCTCTCTTTATCTTTAACCCTTGGCATTTTAATGATGCTTTGTCTTGGTGTGGGCCTTTTTTGGGTTTGCTTGTTTGGTTCTCTCTGTTCTTCCAGGGCTTGTATGTCTATTTCCTTTGCCAGATTTGGGAAGTTTCCCTTCATTATTTTTTCACATAAGCTTTCAATTTCTTGCTCTTCCTCTTCTCTTTCTGGCACCCCTATGATTCGGATGTTGGTATGTTTAAAGTTGTCCCAGGAGTTCCTAAGCCTCTCCTCATTTTTTTCAATTATTGTTTCATCATTCTATACTGGCTGACTGTTTATTTTTTTCTTATGTTCCAAATCATTGATTTGAACCCTGGTTTCCTTCCCTTTGCCCTTGGTTTTATGTGGATTTTCCTTCGTTTCATTTAGCATAACCTTCACTTCTTCCCTTATGCATTTGCCGTACTTAAGCATATCTGTCAAGCCTGTGAGCATCTTTATCACCAGTATTTTGAACTCTACGTCTGTTAGGTTGGCTATTTCCTCATCATTTAGTTCTCCCACTGGAACCCTGATCTGTTCCCCCTTTTGGGCCATACTTCTCTGTCCTCATCTTGACAGGTTCCTGTGTTTGTTGCCTCTGTGTCTTAGGTAGAGCTTTCACACCTGTTACATTGTAAGGGGCAGAGCCTTAGGTATTCATCAATACAGGCAACCTGTTTCACCACGTTGTGGAGCTGTATGTGGGGGAGGGGTCTGAGAGGGAACAATGCCGATGTTTCTAGGCACCTCTCCCACTTCTGTATGGGCCTGGAGCCTCTCTAGCTTTTGCCCTGGCCATTGTTCCCAGAGTGGGTGGGTCTGCTGATGTTCTAGGACTGTGGGGGCCCTTTAAACAAGCAGACTCTGCTGAGAGACTGGCAGTTTCTTCCCCTGCCCGAACCCCCACAGGTATGCACAGTCAGAAGCAATGAGGCTTTATTTTCCACTGCGCTGGAACCGTGAGTTGCGCGGTCTGGTCTGGTGCTGGAAGCACTCCCCAGGTGTCCCTCCTGACTTTTTAAAACATGTGACTGCACTTTCTGCCGGCCTGCTGCTGCCGCTGCTGCTGCTGCTGCTGCTGTTGCTGCTGCTGCTGCTGCTGCTGCTGCTGCTGCCGCTGCCACCACCACACCGCATCCTCTACGCTCCGGCTCCGCCCCTCCTACCTGTCTGGATGAATATTTCTTCTTTATATCGTTGTCTGTTGGACTTACATGCAGCGCAGTTTTCTGGAACTTATGGTTGTCTCTAGTTTTGAGGTAGTTGTATTCTTTCTTAGTTGTGGAGGGTGACACAGCATGTCTATGTAAGCCTCCATCTTGGCTGGAAGTCTCATTGGTTGATACCTGTATGTGTCCTGACTGGGGATCAAACCTGCAGCCTGGAATGTCTGGATGATACTCTAAACGGCTAAGCTGCCTGGCCAGGGCCTGCCTTTTTTTTTTTTTTTTTTTTTTTTTTTTTTAAGTTGAGGAATTTTGTATTTATTATTTTCGCTTAGAATCCTCTTATTAGGCACCCTCCCCCCCAAAAAATCTACTGTGTTTTGTATTCAGTAATACCTTTGAAACATGGCTGATTGTGCTTGTTATTCAGTTGAATCCAGGATTGTTTTGGTTTTATTATATGTTCAAAGGATAATAATGTATTGAGAGCCTTTTGTGTGTAGTAGAAGAATTAGAACATGCAAAAATAGAACATGGTTGCCTTTAACTATATATTTTACATTACAGTATTAGAATATAAATTAGTGTCTTTTAATCAGCTGATTGCATGTGGTCGTCGTTTGTTTTTCATCTGGAAGGGCAAGAACTATACTTAGTGGTGCTAACAGTTGCTTCCCAAGCAGTTACATCCAGTATTAAGTTCAGATAGTACCTCCCTAGTTGACCATCAAACACCCTTTTTCTCATGCTTTTCTTTTTCTCAGTATTACTCTGTTTCTTATAGGATTTATTCATTTAGACATTTGTTCAACAGACATTTATTGAACACCTGCTATATTGCAGGCACTTAGTTTAGGTGCCAGGCATAAAAGACAGCCATTACTCTCAAGAATTTCATGATAAATAGGAGTAATGACCTTCTAAAGGGTGATAAAGTAAAATATGACAATACAGTTTTAGTTAAAGTTATGTTTTTGTAAACTTTCAACAAGATTACAAGACTCACTGTAAAAAACTGTAAATTAGGTTAATTTTTACAAGTGCTATCCAGAAAATAGTAAAAATTCCCATGAAATGAAGAAAAAGTTCCTACTCTGGAGGCAGGATTTGAGTCAGTGTATCTTTTGCTTAGAAAAATAATACATTTTTGTAGGCATTGTTGGAATATGAATATGGTCCATGTAAGGAAGTTAACATTAGTCTATTAGTCTTCCTATTGGAGATCTCATTTTGGAATCTGTTTTGAGACTGCAGCTCTCCCAGCATTTGATTGTGGAGCTTAGGACATCCCGAAGCAGGAAGCCAGGTAATAAACTACTGGGCAATAGAATACAGAGCCAAATAGAGCCTTCAGCATTGGGAACAGAGACAAAGGTGAGCTATCGAACTGGGAGTAGGAACCTGGGAATTAATGGAAATAGTGGGGAAGACTTTCCAGGACCTTCAACATGGCTACTGGAGTGAATAAGAAAATATCAATGGAGAAAAGCTTCACTGACTTTTGATTGGGGAAGATCAAGAAGAGGGAAGGACAGCTAAATCTTGGAGGTCAAAAAACAAACAAACAAACTTGGACACAAATTTATTTGTGAATTGTATAATCATTTTTCCAATCCTGTTTACTTTGGAAATGGTAATCTAAAGAAGGTATTGGTTAAGTAGTTAAAATTCTCTTAGTAGAGAGTTAGGCCTGTATATGTTTAAATGGCACCCCACACTGCCTATCAGTGATTACTCTGACCTTTCATAGCATTTATTGCTTGAATCGCCCAATTTAGCCATTAATTACATAATATATCTTGTATCCCTGTCTAATTATGTTGTGGTTCCTGCACCTTGATGTATATTTATTTGATAGTAGTTGCATATAATACAGCTTGTTGAATTTCTTTAGACCTCTAACATCTCTGAATGCAGGTGCTTGGATAATTATCAGTTTTTCTGGAAAAGTCCTTTTTAACACTGCTATCTTTTCCCCCAGTGTTAGAGGGAGATACCAGGAAATAAGATGATTTTATAATATTTCTTTCCACAGAAAATATGCTTAAAGAGAACTGTATGTACAAGCCTCATGGTTAATAAAATCATCAGCGCTTTCTCAGTGATCATATGATCATATAAACAGTACAAGTTCCCTAGATCAGTGTTCCTTCTGTGGATACAAGGTTAGCTCAGGGGAGAATGGACCAGAAGTGAAACCAGATTGCTTGTCGGCTGCCAGAAATTCTGGGCAGAGTGCCACTGCCAGCCTTGGTTCACCTAAAAGCTCATCTTCCAGGATGGAAATAGTGGGCTCAGTCCCTGCAACAAATGGTGGTAGCACGAGCACTGGGCTTCCTTAGGCCCAGGGTGCTTTATTGATGCAAGGAAAGCAGAGGGAACTGATTACTGTGGACTGGTGGCTTTGACCTCATTTAAGGGCTGTAATATTTTCTTTAGCAGCCTTACTTCATTATATTTCAAATTATAATTTCATAAGTTAATAATTGTGCTTCCAAATAACATGGGTCATATATACACATGAATATGCTCTGCCTGATAGAAAACTGTAGGTTTAATTTCTAATAGTTATAGAAATTCTATGCATATTATGAAGCTATTAGGTTGTAACAGCTGTTTTAGTTCATTTCACCCTGCAAAAGAAATGTGATACAGACTAAAATGATCAGTAATTATGTATTTTGAAAGCTAAACCTCCAGTTACAGAAAGAACTAATTTACACATTAGATACTGATAAACCTACAGTATGCTATGAGTTTCAAAGTTAGTGTTATCTCCAGCCTAAGACTATGAAACTAAATATATGCCAAAAGACATTTTTCCCTCTTTGAAATCCTCTTTTGCATTGCCTATTGTAATTCTGAAGTTGCAAATCAACAGTTTTGAAGAACTGCTTGATATTTTTCTAAAGAAAAAAATGTAGAAGGATTGTTAGAGGGAGTAGGATTTAAAAGGATTGTATCTTATTTCTGTTGATCAGTGCCTACCATCTGCCTTCCGTTTAATGTTGTAGAAGCATGCATGCGTTTCCCAGTTCTGAACAGATGATATGCATGGTTTGTTGAGATATATGTGTATTCTGGATGTGTGTGTGTATATATACCTACAGTGCTTAAAATCACACTTGAAGTGTAAAACAGATAATGAGTCTCTGTTTCTGGCTAATTTGCATATTCAGTTCTTATACACAAAACAAAAGACAACAATGACACTGATTTTCTTTTCTACTTTAGAATCAACACTAACCAGCTGTCAACAAATATTTTGATTAAACACTATTCTTTATTGAGGAACTTTGGGGCACATTCTTTGTATAAACATATTGTTTTCTTTGATTTCAAGGGACATATTTTCAGTATGATTCATGGATGCATCATACCGGTAAGCTGTCATGCACAAAAATATATTTTTCTCTGTAAACTTCCTTTTTACCATTGATTTCTCTAGGGTAAAAATATGGCTCTGAGATATTCCAACTCAAAATATTTTCCTGAAATAAAAATGGTAAATAAATGTATAAGCCTGATTTAAGTAAACTGAAAAACTTAAAGTATAGATTCATAAATCGGACTTTTCCAAGAGATATTTAAAGAAGATTTAACAGTTCCTCTAATACATTTGAAACATGATTTGAGTGCAGAAATTTTGTTAATATTTTCACATATGTTCATCTAGTTTTTCTTCTGTGTATAACCATACATAAGCATGTCATTTACAAAAAAATAGTATTATATGTCACATACTATATTGAAACCTTGCATACACACACACACACACACACACACATTCGTGTGTATGTTGTTTCATGTCAGTACATACATATTTGCTTTATCCTTTTTAACAATAGTACAGTATTCTAACATACTGTTATTTACCTAACTAATTTCCTATTGAGGGACTTTTAGGATATTTCCAATTTTGCTATAGAATAGTGTAGTCTTTGCACAGTTTTCTGATTATCTCTACATAGCAGAGTCAAAGGATATGGTCATCTTAAAGTGTGAAACATACCAATAAATACCATGCAGAATCATTGTACCAGTTTATTTCTACCAGCAATATATGATAGTACCTATTTCCTCACATCCTTACCAATAGTGGGCATTACCATTTTTAATCTTCTGTCAAACTGACAAGCAAACCATGATCTCTTACTTGTTTTACTGTGCAGATTTTTTATTACTTGTAAAGGTGCAGCTTTTTTATTACTTGTAAAGGTAACTGTGTATTTGCTTGTTGGTAAGCATCCATATTTTCATAGAAAAGATGAAATTTGAGTTGGCCTGAAAGGAACTGTTGACTTTTTAAAATTTAGTTTTTATTGTATTTTTTTCCATTACCACTTATCCCTCTTATACTCCCCCCGCACCCTGTAAACACCACGTTGTTGTCCATGTAGGAGTGGTTGACTTTTTTGATTGGTTAATTTTAGAGGGTTTTTCCCATGAGGTCATCTAGGACAGTAGTTCTCAGTCAGTGTTGATTTTGCCCTCACGGGACGTTTGGCCATGTCTGGAGACATTTTTGGCAGTCAGAGTCGAGGAGCAGGGTGCTATGGTATCAGGTGAGTAGAAGCCAAGGATACTAAACATTCTATAATGTACAGGACAGCGTCCTACGAAAAAGAATTATTCAGACCAAATGTCAATAATGCCAGAGTTTGGAAACCTGTAATTCCATAGGTGAAGGGGGCTTGAATTAGGATGTCTTTGCTTAAAATAGAAATAGAGAATAGCCGAGAAAGACATTTAGAAGGAAAAACCATCCAAGCTTGGTGACTGAACATGAAGCGGGGAAAATAGAAATTGAGTCAAAAAGAGCTTCAAAGTTTGGAACCTAGGTGCCTGGGAAGTGGGATGACATTAGTGGACAGAAGTTGTGAGGGAGCCAGTTTGAACCAGCTGTGGAATTATTCCTTAAGAACTACATAGCGAAACTCCTTACTCTTTTATCTGCTTTCCTTTTATACAGCAAGGTTTTAATTTTACACTTGGTGCAATGATTGTGTTGATTTTGAATTACAAAATCTCTAACCGGTACCAAACATTTATTTGGTCTCAAACAATTTCCTCTTTCTGAAATGTTTTCTTCATCTCTGCTACTGAAATCATGTCTATTTATTTAGCAAGGTGAAATGCCATTTTCTTTGGGAAATCTTTTTTGATCTCCCCAAATGAAATAAAAGTTTTTTTTTTTTTTTTTTTCCATTTAGTCAACAAATACTCTTATCAAATGCGTGCTACTGGCCAGGCACTGTGCTCAGTACTGTAGCTACAGTGCAGAACTTTACATACACATCCCCTGCCTTGTGGAGTTTACAGCTTAGTAGGAGTGTCGGATATTAAAATAATTACTTATAAAGGAAGAATTATAAGCTATGATAAATGCAAAGAAAGAAAAACACAAGTGAACGTTAGTGGTATAACAGAAGAATACAGTTTATCACTTCAGTGAGTCAGGGGAGGTTTTTAGGGAAATGATATTTAAGTAGAGCCCTAAGTGATGATTGGGAGTCAAATAGGTGAAGACAAAAGGCAGAAGCATTTTGAGCAAACAGTTAGGAAAGCCTGGAGGGAGGAAAGAACTTGGCCTGTTCAAGGGAATGAAAAGAAATGAGTGTGGTTGGAGAGTGGTGGTGAGATGGAGGGAGAGAGGCTGTTCAGGACCGCAGAGCTGCATTTAAGAAATTGTAGTCTATTGAAAATGCAGTCCTAGGGAAGGGTGTTACACAAGGATGTGACATGCTTTGACTTAAGTTTAAAGACCTGGCCCCTTTGTGTGAATAGATTGAGGTGAACGGGAGTAGAAGCAGGGAGACCAGTTGGGAGGCCTTGCTATGTATATCGGTCAGGAGGCATATGGTGGTTGCCTGTATGAGGATGGGTGGAGTTGAGGTGTGTTCTTCAGCTTGTGAGACTTCCAAGGATTATTGTTATTTATAGGCTTGGAGTAGAAAAAGGAGGTCTGGGTTGGATTAGAGGATGGCATTTGAAGTCAGGGGAGTTGATTATATTCAAAAGAGATAGAATGTAGAGAGCACAGAAGGAGAAGAAAAGAGGGCTTAGAACTGAGCCTGAGGTGCTCCAGAATTTGATGAGGTAGAAGAGGAGAAGCCAACAAAGGAAATGGGGAAGGAGCAGCCAGCAAGAGAAGGACAAGCAGGAAAGTGTGATGGCTGCAAGAGAAAGTAGATGAAGAATGAGAAGTATCCATTGGCTTTGCATTGGTAATGTAGAGGACATGATTCACCTTGACCGTAGCAATTTTACTGACATCATAGAGGAGGAAGCCAGATTACAATTAGTTAATAAACTAAATATAATTTATAATAAAATCAAATATGCATGTACCCCTTTTTTACTTTTGATAAAATTCATTCAAAGGAAATATGTATGTAAGAATGCTTATTAATAGCCACACTGTTCGTAGAATTAAAAAAAAACTATAAAGTACCCAAGTGCCTACAATATGGGAATTCATTAAATTTAAAAAGAATGAATTGTACTCATATGAATTGACTGAGAAGGAATTCCACAAAAATTGTTATATGAAAAGCACACGGTATAGATAGTGTGTCATTTATGATGTTTCTTTTGTCAACAAACTACCTTACATATTTATATAAATGTTTGTGTGGATTTATATAAGCATAGAGAATGTTGTAGAAGGATAGACATTAAACTTTAATATTGATTAATTCAGGAAAATGAAGATAGGGCAAGGAAAATAGAAAGATAGTACCTGTTATTTATCTTTTGTTATACTTGCTATAACTTCATTTTTTAAAATTAAAATAGATGTTGAACTTTAAAGAATATGTAGGAGGAGAGGAAATGGAGAAAGAATTGATCACTCTTTTGAGGAACTTTGCTGTGAAGGTGAATAAAGATACAGGATGGAAGCTAGAAGCTGATGTGCTTTCTAGGGATGAGAGGTACTAAAGCATGTTTAAATGCTGATGAGAGGATCCAGGAGAGAGAGACTGAAGAGGTGAGAAGGACAGCCCGTGGAATGAGGGACACCTTGGTGTTGTGGAACAGGAGGAAGGAAAGAGGATAAATCTGCTCCCGACTGCGAGTGCCAATGTGATGGTGATGGCTTCTGCTTCCTTAAGGGTGTGTGGAACAGAGTCATCAGCTGAGAGGGAGAGGGAAGTGGGAGGTCTGAGTAGAGTGAAGAAAGGTAGGAAGTAGTTGTTGCAGACAGAGGGAGGAAAGTTAACTGGGGAAACTCCGTGGCATGCCAGGCGGGCTTCATTGTGTATGAGGTGGGATGGTAGGATCTGCCAATAGTGATTCCACCGACGCTGTGTGGTCTTCTCTGGTGAAATTCGGTTGCTCAGGTTAATGTTCAGAGAAGTAAGTGGTTGAGGGCTCTGGTGGGATGGGAGGTGAGAGGGGCAAGAATGTGGTGGACAAGACCTGAAAGAAACGTCTAGAGATGATTGCTGCTTGGGATAATAATAATTGTTCACATCCAGATACTGTTTTCTACTTTCTTTTTTTGTTTATGTTGATACCACTCTCGACCACCACTATCGGTTTTAAATGAACATAAAGAACAACTCTTTGACCTATTAACTATGAACAAGATGTAGCTATTGTCTGGTTTTCTTATAGTTCTTAAAAACATATCCTGGGGCTTATATTTATATATAAAGCTTACATAAACCTCTGTGTGTCCTCAGAATCTGGAGAGAAAGCAAACTAAGAAAAAGTAGTAGGTTTAATTGAAACTGAGAATACGGCCCAGATGGTGCGTGTTGCCATTGCCCACGTGGTACAATACTTAGGGGTTGCTGTGTTGTTTGTGGACTTTAAAATTGCTCGGTCAGTTGAGAGATTACTTTGAACATTGTCAGTGAGGAGCACTCATGATTTGACTGTTTTTCCATTGGTTTTATCAATTGGTTACTTATGTTGTCATCTTAGAGAAGACATGACCAATAGGTATGACATCTTTTGGAACAGACCTTAGGAATTACTGTCATAATGTGTTTTTAAGTGTACCCTACAGAATCTGCGTCTGAAAAACACTGGCTCACATGTTGCTCTTTGGAGGTTTTGGGTTTGTGTTTTTGTTTGTTTATTAGTTTTTTAAATACAAGTTGTTATCTTATTTTTAAAATGGCATTATCTGTAGAGTGCTGGTAATAAAGACGGATGCCTTCTGAGTACTAGGTGCTTTTACATAATTCTTTTTTTTTTTTTTTTTTTTCAGTTCTTAACAGTTCTTGGAGATTGATTTGATTATTCTCATTTTACAGAACCTCAGAAAGGTTAAACACTTTGCCTAAGATCTCATAACCAGAAAGGTCTAGGGTCCTTAACCCAGATGTGGCTAGCTTCAAAGACAGTTGTAGCATACAATGTCACTGAGCAAGGTTCCTTTTACATATTTAAATAACGTCTTTTATTTGTAAGGCTTAGCAGATATGTGCTTGGGTCTGGGACTTCACTGTTTTGGGGGAGCTTTTTTATAATACTGGCTTTGTCAAGGGGTCCTGGCAAAGTCTTCAAATGTTATCCTAACCCTATGTTTATAGATAGGTAGAACCTCATCAGAGAATTTTGGAGGCTTACATACTGTCATAATCCCTAGAAGAAGGAGGAGAGTTATTGTTTTTTAACTAAGATGTGGTTTATAGCACAGGTAATGCCCACAGTTTCCCAGAACTTTAAGTAGTTCATTTGGTTTTTCCTGGGAGCTATGCATTATTATTCAGATATTGTATTTCACACATGAGGAAAGCGAGACTTAGCATAAGGAACTTACAGTCACACAGCTAGAACACACATCTGGATGGAGCCCAGGTCTCTCTGACTCTAAAGGTCTTTTTAACACACAGTGCTGTTTGTTCCATCTTTGTTTATCATTTTGTGGCATTATCTTTTTTTTTTTGGTGAGGCTTTAAAGATAAAAAAATATTCTGGACTTCAGGATTCTGAGTAATAGCTTTTACTGCAGGGTAATCAACACACACACACACACTTTATAGGACAAGGATAATATCCATATGCTACATATTTTTTAATCTTCTAAAAGCACTTAGTATCCTCAGTAGATCTAGATTCTGGCAGCTGTCAGATGTACATTTGGATCCTTAAATAAATCAAGATTTTAATTTTGCTGCTATGGTTAGTGAATGGTGCCAGATTAAAATCATTTCCATTATTAAAGAGTAGGGTGCATACTAGGTATTATTTTATTCAGTCTATTTCTACTGTAATGCTAGGACATGCAGACAGACAATATTAAATGTAGAATGTTAGGTTGTGCTTCTGGGATGTGCTTCTATTCCTCTGAGAAACTTTTCTAGTTCCCGAAGACAGAAGCATTTCTACGATGATTTTGGCCTTTCATTTATGGGTGCCCTGTTATCTGAATATTCATTTTCTCATGTCTTGCAGTCGCAAAGGTTACGTAGAGAAACAGAAGGCATCATAATATTAAAATGTTCACTGATGAACTGTCCACATGTGAAATTAGTTCCCAATCAAAAATTCATCCCTGATGAATACCATCCCTGCCTATCCTGTTAGTTACAGTGTTTCACTGATTGTTGGGAAAAGATGTAAAATCATTGTACTTGATCGAAAAGTCAAATGGCAGATTTTACAAAAATATAGGAAATAAAAATTTAATGGAATCAAGAAAAGTGTTGAACTGCCAGACTTGCATGCAAAGCCATTGGCAAATGAAATTCTGGCAGTATTAGACCAGTGAGTGACTGAAGAAGAGAAAAATTCATGTTAGGCATTTCAAAAGAAGGATATAATATTGAAAATTAAGGGAAATTTGGTGATATCCATGTATTTTTGGAAGAATCTCTGTCACTATAATTGTGCTGAAAAAGCTAGTCAGGAAATGTTAGAAAAACTATACCAAAAGGTATGTAGCAATTGTTTACTACGACTGCTACTACTATTATTTTGATTAACACATAGTTACATTTCTTATTTAAATTGTGTTAAAGAGTAGATAAATTGTATTTATACTTGATTTCTCAATTTTTTAATATAATGAAACTTAAAATCCACATTTACTATGAAATTTTGGTTCCTATTTTAAGTGAATTGACTTTAAATGTCCTTTTTTCAGATAACTCTTGTCCTGGAGTAATGAGATCTCCTCTAATGGGTTATATATTTGTCTTTATGTGTCTGCATGTTGTTTCTCTCCAGTAATGAGCAGCAGCAACAAACACTGGCGTGGTGAGTTAGACATAGGGATGCCTCATCCTGAGTAAAATTGTCTTTTAACCAGTGAGGCAAAGACAGAACCTTGATGAGCTGTAGTGTCTTCTAGAAGAGTAGCTAACCAGCAGATTTTACTTGTATCTTGGAGAAAGGACTTTAGGTCACTCATTAAATCATAGGCATTACATAAAGAAAGATTTTGGAGGTGGTTGAGAGAACTGCAGTAGTTTTGTTTTTGAAGTCTTTGTTTCTCTTCAGTGGCATTGCCCAGAGCTTTAATGTTACTCAGACTCCAAGATGAATATATTTTGGAGCTTCCTAATTCATTTGAAAAGAAAAACATGTTTGTAACTTTACCAGCCTTAATTTGGCCCACTGGTAGACTTGGCAGGTGCGGCTGCAGCAGCAAGAGTCTAATGTACCCTGCTGGCTGCTGTCACGACAGCCATAGTTCTGGGTGCCCATTATTTCTGGAGATGACTGTTCCTTTTCAGAGTTTTTTTTTTTTTAAGTCATGGAGTCTGTGGAATACCCACAATAGTGTCAGTTTTAGAGAATTCAGAATTTCCTGGGTTTTGAAATATGTATAAAGAACACATATTAGTTGAAACTGTAGTGTATTGTTCATTTTCTGGTAACTTCCAACAACATGCAAGCCCTGTTGAAAGCAAAAGCAGAAGATGGTTTTTATGAGACCTGTAAAGTAATATATACCTTAAAGCCATTCTCCAAATAAAGCTCATTCATTATGACCTCAATTTTACATTCATGCTACCCTTGAACTTAGGCCAGAATATTTATCTGTGCAATTTAAGTAGCAACACGTTAGTTAACTGCTTGATTTAAAGTAGCTGGCATTTCCATTTATTTATTTATTTTATTGGAAAAGTTTTTCCCTTTGAGAGGGGTTGAATTGGTCATTTTGTAGTTTAGATAAGTCCCTTGATCTGGGGACAAAACATTGCAGGATTTGGAGTTATCTATAGTACTTGTGTGAGGGACATGTCATCAGTATCTTAATAGTGTGAGACTGCTTTTCACTGAAAAATATGACATGAGGCTGGCTCCAATCATGTAGCTCATATATCATGCTAACTATAAATCTTAATTCATATTAGTTTAAGGATTTTATTCTCAGATTCACCTTCTTAGAGCTGGAAAGGTTCAATGCCATATGTTTTATTAGTATGATTAAGAATGTATTTTCATTAAACTATACCATCTGTTTGTTATAAGAAGAAAACAGATAAATACAGTAATTCCCCATTACCCACATGAGATACATTCTAAGACCCCTGGTGGATGCCTGAAACCATGGATAGTACCAAACCCTATATTTACTGTATTTTTTCCTATACATATATACCTATGATAAAGTTTAATTTATTAGAGTGAGAGATTAACAACAATCACTTATAATAAAATAGAACAGTAATAACCATATACCCTAATAAAATTTATGTGAATGTGGTCTCCCTATTTTAGAATATCTTATTGTACTGTACACATCCTTCCTCTTGTCACAATGTAAGATAATACAGTGTCTATGTGATGAGATGAAATGAAGTGAATGATGTAGACATTGAGGGTTACCATTGACCTTCTGACCATGACAGAAGTAGGATCATCTGCTTTGGGTGGTCCTGGATCATTGAGCCATGACAGCGTTGATAGTTGGATGTCAAGAGCAGATGATACCGATGGTTGGGGATGCTCAAGAGTTAGTTTTGTTTTTTTTTTTTTTTCCTGAAACCTTTTGGAAGAATATTGTAATTGGAAGTTGTTGTCTCTTTCTTTTTAACTCATCAAAGTGTTGATGTAGTAATCATATGGGTAACTTTAATGCTGTGTCCCATCCAAGGATCATATTCCATAAATTTTGTAAAATAAGTTACGTGAATACAAGCACTGCACTGAGAGAGACTGTGGGTGCCTCAGAATGGATGAAGAAACTACTCAGACACTCACCATCTGAGGAAGGAAGGGAGGGGGTTTTCTCTGAGGAAAATCGCCCCTGTTTCTTTATTAGCCAGGGTTTTTATCTACTTTCCACACAGGGAAATGAGGAGAACATGCAGCCCTTCACCAAATGGTTGGGAGTAATAACAAAGGGAAATACAGATCAATACAGGGCTGAAACACCCAGGTATTTTACACAAGTTCAAAAACATTTCCTCTTACTGAATCATTCTGTTTTTCACATTCTACTGACAAGAATTTGAGGCTATTCAGAAAAAAACAGAGCAGGTTCCCTTTTCCTTAAGAGCCACTTTGTATTTCTGTTCTATCTTTCAAATCCCCTGGAGGGTGGGATTCATAGCAAGCATGAAAGACAAGAAACCAGCCAGTTAAGACCCAGGTTCCTGTTTCCGGGCCGGGCTCCACACAGCAGTAGTCAGAGTCTTTTGAACCATGCCTGCCTGTCTCCCACGCTGCACTACCACAGCAGTCAGTCTGATGGCCCAGAAGGTTATTAGGTGATTAATGGGTGAGGATTATATATGACATGGATATGCTGGAAAAAGGGATGATTTCTGTCCGGTGGGGGGTTGGATGGGAAGAGAGATGGAGACAGTCATTGTAAGATTTTATCATGCTGTTCAGAATGGCACACAATTTAAAACTTATGAATTCTTTATTTCTGAAATTTTCCATTAAATATTTTTGGACTGCTATTGACTGTGGGTAACTGAAACTGTAAGTGAAATTGCAGATAAAGTGGGGATTGCTGTACATTGATATATTCATTATTTTAAACCTCCATTCAGTTAGCTAATAAGTATTAATCTCTTAGATCAGATTATTTAGAAAATATGTTAGAAAATTTAAAAATGTATGTGTTGAAGCAGTAGCTCCTTCAGGGCAGACTTTAGCCATGTTTTTGACCAGCATGTATCTTGCATTACATCGAATATACCGTAAAATTTTAGAAAATATGTTACAGTTTTCTAACTGTGGTGTATTTTATTATAAGGCTATAGAAATATATTATCAGGTAGAAATTACATTTTGCAGACTAAATAACTGATGGTTTCTTATTCGTGGTCAGTGTCTGGCCCAAGCTGACATTTAGTGACTATTTCTTGACTGAGCTATCTAATTAATTGATTGATTTTTGTGAGAATTTATTCTGATGACTAAATGAGGTTTAATAATTCTTCAAGAACAGAATTTGGAACTTTTTTTCTTTGTATTGTTTACAGTATTTAAAAGGGTATGATATAGTCTCAAAAACATAATTTAAAAAAAATCTTATAATTCACTATTTAAACCTCTGTCGAGCTTTGCTTTTTTTGTTACTCTCTCCATTGAAGCTCATAGGTAGTATTCTTGCTGCCTAGATCTCTATTTTTAAATGAGCCTTTAAGGGTTCAATTTATATATGTATAACCCAGGAGTCACTTGGAGCCTTCCAGTCCATGCAGCCTAGGTAAGAATGCCTCAAACCCCTAATTCCGTGATCTTCGGAAGTCTTCAACTTTTCCCAAGGTAGCTGAGAAATCCAGGACTTCTTTATAGCCACCATGACTTTGATCTTCTTTATCCTTATGTCTCAAATTTGTGCTGCATTGTTTTGTCCCAGATGTGAAACTCAACACAGCTTCTGGTTCCTGCAGGAGAGTCCTCTCCAACAGAAGTGTTAATGACTGATGTAGACTTTTTGGAGGCTTTCCCTGGGCGAGATAAGAGAGAATTAACACCATTTATTCCATTAGATGTTATTTTTAATTTATTCAGTGAAACATATTTAATTTATTCAGTGAAACAGTCAGGCATTGTGCTGGGCACAGGGTAGTCAAGGATGAGCAAAAAGCCAGGTGGCCATTTTCACAGAGCTTATAGACCAGTAGGGGAGCCCGGTAATCAGGCAGGCACACAGATCAATGTAAAATGCTAACTGTGATAAGTGCTATGAAAAAGAGGTTCACGGTACTTGAGAACATTTAATGGAGAGTTTTGACCTTACAGGGGGTGGAGGTGGGTAAAGATTAAAAGGAATTAACTGGCTGAGGAGGGGAGGGTGTGGGCTTGAGGTGGAGGAGTAAAAGGTCAGAGGCAAGAGCAAGTTTCTAGAATGTCTTCACCGTAATGTGGTCATCTTTATTTTTGTCTTGGACATGTTCATCTCTCAGTGCCCAGTCTTGTCGGCTCTCTTCTCCTCCAGGATTTGTCCTGGAGTTTCCACATTCTTCCTCTATTGGGCAGAGCACTTCTGCTAATCTTCAGGTCCTATCCAAACATTAATTTTTATGAAACACACTATGTTCCTGCCAAGATTTCACCCCCAGATTAGGAAAACTATCGTAAACCATACACTGGCAACATCATTCATTCATTTTTTTATTCATTTGTTCAACAAATATTTATTGGGCATTCATTCTCTGCAATTTGCCTCCTAGGAGCTGGTTGATATTATCCTCAACGATTTTACAGTCCAGTTGGGGGATCACTGAGTTAAAACGGCTTACAAGACAGCTGGGCTTATGAGAAGCAAAAATTTCTTTTGTGACATACGAAGTAGTTTTTTATATATATATATCAACAATGTATCAGAATGAAACACATTAAAAAATGTGACTTTCAACCTAAAATTTAAAAATTTGAAAGTTGCATGTGGCTTATTTTTCTATACTATTAAATCACCAACTTAATTAATAAGTAAGTCTTTTAAAAAATTATGTATAAATATAATTATTTTAAAGCAGACTTGTCTATTGTTGCTGTTGTTAATGTTATTTCATCATTTCTGTCCAATTGGATTTCAAAGGCAATATCATAAGTTAAGTGGGTGAATTTATCATAATTGGAAGTTTTTACATTCCTGTTTTCTCTGGTCTTTATGCTAGTAAATTATCATTTTGTTTGGTATTATATATTTTTAAAGATAGGTAGGCTATGTTAAACTCATTAACTTTCTGTAACCAAAAGACATATTTCTTTGATAAGACTAATGAGCTTTTCCAGAGGGATTATTAGGTCAGACTGGTGAGAAAGGGTAAGTGTCTTTGGCAGAAAAATTGACACTATGAAGACTAAACCAGCAAAAAAAGTACATATTGTTGAATGTTTTCCAGGTGCTCAGAATTAAGAACAGTGTAGAAATCTACTAGACCTCGAATTCCTCTTCCTAAATGTTTAGTAACCATCTTAGATTTTTTAAGTTGTATCATTCAGCTAGATTACTAATGGGAAATCTTGTCATTATCTCTTTTTTCAAGAGTAGAAGGATTATCTTTTAGTCTTATGCTAGACAATATCTCCCACTGTCTAGAATATTTTTAAAAAGACTTTTTGCCCTTGATCTTTTAGAGAGGCCATGTGTCCCACTACCTCTCAACTAATAATATTAATTAGGAACTGAGATATGTCTATCCACCTTTTTCTCTAACAGTCAAAATGTCAGCCTAAAGATGCTAAAATTCAGGTGAAGTTGCAGAGGTGACAGCTTTATTCATTCATTCATTTATTTATTTATTTTTAAGTTAGTGACTGGTTTGCTCCCTTGAGATCTGTTCAATACTGAGTGAAAATTATAGTGCCCTTGCCACTATCTTGGAGTTAATTTGACTTTCAGATTGATAGACCACGGTGTGGTGATCTTATTGGTTTTTTGCCCTTTATTTTCATCACACTTTGTGTCTGGTGACTTTGTCTAATATACTAACAATATACTAATCTACGTCAGAGAAGGAAAACTCTGACTCCAAAAAACCTCCGCTGCCTTGCGGCATACCTCTTCAGGGGAAAGGCTAAGGGAGTAAACCCCGACAGAAAATCCGGAGCCGGAGTCCCTAAGGCGGTTTGACGTTGTAGTCAACACCGGCAACTCCTGCGGCGCACCTGAACCCAAGCTGTATCGACTCCGTCTTTCCCTTGGACCCTTCAGCTGCGAAGAGAGGGGGGGTCTGCTGCATGGGCAACAGCAGACCCTCCATATTACCCTGCCCAGGCTCTGTAGCTTCAGCGTCATCACAAGATGTCGATTCAACACGGGAGGAGACAGATACCATGTCACTCCCGAGTCGGACTGCACAGCCATTCTCGGCGGTGCAGATAGACTCTTAAGAAGCTACACCATCGTCTCTCGAGACGGACGGCTGCCGACGACGATATTAAACAAACAGGAGAAAATGAAGGTAGGGTGGAGTATGGAGCATAAACTACCAAATCATTTGTATTAAATAATGGGATATCAAGAAATTCTGTTTTATTTTTGATTTTGATAATTAGAAAAAAGCAGATTATGAGCGAAGACACAAGCAAAATATTGGGGAGAGAAAAAATAGCAATGAAGTAAATACAATACAAAGGAAAACACAAAGACAGAAAATAAATGATGAAAAAATAATTCTTTGTGCAAAATTTTCTCTTTCCTATTCTGGTATTTCCTGTCAACTTCTTGCAAGCTAGGTTTACTGCACCACAATGCCAATGACAGTCAAAGTCACTTTTTAAAAAAATTTTAAAAGTATTTCATATAAGTGACTCAAGTCGGTTGATTTCTGGCACAAATGTGAAAGTCTGGCAGTTCAAAGATATTCATAAATCATGGAACAATATATTAGAATATGCATCTTTTCCATTGTGGGTAAACTATATTAGATTGTAATATAATATGTAAAATATATGTAACAAATATTCTATATTTGAAAATGGGCACTATTTATTGTGTACTTGTTTGCCAGGCACTATTAAACATTAATACACACACACACAGACACACACACACACACACACACACACACACACACACACACATATATATATATATATACATAGTCTCTAATCTTTGCAATAATAAGTGTAAAGTATGTATTCTCCATTCATTTACTACATAAGGAAGCAAAGGCTCAAAGAGATTGTACCAGTTAACTTAGCTAAATCGTATAATACAAATTATGGACTTGAATCAAGGTCTTCTGATATCTGTTTCTGTGCTCCTGTATAAGGTGCTACCCTGAATTAAAGGTCCACATATTTCCCCCCAAAGTATTAAACTGTGCCCCAGTGTAATTATTCCTCCAAAGGCTAATATTTGAAAAACTGTCAAGTTGTTAATTAAGAATTCTAATCCTTGGGAAAGTTGAGCAATAAATTCTTCTAGCGGTCATGAAAATGGTGTGTGCTGTGGATAATCAGAGGGAAGTACTGTGCACCCAGTTTTACAAACTTTCTTGACCATGGAGCTCTTTTTGTTTCTGTTATACCTGGAGTTGACTCACTTTGAATAGTCTTATGGGAAACACTGGTTTGGGACATTATGTTCCAGTTATTATCGTACATTGTGCTATAGGATCAAATGTACTGAATCTTGTAACTCCTTTCTCTTATATGAAAGAAAGAAATGGAAGGAAGGAAAGAAGGAAGAAGGAAGGAAGGAAGGAAGGAAGGAAGGAAGGAAGGAAGGAAGGAAGGAAGGAAGGAAAGGAAAGAAAAGGAAAGGAAGAAAGGAAAGAAGACCAAAATGAGTGAAGAGGAAACATTACTTATAGGCAATGTCTTCTTCAGAAAAGCAGGCACTAGGTTATGTCATTAAAAGAGATTTTCTCTGCTTTGGAAATTACAATCAACACAGAAACAAAATGTTATAACATTTTATGAGTGAGTGAATATGTTTTAACTATTTTTGTATCTATAGCACCTAAAACAGGGCCTGTCAGAGACTTGGTGCTCAATAAATCAATGAGCAAGTGAATGAATGAATGAACAGAGCTACAAAATCTGAGATACGGGAGACTTGGTGAGCATGGGCACTGCCCTTGATGTCTCAGCTCCTCTTGTGTGAAATGGAGATGAATCCTCTTTAGCAGGGTGTTGTGAGGATAACACAGGTGTTTAAGTCCCTACCACAGTGTCTAGAAGAGAGTAAACCCAATACATTTCAGTTAACTTCCTTTTGTGTTCTAAGTGAAGATTTTATGCTTGATAATGGCACCTTATTTTAGGGATCTGTTTCTTAGGGACACCTCATTAATGTCCCTAGGAAACAGGATTCCTAAAATCTGACAAGAGTGGCTAACATTTAGTGACCCTTCAATGAAAGCAGTGATTTTTCCTTTTTCCTGGTCACTGGGTGGAATAATTGAGTACAGCTTGTGTTTGTACATGTGGGATGACATACGACATGAAAATGTCTTCGGAGGAGACCAGAGACAGAGTGTGTCTGATTTCCCATAGATATCTATAAATTAATATACTCCTTAGTATTCAATCATCTTCAGAATATCTCAAGGAATTTTTCTTCAAATAAGCAGTTCCCAACCCCATCATGTTAAACTTTTTTGCACAAGATTATGGGTTGTATAGACCCACATGCTGAGTATTGAGGGAGGCCCCATAACAAGCAAATTCTCCTCAAATAAATATGGGGGTTGTTTTGATAACCATCAGTCAGCTGGGAATCATTGGGGAAGCACTATGTGATGCTTGACTAGGAAAGTTAACGTGGGAAAAACAATGGGCTCTTCATTACTGGGGTACCAAAGGAACCCCTTGGGAAGAGACAGGCAGAAGGCAGTAGGAGGTGGGACAAAGTTCATGGCAAGTGCTTAATTAACACAATTTCCTTCTGAAACCGAACAGTATCTCTGTAGATACTAAATGTAACATTTTTATTTCACCATCTTTTCTTTCTTTGTCACCTGCCTCTGCTCCCTGCCATGGGTGTGTTATCAAGGATGGAAGCTTTGCTTGCTTTACCTCCTTTCACAGGCTTAACATTCTCAAAGAAAACAGGAATGGTCAAAAGAACACCTAGTAACCCTTTAACAAAAAACAGTGATTTTCCTTTTCTTTGGTCATTGGGTGGAATAATTCTGTGCAACTAGTGTTTGTGCATGTGTGATAACATACAAAAAGAAAATGCCTTTCAGGATAGATCAGAGACAGAGTGTCTGATTTCCCAACCTGATAAGGCTCCAAATGGAGAAGAAGAGAGTTAATTTTAGGTGCTGAATGCAAATACCTTTTGTTGCCACTGTAGCCTTGCATTCTGAAGTGGTGCACAACTGGACTTCTCAAATTTCCTTATGCTTCTCAGATTGGTTTTTGAGCTGATGGTATGTTGATGTCTCTCACCAGCAACAGCAAAACCATGTCTAGGTATGCTTCTTTCATCTGTGTAGATGGATTGCTTTCTTCCGAAAGGCTTTAGTTGCTGCAGGTGGATATTCTCTTCGATGTTTTCATTATTTTTCACAGAGAGCGAGGATAGGGTCCTTCTCTGAGTACTTGTCTATTCTTTAAGACCCAGTGAACCACATAGCACATACCTTAAGTATATTTAGGGGTATCTCTATTAGTGCTCAGCCAGCTAACTGCTTTTAGGATAAAGGCCAAGTTATTTTCTTTTTGTTCTCAAGGACTCCCATCAACTAGTCTCCCCTTCTTTATTACCAAAACTCCTATTCTTGCCCACAGACCTTCCTTTCCTCCAGCACTGTCTGCTGACCCACCTCCCTCACAGAAAACCTTTGGAAGTCACAGAGCTCAATGCTGGAGCACATTTAGGGACAAGTGTGGTAGAAAGATCCCTGAGCTATGTGTCAGTGCCACTTACTGGTTTTGACCTGCAAGCAAGACTTGAAATTAAAACTCACTTTTCTCATCTATAAAATGGGGTATCTATATATGGATATATTGATTCGTAAGGGTCAAAATAATAATGGCTATACAAGCACTTTACACTTGGGAAAGTCTTGGGCTTTTATAGTCATATGGAGGAATGTCCTTGCTTATTTTCTTTTTATACATCTTGGCAATTCTCGCTCTTCTTCCTTGCCTGGTAAAATCCTTTCCACCCTCAGGGTCCTTCTTTTGTCTACTTTATAAAGCTTTACCCTGGTGCTCTGACCATGTAGGTCTCTCACTGTTCAAATCACCTGTAACCTTTACTGACAAAAATATATCATGTTACTTTAATACATAAATCCAGCTCTATGTTTGACTGAAGTTCTCTGCTTATAACTCACAATGAATTGATCCTCCTTCTGACCAGTCCCAGTAGTATTATATTCAGAAAATATCTAAGTTCAACATCTAAAATAAATTGAACACCCATTAGATCTTTACTATAACCTTTCTACAAACATCACAGGGCATGACATTGCGTGATAAACTAAAAAGGTTTCCTCCTCGTCACAGCAACTTTGTTCCTACCCTAAAATTCTGTGCGTGTCACACACTGGCACCTCTTCCTTTCCCCTTTGGCGTCTACTTGTTTTTCCTCAGTGATTAGCTCTCTGATGTTTCTAATGTAGATGAAGTTAGACTTTCTGACCATTTGGAGAGAAGGGAATAATTATGAATCCTTCACAGTACCTAGTAGAACACTGTTCTGGGCATGGAGTAGGTGAACCCTCTACTGCTGTATTGCATCTGTCCTGTGATAACCAAGTAAGTATTGTGATGAGGAAACTCAGATTGATGGTCACTCTTGTGTCTTGAGATGACTACAATGAGTCTGGGAATGGCTGTGCTGTTGGAGCCTGGAGTAATATAAGGAACAGGAGCCTTCATTCCATGGCCATCCCTGTGTTTCCAACCTGGCAGCTGGTCAAGGCCCACAGCCAGCCCCCTGTGGGTCCGTGGTGGGTGTGGGTGTAGGAATTGGCCCTGTCTTCCTCCTTGACCAGTCTCCAGTGCAGGTTCCCCTCAGTTGACCCAATGGCCAGTACTCACATAGTTGCTTTTTCTGGGGAGAGGAACCTTGTGAGCACATCTCCCACAATCTTGTTTTACTACCCAGCCAGGCTCTTGTCATCCCAGTTTTCAGGCCAATTTCACATATCTTGTTAGAATTTGATAATTAAAAATAACCATGGAAAACAGTACAGAATGCTGAAAACCACCCTTTCATAGATGAGGGAAGGGAAATAGAAGTACAAAGTTTCCTCTGTCCATCACTGGCCACAGAATGTCTTTCTCAAACCCTTTCCAGTATATAGTTATCCCAATCCTTTACCTCTAGTTGCATACGTTTCTTTACTACAGGTTGGAGTGAAAGTAGATTTTCAGTTGTGAGTAAGCAAAACACAGAGTTTATTCTTGTATTATTACTTATTAATTATTGTATTATTTTCTATATGAACAACTGTAAGCGCCCTTTTACCCCACCCCTGTAGTTTAATTGATGTTATGGTCTATTCATCTTACACCGTTTAGGTTTGTCAGCACTGAAGGCAAATCCTAGCCATCTAATTTCATGGAAGGGGATTCAGCAGAATATTCTGCATAGATTATGGAAAATGCTTCTGTTGTGTTGGTGTTGACAACTGCATATCTTTTGGAAGTGGGATTTGGGGGCACAGATGGCGAGCAAAGGAACGAACATAATTTAGAAAGAGTCTCTTCTTTGACATGCAACAAAGTAGAAGGTGCACCTGGACTTTATAGGTGGGTGGGTGAGGGGAATGAAAGGGAAATGACTTCCAGGAAAGATGCAACTTTAACCAGCTCCACCCAGTCCATCTGGATTAACTTTTGATGCAAACCCCGCTCTGTCTACCTACAGTTTTGTGAATATCATCTGGTTAAGAGAGGTAGGCCTGCCCTTTAAGAAGTTAACCAAACCTGTCGCTGTTTGGGTTCTAGCTATATTTTACTGTTATCACTTCTATGATTAGTGTTTCCAGATTTAAACCATGAAAAGTGATGGGTTCCTTGAAATCACAGGTCATAAACTGGTAGGCTTTGGGCCTCATTTAATCCAAAGATATGCTTTATTTAGCTTATTAAGAGTTAAGAAAACTGTTTCCAAGCCTTGTAAATTGTGACATTCCAGATAAAATTGTATTTTTGGCATCTTTAGAAAATTAATTTTTCTGGGGCCATTGGGGTTGAACAATTACATATCAATGTTTGGTTAGAACCAGCTAGTGGCCTGTGGGCTGTTTGCTACAGTCCAATACAGTTGCCTCCCTCATCTTTGCTGCTCGTCTAGCCCTTGGGGCCACTTGAGTTTCCCACTCTTTCGCTTAAAAGTCACCCTGCCCCCCAACTATTTTCACAGAGACATAATTTGAGGCTGAGAGACAGGGACAGTTGGGGGGGGGTGTGGAGAAAAAGTAAGCACTTCCCAGGAAATCTCTTTAGGTTTCATTTAGGTTTCCCTTTTCCATTTCTACTTTTCTCTCTCATAGGCAACTTAATTCAGATGAGACCGTTACAAAGCAGGGATTGGAGGCAGGGTAGGTTTGTCCCAAGAATAATAGGTTACAACAGTGTTTCTCAATCCCAGCTACACATTAATTCTATACAGTCACTTAGAACATGCCACTTCCTGGGCTGCACCCCAAACCAAATGAATCAGAGGCTCTGTGGGTGGGGCCTGGATGTCACAAATTTCTACAGCTTCCTAAGTGGGTGATGTGCGTCCAGGATTGAGAACTGCTTGGCTAGGCTTTTGAGGAGGTTTATCGAGGGTCCTGCAGGTCTTTGGGCTTATGAATGTTCTTTAATATCTTGTTAGGCAAATGTTGAGATATGTGTTAGATAATGACCATCATAAGCATCTGTGTGCATCAGCTAATTCTCCTGAGTGAGAAGGCACAACCCTCACTACTCTGCTCTTCACTCCCAGAGTGAACTGGGAAGACTGAGGGCAGATTTCTTTTCCATTCAGGTAAGGGGTCTAGTTCAATGTTTACTCTCCTGCCATAGTGGAGAGTAATGTATATAACAGCAAATGTCATTGGATGTCACTATCGGCTAGCCAAATGCTCCATCCATGTTCATGAAACTTTCTGAAGCACTGGGAATCTTTTAACTCACATACTGAACTGCCAGAGGAATAATAACAAGGATATGCTATCTCCTTTCCCATCCTTAAGGAAAGGTATTAGAAGAGAACAAAAAAAATTTTTTTTTCTTTTTAGCCTCAAAACAGATCCAGCAATACTAACTGGGAAATTTTGCAGCTTTGTGTAGGGAAATAGGTTCAGCAGACAGGGCTTCTCTTTCTGGCACTAATTCTAGCTGCTTTTCAAATGCTACTTTTCCTACACAGGTCAGAGCCACATGTGTGAGTAATTCTCAATAAGATGAATAACTAATACGTAGCTAATGGGTACCTCCTGCAAAGGTGGGTAGGTGCTTTACCTCAGGGGTTCCTAATCCAGGCTAATCATTCTATTTCCTCAGAAACATAAGAAAAAGACAGATGCAGTACTTTGGACCTCACTTGAGACATATTTCATCAGAGTTTCTGAGAGCATGGGACCTGGGCATCTCTCTTTAAAAAAAAAGATCTCTGCTCATCCCTAGTTGGCCTTCTCATATATTTCTGGCAGACTTGCAATGAATGGACCTTTGTTTGAGAGGGCAATTTGATTCAATCAAAATGTAAAAATATACTTTCTTTTGAACCACAATTCTACTGCATCCTTTGGATGTATTTCTACAAGTACCAAACATATACGCAACTCTGTGACAGTAAAAACCTGGAACAACCGAAGCACTTATTAAAATGGAGTTGGCTAAGTAAATGAAAACATAGCTACACAATGGAATACTACATAGCTGTTAAAAATAATGTTAGATCATTTGGGAGTGATCTACATATATTGATATGGAAAGATATGGATATATACTTTAAGTGGATAAAAGTAAGTTGCAGAATAATTTGATTATTTTTATCCTTTCTGTGGGTGTGTATGTATATCTGTATATGTCTATATGCATACATATACATCTTTAGACAAGTAAATGTACATATACATATATACATGCACATATACCTACATTTCTAGATCTTAACTTTTGGAAGGTTACACTGCTAAGCAATTGGATTCATTTGCTTTGAGCATATGTCCTAAGCATTGCAGTGCTCACCAGGCACGTCTGAGAATCACTGGTTGAGCTGTCTTCACTGGATTCTTGGGCTAAGCCAGTGATCCCTGTAGTCTCCCAGGGACATCTGTGAGCATCCATTGCTAACTGATGAAAGAGCCACTGCTCTGGGCATGTTAAGGTGGCATCTAGATTGGTTTGGGGCTCACCTTAAATGATGGAGGCCCCTTGCTGGAGTTTCAAAAGTAATATCTGTATTTTCAGTCAATTTCTTCTTTTGAGTCATGGATGAATCTAATTCAGAAGTATGCTTTTAGAATTAAAGAGATGATCTTGTTCTTCTAGTAGAAATAATATTTAAATGACTTTGACTGTATAAATCTTATTGTATAGGTTTTATTTTCCTAAGAGTTTCTTTTTATATTTGTTAGTATAAAGAGGAAATCTATGATGATGAAAATTCATTTGAATCACTTGTTTTACTTCAGGAAAGCAGGGGTTTTGAGAAGGTTCTCTTTCTTACTGATGACAGTAGGTCCAACATCAGATGACAGGGCACAAACACAGTTTCTGGTTAAAATGAAAGGGCTACTGTTTTGTTGATCCTGCCCCCAAACTTTTCCATCCTTTCTGCATTTTCAGATGGTTGTACACTAAATGCAAGGATATGAAAATAAACATTTAAGTACTAGTTAGACATTGTGCATCATATAAATTGTTTCATTGCTTTCCAGAATAGTCCTGCAAGGAAATATTCTCCTTTTACAAACAAGAAAACACACTGTGAGGGATTTTGTGTTGCCCAAGTTCTCATCCAGTTAGCAAATATTGGAACTAACATTGGACCTCTATAGGCCCATATTTTTTCTATTGCCTCTACCAAGCAAATACCAAACTAATAATTTTTATAATAGTACTATGCTGGGTATTAAAACAACCCAGTAGTCACTTTATCAAAATTGGAAAATGCTGATAGCATCTTAAAATGCTGACATTTTCCCAACTGAAATCCAGAATAATTCTTATTGTACAGGTCTTTCTTACATTATATGAAAAGGTAGCAGAAAAAAATTTTTATTTTCGCCAATGCGTCTTGTCTTTTTGACCTTTTCCAGTCCAGTCAAATGGCCTGGAAATATTGATTGCCTTAAGGAAGGAATCTTATGGTAGCAATAATAAAATCTATATTAGTTTGCTAGGGCTGTTATTTAACAAAGTACCATAAACTGAGTGGCTTAAATAACAGAACTTTATTGTCTCACAGTCCTGGAGACTGGAGTCCGAGATCAAAGCGTTGGCAGGATTGGTTCCTTCTGAGGGTTCTGTTGGAGAATTGATTCCATGCCTCATGCCTAGCTTCTGGTGGTTGGCTGGCAATCTTTGCCTTCTTGGCTTGTGGAGACATCATCTTCACATGACGTTTTCCCTATGTTTGCGTCACTGTGTCCAAATTCCTGCTTGTTAGAAGCATACCTTTATATTGAATTAGGGGCCCATCCCACTCCAGTATGACCTCATCTGAACTAACTACATTGGCAACAACACTTTTTACAAATAAGTTCATATTCTGAGGTACTGGGTATTAGGATTTCAGTATATGAATTTCATGGGGATGCCGTTCAACCCACAGTACAATCCCTGACACATTGGATGTGTTTGAAAGCCCAGGAGACCTGAGCCTTATTTCTCTAGTAGATGACAAGATGTTAAAGTGAAAATGGCCAGGTGAGGGGACCACAGAGACAAGCCTCACCTTAGGGGAGGTGAGAGCAACAAAATGGTCCTATGTGGCTAAGCAGGGCCTAGAAGAGACATCATCTCAGAGGGCTCCTGATACCCCATGCTGGTGCTAGAACAGCAGAATATGTTTATGCACTGAGAAGATCCCCCTAAACTCAGAGCAAGTTTCGAACAAGAAGGTCTTCTTAGACAGAAATGAGAAAGAATGGAGCCACCATATACATGGGAATGCAGAAGAAGAAAAGTGATCTCAGTTCTCTGACTGTGGAGAGGACTCAAGACTTCTCCCTCCACAAGAGGAGTTGTGTCTGGAGTGTGTACTTGGGTGAGCCAAGCCTGGCTTGCACCAGGCCAGACAGAAATGAAGTCCAGAACTGTTCATGCCATTAACACTAAAAGAGAAAAGCCTCAGGAGGGCAGGGGATGCTCGGCCAACCTGAGGCTCTGGGCTATGGTATCTCAGACAACTCCAGAGGAAGGGAAAATGAGGAGCTTCCCAGGGTGGCTGTCCAGTGAAACAAATTGATTGGCCTATTAGCCAACCATTCACTGCACATTGGGGAAAAACAATATGAACCATTTTCCTCTTAATTGCTGCTTATAGGTTGAAACTCTTTCATAATAAAATGCCACGAGACCCTAGAAGGCAGGTAGATCACTGAATTTTTTGAATAAAAACATACTTTTCTATACATTGACAACAATTTCCTTTGTAAATAGGTTTAACCTTAGAACTGCTGTCATCTTTCATTTTTACACAGGAAATTAACTTTCTCCATCCCCTTGTGTTTGAGGGAAGAGAGAACAAGTTGAAAAAGTCCCTAAGATTTCAAAAAGCTGCCATATAAACTTTAAAATTAAACAGATGTTATGTGAATCACATGTAAATTGGAGCCATGGGAACCTGGGTCATAAATTGAATGGGATGATCTGAAGCAGAAGTGGATTTGGGGGCAATTATTGGGGCCTCATGGATCAAAAATATCAAATGAAGATGGATCTTTGGGTTTCAGCAAGAGTTAGACGATATTCCACACCATAAATCCTTTTTTTTTTTTCTTTCAGAATTTAAACTTCCTGAGGGCAGAGGCCTTGTCTTTCTCCACTTTCTATTCTCAGCATCTTGCAAGTATCCTCGAACACAGCAGACACCCAAACCATTCACTGAATCAGTCCTCTGGGAGCAATCACTTAGTCATAGCAGGTAACTTTTAAGTGCTGAGATCCCTATAGTTGACCTCAGTGTCATTCTTTACTGTTTTAGCTTAGAGTTTCTCCAAAGCAGAACCTCGTTTAAGAACTTGAATGCAGGTAGTATATTTTGGAGTTGATCCCCAGAAACAGTGTGAGGGAGAGGTGACCTTGAGATTGGAAAGGAGGAACAGAAAACATGAGGGAGAATTATCAAGGCCTATGATATAGGCCCAGGTGGGGAGTTTATTTTGCTGAAATTCCTTTGAGAAATATAGAATGTCTCCCAGAATTTTCATCCTGAGGACAGTGGCTGCAACATTTATCCAGTTTCCAGTTCCTCTTGTTGACAGAAGGTTTCAAGGCAGAGAGAGGTGCCTACAACACACTTGAGGTGGGACACTGTTCTCACGAGCTCGCCTTGGTGGGGGCTGGAATCCGGGGTGGACCAATGCAGTGTGGGGCGTGGAGAGCACCTTCTTCATTTACTATAATGACTTCCCTTCCCTTCCTCCTTCTCTGAGGAAGAGTCTCTCATTTCTTTTATCCTGGATGGTGGGTATGGATGACTTGAAATACCTTTTAAATAGAAACAGATTCACCCTTTATTTCATGTGATTAATTTTGCTGTTTGGAATAACAGAGTGGGAGACTATGGCTATCAGCAAACCTGCAAGCATCTTCTGCTCCCATATTCCTTTGGTACCTGCCACACCCTTTATGGGGAAAGATTCTTGGAAGGGCTTTGTATCCCAAGCTGAACCCACTGAACCTTATCACCCTTCCTTTCTCAATGCTTCCCACAGTGAGCATTGGCTCTGCTATACCAATCTCGTTTCTGCTCCTATCTTTGCTGATTCAAGGTACTCATCAATCAGTTGACCTCCAAAGCCATCTTTCCATTTTTATACCCCTTCCTAGCTGTTATGGGTTGAATTGTGTTGTTCCCCATCCCCAATTCTTATGTTCAAATCTTAACCAACCTCCCCCACCCCGGTACCTCAGAATGTGTCCTTATTTGTCCTTAAGGTTGTTACAGATGTAATTAGTTAAGGTGAGGTTTCCTATCTTCTACTCACTTTTGGCTTTGTTGTTCTTTTTCTAGTCCCTGTAAGCATAAAGTTAGATTGTTCATTTGAAAATTTTCTTGCTTCTGGAGGTAGGCTTGTAATGCTGTGAATTTCCCCGCAGAACTGCTTGTCACTCTATTCCATGGATTTTGTGTTGTTCTGCTTTGGTTTTCATTTGTCTTCAGGTATCTTTTCATTTCTTTCTTGATCTTGTTTTTAGCCCAGTCATTGTTTAAAAACATGTTGTTTTTGCCTCTGTGTGTTTTTGTGTTTTTCAGTTTTTTCTTGTAACTGATTTCTGGTTTTACACTTCTCTGGTCAGAGAAAATGCTTGATATGCTGTCAAACTTTTTGAAATTTACGGAGACTTGTTTTGTGTCGAACATGTGGTCTATCCTAGATAACATTCCATGTGCACTTGAAAAGAATATATAGTCTGCTGTTTTGAGGTAAAATGCTCTGAAGATATCAGTTAAATCCATTTGATCTAGTGCGTCTTTAAGGCTGCTGTCTTCTCGTTGGTTTTGTCTGGAAGATCTATCCATTGAATTCAATGGAGTGTTAATATCCTCTACTATGACTGTATTTTTGTCACGCTCTCCTTTTATGTCCATCAAGATTTGTTTGACATATTTATGTATTTTACATATACAATATTTGGTCCTATGTTGGGTGCATCAGTATTTACTATGGTTATATCTTTTTGTTGGATTGTTCCCCTTATCATTATGTAGTGTCCTTCTGTGTCTCTTACTATAGTTTTGGTGTTAAAGTCTATTTTGTTGAATGTAAGTATTGCCATGCCAGCTTTTTTTCCTTTACATTTGCATGAAATATCTTTTTCCATCCCTTTACTTTTAGTCTGCATATATATTTTGATCTGAGAGGTGTCTCTTGTAGAGAGCATATATATGGGTCTTGTTATCCATTCAGTTACTGTATCTCTTTTGGTTATAGCATTTAAGCCATTTACATTTAAGGTATTATTGATAGAAATGCATTTATTGCGATTTCATTTTTAAACTATTTTCCTCTGTTTTTCTTTTTTTCTTCTTAAAGCAAGCCCTTTAACATATGTTGCAGTACTTGTTTGTATTAACAACCTCTTTTAGCTTAAAAAAAATTTTTTTTTATTGATCTGTGAAGCTCTTTATTTCTCCTTCAGTTTTAAATGATAGTCTTCCTGAGTGAAGTAGCCTTGGTTGTAGTTCCTTGCTTTTCATCACCTTTAATGTTTCATGCCAATCCCTTTTGGCCTGAAATGTTTCTGTTGAGAAATTAGATGTCAGTCTTAATTGGAGCTTCCTTGTAGGTAATTCCTGGCTTTTCTCTTGCAGCTTTTAGGATTATCTCCTTGTCTTTAAGCTTTGCCATTTTAATTATGATATGTCTTGGTTTAGGCCTCTTCAGGTCCATCTTGTTTGGGACTCTCTATGCTTCCTGGACTTGTATGTCTTTTTCTTTTACCAGACAAGGGAAGTTTTGGGTTTTTTTTCTTCAAATAGGTTCTCGATCCCTTGCTCACTATCTTCTTCTTGTATTCCTGTGATGCAGATGCTGTTACAGGTCATGTTGCCCCAAATGTTTTTAAGCTCTTCTCTCTCTCTTTTAAATTATTTTTCTCTTTTTTGGCTGCTCTGCTTGGGTGATTTATTCTACATTGTGTTCCAAATCACTGATTCAATCCTCTACTTCATCTAATCTATTATTTATTTTTTCCAGTGTATTATTTATTTCAGATATTGCATTCTTTATTTCAGACTATTCATTTTTTATTGTTTCTATGTCTTTTTTTCATGATGTTGAATATTCTTATAATCATTACTCTAAATTCTGTATCTGATAGATTGCTTGCCATTCTTTCATTTAGTTTTTCTTCTGTAGCATTCTCTCGTTCTTTCATTTGGGGCCTGTTTCTTTGTCTTACCATTTTGGCTGCCTCTTTGTGTTTGTTTCTGTGCATTAGGTAGATCTGAAAAGGTGTTGTTGCAGACTAATGTCAGATACTGCCTTTGACTGGCCCTGGGCAACCTGTTTGGAACTATCAGTGAATCACAGCTTCTGCTCCTTCTGCTGGGCCTAGGTGTGTGTAGAAAAGAACCAGGCTGTGCACCAAGGCTGGCTTTTGTAAGCACCAGGCCCAGGGTAACAGTCAGCTAAAATCTCAGAGCTCCCAGAGATTTGTCTAAGTTGTTAAACTAATCACTGATATAGTTTCAAACTGTACTCAGCAGCTTGGCTTAAGCTCTACAATTCCTGTGGGAAGGGCTATTGCTTCCCCTCAGGCTGATGCCACTTGGAGGGGAATGCTCTGCCTGAGAAAGGTAGCTTCTGCGGTATGGGGAATGATGCAGCACAAGGATCCTGGTGGCTGACCACTCAGTTCTCTACCCAAAGTCACCATCCCCAGATTCTTATCAAGTGTCTCTACTCTACTGCCCTCCCTCTTCCTGAGCCCAGGGTTAGTGGCTACAAATGAAATTTTGTGTGCTGGCCCTGTAAGAGGCTGTCTGTGTCTTAAGCAGTCTCTCCCTGGCAGACAGAATACCTGATGCTTTTCTCAGCCAGATATTATCTGGGTTCCATTTCTGGCTCTGGTGTTGTTGACTGGGGAACCATACTTGGGGTTTAGGCCTCACACTTTTAAGGGGGAATTCCCAGGTCATTGAAATATCCCTGTGGCACTTCAGCTTTCTGCCGGTGGGAGCCCAGCCAGCCTTCTTGGGTCTCCTCCACAATCCATACTAGTCACCTTGTGGTGAAGTGGTTTCTCCTGTCCAGCTAATGTTTGGTAAGTTATTCAGGGTGATCTCTCTACAATTTGGTTGTAATTCCAGTTTGGTCCTGGGTGGAGGTTTGTGCAGCTTCCATCTACTCCTCTGCCATCTTGGGTCACTAATGAATTTTTAATGTTAATTGCTATGACTGTTATTTTTATCCTTGCCAATATATTAAGAATGTATATTTTTAATTGTAATTTTTCAGTTACAGTTGAGATTCAGCATTATATTTGTTTCAGGTATACAGCATAGTGATTATATATTTACATAATTTATGAAGTGATCCTCTTGATAAGTCTAGTTAGTATCCACCTGACACCATATATAGTTATTATTAATATATTACTGACTATATTCCCTGTATATCTTCATGACTATTTCATAACTGCCAATTTGTACTGTTAATCCCTTCACCTTTTCACCTGTCCCTCAACCCCCTCCCAACTTGCAACCATGAGTTTGTTCTGTGTATCTGTGAGTCTGTTTGTCTTTTGTTTATTTTGTTTTTTTAGATCCCATATATAAGCGAAATCATATGGCATTTTTTTTTCTGTCTGACTTATTTTATTTAGCATAATATCCTATAGGTTCATCCATGTTGTTGCATATGGTAAAATTTAATTCTTTTTTATGGCTGAGTAGTATTTCATTGCCTATATGTACCAAATCTTCTTAAGCCAGTGATCTATTAATGGACATTTATGTTGCTTCCATAGGTTGGCTAATTTAAGTAATGCTGCAATGAACATATATCTTTTCAAATTAGTGTTTTGGATTGACTCTTTTCTGGAGTTTTCACCTTTTTATTTAGTATGTGACAGATATGGTGGCATATTTTAATATAAAACTAATAAACCTAGAAGATATTATATGAGTGAACATTAACCGCAAAGAAAATATGTAAATTTGATACTAAAAAAATTTTTTTTTTAAGTGAAATATTAAAAAGAAAAGTGAAATATTCAGCAATGTACCTCGATGTTTAATCCTCAGTAATGGCATGTAGTTATTTAGTGATTTATTTTTTGACTATAGAAATTGTTTGCTTTATACAGAATGTTTATATTTCATCAATTATAAATAAGTTCATTCCAAAATGCCAGCTAGAGTGCACCCTTTTACTCAAGCAGTTCAGGGAGAAATTTCATTGAGGAAAAACATTCTTCTCTCTGCCAAACAACAATTAGCTTTTGGTAATGAGAATGTAAAGAGAAGTACGATTCATTATTGTTTAAATATTTTTCCCTACCACATATATAGCTGAAACAGACACATAATAAATTGATATGTGCAACTATGTCAACACACTCACCCACTCCCTTATGCTAACATGCTTCACATGTTGATATTGGTGTACAGCTTGTTTCATTTTGCTACTTTGAAGCTTCTTGCACTCTTATACTAACCTGTGAATTTTGTTTTGTTATTAATTCTGAGTTTGCAAGTTATAAAATTTTCTAAAAGTTATAGAAAAAGCACTGGACTGGAGTCAAAGATTCTGTTCTCTTCTCTGCAACTGTTTGGACTGTGACCCTAGACAGTCCCCCATCTCTTTGGATCTTGATTTTAACTATGCAATTATGTTGGACTAAGAGAATAGGCTTTGACATAAGATGGATGTGAGTAGTTTGGAGCAAGTTCTCTAGCCTCTTATAGCCTCATTTCTTTAATATAACATAGGGACGATGCCTTTTCCCTCTCAAGTCAAGGTGAGCATTAGTGAGATATATCTCAAGTCCTGGTTCATAGTGAGTACTTAATTATTTGCTTCCCTTGCCCTGTCCTTCCAATATTGAAAGCTAACTCCTTTCTCCCCAGAGGAGTGGCAAATATGGGGACTTATTTTTTTTATCCTGTTGGAGATCAGACTGTTATAGCTTTTACTAGACAGAACTGGACCTCTGTCCTATTCTCTTGTTGGTCAAAGAACATATGCCTAGAAAGCGAGTGTATTGGAGACATCAGCTACTATACATCATGCATGTTGGGGCACCCATACGAGGAGAGCACTCAGTTATGTGCAAAAGCAGGGATGTGCATGTGCACGCACACACACACGCGGAGTTTGAATTCAGTGTCATAAATTGAGTCGGCCATTACATGTACCTTTCTAACATTCTTGCTCACTCCTGTTTAATTCTATCAGAGACAGAAGGAGGAGAGAAGAAATGGGAAGGAGGGTGGGGTTCTTGTATTTGCTGCATGATGATGCTCTGACAGTATCAGAGTAAATCTACAGTGAGGTCATCAAAGAAAAATTATCAAGAAATGTCTTTACAATCCATGGCTCATAATCTCTTTTTGGAATGTTGAGTTCTCTTTGTAATTGTAAAACATTGAAAAAGAGCACAAACACCACTGTCTTTCTTCAGCCAAACTTTTGTTAGTAAGATTGAGAAATGTCCAAGTGTCCTGTGAGCTGACCAAGGTGAGAAATAGCTTCCTGGGTCAATTCTTGGCCTTGTTACTCTCCAGAAAGGGGGAGATTGCAGAAGTTCCACTCATTGTCCTTACTGTCATACAAATGAAGAACTAGCCTAAGGGCAAGAAATCTCACTTCTTGACCCTGCTTTGCTAATAACCAGCTTGTAACTTTCAGCTAATATTTTAATTTTCCAGCCTTCAGTTTCTACATTTTAACATTAGGGAGTTAGACATCATTGATTTCATTTGAACATAGGATTTTTCTTCAGATGTTACAATGAAAGTGTCTCAAAATAAACTAATTTTTATGTCACCTTAGTCCATATTTTTGCCTTTGTCTATGCAATATCTAGACTAGACAATAATTTTCTTAATATATTTTTTATTTCAGTCATGTTAAAAATTATCCTTTTCCTCAGCAAGAATATTCATGAACTTATAGACTTGATGACATACACACATGCCATATCTCCAGCTATTAATATTTTTTGTTTTCTTGCATGTAATAACACATTTTAGAAAATGCTGCTATGGTATTTTTTGAGAGATTAATATAAACTTACTCAAATTTGATTTTTCTATCTTGAAAAGCTTATCTGGTGGGGATTTTAAATTGATATACCAGTATTTTTTGCTGGTTCATAGGCTGTTTCCCATTAGCCACAAAAAAATCTGAAGTGTATCTTTTTGCTCCAAAAAACTTTGAGAAATGGTAACCTTGGCTTCCCAGTAACACCTGTTGATTTACACCTGGAATTCTGTGTAACACAGCTGTATCATAGATTATAAGATCAGAAGAGCAAGAAAAGGGGCATAAGGAGGGTTAGAAAAATAGTACAGATTTAGTTATGGGTAATAGAACTTTCCTTTCCTTTCTAAGAAAGCATTGGCTCCTATGACAATGCATTACATATGTATGTTCTATCTCTTCTATGTTTTGGTATTAGAGCTGAATCACACACAAACCTCCTTTAAGCTCCCTTTTAGATATTTAAAATATATATTGTGCTTACATTTAATTAATTAATCTTGGAAGATGAGTTCCTTGCATGTCTGGTTTTGAAAGTGTTCCACAAGAACTGGAATTCATGAAACATACAGAAAGTTTAACCTAGCCTATTTTGAAATCACCTGATATCAATTAGCATTCCTCCAGTTTGGGGCTGATTTATGATGCCCTTGTAAGGCCCTGAAAATATGAAAGCAGAGAAGCAGTATTTCAAAATGCAGCATAAAATCAACAATAAAATGTATATTTATAACCTGAAAAGTATGATTTCATCTTGGAGAATTACCAAACCTATAGCAGTAATAAGCATGATTTTCTTTGTACCATATTGTATTTATTAAGCACTTCAGGGGACTTGAGAATAAATCAAATTGTGGGATCAGTTTTGGATATCTGAATACATATTTTTAAATATTGTAAAAATGTGGAAAAGTATCAGAAACTGGTTATCATTTGTTCATGTTTTCCAAAAGGGTTTTGATAAAATACTCATTCTTACATCCTCCTATAAGCTGCACTGAGGCCAGAATGGCCTGTACAGTGACATACTTTTAATAAATGCAAATTTAATATGGATTTGAGATAAGATTAAAGAACCACACTAAAATACCACAGACTCTGATTTATGCTCGTAAAAGTGAAAGAGAGCTAGGTGGTTTGGAGGATACAGTGTTATCAGATAATTTAGGGTGATGTATATGCCTGTTTTTATTTAAAAGTTTAAAAAATCAGTATGGAAAGTTAAGGCACTGAATTAAAATGCCTCAACTTGCTCTGTTGGCATTATTTTGGCTTCCACAAGTCAAGTCAATTCAATCCAACCTACATTTATGGACAATGTGTGATGTGTCAGGCACTATGATAGGTGTGGGAGCTACAAAGTCAATGATAGTAGTCTGGGAGAGCTCTTCCTGGTGTGTAGATCAGTGTGAGGGAGCTGAAGTTCCAGATTGGCCCCAGAGCATGGATTTCCCAGAGTTGGTTAGTATTCTGAATTAGTACTTAGGTTAGTGATTATGGATTCCGATGGGACAGCAATGCATGGGTTGGTGTAGAGGTCAGTATCTGCAACGATTCATTTTAATGTTAAACTGGGTTAAGTTTCTATAGCAGTTGGGTTAACCTGGAGAGTCCAGCTTAAATAGCCTCGGAAGGATGGTTTATCTACCGAGAAGTTACCAGTTCTCTGTAGGGAGAGTGATAATGACCTGGGCATCTCCAAGAGCTTTATGATCAAGACAAATAAAGTTAAAAATAACTTTATTGACGTTCCTTTTTACTGGGCCATTAGATCACAGTGAAACAAATTACTTTTTCTTTCTGATGTGTACATGTGGCAGTGCGTGCGGCTGCCAAGTTTCCCAAAGGAGATGGTAGAAGTGAATAAGTCATAAAGATTTGATAGGTGAGTTCTCAAGTGTGCTGCGGAGGAGGGTGATGACATTGAATGTCACCATTAGGACTGGATCTCCTTCGAGCTTGTCAATTGTCTGCCATTGCTGAGTCACCAGTTCAATGATGAGAAAGTCGTAGGTTCTGATTATCAGAATAGCATATTCAATACTGGGGGTTTGCTCAGACTAATCCTGCCCTGCCCTTTATAACTCCAATGAAGGAGATTCAGAGTCTCTGCTTATAAGCTCGTGGGCTCTTAACTTCAAAATAGCTAATCCAGCTCTTCTGCAAGCCACATGTACTCAGTGATACAGTCATGGAAGTAGCTTTCATCCCATTCTTTAGTCTCTCTCCAAAGAGTGAAATATTCTGGGAGGTGATGGGGAGCCGAGGAAACAGCGTGTAAGGTCATGTAGGTTATTTAAAATGTTTCTGTTTACTTTCCAATGGGTTGCATTTTCAGTTCCAAATTTGCTTGGATGCCAAATTCTGGTTTTGACTAAGCAATGAAATGTTGTGATAGTTTTGAAAATAAATATAAAATCTGATGTATCCCTCATCACATGTAACTATTCTGTTCTCCTTTGGTAGCATATACCATGGAACTGTCTCGCCAGAGAAATGCAGACCACAAACAGGAGCCAAATTTCAATTGCACAGACTAACAAAAGCAGCCAATGGCCCAGATAGGTTCAATAAGGAGAGACCCTGAATTAATTTCCTTTTGTGAATAATAATAATAATAGCTACAATTTGATAAGCACTTTGTAGGAAATTTTATGCTATGTATTTTACATAACATGCTTTTATTTAATTTGAGACTCACAATATTCTTGTGAATTAGCTATCATTGTACCAGCATGCACAAAAGGTAAGAAAACTGAAGCTTATAGAACTTAGGAACTGAGTTGAAGCCACGATCTAAATCTAGCCAGTTTTTACTTCATAGCCCATCCATTTTATTTTTCTTTATCTTTTTCTCTTCTTTAGTTGTCCTATTTTCCCTCCATTGCTCTCGCCTGCCCTGCCCACCCCCCCCTCTCCCACAGTCAATCCCCACCCTGTTGTCCATTGTCCATGGGTCATTTATACTAACTGCTTGACTAGACCCTTCCCCTTCTTTCCCCTCCCCCCCTCCCCTCTGGTCACTGTCAGTCTGTTCCTTGTTTCCATGCCTCTGGCCCATCCATTTTTATTATTACACTCTATTGCTTACTTTGGAAGATATGTCAAGTTTTTTTAATGTAATTTTCATATTTTTATGAGACTAGAGGTACACTTTTCAGCAAAACCCTTTGATGGACCATTTGGACCTTGGAAGGATGGGTCCTAAGGCATTGTGTTTCAGACTGTGGGTATCATGAATTGAATGTCTGTATTTCCCCACTCCCTGCCCCAATTCATTTGTTAAAGCCTCAACTCCAATGTGATGTGGGGTGGGGCCTTTGGGAGATACTTAGATTTAGGAGAGGTCATGAGAGTGGGGTCCCCAGGATGGGATGAGTGTTCTTATAAAAAGAGGAAGAAAAACCAGAGACCTCTCCCTCTGTGCTATATGAGAACACAGCAAGAAGGCAGTCAGAAAGCTAGGCAAGCCAGGAAGGAAGCCCCGCATGGGAACGGGATCAGCAGGTACTTTAATCTTGGACACCCCAGCTTCCCGCACTGTGAGAAATAAATTCCTGGTGTTAAACCCCCTGGTCTATGGCATTTTGTTATGGCAGCCCTAGCTGACTACAGCAGTGAGTTACAACAAATTAATGTATCATAAAATCAATTATTAATGGATTCTGTCAGTATTTTTTAAAAGGTAATAGAGGAGACTAGAATAGAAGATATTAGAATTCATAGTAGAAAGGATAAGTATTGTTTCATGAAACTTTTGTTTTGGTATATATATATGTATATACACATACACACACATTTCTTTGTATATATATGCTTATATATCATCTCTGTGTGCATGTGCATGTGTGTGTTTACAGTATAAAATATATTTTTTAGTATTGATTTCAATCAAAAACTTTGAAAACCATTACCTTAGGGTATGAATAAGCTGGGGAAGCATTAAGATTAAGAGTTATCTAACTTACCTTACATAAGGAATGAAGAGGGATTTGGGGGTATTTGTGGGGGTCAAGCTAGAGAGGAGTGAGCGAAAAAAAAGAACAAGCAAAATAGAGATAGACTAGATAGAGAGCAGGCTGACAGCTCTGGAGGGTGGTTAGAGGGGTAGAGGGATAGAGCAAAAAGTAAAAAGGACTCATGGACGTGAACAACAGTGTGATGATTGTGGGGGAGAGGGTACAAGGGGGGTAAATTATAATGGGAAAAAATACAATAAAAATAAGTAAATAAATAAACAAGAGCAAGTGGGTTCCAGCAGTATGGCAAGGGAATGGCCCTGAGTGGAAAATAAAAATGAGTACAATTTCCCAGGATGAAGAAATGGTGAGGGACTTTTAATAAGAAGAATGTCTATTTCTTATGTTTAAATTGTTTTCTGTGCAGTTCTGCACTGCACTTTATCTTTACTCCCACCTTCTTTCCTTTGTCAGACATCTTCAGTTAACTCTACTACGTATATAGCTTAGATCCAGTGGAGCGGTAGAGTGTAAAGAAACTAGGGAGGTATCTAGAAAAACTCAAAGCAGAGTGAAAGAATTGAGCAGAAGCAGAAACTGGGAGTTGAGGTGACAGGGGCTTTGGGAGGAATGCTGGCTTTCCTACTGCGTCCTAGGAAATGAGGGTTGAAGTCCACTCTACTTACATCCAAATGGATAATGTGCCTCTAGTAAGCACATGTGACATGGAGACCTCCAGGAGGTTGACATCGAGACCCCATGTATTTCCCCTACCCACACATGCATCTTCCTCTTGTTTCCTTCCTGCCATACAGTGGATATCACAGAAGAGGAGGCAAGAAGGATGGAAGAATATTAGAACTGAAATGCCAGACTCAATCTCAGACACCTTGAGAACAAAGTGTGTATATGTGCATATATCTCCTTCTATCCAGGGCCAAGTGCTTTCATGATACCAAAACTTAAGAGTATGTATGATTTGTGGTATGAGATATTTCCAACACAGTTCCTTTCTAGGGTGATTTTATTAGCATGGCCAAAAAGTCTTTATGTTTTTTTTTTTTTTTTTTCTGTAAAATAAGACACATTTTTCATTTTCACCAATAACTTTTTTGATTTGGATATTTTGAGTATGTTGGCTATCTCCTGTGTGGTGTAATGTTGATTGTTCTCAACTGATATATCAATTTGATCTCTATCAACTTTAACTTATCTACCCAATCATGGAGCATCATCCAGTGAGAAATCTCCAGTATGAAACTTCACAAACCACTTTTGACACATTCGATCAGTCACAGCACCTTCTCCATACACTGTACAGTTATTTTTTTTTGCACTTCAGTTAAGTTTTTACCTTTCTTGAAATATAATAAAGCATAATATGACAAAAATGTTGCATATCTTTTTTCATCTTCAATATTAAAATAGCTGCACAAAAATTTACCAATTTTGATAAGTTTTCTTAAAATGCACACTGATATGACAGCTGTCACAATACAATCTAACGACATTGTTTCAAATGAAGTTAAAGACAACTAAGTGCTACTAGAGCCATCTTATGAAAAAAAAACCAAATGAACTTGGCTTACCCAATATTTTCATTGAGTGGTAGCTTGAAATAGTGAAAAGCAAACTGGTCTGACCTCTGGAAGTGTGCATTCTTGTCTGTTTTTGCCCTGTTCCCACTGTGAGGTTTTGACCAATCTATCACTTTGGCTCTCTTCTTATAAAAGGGAAAGGATGGATTTTTTTTTCCTGCTGTATAGCAGCTCTAACGTTGTTTGATAATGGGTCAGTGTTGTTTGATGTGATATGAGTGAATGGTGTTTGATATGAGTCCTTGGAGGCTGCTTTGAGACCCTTAAGCAGTTTCAAAATGGCCTTAGGGGAAGAAGGATCCCTCCCTTGGGCCTGTTTCAACTCCCTACTCACTGACCTCCATAGCTTCCGCGGGAGCAGCCCTGTGTTTCTGTCTGTTTTATCTATTGAGATTCCCTTTACAAAAAGGAAAAAGGAAAAGAAAAAAGAAAACAGTGTGAAAACTACTGTACTAGGGAATCCACAAGGGAGGCTGTTCACTTTTCAATGACTAAGAAAGGGCTGAAACCTGAAACCAATAGGAAACTAAGCAACTGAAAAATATTTTCCATGGAAAAGTTTCAAAACTACAACAGGATATAAAAAAAGGCCTCACAGTCCATTTTATGGCAGGTGGAGAGCAATATCATTAGTGACCAACATGTTCTAAATATTTGGATGGTACACGATGAGCTGTCTTTACATATTCTAAAATATTTAGTGGGCTGCATTAATAAGTTGTCTTTCTACAATTACAAGATGGCATAAGTCAATGTATTAGCAAGTGGAACAACTTACTTTATGCTGGGACTGGTCTAGTTCAGGTTGAACACACAGGTTTGGCCCAGGTCTCCCATATCTGGCTCACTTCTGAGGGGAGTAAATCTTCTCACTCTGAAGGCCTGAGACCAGTCAGTTCTACTTCAAACCCATGTTGCTCTTGACCAGATTGGAGCTGACTTGAGGAATAGAGAGGAAATAACAAGTAAGTCATGAATACCAACAACACTAACATTTACTGAGTACTTATTATGTATCAAAATCTGGCCCAGGTGTTTTTCTTATAATGCTTACCACAACTCTGTACAGACAAAAAAAAAAAAAAAAAGAAGGAACTAAGAGTTAGTGAGGTAAAATCATTTCTCCAGAGTTACCACAGTTTCTGTTCTTCCTTAATTATGCTGTGTGGCTGCTCATAACAAAAGACATCTTGAGCCTTATTCATTCTAAGCATTGTTGAGCCACATTCTAATACATCGTCTTTAATCTCAATTTATAATTTTTTATTTATTCAATCAAAAATAGTCATAGAGCATGTGCTATGTGAAAGGCATTATGTATGGAACTTGGAGGTTAAAATATAATTTAAATATGTTTCTTTTTCCATAAAAGCTTAAAGTTTAGTAGAACAGATAAGCGATGTACATAAGAAGTTACAATTCAAGAAAGCAAATGATGGGTGTTCTATGAGGAGGTATAAGTGTTTTGAGATTCAGAGGAGGGAGATAAAACCTTCTGTATCAGCAGAGAAGACTTGTGGAGGAGGTGGCCTTCTGACTGGCCCTTGAAGAGGGATATAATTGGTACATATAAATTTGTGTTCAGAAGGGAATTCTGGGAGAAAGAAACAACATGAAGAAGGGTATGTGTTAAATATATAGTGGTGAATAGATAGGAAAAAAGCTGTTCGGCTGGAAAGTATGGCATATGAAAGGGAGCAGTAGAAAATGAAGTTGGGAAAATATTTTGAATCAAGTTAGAATATGGCAGGAGGACAGTGTCTTGCCTTAAGCTAAGGAATGTGGACTTTATTCTCTGGGAATGGATGAAAAGCCATCAGAAATTCTTGAGCAGAAATGTAGCATAATAAAATAGTGCCTCAGAAAGATTAACCAGGCCATAGTGGATGTGATGGTTGTGTAGAGACTGAGGGAGGGTAGACAGTTTAGGAGGCTTTGAGATAATGCAGGTCAGGGACATCAAGTACCTTGAATGGGAGGAGAGGAGTGGGAAAAGAGAGGAGGGAAAAGTTGTGAGCATGAATATGGAAGCAGAAGTGAATGACTGGGGACATGGGCTGGTCCTTTGACTGAATGGGGAATATGGAAGAAGAAACAAATTTCCAGGGTAAGAGGATTTGTCAGTTTGGGACAAGCTGAGTCAACCCATGGGAGGGACATCAAGAACAGATGACCGCACAGCTGGGGAACATGAAGCTTAGTGCTGTGTGAATGTGAATAAAAGGGACTAACGCACAGTTGAGATAGGCAATACAACAGTATCTAAATTGGCACTACATTGAATGCTTTATCTTGGTGATGGCGGCAGGATTTATGTTTTTCATCCTAATTTCCTTGTACCACTGTTGAATGCCCTGAAAGAGCAGTGAGGCATTGACCATTTACCTCTGAGATATTCCAGACATTGGTATTTTAAGACTGCATTAATACAAAGGATTTGGTTTTAGTTGAATGACTATTAGTATTTTAAGACATAGGTTTTTTTTTTTGTCAAACATCTGTTTAGTTTTAGAAAAGTAAAGTTCCCACTGAAATGACTGATGATTTTAACATCCCTGGGATATAGTCATCTTTGTCAGAAGGGAGAGGCATCAGCCCAGTGGCTTTGAAAACTGCTGAACAACTTGGCATCAAGGAAATTTGTCTGGTCTTCTCCATGGATCCCACCTCAATGCTAGAAACATAATTGGCATATTGTGATAACATTAGATCTAAGGATAATGTATCCTCTGTATAGATTTCTTTTTTTTTTTTTTTGCAGTGAAATAACTTTTGTTGCTCTTAAGTAAAGTTTAACTGTGTGGCCTAATTTACAAGTATGAAACCACATGCTACTAAACAAGTATTTACTTTCGTGACTTTGCCCTTTCTAGACTAGGTTTACTCACAATGTTCAGTTCCTCTCCCTTTTTGGATTCTGGTGCTGATAGTCATGATTCTACTGGATAGTGTGCCGATGTTTTCTACCAGAGCCCTGATTGGTCTCCATATCAGTGCATATGATCAAATGTGTTGTACAGCTGGAGAACCCAACATGTAGGTCTTGTTCCTTGATGAGTGGCATGCAAAATGGAAAGTGCCAGCCACTGGGATTGGACCTAGCTCTCTTAGCTTTGTGGTGACTTGTTCTGGAAATCCTATAGAAACAGAGTTTAGGGATCTGTGGACTGTTAACAGACTAAATTGTTTCCTCCCTTGTGTCTGTCCTGGTCTCATACTCCTCAGACCTTAGGGTAGGAAACACCCAACAACCAAGCTTCTGAAAGCAAAACCATGATAGGCATCTCTGCTATTAAATGCATTTTCTAGGAGAGCCCTTGTAATGAATCCATCTCCCCACGATTCATGGGTCAATTGGCAAACCATAAAACCTATCTTATCAGCTGGAAGAATGTGCCATGAAAATAAGGACCCCATTTACATGAAAAGAGAAAACCTGAAGTATATGGGACATCTCTGAGAAATTTTCAACCGCTTATTTATTATTTATGCTCTTAGAAATTTTAAATGTATTCATTGGATATAAATTGTGAGATAAAGCCAATAGGATGAACATGTTTTTGCATCGTCTTTGATGGTTAAGTCTTATTTCTTGACATAGTTTTGTCTAACTATCAAAAGCTACTTATGGATCCAGAGATTTAACACTCAGGAACTTGTAGAATTTTTAGAAATATGTGATGAAATATGATTATTGTGGTGCCTAGAAGGTCAGAACTGGAGCTGGGGTGTAAGTGGGCATAAGATGGGGGCCAAGCCAGGAGGAATGAGGGTAGTGGCCAAGGGAGTATGAAGAAAAAAACTGAGGAGGTGCTGGCCCCCCTGAAGTAAAAGCAGCCCTGTTTAGGGAGAATGAGGAGCATTCTAATAGCTAATAACTACTAATGAGGGTCAAAAAGGGAAAATAACTGGAGAATCCCTATGACAAAATATAAATCATGTTTATGTTGTCTTTACTATTTTTATTTCTATTTTTTCAGATGAGAAAACAGAGGATCAGTAGGTCACACAGCTAGAAAGTAATGAAACCAAATAGTTTTCATTTCAGAGGCCATGCTTTTTGTCTGCATAAAAAAATGTATTAGAACCTATGTTTAAATAAAATGCCCATTTGATTGGTTAGATTCCCAAGGCTATAATCTATTCTAATCTGTCCCTAATCACTATTGTGTAGCCCTCTATGGCAAACCCTCTAGAAAAATGAGGGTTTGCTTGGTTTAGTTACTTCATAGGCTTGAAGACCACTTTTCTTTTTAACTTAAAAAATTATGATTTGAAGTATTGATTGGGACTCAGAAGCCATAGACATTTTCATTCTGGAATCTTCTAGCACCAGTCCCATGGGTCCAGTCTTAGATTATTTTCCCACATGGAATTGTGTGACATAACTCCAGGAAGCACCATTTATGCTGTCGTCTCTGTAAACACCTTGTGGATGATACCTATGGAGTTGTGTGGTATCCGGATCCTGGTCCCACGTGGCCCCATTCTGTTCAACTAACTTCCCAACGTGAAAGCTGCCCCTTTTTTCACCCTCTCTCAGTAAGCACAGATTAGCTCGTGTGAAGTGTGGACAGAACTGATTCTGCATCGCTCCCAAGGCATGAATTGTAGAGCTCTCTAGATTTTGAGGTAGAGAACTCAGGGTCAGGTGAGGGGCCAAACAAAGGTGGGATCAGCTTTGGAGTCACAAATATGTTGTACTTGCTTTATCAGGTTTATGGAATCTGCTACTGGTGAGCTCGTGCCTGCACCTTTTGGTGACCATTTCCCACCTAGTCTTAGAAATGCAGAATTTTAAGAACAGTAGTAATATACTATTATGATATCAGATGATTCCATTATGGGCTAATATTTATGAAAAAGTGGGTCAGAGGCAAAATTTTTCAGGAACAATTTCATGTATGAATCCCCTTACAATGAACAGATTGATATAGGGATGTTACAGTTCTTCCCAACTTAACCTACTCCCATAGTGACTTCTGCATTACCTGCTGTGAGCAAAGTAGGCACTCAGGTCCCTGACCTCTCAGAATTTAAGATCCACTTGTTTACCAGTGGATAATGTTTATTCTGTGGAGTGATTTACCAAAATTCTATTTATTTATACTGATAACATGTATGTTACTTAAAATGTTAGTGGACCTATAAAGATTAGACAATAGAACAATACAACTAAATGAGTTTTTAAATGTGAAAATTCAAAATTGTGAATATTTCAAAATTTTCAAAAACTATAGATTGTATTTTTATTTGAAGTCCACATCTATATGCTCTCAGTTCTTTTATCCTCTGTTTCTTGTGCTGGGGACTTCTCTCTTCTGGCTTTTGTGTCTCCTTCTGGCTCAAGGACTTTGGGACTTTTCCTCTTATCAGTTAAGAGCTAATCCAAGACACATCTTTTAACTACTCCCAGACCATCATTACCTCTGTCTCCTAATTGGTTAAACACTTAGTAGTTGAGTGGGCCTGGATCAGTATGGAGTCTGCTCCAGCAGAATTCTCTGGACAAGCTGCAGCAAAGTCTAAAGAGTGATATTCCCACTGAAGTGCTGTGTCTGTGGCCTGTGTAGGGGTGTACAGGCACAGTGACAGCGGGTCTCGTGGCTCCAGTACCCACTGACATCCTGTCAGCATTTGTCTGTCCAGCTGTACATTATTGTCTTTGGTAAACATCAACTGCAGATTGTGAAACCTCTGCTGGCTTCCCCTTCTCATCCAGGATGCCATTAACTATCCCCCTCTAGACAGATGATGTGTGTTAAAGATGCAAACTAATGTGAACTTGGCATATAAATTGTAGACATATTATCTAAAAACTCAAAAATCGGAAAAGTTTTCTGCATGCATTCTCTTTCTCTACTTTGTTCCTTTAAAATAGAGAAGATATAAAACATAAGTTGATTTGTGAGATGACCTTTGTGCTCCTTTCCTCACCATTGGTCTTTGATCTGTCTAATAAACGAGGGCTTGACTTGTAGCAAACGCTATGTAGTAAACTCTTGGGCCTTCAGGTAAGTCATGGACTCAGCTGGCTTAGGGTATGTGGTCTGTTGTGCTTCCTCTACAGGACATGTGTAATACCACTATGGTTCTATATTGGGCCCTAGCTTAACATCACTGGGTTAGGAAGATCTCCAGCCTCTAACTGTTTCTGGGAGGTGTTTAATTTGCCTTGGCTTCCCATGTGATTATTTGATTTTTCACCTGGAATCCCTGTTCCTTCTCTGCATATTCTATGTGAATACTTACATTCTACTCTTTTGAGCCCAGAGTGCTGGGGAAAAAAATGAGGGTTATTGCGCTTGAAATAAGAACATTTTAGTTTTTATTTGTCAGGAATCAGTAATAGCCATTCATTTATTTATTCTTTTGGCAATTATTGCGTTATTGAGTACCTTCTATGGGCTTGAGAATGTTCTAGAAATTGAGACTATAGGGATCATGAAATCTCAGTCCTGACCAAATAAAATCTATATTGCTTTGTCATTGTTATTCAATGAATGTTTTATGTCTCAACTTAACTTACTTGAGGTCAGAGACTGCCAGTTGGATTCACACAGTTTTAGCTTTCTTTTCATCTTCTCTAGAGTTGCTTAGCCTGATGGTGATTTTGAGGGACCAAAAAGACTTGGAATCTTGGCCACACCAAGTGTGGCAGTGTATTTGCAGAGTAACTGCTATCTGAAGCCACATGGAAGGATTAGTTTCCTGAGTTACCATATTTAGATTGTTACATATTTTCTAGGGTGGTCCAATGACAATTTAATGTAATTTTGAGGGGTGGGGTGGTGAATCAGTCCATTAAATAGGTAACTAAATATGATCTTATTTAAAAACCTTTTAAGTCTTTTTATAAATCAAAATATATTCTAATCAAGCTTGGAATTCTGAATTTTGGTTTAGAAAAACATGCAGAGACAGTGTAAATGTACGTTGACCATTTTCAGTACTATCTCAGCACAATTGACGTTTACTTTGACTAGAAATCAAATTCTGACAGCAGTTTCCAGCTTTAAAAGTTTGCATGTCCAAGTACACCAAAAGGAAAGGTAGGAAAGTCCCAACCATGAGTTTGCTTTCTGTTAAAAGTAGTATTTTTAGCCCTGGCTGCTGTGGCTCAGTGGATTGAGTGTCTGCTTGCAAACCAAGTATCACTGGTTCTATTCCCAGTCAGGGTACATGACTAGGTTGCACGTCAGGTCCTCAGTAGGGGTCGTGTGAGAGGCAACCACACAGTGATGTTTCCCTGCCTCTCTTTCTCCTTTCCTCTCTCTCTAAAAACAAACAAACAAACAAATAAATAAATTGTAAAAAAAAAAAAAAAAGTAGTATTTTTAGCCCTGGCTGGTGTGGCTCAGTGGGTTGAATGCTGGCCTATGAACCAAAGAATCGCTCGTTCAATTTCCAGTCAGGGCACATACCTGGGTTTCAGGCCAGGTCCCCAGCTGGGGACACTCTAGAAGCAGCCACACATTGATCTTTCTCTCCCTCTCTTTCTCTCTCTCTTAAAATAGATAAATAAAACCTTCTTTAAAAAGTAGTATTTTTATGGATCTGGTTAAGGATTATGCTTCCAAAAGAATTAGATGCATTATTGTGCCATAAAAGAACTTGAAAAGTAGTTGCCCCTCCCCTCTCCCACTCTCTGTATGAACCTGAGGAGAAATAAATGTAGTGGTGTGACAGATAATAAAAAAGGGGGATACTGATAATCTGGAGAGTTTTGAGATTACCTAGTACAGGACTTGTAGAGGTTTTTCAGGGATTGGGATGGAAGGTGTTGGAGTTTTTGTCCTGGTAACTGACTTGCTTTATTAGCCAACAGGATCAAACCAAAACAGGCCATTGCTGGGCCGCGCATTTACTACTCCTTACAGGCTTTTGAGAGTCTTTCTAAATTGCCTACATGCATGGAATTGCTATTCTTAGTGTATCCAATCTTCCTTTTTTTGTATTGAATATATTGGGGTAACATTGGTTAAAAAATTATAGAAGTTTCAAGTGTACAATTGTATAAAACATCATCTGTATATTGTGTTGTGTGTTTACTACCCAAAGTCAAGTCTTCTGTCACCATTTATTTCCCCTTTACCCTCTTATACTTTCCACCACCCCCTTTCCCTCTTGTAATCCCCATAAATATGTTTATGATATTTTATTTTTTTGCTTATCCCTTTACCTTTTTCACCCAACCCCCAAACCCCCCTCCCTTCTGACAGCATTCAGTCTGTTTTCTATATTTGTGAATTTGTTTCTCTTTTGTTTGTTTGTTTATTTCGCTCATTAGATTCCATATGTAAGTGAAATCATATGAGCTTTGTCTTTCTATGACTGGCTTATTTCACTTAGCATAACAATCTTCAATTCTATCCATGTTGTCACAAAACATAATATTTCCTTCTTTTTTATGGCTGAGTAATATTCTATTAAGTAAACGTACCATAGTTTTTTATCTACTCATCTACTGATGGGCACTTGGACTGCTTCCAAAGTTTGTCTAAATGCTGCAGTGATCATAGGGGTGCATATGTTCTTTTGAATTAGCGTTTCAAGTTTCTTCTAATATATTCCTAGAAGCAGAATTGCTGGGTCTAAAGGCAGTTGCATATTTAGTTTTTTGAGGAAACTCCATACTCCTTTCCACAGTGGCTGCACAAGTTTTCAAAGACATATTGTCAAGACTACCCATCAGAACACAGATGAAATAACCGAGAACTGGAAAAGCACTAATGTCCATGGAGAGGGGATGGAATCCACCAATCCTGGTCCACATGGATGAGGGTAGTTGAGCAGCTGCTAAAATGGGTGCAGAGGTCTCTACATGCTGACAGATAAAGACCTCAATGGTCCTCTCACATTAGACATGTAGCTCAATTTTCTGTATCCAGGATACTGCCTATTAGACTACATACACGTTATTTCAACAGGCAAACATGCATATGTGAAAATGACATAAAACTGTAAATATAAAACCCTTAAGATTCCACCAAAAAACTACCAGAACTGATAACTGAATTCGGTAAAGTAGCAGGATACAAAATAAATATCCAGAAATCAGTCGCCTTTTTATACAACAATAATGAACTATTAGAAAGGGAAACTAAGAAAAACAATCCCACTTACAATTTCATTCAAAAAATAAAATACTAGGAATGAATTAAACCAAGGATGTAAAAGTCTTGTACTCAAAAAATTATAAGACACTGAAGAAAAAAATTGAAGAACAAATAAATTAGTGGAAATATATACCATGTTCATGGATAGGAAGAATTAATATGATTAAAATGTCTATAGTATCCAAGGCAATCCACAGATTAAACACAATTCCTAACAAGATACCAATGATGTACTTCACAGAACTAGAGCAGATATTCCAGAAATTTACATGGAACCACAAAAGACCCAAAGGAGTGACAGAAATTTTGAGAAAGAACAATTTTGGAGGAATCACACTACTTGATATCAGACTATACTACAAGGACATAGTAAGAAAAACAGCATAATACTGAAATAAAACAGACATATGGATCAATGGAACAGAATAGAGAGCCCAGAAATAAACCACACTCATACTGGCAATTAATATTTTACAGTGGAGGCAAGAATGTGCAATGTGGTAAAGGCAATCTATTCAATAAATGCTATTGGGGAAATCGATCAGATGCATGCAAAAAAAAAAAAAAAGAAAGAAAGAAAGAAAAAAGAAAAAAAGAAATTAGACCACCTTCTTACAGCATGCACAAGAATAAACTGAAAATAGATTAAAGAATTAAATGTAAGACTTGAAACCATAAAAATCCTTAAAAAAAAAAAGAGGCAATATATAGCTCCTCAGGCAAGGGAAACAAAAGAAAAAATAAACAGATGGGACTATCAGACTAAAAAGTTTTTGCACAGCAAAAGAGATGATCAAGAAAATGGGAGACAACCTACTGAATGGCAGAAAACATTTGCCAATGATACAGCTGATAAGGGTAATATCCAAAATTTATTTAAAAACTTATACAACTCAACACCAAACAAACAAAATTCAATTAAAAAATAGGCGAATGATCTGAATAGACACTTTTCCAAAGAGGACACACAGATGGCCAAAAGACATATAAAAATATGTTCAATGTCACTAGTTACCAGGGAAGTGCAAATTAAAACCACAATAAGATATCACCTCACACCTGTCAGAGTGGCATTATTAGTAAATCAACAAACAACAAGTGCTGGTGAGGATGTGGAGAAAAGGGAATCCTTGTGTGCTGTTGGTGGGAATGCAGACTGGTGCAGCCTCTGTGAAAAACATAGTTACCTCAAAACTGCCTTTTGACCTAACAGTTCCACTTACGGGAACATATTTGAGGAACTGAAATATTAATTTGAAAGAATATATTCACCCCCATGTTCACTTGGCTGTTTACAACAGCCAAGATTTGGAAGCAGCCCAAGTGTGCATCAGTAGATGAGTAGATAAAAAAGCCAATCAGCTTTTTCATTGCATACTCTCTGGCTTCCCTCATCATTTTGTCTGTGAAAGAAAGTCTCATCTCTCTCTCTCTCTCTCTCTTTTTTTTTGCCCTTCAAGAAAGGCCTACTTCTCATTCTCTCCTCGGGTCTTTGCAGCAGCCAACATTCCAGGCTTCGAAAGAAAAAATTGAAAAGATAAAAGAGAGTGACGTCTGCTAGAGTGTTCATGCCCACATTTAATGCCTGACTTGCGGTAGCATGAATCAAAAGATAAAGCCATTTCACTTTCTTTTTCTGTAAAAAAGTGTTTATTGAGTTTAGAGAGAGAGAGAGAGGGAGGGAGATATAGAAAAACATCAGTGTCAGAGAGAAACATTGATTGGTTGCCTCCCATATTGAACCCGCAACCCAGGTGTGTGCATTGACCAGGAATTGAATCCGCAACTTTTTGGTTACAGGACGATGCTGCAGCCAACTGAGCCACTCCAGCCAGAGCAAGGCATTTCATTTTCTGATGAAAATTTAGTTTTCTATTTTTGTGGTGAGAGGATGACGGGATAGGGGTGGGCAAAGCCAGTGGAAGTGTGTACAGTGTGGTTCAGAGCTTAATAAATATGAGACCTAGTTTGGAAACAAAGGTTATATAACTCCTCATAGGCTTATAACAGAATTTGTGAAGCATCAAAATAGGCCTTGAAACACCCCAGGTAGGATTCATCTAGACTTCTGATGTAGGTTACTAGTTTTGATTGAACCAGTGCTAAGTACCAGACATTGCGAGCATTTCATGTGCATCTCATATAATTTTTATAATAACCTTATGATGTAGGTAATATTAGCACCATTTTCAGATGAAGAAAATGATGTCCTGAGAAATCAAATAATTTGTCAAATTCACAAAACTGCTAAGTGTCTGAGCTAGGATTCCTGCCTCCATTAAAGCCTCTTGGGTTCCCCAAGTGAGGATCTCATAACAGTATTGAAAGAAATTCCAAGATACTCTTGAGTACACTAGCTGCAAGCATCCAGTTACACATTCCAGAATGGCTCCAACACTGGGGTGGAGGAATCAAGGCATATATGAGAGGAGTGTTTATGATGGAATTGGAAACAGGCGGAGCTCAGGCAGAGGGTCTTGCCTAGTGTCCCTTCATACCTGGGGTCTCAGACTTCTTGTGGTGAGGAAAGGAGATTCCTGAAATTCCAAGATCCTCGGGGATGGGGGGCAGCAGGGGTCTGACAACACAATTGTCTATGTATGAAAAGCTAACACTCAGGTGTGTGTAAGGGTACCAGGTGTGTGCTAAGGCACTGATGCTGCCTGGAACCATTTCCCCTTCAGGATATTCAGGGAACCTCAGAGAAGGAGGCATCTTGTCAAAATCTATGTCTGAGGAGAGAGAGACATGGGTAGCCACTAGCAAATGATGCCAAGATATTGGTTAGGAAACTCAGCTCCATATGCTCACTCATATGAACCCAGAAGAATATGTCATATATAATGTGGATCAGAAAATAGAGAGTCAGAGAGTGAACTCTGGGAATAAAACCAAGGCCTGGGCAAAGGCTGAGGGTGTTCCAGAAATTATTTTGAATAAGGAGTTAGAGTTAGGCTTAAGAGACACTTTGTCTAGCATGTTTATGTTTCATGTAGTTTAGAATAGGCTGTTCAACAGTGAACTAGGTGCTCAATTTGAATAAGGGCCTCTGTTCTCTTGTGATGCAAATTTTGGCCCATGGCACCAGTACCAACAGAAAGCTTGTTGGAAGTGCAGAATCTCAGGTTCCAACCCAGTCCTACAGAATCATTTGAATTTTCAAAAGATCTCCAAGAGGTCTGGATGTACAGTGAGAACTGCGATAAAACATACTAGATATAGTACAGGGTATCAACATTATTAATCAGTGGTCTCAATCCTGGCTGCACATTCACATTACTTGGGCAGCCCCACCCCAGACCAATTAAATCAGATTCTTTCGGAGTAGAGCCCAGGCATCGGCCTTTTTAAAAAGCTCCACAAGTTGCACCTAGATGGTGGGTGCCACATAAGCATGTGGGGATGTTGTGTTTCTGATTGGAGTCCTGAAAATGTTGACCCCTGATGTGGACTACTTAGCACTTGCATTAGTGATTTAGAAGAATAAGTGTAGGACATACTGATTCCATCTGCCAAGGAGAGAGAATTGCACAAGATTGATAGCTAACATCCAGAAACCCATCAGGACTAAAATATTAAGTGACTGTGACAAGAGGCGAGAAAGTGCAGACAAGTGTAAGAGCCCTGCTAGGTCTCAGAGGACCTCTATGCTATGACTTCAGTATCCAGAGGTCAGAGTGAACTGCAAGTGGACAATGATTCAGCAATGGAGAGCTGTGATTAAAAAGGCAGAGAAAATCAGAACATGTTAGATGCAGAAATCATGCCTTAACTTTCCCCTGGAAGGTGATATGGTTAGGACTTTATATCGTATTGTCCAAGTTAGGAGGCTAATAAATATCAGCCATAAAGTAAAGCAAAAAGGTTGATTTTACTTAACATGTTGAAAAGAAGACTAAGGGGAGCACTTAACATTTTTCAAATATAGGAAAAAATTCTTTTGGTGATTAGCTGATTTATTTTTTTACCAGAAAGATGAGAAAAGAAAATAAACATTAGAAAGAACTTTCCAACATAAAATGTGGGGAGACTGTGAAAAGGACACAAGGAAAAGAAACATATATGCTGATGTTGCTTTGGGGCCAAAAAGGCAAAAATGAATTTTAATAATATATTAATATCTGGAATGTGAGGCCCTCTCCCAAAGGGTAAATAAGTGATGCTTGTAACTTGCTCTCTCTATATAAGGAATGAAATATTGTCTTGGAATTCTTCAAACTGTCACACATTGACAAAGTTGGTGCTAGAGTCTGCTAGACACCTGAACCAACTTTGATTTCTGAATACCCAGTCTTAGTCAACCAGGACTATAGGGAAACTTCTTTATCCTGATAAAGGGTATCTATAAATTATCTTGAGCAAACATCAGACTTGATGGAGAACACATGTAAGCATTGTCTTAAAGACTGTGAACAGGGCAAGGGTGCCCTCTATCACCATTTCTATTCAACATTGTATAGGAGTTTCCAACCAACATGTAAGACACAAAAAAGAATTCAAACCTATACAAGCATTAAAAAGAAAGAAACAAAGCTCTAATTCATAGCAGATATGCATAACTACATAATTATGCCTTTTTATTATCATATTTTTAATTGTTTTTCCATTACAATTGTCCCATTTTCCCCCTGTTGCTCTCCCCTGTCCCTCCCACCTCCCCCTCTCCTACAGTCAATCCCCACCCTGTTGTCCGTGTCCATGGGTCATTTACACTAGTTCCTTGACTAGACCCTTCCCCTTCTTTCCCTCCTTCTCATCCTTGCCCCTCCCCTCTGGTCACTGTCAGTCTGTTCATTGTTTCCATACCCCTGGTTCTATTTTGCTCATTTGCTTGTTTTATTCATTAGTTTCCTGCATTAGGTGAGATTATATGGTATTTGTCTTTTGCCACCTGGCTTATTTCACTAAGCATAATATTCTCCAGTTCCATCCATGTTGTCACAAAAGGTAGGAGTTCCTTCTTTCTTCCCCCTGCATACTATTCCGTTGTGTAAATGTACCATTTTTTAGGTACACTCATCCACTGATGGGCACTTAGGCTGTTTCCAGCACTTGGCTATTGTAAATAGTGCTGTAATGAACATAGGGATGCATAGGTTCTTCTGAATTGGTGTTTCAGGATTCTTCAGGTATAATCCCAGCAGTGGAATCACTGGGTCAAAAGGCAGTTCCATTTTTAGTCTTTTGAGGAAATTCCATACTGTTTTTCGTAGTGGCTGCACCAGTCTGCATTCCCACCAACAGTGTGCTAGGGTTCCCTTTTCTTCACATCCTAAATAGGCTTTTTATTTTTTTAAAGAAAACCTCAATGAATCTATAAATAAATTATTGGAATTAGAGAATTTGGTGATGTAACACTTAGAGTGGGATCAAAAATCTTAAGTATCAGAGTTTCACTTCTAGTAATGACTTACTAGGATAACACAAACCAACCCTCAGAGAAAAGCTGGAAAAAATACACAAAATGAATGTTTGAAGGTGCATAGAGCTAGGTAGGCAGTGAGTAGTTTCATATCCAAGGTCTGGAATAACAGAGAAGCCACAAAAGAAGTGAGATCAGAATTTGGGTGTTGCTTTTCATCTTGAGACAACTATAGATTCTGAGAACAAAAGTCGGGGCTGAGAGATCCAGAAATGACCAGAGTTTTCAGGACTAGAGGGTCAAAAGTAGGGTTCAGGGCCTATTAAGAAGAAGATGCCCTGATAAACATCCTAAGCTTTAGTTAGGACGCAAAAGGGCTACATACTAGGAGTAAATGTGAACCAGAACTAGTCAAATCTTCACAGCACTAAAACTCAAATCAGCTTAGCCCTGATTGATTCAAGGTAATGTTCCTACAGTAACTGCCTATGAACTTAACTGCAAAATTAAATTCTCTTTGGAGGATAACAACATAATCAGAACAGCATATTACCACTATAATTTTTTTCCTAAAAATGTCCTGTATGCTATGAAAAATAATTAAATATATAAAAGACAAGACTTGACTGAAAAATAAGAGAAAAAATTACAGCAAAAGCAGACTCTACAGGAAGGCCCAGTTATTAGAGTTATTGGATATGAGATTTAAGATCATTGTGATCAGTATATTAAATAGCTAAACGACGGAGAATGTTGGCAAAGAATGAAACAGAAAAATCAAATGAGTATTTTAAAATAGAAAAAATAAGATATTAAAATTAACACATTGGATGAGTTTACCTTCAGGTTAGACACAGTAGCCAAGAGAATGAATAAACTGGTAGATCAGAATAAAATATCTGTAATAAAGAATGAAATGGGAAAGGATGGACAATTTTAGAGAGAGAGCATGAGAGATATGTGGGACAGAGTGAAAACGTCTAACAAGTTGATAAGAGATACTGTGGCAGAAGCAGTATTTGGAGAGGTAACGGCTGAGAATTTTCAAAAATAGACCAAAGACTTTGAAGCTATAGTTTCAAGAGGTGCTATCATTCCAAAACCAGAAAAATAAGAGGAAAATTATACATGGGCACATTATTTCCCACTGCCTTCCTTCTGATGTTTCTCTTAGATCAGCAATCAGTTTTGCTATTGCACCTGTGAAGGTCCAACATCTCTTTTCCTTTGACTTGCTCTACCCAATAGTTATTGGCGGAGGGGTAGAAAATAGACCACTTGAATGAAATAGAGAGATTAGAAATGGACCCAAGAATATGAAGATATTTGTGATGACATTGGCAGAGTAGAAGGAAAAACATGTATTTTAAACAAATGACTTTGAGACAATGTAATTTGACTCATACCTCGCAACATATTCAAAGATTACTTTCAGATACATTAAAGACCTTAATGTGAAAGTCAAGATTATGACATGTTTTGAAATTAAATTATGGCATTAGCATAAAGAAAGATTACTTAAGACACAAAAGCATAACAAATGAAAGGAAGTATTGATTAAAATAGTCTACAATACAATTAAGAATTCCTGTTCATTACAAAAGTGAAAATAGTATTCAGAATATACAAGTTCCTACTAATAAGAAAGAGAAACCTAATAGAAAATGGGCTCATGAAGTAAATAGCAACTTTGTAGAACCAGTATCACACGACAAATGGATAGATGGTCAATTTTATTACTATTCAGGAAAATGCTATTTGAAATCACAATGACCTACCATTTCATGCTTAATTGTTGGACAATACCAAGCATTAACTAAGATATGGAGATATAGGAATTTTTATTCATCATTGTTAGAAGTAGAAATGAGTCTAACCATTTTGGAAATGAGTTTGGCAATGTGGAACCATAAGCATACACTGTGATCTATGAATTCTATGACCAGGTGTCTACCTCACAGAAAAACTTGCATATATACACCAGGAGACATATGCAAAGATATTTATAATGTTATCTTTTCTTATGAGCAAAAATATGTAACATTTATATGTTATGAATAGAAATAGTATATATAAATATTCCAATTGTTTATTGTGATAATTAATTTTATATGTTAACTTGACTGTGCCATGGAGTACCCAGATTAAACTGTATTTCTGAGTATGTCTGTGAGGATGTTTCTAGATGAGATTGGCATTTGAACTGGAGCCTCAGTAAATTGTTCTTTCCAATATGGGTGGACATCATTCATTCCATTGAAGGTCTAAGGGGAACAAAAGGCAGAGGAAGGAGGAATTCACCCTTTTGCTCCCTGCCTCTTTGAGCTGGGACATTGGCGTTCTTCTCCCTTTGAAGTGGGTCCTACACCATCAGCTCCTCAGGCCTTCAGTTTTGGCTAGAACTACACCATTAGCTTTCCTGGGTCTTTGTGGAGGCAGATCATGGGATTTTCAGCCTCTATAACTGCATGAGCCAATTCCTCATTACTTATATGTATATATATGATTTCTACCTTTCTAGTATATATATATATATATATATATATATATATATATATATATATATATATATATATTTAGCCCTGGCTGGTTTGGTTCAGTGGATTGAGCGTCGGCCTGCGAGCTAAGTGTCGCTGGTTCGATCTTCCAGTCAGGGCACATCAGAGAAGGAAAACTCTGACTCCAAAAAACCTCCGCTGCCTTGCGGCATACCTCTTCAGGGGAAAGGCTAAGGGAGTAAACCCCGACAGAAAATCCGGAGCCGGAGTCCCTAAGGCGGTTTGACGTTGTAGTCAACACCGGCAACTCCTGCGGCGCACCTGAAGCCAAGCTGTATTGACTCCGTCTTTCCCTTGGACCCTTCAGCTGCGAAGAGAGGGGGGGTCTGCTGCATGGGCAACAGCAGACCCTCCATATCACCCTGCCCAGGCTCTGTAGCTTCAGCTTCACTGGAGAGGACACTCCAGCGTCATCGCAAGATGTCGATTCAACACGGGAGGAGACAGATACCGTGTCACTCCCAAGTCGGACTGCACAGCCATTCTCGGCGGTGCAGATAGACTCTTAAGAAGCTACACCATCGTCTCTCGAGACAGACGGCTGCCGAGAGAGATATATATATAATCTACTTACCTACATTAATAACAGAACCAATAGAATATATATTGATGCTGCCTCTCTGGAACACCTTAACAGATTTATCCAAAGGAAGATGTATACACACACACACACACACACACACACACACACACACACACACATATACATAGTGTACTACTATATAGCAGTGATTATAAAAATCATTTTTGTGCTTATCAGTGATCAGTCTCATAAACACAATATTAAATTGATAAAAGCAAGTCACTAAAGAAGAATAAATTGGTATAATTACATTGATAGTAAAGTTCAAAATATGGACAAACTGATATTGTTTCAGGACACTTCCTGAGGCGGCAGGAATGGGCTGCCATGAGTGACATATACAAGTGGCTTTAGGGGTGTGGATATGTCCAGCTTTTTGAGATGGATGGAGTATACAGCAGCAACCTTTCTGTTTGGGGCTGGATGACATTGCCCAATGAGTCTGTAGTCACCCACATCCTGGCAAAAGGATGCGCATCTTGAATGAACTAGAAATGTTGAGCCAATTTTGGTTTTAGCCAAACGTCCAGTTGTAGTTTTCCTTTGAGCTCTCTCCTCTTCAAAACAATCCACTCATATTCATGTGAGAATAAACCTAATCCATCACACTTCAAATTGGTTGTGACCAAATTGCCAAAAGTAATTTTTGTACAGCTACTTACTTGTTTTCACAAAGTCTGTGGAGACTTGGCTACATCATTTAAAGTTTTTCTCCCTCTGCCTCACCCAATACATTCTGAAAGGTTTAGGACGATTCAGTTTTTCTAAGCTGATGGCTTCTGTGCAACATCAAGTAATGGTTTTCTCTCCATTTTGATCCCATGAACATTAAGGTTTCACCCTCCTGCCCTGCATATTGTTGTACGTCAGTTCTCTTGAGTCCAGAAGAGCTTTCTGTTCACTGTAGGGGTTCAGGTGAGCTCCAACCCAGGGCTTTGGAAAACTCTCTGAAGGAGGAACTTGCTGTCACACAGTGACTTTCAAGTCAAAGGTGACCCTTCATTCCACCCCGCCCCAACCTCATCTGTTGTTTGTACAGGCTACTGGGTCTTCCTCTAGCTGTTCTGAGTAGACCGAGGGTGGCATGCAGGAGGGCATGCATGGTTTGGTGGGGGAGGCTGAGTTTTCACAAAGACTCAGTTCTACTTCATTGGTTTACTGCTATCTATGCCCAGTCTTTAATCCTTACAAACCTTTCCCTAACTTGGTAAAATACAGTAGATTTCAGATTTTCTTACCTTCCTGGTGTTTTGGTGCTAGGATGCACCTTGAACAATGTATGTCCCCCTCAAAAACCTGGGGAGAGGAGGAAGTGGAATTACAACCCCTTTGGGTGAGTGAATGGTGACTAGTGGGAAAAGGGAGGGTTGTTCGTATTTTCCAGGGAGAGTTGCACATGCTAAAAGTCCCCCTACCTTTGCTGGTTGGAAATCATTGACAATAACCCTTGATTATTTTCTTCCGAACATTTGTGCATGACCATGAGGTCTCTTATCAAACTAGTGGTAGTAGCCATTCAGTTTTCTAATAGGGAAGAAGACACTGCCTCATGGCCTATACGCTTGTGGAAGTGAAGTGAAATAATGTAAATGGCATAAGCCCCCCACCCCATGTCCCCACCTCAGACCCCACTGTGGCCTGACAGTTGGGAAAAAAACTCAGGAAGCAACTGAAACACTGAATGTCACAGGAGAGTCCAGCACCAGCTAACAATGATACAGACTTTATGGAATGAGAAGGTTTGCAAAAGGAGAGAGAGAGAGAGAGAGACAGACAGACAGACAGACAGACAGAGAGACCACAGGAACAAGCCAGGGGGCCAGTTTTAGATGCCTTTGAGGATTTGCAGTTGTGTGTACACTGCCGGATTCCCTTGGTTTATTTGTTTATTTAGATTGCATAAAAATGGAAAGATCCTGCCCAAGTACTTATCCAAGTACTTTAACACTATTTGATTGGAAATTGTGTGAATGCATCAATTTAAATAGGTGCATGTATTATGCCAGGATCAGGGAGTAGTAATTCAACAATACAGAAATGCAGAGAAGGAAAGAAGGTGGGATGGCGCTGAGTGTGGACCACTGAAAAGCCATCATCCCAGGTGGAGCCCTGGTGCCTCTTCTCTCCCCTGCCCAGGTGGCTTCTTTGCCAGCACCTCAGGAGGGCAGAGAGCCTGTGACAGCTAAAGCTCTGGATGCTGGCGGGGGAAGACCCTGTGTTCACTTGGGCCTGCTTCTATTTTATGCCCTGATGGATTTGGGATCTCCCTTTTCCTCTTCTGAGGCCTACAATCTGCACCAAATGTTTCACATTACTCAGTGTGAAAAACCTCCTATTCTTTCAGATTTTTTACAAGTTCATACATCCGCGGAAACCCGATATTCCATATTTCATTCTGCTTCGTGGATGTCATTGTGAGGGATGCGGGTTCACATGCAACAGGCCCCCTTTGGCTTTGATCAGCTTGACCGCAACTAATTGTAAATGGAGAACAAATGAAAGAAATATTTACAAATTTCATGGGAATTCAGGCGGGGCCTAAGCCTTCCCTAATGCCTCCATTCACAGTAAATGTTTATTGAACACTTTGACTCTACTGTGCACCTCAATATTTATACAGTATTAGGTTTTAGCTTGTTCTGAAGGGATCCAAAGAGTTAGTAAAATGACCTTCCCCACCTCCCACTTTACCCCCTTCCCTTCTGCAAACGTCCTTTCTTTCGCAGCACAAAATCTGCTGCCGCCTAAAGAAAACCAACTCAAATTCCAAAGCTACAGCTGTAAGAAGGGGAAGAGGAAAAAGGGAGAGGGAGAGAATTTAAAAAAAAAAGGACCGTGAAATTTAAAACAAATTTTGAGTTGCATAGTCGAGTTGGGAAAAGTCAAATGAAAATGTTAGAGATTTGTTCAAAATAAAGTCATAAATGTCTGGAGCCAAGTTAAGCAGCTGTTGGGTCAGGCAGGATAAGGCCTGAAAGGCAGCACCAACTAAAAGCTGAATATTATGTAATTAATCAGCAGTTGCCTGGTTATAAAGAAACATGCACAGCCCTGTTGGAGAATTTCTGATTTAGGCCGTTCCATTCCTAAGCATACTTTTCCAGAAGATTTTCATTTACTCAGGAACCCAAATAACCTTTGTGACTTCTCCCTGGGGGTTACAAACAGGAGGCACTCTGTGGCTTAGGAAGGGTCAGCTGACCTCACCCCTGCTCACCTGCCTCCTGGCATATTCTGGAAGCTCCATCAAACCCTACCTTCTTCCCACTGCTGTCATAAACTGCAGGCACTTCCAGGGCAGCTTAAGACAGATGATGGGCCAGATGCTGAAGGGAGGAGTCGAGGTGACCTCTCTCCAGAGAGCCTTTTGGCTACCACCTTGGATCGCAAGTGCTTCTGGGGTCAGCCAACATCATCCTCATAAATGCTCTAACAACTGCTTTTTTAATTAGGAACATTTCACATCTGTGTCTTCTGTACCCCGGACCCTCTCCACTCCAGGAGTCATAAAAGTCAGGCTACATTCTGTTATGTACGGAGGCTGGCTTAACATGCTATCCTCCACCTTTCCACCCAGACATGAAAGATGTGATTCAAGGATCTCACAAACTAGAGGTGAATGACCCCAAACAACCCAAAACATCTAATGAGAGAGGTGCATGCAGAGAAGATGGTTGCAGGTGTCTTAGAATAGATGGTTTGAAATAGAGCAGCAGCAAGCCGAGAAGAGCAATGGGACATTACAGAAGGAAGTCAACTCCAGAGCTGATAAAATATGGGAATGAGACCCCAAAGGGGAGTTTTCAGAGCAATCTATTAGTATAAATGTACTTTATAAAATCAAATTTTAACTTTTACTCATTGGGGAGTCATCCAGTGAATTAATCAAAGCCATTTTTTAGGAGCATGAATATCAGAAATCAGCATTATAGATTTTTAAATCATACCTTTCTGTGTTTTGGTTGCACAGCATTGAGAAAAATCCTTACTTATAAAAATAAATAAATTCAAATATTAAAGTTTTTAAGCAGTACACTTTGTAATTTATAGTCTTTTTAATTAAATTGATCTAAAAACTTGAAGGACTGTTCAATAGTTATGTTTAAATATTCATTGCTGACATTTCTTCACATAATTAAAAAGTCAAATAAGCACCCCCAAATTATAAATGGTGAAACTATCTGTATAACTACAAATCATGCTGAAACATGTAAAAAGTTTACTTGTTGTTGTATAGCTGACTATTATGTATTGATGAAAGAATGGCTGACATTTAATTAAGCAGAGCAGGGAGTTGGTTGGAAGCGAACTAACTGACCACATGCAAACAGCTCGAGGATGCCTGTGACCAGTGACTGGGCCACAGAGGTCTTTGTGAGTACTGTAGTGCTCTGTAGGTTCAAAGGGCAAGGTAGCGTGGTGTTTAAGGACTTCAGTTTTGGAACTAGACTGGCCAGGTCAAATCCGATCTGCCATTTATTAGCTGTGTGATGGGAAACCTTCTCCACTGCTGTCTACCTCCGATTCCTCATCTACAGAGTGGGGATAATAACAATCCATCCTCCGTAGTGTTGTTTTGATAACTGAATGAGTTAAAACACATAAAATGTTTATAGCAGCACCTAGCACATAGTAAATAGTACATTATCTTTATCAGAGCATTTGTTAAGTTCCTGCTGCCACTTTAGCAACAGAAATGTTTATTCAAGTTAGAGCTCTTTGCTTTTCTAGAGAGATCCTCTACTGTAGGGTCTTTCTGGGACTAATAATCCTATCAATTTATATTTAATACTCAGGTTTTCATGTACATGTTTTAGTTATTCCTTGTGAATTTATGCCATGTTTTCACATAAATGTTTTAGTTACTCCTATGAATTTAATCCAATACTATTTGTATTTTAACTCACATACAGGGTGGGTCACAAGTAGGTTTACAGTTGTTCATTTGGAAAATAATTCAACAATTAATAAAAAATAATACAAAAATGAACTGTGTTTCATGTACTCACAACTATAACTCTACACTTGCCATGCCCTGTATGTATTTTTAAAATGTATGTTTTCTCTTAACCGAGTGGAGAAAATCCACCCATCGTGCATTTGCAGAAGAACGCTTGTTCAGTATCTTTAGACCAGTTTTTGTCAATGTGCCTTAAGCAAGAAAATGACCCTTCTACCTAATTATCTGTTTTAAAGATACTAATTGTTCAATGGTCAGATATCAAATGAATGGTTCAGAAACAAAATTTGAGTGTTCATCAGTGTTAATGAATGGAAGCAGGAGGAGATTGTGGACAGTTGTGAAGCAGTGTTATTTACCTTTCCTGTTAAGAACTTATCTGGATTTCTATGAACAAGGTACAGAAGACATTTATTCTGCAATTTGAGCTATGCAAATTGTCTTCTGTCTTAACATTTTTAATGCCACCAGCATTTTTTAAAACCACAATTTAAAGGACAAGAACGTAAGCAGTTTACAAATAGTGCTTCTCTGCACAAATGGACAACATTCCAGATGGGGTTTTATGGGGCTCCTCCTACATTAACGTGACTGAAAGGAGGGTAATCCAACAATAGATTCTTTTATTGTATTGTTTGGATGCAGAATAAGTGACATTCCTCAGACCCATTTTCGTGTAACCGTCTGCCACAAAATACGTTGGTATTCTTCTTACCTGTGGAACTGGGTTATATCAACTCCAATAATTTCAGGCTTATCTGATGGCAAATGAAAACTGATACTGGAAGAAAGTTATGACAACTTGGTTACTGGACAACCATCACATCTGTGTCTAAGATCTTTGAGCAGTTTCAGTTTAACCCTAAAAAAATGTTTATGAGCAATGATACATACCCATATATTTGTTCATACATAAGAAAAATAGGGAAATATGTATGTATGTGCTCTTTGTATGATATATATTATGCATTCTTGCTGAGACTAGATATTATATCATGATTACATATGCATACAGGTTTTGTGTGTATATCTGTTTGTGTGCTATAAAGTGACTCTGTATAGGTGCATGTTTATATGGATATCAAAGCATTTTCCATGACACTCTGAAAACTGTCTATGTGGCTAAAGAGTGAACAAAGCCCCAAACCCACTGATTTATGTGAATGCTGCTCATATAATTTGTAAATCCTACAGCATTTCTAAGTCAGAATTGCTGGAAAAGGGAGGAGTTCTTAGACTATCTTCTGTAACATGATTTAATTGTCCTGGAATGTAGCATGAGATAGATTTGCACCTTTTCTCCACCTTGAGCACTGAGAAAACGATAAGCTCTGCCAAATGAGAAAGAAACAAAGGTCTGCTGAAAATAAACAATCTATTTTATGTGTTTTACAAATGATGACACTAACATTATAAATAGGCAGTAGTTACTCATGCTAACATACTCAAGTTTTCAACTTCAAATATTTTCTATAATCCTTCTCTGTAGTTATATTTACTATCTTTGGAAATTGTATTTTAGCTTCAGCCTTGTGTAAATTTCAAAAAAAGAAAAAAAAATCACAGATCACTGAAAATGACTCCAGAAGCCACTGAAAATGGAAATTGTAACCTGTTAGCTAGCACACCCGATTTTGCAATAGGGTTTTGTTTGGCCACTCAGTGTCTGTGTGCGGGCATATGACATTTTATTGAGGTGTAATTGAAACACTATAAACTGCACATATTTAATGTACACCATTTGATATTTTTGGATAAGGGTTTATATCTATCAAACTGGCATCACAAACAAGACAATTATTGTACTCATGACTACCAAAAGTTTCCTCATGGCCCTTTGTACCCCCTCCTTCCTATCCGGGCCCCTCCAGGCAACCACTGATCAGCTTTCTGTCTCTATAAATTTGTTTGCATTTTCTAGAATTTTATCTGAATGGAATCACACAGTATATACTCTTTTCTGTCTGGCTTCTTTCACTCAGAACAATTATTCTGAGATTCGTTCAAAATCAGTGACTGCAAAGGTTTTCTCCCATGTTTACTTGCAGTTTTAATTTAGGTTTTGGAATATTTTACATATTTACATTAACGAGGTCTATCTCCATTTTAAGTTAATTTTTTACATGGTCAGAGGAATGATGGCCATTTGTTTTTTTCACATAACATCAAATCGTTGCAGCCCCATTTGTTGGGAATACTGTGCTTTATCTGCTGCACTGCTGTAGCACACGCTCAAACTGGGCAGCTCTGAGCTCACTCGGTTTTCTTTTCTCAGAGGTCACTATCCCTCTTTGACTGATGTCCAGTGGCTTGAAAACCATTGTTTCCTACATTTTGTCTGTTTTTTATTAATTTCATGTGGGAGGGTCTGATCCCTGCTACTCCATCTTGGTCAGAAATCCCCACTTCGAGTATTTTTGAAATAATTTAACTTGTTTCTAATGGATAAAAATTAGAAGATATTATATTCAAATTTAGATTTCTGGCTTCTCTTGAAAAAACTGCCGATCTGGCAAAACAAGACATACTCCACACGGCATCATGCAGTTGAGGAGAACAACAGCTCCCCTCTTCCTTGGAGGCGTGAGCTCCCTGGTTCCTCACAGTCTCCACCCAGCCTGCTTCACTGCTTTAAATTATTTACCCGACACCCCCTCCCCCTTAGGCCTGATCAGTCCAAGCCTTTCATTTTATTCAGGAGGAGAGGGAAAGAGGCAAAGTGAAATGGAATTGGATCAGGGTTCCCTGGGTCCAAATCTAAAAGTCTGTCCACAGAGACTGAACAAGCATGTTGTATGGAGATGAGCAAATGGAAGGTTTGAATAATTACCGACACATTTCGATGGTCAAGCCTGTAAGTCACTTACTCATTACATCTCTTGATTAACCTGTGAAATTTATTATAATTTATCTGTTGGCATACTTGGAAGCAAGGATTTAACTGTTACTTAATTTCTTTAAAGGAACTGTTCATTCAGCAAAACCATCTTTTGGGGATTATGATCATTTTTACTCATTAAATTAATTGCCTGTTGTACACCCATTAGAATGCCTAAAATCTGAAATACTCAGAGCACCAAATGCTGACAAGGATTTAGTGCAACACACACTCTCATTCATTGCTGGTGGGAATGCAAAATGGTACAGTCTCTTTGGAAGACAGTTTGATGATTTATAAAACTAAAATACTCTTACCATCTGACCCAGCAACTGTGCTGCTTGGTATTTACCCAAAGGAGCTAAAAAATTATTTCCACACAAAAACTAGCACATGAATGTTTATAGAAGCTTTCTTTATAATGGCCAAAACTTGGAAGCAACCATTATGTCATTTAAGTGGAGAAATTTAATCTGGTAGCCTGGGAAATTATGTGATAAACAGCTATACCTACCTACCTTTTTCCTTTCTCAGCTGTTAGCCAAAATGTTATTAAACTGTTCTGCAGCATATAGGAATAAGGGTCAAAAAGCAAACCACAAAACCACCAAGAATCACATGAAGTCATACTTTTTAGGAGACATGTAAAAATGCATATGATGCATTTTGGGAAATAAGTCCAACATCTTACAAAAATCTGTCTCTTTATTCTCAGATGTTAACTATGTTGTATATATAGACTGTGTAGAACAATTTATAACTCTTAATTTCATATTCTGGGTTTTTAAAAAATGCAGACGCTATAAAAAGTAGTACTGAAAGAATAATAGGAATTATTTTGGTATTATTTTACTGAGTTACCAGAAATGTCTATTTCTGATTTAAAAATAAAAAGGAACTGTCAAACTATCTTATGATTTTCATGTTTAGGATTATATTAAATACCTAAAGAAACTGTTTTTAACTGCTTTCAAGAGCTTTTAAAACTGCCTGTGTGACAAAGAGTACTGGAAGCCATTCCAAAATCAAAGGCTGGGGCTCTGGGGAATATGTCTCCATCCACGCAGGGCCCAGAGAGCCGCAATGGCTGATGGAACAGAAGAGAGAAAATCAGGATGTGGGCTTCTGCTTCCTACAGCTGATAGTATTTGAGTGGAGGATAGTGTATGTATGTTCCCAGGCAGTAAATTCAGCTCTTCTAATAGGTTGTTCAAGTTTTAGTCAAAACCACCAAGCTACTTTTTCTGTCTCTTTCATGTAAATTCTCTTCATTCTCATTTTCTATCTTTCTCTCTTTGTCTTTCCCCTTCTCCTTTGCACCTTCTCAGGACTTGCTTGTTTCCAGATTCAAGCATGTCTGCATTTTTTTTCTCTTCGAGAATTATCACTTAACCACACTTTTCTCCAGTCTTTATTCTTCCTCCTTTCAAGTCTCTTTAAACTGCTGAATAGGAGAGTCACACCTACTGTGTCTCCTCAAATCTAGCAATGTGACCAGTTTCTGTCCCCAGTTTGTCTTCAAGTCCTCTACTCTGGCTAACATCTCCTGTGGTCTCCTTCAATCAACACAAAAATTGAACAGACTCTTAATTGTATAGCAACCTTATGCCTTCTTGGGCAATTTATTTGCTCCTCTCCTCTCTAAGCCTCTGTAGTTTGAATACCTGTGACATTGTTTTCACTTACTTTTTTTCTCACTTCATTTTTTTTCCATCTCAACCTTTTCCCTCCAGTCTCATCTAACCTAATCACCAACTTTTTTGAGCTACTTGTTCAGCATCAATTTTCTCCCAGGTTGTATCTCCTCTTACCGCATTTTCTATGTCTTCATAGAGAATCTATAATTTTTATATTTTTTGGCCCCAAAGCTTGTAAATAATGCTGGTACATTTTTAATAGTCTGGGTTTCTTTCACCATCTCCCTTCATTTCCCATCACTCTTATGTGTCCTTTATTAAAACCAAAAATGTTATTTTTACCAGGGGGAGAGATCAGCTATTCAAATAGATTTCCTCAAGCAAAAAACACTTAATTTTGACATGCAGTTTTGCAGATCTCCTTCCTTGTTGCTACCCTTCATGATCATTCATTATGAGATAAGTACTTTGTTTTTGTGACTGTTTAGCATTTTACTCCCAGACTCTTCTTTCCCAAACCCTTTCTAAGCCTGACTGACTTCTCCACATTGAGGAGAGTGTAGATGGGCCTGAAGATGAAGTGCTAAAAGTGGTTCTTCCTCCCTCCTCCATTTCCTGGCTCCTACTAGGGGCAACATTGTTATGAGAAACCTACAAAGAAACACTAGTCTATCTGGAAAAAGTAGATAGGTACCTTTCAATGGCTTCATTAGCCAAAACAAAACCACCAAACCCCAAAACCCTACTCCCAACAATATAAAATAGTCCCCATGTGACATGTAAATTAGTTCTTAAGCAGGCCTTATTGATCAATTCTCATACATTTAAAAATGATCTTACCCCCTACCATTTATTACACTTTCAACAACAACAACAAAAAAAACTTACTAAATGAAAAATAAAAGCCGATGGTGGTGTGGAGACTCTTGAAGCCAAGTTGAAAGTCTCACTGCTTGGGTTTCTCTCAGTGAATAGCAACTAACAAGTTGGAGCAAGATTACATGTTTTCTTGATCCTTCTTGTGGTTTCAGGAGCTACTTCCTTTGTAATGCTCTTCTGCTGCCTTCTCTTTGGAAATAAAAGAGAAAAAATACTATAGCATTCATGTGGAACAACTCAGGCAAAAAGGACTTACTAGGAGAGAACAATCTCCAAGGAACAGCAGCTACTGACTTGCGTTGGCCCATTCTGGGATTCCAGACCTTGTCTCTAAAAGCTTGGCTGTCCAGTCCAAGTTTCCATGTGTAGCACCTGCCTCAGTATCTTTAGCATGGGGTGTTTTGAACATTAGTAAAAAAGGCATGATGGTATAGGAAAACATTGAGCAAAGTGTGCTTCCAGATCCCGGACTTCACCGCAGTCCCACTGAATCTGAAACTCTGCAGGTGTAGCTTGAGGGCCCACAATTTTAACAAGATCCTCGGATAACCCCCTGCTGAATTTTGGAAGTCTTTGCTCTTGTGGTTGGTTTGTTTCTGGGTTCAAATTCTGATTCTGCCTTCTTTTAACTGTGCCGCCCATAAAAGGTCTTTAAGCTTTCTGTGTCCCACTTCCCTTCTCCGTGAAATAGGAATAATGATTGGGCCCCACCTCCTAAGGTCCTGCTGAGAATTATTTAAAGGAGATAATGCTGTGAAACACTTATTACAGTATTTGGCTCATAGGAAACACTCATAAATTCGAGAAGCTATTCTTATCATTAGTATAAAATGCTTTATGACAGATATCAGAATCTCCACTGTGAGAGAAATATAGAATATGTTTTTAAAGGAATGAATACAAATGATATAGTGAGTTCTGATATTAAATTATAGCTCCTCTTTACTAAGATGGTTAAAGCAATGGTTACTTCCCTTCCTTTCTCTGCATTTTTCCTCTCCCAGATTCTGCTGATGCCCTTTTGGGCGCTCTCTTTGGTTCCTGTTCCTCAGAGGCAAGGGTATGGCGGCCCTCTTTTATTGGTTTGAAGGCCAGGACTTCTGAGTATCTCCTTTTGAACCAGTTCCAAGGGGAGTCTTCAGCAGATGATTTATAAAGAAGGCTTTGATGTTCTCTAGCTTGCCCTGCAAAATGCTGTCAGTTTTCCTTACTTGTTAACCCTGGTGGCCTTTGCAAGAAAGGCCCTGCAGCTGTCTCTCTCCAGTCACTCTCCTGTTTTCCTTTGCATCCTCCCTCAGCTGCACTCAGCTTTTTTGGTTGACCACAGCACCTCTGCTGTGATTATGGAATTGACTTGGTGGGATGAATCACTCTTTTGTGGCCATTCCCCTATTCTGGATAACGCCACTAAGTATCAAATACTATATACTCCCTTCTTTCCACAAATTGTGTTCTTAACTTTTTAATCACTTTAAATTTATTGGTGTTTAGGGATTCTATTAATGGCAAAGTATCACTGTTTCTGAGGGTTGGAAATGTTCTTGAGTCATAATTTATTTGACTCTTTTCCAGAAAATATTTTAGGACATAATGAAATAACATAGTCTGGGTGGCTTAAATAACTTAAATTTATTTCTCACCATTCTAGAGTCTGGGAAATGCAAGATCAGGCACCGGCAATTCCAGTGTCTAGTGAGCGCTCACTTTGAGGTTTGCATGTGACTGTTTTCTTATTGTATTCTCACGTGGCAAAGAGAGAGGGAGAGCGCTAATCCCATTCACGACATCTCCACCCTCATGATTTAGTTACTTCCCAAATGAGCACCTTCAAATACCATCGCATTGAGGATAGGGGGCTTCAACATATGAAGTTGAGGGGGACCCAGACATTCAATTTCTAGCACGTGCTGTAGGGACTATGAGATATTATCAGAGACTTTCATTGTACAGCTCTCAAAACCAGGTCACTTTGATTCTTGTAGTTTGGTTTATGGTAAAAGGGAGTCTTGAGGCTCATGGTACAGGTTAGGGCAAAGGGGGAGATCATGCTTGGAACCTGGGGGTCACTCAGTTCAATGGAGTGCAGGTCCTCATGGTGCCATGGAGGCCAGCATAAGGGTAACACATGTCCTTGGACAGAGAAGCCAGGTGACAAACAGGCTCTGAGAGGGCAGAAGGGAGTGCCCCTCACACTGTTGCCACTTTTGCTGGAGGACAGAGCTTCTGGACTTTGTCTCACAAAAAACACCTGTGTGCCAAGGGCCACAGCATGCGTGCACGGGCAGATTCCGGCCCAACAGAAATTGGCAGAGCACCAGCTCTAAGCCAGGTCCTGCACTTGGCACTTTTTTTTCTATGACCTTGAGTTTTCCCAGCTTGTGGGGATAGTAAGCTCCTTCCTCTTCATAACTGCAGGTCCTGGGAACCAGAGTGAATAATCTCAAGGTTCCTTAGGGAATATGGAATTGGAGCTGGAAGAGCTAGAAGGTCTGAAGTAGAATGCATTAGGCTACAGTGTTCAGAGGCCTCTATTCCTTGGGACCTCTGTGCATTTGGGACAAGATGTCATTGTGACAGAGTGGTAATAATATTTATGAATCTTAGAGTCAGACAAATCTTCAATCAAACCCAGGCTTCTCTTTTTATTGGCAGAATGCATTTAGGCAGTACACAGTGTTGACAACTAGCATTTATTAAATGCTTACTATGTGTCAGATGTCAGACATTGACCAGGTATTAATACCTTGCAAGTATCAACTGACAAGTATTTTTACGTATTTAAAATTATGCTATAAGGTTGATGTTATTATTAACTTCATTTAACAGAATAGGAAACTTAGGCACAGAGGGGTTAAGTAACTTGTCTGAAGTCACACAGCAAAAATTAGAACCCAGGGAATGTACCTTCAGCACCTATGCTTTTAACTGCTAAGCTCTCCTACCTCTGCTCCTTTACCTGTAAACAAGGATAAAAATAGCTACCTCAGTAATGTAAAAATGAAATTAAATGAGATGCCAACAGATGAAGCAGCCATGTTTGCCCAGCTCACAACAGCGCTCAGTTACCAGCAGCTGCAATTCCTGTCTTGCTTCTTTCAGGACCAATCCCTTTTCTAAGCAAAGCTGGAGTGTCTTGTGGCATGTTTATCCAGCTCTCCTCTCCCTGGGTTCCCTGGTACCCTACTCTTTGTATTTGGAGCTGCAATGCCACCCTCCTCATTGCTACACTTTTGTGTAACTCATTACAGTTTCTGAGTGTGAAGCTTATATGGCACAGCATTATTTCCGACAGGCTGCTTCCTGGCCACATCTGTCTGTAAGGCACCTTCATCTCCTGGGTAAGTCTTCTCCACCTCACACTGGACAGTAGATTAGTTCTGGGAAGGGCTTTTCTCTTTGTGTGGCTTCTCTTTTAGTGTTAGTCCCTTTCCTGAACTTTTCCTTGTTCCCCCTTTCCCACTTCTAATGTTCTTCCTGAAGTCACCTTATTTTGGCCACTGGTCTAGCTGTGTCTGCTGCAGACACTGTAGTGTCTGAGAATCCCTTATGGAAGGCTCCCCGCCTCTAAGTTCCAGAGCTAGGGTGCTTCCCTCCCTGTCTTGGAGAGGGCCCATCCTGGTTAATTTCCACTGGCAACCGACACCACATCCCTGTTACCCTTTCTCTCTGTTCTCTGCCGGGCTGTATATCTTGGAGGCCGGCCCTTATGCACTGTATATTGCCTGTGATCTCATGCCTCTGGCTTTCAGATGGATTTGGCCAGTGGAAGTCACCAGAAGCAGATGGAGAGGGAGCACTGGCTGCAGTCTTCAGGGGACTCCAGTGCAGCAGCGTTGGGGTCTGGATAGGAGATTTGACCTCCCTCAGGGCCTGATTTCAGGGCTAAACTCATGGTGTCCTCAGAAGATAATGAAGGACAAGGTTGTAGATTAAAAGTGAAAGCAAAATCCACATCCCTCTTGGTCTTCCTAGTTCCAGTTTGGATTTGGAAGCAGAAGGAATAAAGAAGGCTAACAGAGTGATTTCTCTGTCAGGCAATGTACTAAGCGATTTACATACATGATCTCGTCTAATCCATACAGTAGCCATTTGATCACCAATGCACAGATGGTAAAACTGAGGCTCAGGGAAATAAGGTACATTGCAGAAGGAGACACAGCTGAAAATTATCTCAGTTGTGGCTGTGCCAAAGAATTAGGCATAACTTTTTCAGTTTGGTTAAATCATAAAAGTCATTCCCAACCTTCCCAGTCCTCACATGCAAATGGGTCTTACTTCCCTACATGGATAAAGTAAACGGGGTTATTTCATTTATTCTTCTTTTTGGATCTGCTTTCATCAAAGTTTGCTTACTTCTTCTATTTTAAATTTTATTTTACTTCTGGTCTTTTGCCAAATGGAAGATCAATTAGATGTCTGCAGGTATACTTTCTTGCTTATTGATTGTCTTATGTGCTTTTTTAGAAATCGCTGTACCTGGGAAGGAATGAGAGAAACAAGATAGTAAAAGTTTCCCAACAATGCATGGCCGTGACCATGTGACAATGTCTTCTTGTGGAGGAAGCCCAGAGGAAAAATGTCTCTGCTCTATGGGTCATGTCCAAGGCTACTCTGCCAGTAACCCAACACCTTGCCCACCTCCAGCGGGTAGACTATGTTAGCTTCTTACTCAAGACAACATCATTCACCTTGACAAAGTCAAATCTCTTATTTCCACTTTCTTTCAGCCTTCACATTTTTATCCAGACTCATAAACTTATTGCTAATTCCTTAATATGCTGGTTGTTAAAATAGTTCCTAACTACTTTAATTTGAACAGTTAAGCCAAATGTTTGTAGCCATGTCTCAGGGGAATTATGGGCCATTTGTGTGAGAAATAATTTTTCTATCTCCAGTGCTACAACTGAATCATCTCTCACTGCCCTGGGTGACAGTTGTGCACTGGAAGAATTTGACATCAACATATACCAGAGGCCAGAGTAACTCAAGTATGTATACAGAATACCTTGTGGATTATTTACCTTAAAAAGGCCATATTTAAAAATAATCACAGCAAATTCACACTTTCTGCGTGTTGTGGTGAAAAATACTGATATTTCACACATAATATGGTTGAAACAGTTGGTCTCAACAGACTTTTTTTAAGTTCTTGTTCATATTTATTGTTCTCCTCCAATGGAGGGGATAAGAAAGAACGAAACTGACTTTCACTCAGTAGAGGGGAACATGGAAAAGTCACCAGATTAACAGGCCATTTATATGTTTTCTGTTTGCTTGTCTGTTTTTGTGTCTCCCCTACCCCTACCACCACCCCAATTCTTCCATTTACTAGTTTTTGTGTCCTTGGGTGAGTTGCCTAACCTCTCTGAACTTAGTTTTGGGCAGTTGTGCTCTCCTTGAGAGCAGTGGTTCGCAGCTGTGGGGCATTTCGCAATCTCCGGAGATGTTTTTGGTTGTCACAGCTGTTTTAAGAGGTTGCTGCTGGTATGTAGTGGGTAGGGGCCAGGGATGCTGCTAAATGTCCTACAGTGCACAGGACAATCCCCACAACAAAGAATTGCCTGGCACCAGATGTCAATAGTGCCAAGTTTTGAGAAATCCTGCTCTGGAGGATGTGGGAAGGAGAAATATTAGAGTTATATACTTTGTAAATTGCTTAGGGCCGTTATAATCTTCCTCCAGACATGGGCGCTAATCCAGGCTCTCTAGCTAGTTATACTCTACATGCCCCAAGTGCCATTTAAAATTCAGACTCCATTTCTTTCTTATTAAATGTATTGGGCTTCATGATTTCCAAGATCTTTTCTGGCTATACATGGGAAAATCATTATATGGCACTTAGGCCCAAAGTTAACAAAATCAGTAGTTGCAAATTTCAGCATTTTTTTAGCCCTCATGCAGATCACTGACCTGAATCTTTTCTCTCCAGATAAACCTGAGATTTGCTAAGGGGGAGGAGACAAAAGAATTCTTAACTTTGTGCGTTTACTAGACAGACAAGATTAGTCTGTGGCAGCGTTTCCATTTGTACCACATAGAATAACACTGACATCATGTAACCACAACAGCTCACAGTTAATAGCGCTTACCTGGTGCCAGGCGCCTGAACACCTGTTGTGTGCCAGAACCTCCCCTTGTGCCCTAGCTACAAGAACTCGTTTTATCATCATGCCATGCCTGGACTGTTCGTATCATTGGTTTAGTTTTACACACGAGGCATGTGAGGCTCAGATAGGCTAAGTAACTTGTTTGAGGTCACACAGCTAATGAGTCCTTAAACTGGCTTTAAAATACATAGTCAGAGAGAAGGGGGGTGGGGGCTGGGTGGAGGCCGGCAAAGCAGGGGGGTGGGGGGATGGGAACATCTTTAATAATGTCAACATTAAATATAAAGTTAAAAAAAATACAAGGCCTGGGTGCATTCTGCTTCTCCACATTCATATTCAAGGTGGCCATTTTAATGCCATTGCAGTGGTAGATATGGGGCAGTAAAGTGAGTGCCGTGCAAGCTCCACCATTTTGTAAATTGTCATGCTCTGCAGGCAGATGTGTGATATCTGGTACACCAGAGAAGAGGCGCTTGCAGTAGGTGCTGCCTCAGCCTCAGTTCTCAGACAGCAGAAGGACAGCTCAGGTAAGTGGCTCATCTCTGTCTTCTTTCAAGCAATTAATACATTGGCTCCTGTGGACAGGGCTAAGCTCCAAGTGCGAGTGATAATATTATTGATGACAACTGAGAAAACAGTGGTGACACTCAAGTGCTCTTGGCTTTTCAAGGTTTTCTTAATTATTTTATTCTTTTAATTTTTCTGTAGTTTTATTATATTTTATTGAATAGCAATGATAAACACCACCTACACATGTCTGGATTTTGTCTTTAAACATGGCAGATAAGAGCAAGGAGTTTACATTGTGATTGAATGGTGTTGTGAACATACAGGGATCAGTTATTCCCCTTTGGTGATAGCAGTCCTTCTCCCTCAGTGGTTTCCCATCTTAGCTGTCCTTGGAAACCTTTGACAAATCCTGATGCCCAGGCTACACCCAGGCCAATTAAATCAGAATCTCTGGGTGGGATCCCCAGGCATAAGTAATTCTAATTAATTCTTAAAACTCCCCTGGTGATCTGAGTGGGTAGCCAAGTTTGAGAACCAGCGCTCTATAGTAGTGGCCCTTAAACTTCTGTGTGTGTCAGGATCACCTGGGGAACTTGGCAAAACCACAGGGGCCTGGGCTGCAAGGACAGGAGGGGCCCTAGGATTAGTATTAACTCCTAGGTGATTCTCAACTTTATGAGAATCACCACTTTATTTCACTCCTCTTTAGGTTTTACTCTATTTTTAAAATGAAAAGATGACTTTATTCCAAGATGAGGATTGTGTGGGTAAAAACTGTGTCAGGTGGGTCTGTTGTGAGTGCAGAAGAGTCGTTAATAAGCTGTGGAGCAGCCATCCTGTAGACGGCAGCCTTGGCTTCCTTAGCGCCTTCTTCCTGCGTCCTTCCTGACCATGGCCCAACTGGGAGGTATCTCTCTGTCCTAATTTGAAAGTACAGTAAATTTATTGTTTATATATATATGTATATGTTCATGATACATATTGATACTTGATTCATAGGAGATATAACAGTAGTTAATTACAAACTCAGGGTAAGACGACTTCCTGTAGACATCTGTTATAGTCAGGGTTCTCTAGAGAAACAACCCATAAAAGACACAGATATATAGTTATATACAAATTAATGTATAATTAATATATGTTAAATTTATATACATATTTTTATGAGGAATCGGCTGGTGTGATTATGGATGCTGAGAAGTCCCATGGTCTGCTGTCTGCAAGCTGGAGATGCAGGAAACAGGTGGTGTAACTCAGTCTAAGGATAGGAGATGTGATGACGTGCCCCAGCTTAGCAGTGAGGCAGAAAAAAGAGCAAATTCCTTTGTTCTCTCCTTTTTGCTCTATCCAGGCCCTCAGTGGATTGGTTGATGCCCACACTGGGGAGGGCAATCTACTCTACCTAGTCCACCGATTGAAATGCTATTGTCTGGAAACACCGTCACAGACACACCCAGAAATAATGTTTAATCAGGGCACCCATGTCTAGTCAAGCTGACACATTAAAATTAACCATCACAAAACCTTACATCTAATTTTACTTCTGGTTTTTCTCAGAGCATTTGATGACTGGTATTTCATGCCTTCTGAATTGCTATATCTCTAAAAGAGCCTTTGTTATTTTTGCAACAATCCCCATGTTCCAGGAATACCCCCCAGGCCTCCTAGGGCTTATATGGTCATGCACCTCAGTGCTCGCTAAGTTTAAACATCTGAATCCCTGAAGCTCAAATTAGTTACATCATGGACACAGTTCAGTCCATGGCAGGTTGGCTGCTGGTTTATAAACTTCTGGGTTGCTGGGAGAGCTAGACTTTACTAGGCTCATTCCATACCATGCTTGGATCTTCTAAAAATAAAATTCAGTTCTAGCCTGGTAGCTCAGTTGGTTAGAGCGTTATCCCGTTAAGCCAAGGTTGTGGGTTAAATCCCCAGTCAGGACATATACAAGAATCAACCAATGAATGCATAAGTAAGTGGAATAACTCATCGATGTTTCTTTCTCTCTCTCATCAATAAATAATATTTAAAAAGATTTTAAAAACCAGATTCATATCTTGCCTCTCCTCTGCTCAGTCTTGAACTGGTTTTCCATCTCTCACAGGATAAAAGTCAACTGTCCTACATAGTTTGCAAGGTCTTCATAATCTGCCCCTTATATCTCTTCCCCTAGGTCACTGTGCTGGAGCCACCCTGACTTCCTTTCTGTCCTCTGAACACATAGGCAGTCTTTCAGCCCAGGGCCTTTGCACTGGTTGCTCCCTCTCCTCGGTGCACTCTTTTTCCAGACACCCACATGTTTCTTCCTCCTTCAAGAATTTGCTCAAATATCACCTGTATACCTAGGCCTACCCTGACAAACCTACTTAAAATTGCTACTCAGTCACGTCATTGACACTGCTCACCCCACTTACCCTGATTTATTTTCTTCCAAAGCACTTAGTAAAATCTAATGAACAAATAGTTATGTATTTTCTTTATCATCTGTCTAGCCCACTGAAGATGCAGGCAGGAATTTTTGTCTGTTTGGTCCAATGTTGTTTCTCCAAGGGCTAGACCCTAGATGGGACCTGGCACATGATAGGTATTCAATGAATACCTATTGAATTGAAGGAATTTTCTTACTGAGGCAGGAAGAGGAGTCCCTGGAGCCATGGTAGACCGAGAGCTGTGGTAGGCCCCGTTAAACACTTTTTACTTCCTGCTTTTCTGTTCTATGTTACACTCCATTTTGGAATAACTTAAGTTAGCTTTAGGTACAGGATAACAACCTTATGCAAGTGTTTGTTCTAGACATTTCGATCCTCCAAATGAACCGCATGCTCCCAAATATCCCCCACTGGCCTGGCAAATGCCCCAAGTAGTCACTCCAGCATATTTATCCAAGGGAAATTGTCTTACTGAGAATACCAAGAGTAAAAATAAAGATAGATGTCTGTTCAGTGTTCACCACATGCCAAGCACTGCACTAAGCATTAATGTGTATTAACTCATTTCATTTCTTTACTAACTGTATATGAGCAGAGACTGTTATTATGCTCCCATTACAGTTGAGGGGCTGGAGGCAGAAGGGGGCTTGTTCAGGGGGAAAGTGTCCAGTGAAAGGAATGGCATAGTTGAAGGTTTAGAGGAAGGATGGGTGTGATGTATTGGAGTTACCAGAAGGTGTTAAAAATGGCACGAGTGGATAGAACACGTGAAAATAATTCAAGTTGAGGATGGAAGATTCATAGCTGTAAGTACTCTAGGTCCATCTGCCTAGAAATTCCTACACATATATTTTGGTTAATATTTTAAAAACCTTTGGATTTATGGAATTCCATAAGTCTATTTATCACTATAGTTATGGCTCCAGTTTACAGGGTTTCTCCATTGTTTTCACCTAAAGTTCTGGTGTTTTCCTGGGCATCCATAAGATCAGGGAAATGCAGGCTTTCTTGATTTAAAAAAATGTGTTTACCTTCCTCATATGCTTATAGTTTTTTTTTAAATTGCCAGAGATCTTTGTGTTATAAAAAAAAGTGACATAATTTACAGTTACTATTATGCTCCTAGGTCATAAAATGGAACGTGGAATCACAGAAGTTTACATGATAATATATTTGTTAGGATTACTACAATATTTCACTCGAAGATCAAGTAGGAACAGTAAAGGGGATAGTTTTTACTTGATTGCAGATAGCTAAAACAGTGTTTAGGGATGAGTTGAAAAGAAAAACCCACAAAACTTAAGATGGTAAAAAAAATAACATTTGTGTATATAAAGTCTTTCTGGATTTTTGTCTACTAGTAGCAAAAGTGTTTTTGCTATGAGATGTATTGATAATTAAGTTTACATGTATTTTTTGTTATAATTTGGCAAGTTGTTTAGAAAAATATAAAATATCACAGAACAAATATAAAAGATGACAGTTTCAACCATGTTTGTAATAAACTGAAATCATATTTCTTGAATAATACTCTAGATGACATTATCAGGCATTCGGAAAATTAATGCGATGGCAGAGTTTTTCTATATGCTAGTGGGAAGTCAGTTCTCCAGATGCACTTATTCATTCACTTAACAAATACAGAATGCCAGTTTGTGCCAGGCACTGCCATAGGCACTGGAAATACAGCACTGAGAAAACAAAAATGTCCTGATGTGTAGTTTACATTCCAGTGGGGAAAAACGGACAATGAGCAAGTCAATACATGTAAATATACGTAAAATGTAAGATGGTGATCATTTCTAAGCAAATGGATAAGTGACAGATGACATGGGTTGAGGGTAATGTGACGATGGAAGGTAAATATCTGCGGGTGAAAATTGTTGCCCACTAAACAGCTGACCAGGCAGCTGACAGGATGGTGGAGCGCTCAGTGGCTCTTTACATTTCTGGTGCTCCCTGTTCTATTTTCACCTAAAATTCAACATGTGACCCAGCATACATGATATTTTCTGAGCCTCCATTATTCAATTGTAAAGGGAGAGGGCTGTAAAAGTAGGTCTTTGAGGCTTTCTCAAGATGTACACTTCTGGCTCCATTCAAAATTGGCTGAATGCTTAGCTGTCAACAGGCAAAGCTCTCAGAACCGGAGCACTCAGCTGAGAAGTCTGAAGCAAGGGGAGACACAGAGTACGATAGTTATTAGGGCCATCAATAAATACAGTATTCCAGTTCTCTTTCCTTGGGCTGAATAATAGCCCCCAAAGATAGCAGGTACTAATCTCTGGAACCTGTAAATGTTACCTTGTTTGGAAAAAGGGCCTTTGCAGATGCGGTTAAATGGTCTGGACATGGGAGGGTTATCCTGGATTATCTGGGTGGGCCTGAATGTAGTCACATGTATAATCATAAGAGAAGGGCAGAGGGAGGGTTGACACAGACAGAGGCAAGACTGTGTGAAGACAGAGGAGAGATTTGAAGATGCTGGCCTCAGAGACTGGAGTGCGGTGGGCACAAACCGAGGAATGCTGGCAGTCACCAGGAGTGTTTGGAAAGAAGTGAGGAACAAATTTCCTCTTAGAGTCCCCAAAGGGAATGTGGATCTGCCGACACTTTGGTTTCAGCTTAGTGACATTTATTTTGAACCTCTGGCCTTCAAAACCATAGGCCAATAAGTTCATATTGTTTTCATCTACCAAGATTGTAGTAATTTGCTACAGCAGCCTCAGGAAACTATAGAGTAGGATTGCAGTTCACTTTCCTGTCCACTTGAAGTTGCATGTGGCCATGTGGCTACTTGGGCTGATGACACTCCTGGGGGTGGGGGTGATATATGTCTTTAAGGGCCACCATGGGCTTTACCAGGGTCTCTTTTCCACTTGACGATGAGACAGTTTCGACAGTAGCTGCCTGGTTAGCCTGGGTCTCTAAGTGATCATGATGAGCAGATCTCTCCTCTTGACTCAGAAAGGACATGAGTGTGATTGAAAAGTAACCTGTGTTGTTTGAAGCTCCTGAGACTTGGGGATTTTTCTGCTAGCCTCTGTTGACTGGAGGCAAGGAAACTGGTTAGATGCTATGAAATATTCCGAGTAACACCCTCTTTGTGGTACTGTTTGCTCTTCAGCGGTCCACTTGGTCCCTCAAACCCCCTCCTCCAGCATCCCACCAAATCAAGACAACCTCAAACCATATCCTCCAGGTCACGGATGTCCCACGTGATGGTGATATTCCAAAGTTCTGTGGTTGAATAAGGAGAAATGCTGGGATAAGTCTGAGAAACAGTTTCCCACACTGTAAGACTTCTAAGTGGCTTCCACATGTTAATGTATAGTGTATAGTGAGTCACAGGGAGGAGGATCTGGCATTGCTATGGAGTGAATATTTGTTTTCCCCCAAATTCATATTTTGAAACTCTAACCTGCAGTGTGATGATATTCGAGTATTTGGAGGTGGGGCTTTTAGGAGGTACTTAGGTCATAAGGGCTGAATCCCCAAATCTTCAGGATGAGATTAGTGCCCTTATAAGAAGAAACACAAGAGCGCGCACCCTCCCTCTCTCCCTTGTTCTCGGATGTAATGAGAAGGCTATCTGCAAAGCAGGAAGGTCCTCTCCAGAGCTCTACCATACTGGCACCCTCATCTCAGACTTCCAGTCTCCAGAATTGTGAGAAATTAATTTCTGTTGTTTAAGGCATCCAGACTACGTCTTTTTGTTATAGCAGCCTGAGCTAAGATAGTGGTTTAAAGACCTTTTTGGCATTGTGAGGCATTGCACTGGGCTGTGACACTTCCCTTGTCAATTGTTAACACATCGTGTTTTTCAGACAGTTAACTAACCCAGGGGCAGCCTGGAGTAGGATAGTTTTAAAACAGCTTCCTGGCCCCGGCCGAGTAACTTAATTGATTAGAATGTCATCCCAATATGCCGAGGTTGTGGGCTTGATCCCTGGTCAAGGCACATACAAGAAGCAAGCAATGAATGCACAGATAAATGGATATTTCTCTCTCTCCCTCCTTCCCTGCATCCTTTCCTCCTTTTCCCTTCTTCTTGCTCTTGCTAAAATAATTTTATAAAAAGCTTCCTGTTCAATATGTAATAGACTATATCAAGTTGTTGGAGAGGCAGTTTAATACTTTACCTGACAAATTGCAGGTAAATTTTACCTGACAAAGGAGAAGGCAGTCTTTAGGCACAGTGATGAGGGGATTTACCTGCATTTTCCTTACTCCCTGCACTTATCCCCTTGAGTCTGCTCAAAAGCCTGCTTGTCTGAAGGATGCGGCCAAGGGCTTGAACTTGGGAGACCTGCTCCCAGCTTTTACTTGTTTGATTTTGGAGGAATTCCCTTTCAATTTCCCAGATATTTTTCCATTTCTTCAATGGTTGTGATCCCAACCCTGGAGCTCCTGGAGCTTACACGCACTAAGAAACAGGTCCCTGCTTTTTATTAGCTATAGTCCTTGGAAAGACTTAAAGCGTTCTCTTAACATCTAAGACCACATGAATCTTTATGAGAAGAGTGAAGTTTGCCAAAATGAGGAATCAGCTTGAGACTTCAAGTGACCTGACTAATAAAAAAATAAATAACTAACAATAAAAAGTGAGTTGACTGGTCCCACATTCAGTGGAGCCTGGAAAAGAGCTCATCTTTTCTGGCATTGTTGAGTACTTGCAATGAATTCCAAAAATGGGCCCCAGTTCTTCACCACTCCCCAAGCCACTCGCTTTTCCATGTAACTTTATAGAGCCCTCCCGCTCTGGGTAGGTCATCCTGGCATACCCCTTCACTCTGACCTCAGCCGGAGGGCCTGCTTTGGGTCAGTAGTGTATCAGCTCTTTAGGGAAAAAAAGTCCTGATTTGTAGTGTTTGCTGATTTTTTTTTTTTTTTTTTTTTTTTTGCTTCACTCTACCAATGGTATAATATCTGACTCATGAAGTTTCTGAATATTTAACAATAGCCTTTTGTGTACTAGAGGAGCCAGTTCCAGCAAACTGCTGCTCTGGGCCAATAGGATGTTAGTGACTGTAACACAAATTCAGGTTTAAAAGGCACCCATGAGATTGGGCTCATTCACTCTTGCTCCTTTGCCATTGCCATGAGAATTGCCTGGGCAAGCCTGTTGAAAAATGAGAGCCATATGGAGTAGAGAGCCCCAGTTGCTTCAGCCAATAGCCAGCTGACCCCCAACTCACCTCAGACACACAACTAATAAACATACTATTAAGTGTCACTGTGGCTATGTGGATTGTTACGCAGCATGATTGCAGCCATAGATAACCGATACAGTGCTTAACTGATACAGCAGCAATGTACATATGAGAGACATTCCACACCACTCTATTTGGATGGGCTTCTGACAAACTTCAGAGAATAATAACCTACCCTGTCCCCCCTCCCCTACTGGAGATAGGAACTATGGGTGGAGCAGCAAAGTTTTGAAAACCGTCCTCTGGCAGGGGTATTTCTGCTGTTAAGGCTTGGGGCTTGCCTTGGGTGTGCTTTTTCATTTAAGGAACTTCCATAGAATTAAGTTTGCCAGAGAAAGTGAGGCCTTGGGGGGAAAGGAGAAGACAACAAGCTGCTTGGAGTTACCGAGTTTGTAAAATAGTGTCCCTTAAAGAATGGCCTGCAAATGTTCCAGGCAGGGGGAACAGCAAATGCAAAAAATCTTAAGGAGTGTATTTATAACTGGCCTAAGCCCTTTTTCAGCCAAGAAAAAAACATTTAGCAAATCTGTTTGGTATGTGCTTGTCACCTAGGATATGTATTGTATTTGGTGTGTATGGGTCTTCACTTGTGGTGGCTCAGGCAGGTGGGGTGTCACACACAGACATGGGCAATGCCTTGCCGATGACCCTCTGAATTAGGCACATTTCAGTGTGCTCATCAACTTCCTACTGTCAGCCTCTGCATTCTTGTGCTTGAGGGCTTTTCTCCAGAACCCAGCAAGCCTAGTCCCCTCCTTGGCCACAGGGGCAGCCCTCAACCAATGACTTGGGAATCAGGGGACAAATACCCCAGTTCCCTCGCATTTTGGGTTGGGATGCTTCGGAGGCATCAGTTTTGCATACGTTCTCAGCGTTTTCCTGTGGCCTTAAGTTCCAGGAGCCCACAGTGGTAGCCAGCTTGATTTCACTCTTTCTTGGTTGCCTCTCCCTATATCCCTCATTCCTACCTATATTCCCTATACCGTCTCCACCCTCCAGTAAATGTTTTGTACTTGAATTCTTATCTCAGGAGCTGCTTCTGGGCGAAATCAAACTAGGACTGTTATGATGAAAGCAAGCTAAAATTCTAATAAGCAGCCAAAGATTAAGCAAAAAGGCACAAGACTAGTTCTGTAGCTGTACTTTGGTGCTCCAGCTAACATCATGCATGGAAGACCCACTCTAGGGCGGATACAAACACTCTGGCAGTCGGACCAGGTAGCCTCATGGTTAGTCAGGCCACAGGGCATTCATGAAGTGGAGGGATTCAGGACGACCAGGCTAAAGCCTTGAGCTGACCACTGAGCTGATGGTGCTAGTCAGGTCTTTCTAGTTTGCTTCCTTCAGGGCAGTGGAGCCTTTACAATATTTCTAACTAATCACCTATATTGGAATTCTCTCATTTTACCAGTAATAATCTAGTATTTGTGTTGGTAATTAACTTGGCTTTTGGATAACAATATTTTAAATAACCAATACTCAAGCAATAGCTTTTTGATTAGGATCCCTCATGTTCTAGTTAACCATTCCTCCTGTGGTATTGAGATTTGATATAGGAACTTAAAATAAGTACTAACTGCTTGTAGGGTTTAGATTAGAATTAACTTGCACACACACACACACTTTCTCATATATACATACATAAACATGCACAAACATGTCACATTTTACACTAAACTCCCCACACACTATGACAGTAAGAATGACCTTGTATAGTCAAACAGTAGAATGTGTATACAGTACTTGGTAGTGAGACTCAGAGAAACTTGCCTATTTAAAATGCCTGACATCATAGCAGGTGGTCAGTTGCATCCATCCATGAAGGGACTGCCTCATGCCTGACATTGTTTTAGGTTCTAGGTATATGGCAGTGAATACAGTAGATAAAACCCATGCCTTTATGGAGTATACATCCCTGCATGAGATTCAGACAACATATAACAAATGACTATATGATATTTTAGTTTAGAGTAAGTGCTACTGAGAAAAATGAGGCAGAACAAGGGGAAAAGGATCTTGAGGCAGGGTGGGGTGGGGTGAGTGGAGGGCCCTTGCTCTTTTGACTGGGAGGCCCTCACTGATAAAGTGACATGTGAACAAAGATCTCAAGAGAGTATGAGGATCTGGGGAAGAGAGAGGAGACTACTAGTACAATGTCCCTGGGATAGGAGTGTGCTCTGCAGTTTCCAGGAACAATACAGAGGCCATTGTGATTGGAGTGTACTGCAAGGGAGAGAGTTGCAGTTGGTGTGTGTGGGCAGAGCAGGGACAGGGTCATCTGGGCTTTGTGGTGCCTTCAGTGGCTTACACTTTGGGTGAAATGTGTGCCAGTGAAGGCATGAAGTACAGGAGTCACCTAATCTGGTGGTTGTTATTTTATTTTATTTTTTTCCTATTATTAGAGTTACCTGCTATCAAGTGACAAGGCCAGAATTGGGCTCCAGATCTGTTTTGTATCCAAGTTTATGCTTTGGCATTCCTGTCACCTGTTATGTCTGTGATCTCAGGGTCCTTGTGGTATAAAGGGGATCTGAATCTCTAAGAATCCAGAATGGAAGACAAAGAAAGAATCCAAAATGCTAAAGACACTCCCGCACCCTCAGCTCTGCAGTGTTTGCCAGCCCAGGCCATTTCTCAGCCACTCATTCGCCCCCTCCTCCCCGCTCTCCAGTTTAGCCTCGTTTATAGGAAGAGCTTAGGAAAAGATGGATTTCCCACAAAGGCAAAGGAGCTATCTTTACAGAAGGTTTGGGGTTTTTCTTTTGTCCTCTTCTGCCTTCTTGGGACTCATAACATGACCTGGATGAAGAATATCTTATTTCTCAAAGGCAAAACGCTAGTGATATTTGGCCCAAATAACCTTTCCTGCCCTTGCTGCTTTCACTGAACTCATCATATGGGGACACGATTTACATAAGAAGTAGATCTGTAATAAATTTCCCCATAAATTCCTTCCAGCAGCATGCAAACCTTTTTAGTTCCACGGTGTGTGCTCATATAATGATCCTCCACCTGGCTTGGGACCTTTTTATGTGGGAACATTAAACTAATTTTGCTCGGAATGTGGGATGGTTTCTCAAGATGGCACACCTGATTCTAAAGCGCAGATCACAAGGCTCCTTGGGAAGACGGATGGATCCCTGGAGGCTCTTTAGGCTCTCCCTTGCATTCAAAACTTCTCTTGGAGACCAGCGCAGTTCTGACAACCTTCTGCTTCACATTTGGTATCCCTGTGACAGCCACCGAATGATTGGGTGGGGTCAAGAAGTCAACTGACTTCCTCATATGCTTCTGCCATCACTCCATGCCTGGGTGGGGGTGGGAGCCAGCTGAAGTGTCTTGGGTCTCTGCAAGGGTGTAAGAGTGACCAGGACATTGACAGATGTAAAAGGGCAGTTAGAACACTTCACCTGGCATGGCTTAAGTGGTATATCCCATGCATGGCTTTTGCCTGGTTGCAGCAAAAACTTTGAGTAGTACAATGATCTCTCCTGCATTGCTTATGACATGAGGATGTGACTTCCTTCTGGAAGCAAGTTGATTCTTAGCAGTGCATAGAATGGTGCTACTGGGAGACCTAATGGGCTAATTCCTGGCCGGCTATGGCTACAGATGATACGCATTAAAGTATTTCATGTGAGCTACCAAATGCCACCCAATACAGAAACCAGGGATGAATCCAGGGGAAGCTTGGCATGAAAGATATAACTTAATGAAAATGATCAAAGGAAACGTGAAAGTATTATGTTTGCAACTGGAGGAAAAGATAAACCAGGATCTTGTATTGTTTGTTACCTAAATGGTAACTCCTGCTGCATTCCTAACTTTCAGAAACCTCAGCTGAATCTAAATTTCCTGCTTATGCTTTGTGGAGTATCTTAGCGTAAAGCAAAGCTACATTATCTCACTTGATATAGCTGGGGTGATTGCCACGTTATGGGTATAGTCAGAAAACTATGGCATGAAAGAGATTGTGAATGAACAAATGAATAGAGCAATCAAAGGGCCATCTAATCAAATCTAAGCAGATTAGAACTTCATGCAGTCTCAGACACAAAAATAGATGGCGTGCTCTGTGATACATCAGTTACTCATCTGAGATACTCATGTGACTCTCAAATGCTGCTCAAGAGGCCGTCCTCAGCTCCATTTTTTTTTTTTTTTTTTTTACACAAGCATCAGTCAAGTAAGAATTCATGGAATGGGATCCCAACTTTCAGTATCACTGTAATTAGTCTCTTACTGTTTTTCATTTATAAGTATTTCTATGTTTAGGCTTTGATCAAGCATTTTTACTATTATTATTATGGTCATTTTCTAAACAGTGTCTCTCAACCTTGAGTGAATGTTTGGAGACTTTTGGTTGTCACAACTGCAGGGGGCATCTAATGGTAAAGGCCAGGGATGCTGCTACACAGGATAATGTACAGGACAGGCTTCCACAAAGGGTTATTGGACTCCAGGTAGAGAAGCCCTGATTTACAGGAAAGCTGCTGGCAATATTGTTTCAGAAAAAAGTCCCAAATTGTCATTGATTTAGGCCAGTTCTACATAATATCTTAAGTAGACTATTTCAATAATTTTCAGTTTTTAATTATCTAATCACATCACATTTATGTCCCTTACAGTATATGCTCTAGGTTCCTTAGTATGGCAAACAGAGTGACTTTCTCTCAAATCTCTATACCCCTTTCAGCATCAGAACAAGTCAGTACTACCCAAGTCATGTGTCTCCAGCCACTTACCCTCACCCTAGTAGGTGATGCTCTCCTGTCATGGCAAAGAGCAAGGCTTTGAAATAGATCTGGGAGTGAAGTCCTGGCTTCTCTATTTATTAGCTCTAATGACTTTGGTAAAGCCCTGTAACCTCTTTGAATCTGTGCTCTCTTAGTCATGATGTCAAGATAGTTACAGAAGCCCACAGGGTTGTGTAGGTTAATGCCTCATGCTCCTCACGCATGACACATGAACATTGGACACTATTCTACCTGCTCAGATGCTAGTCTATTCAAACCAAAACGTTATTGATACAATGATTTCCTGATTGGATTTTCTGCCTCTTTTCTTAGGATAATCTAGGATAGTGGTGTATATACTATGTTGTGGAGAGTAATTTAGAGAAACATAAACAATATTATTGGTCAAAGTTCTTCCTCATTCAAAAAGGAAAAAATAGCTTCATTAAATTTCAAGGGAAAAATATATGGGTTCTTCCAAGTGAGGTTAATTGCTGTTTGCAGTTGAAGAATGTCAGTGAGAAAAATATGAGTGATTTTAACCACCAGAAAGTTAATGGCTGGATATGTTTGAGAATGGTAATAAACATGGCTCCTTCTATTCTTTCAACCTTTAATTAGATCACAGACTTTATTACCAGGCCAGAGTAGTTCTTTGCGGCCTCAGGGTCAGGTTCCTCACTGCTAACATGGTCCGTTTATCACATTGCTGACTCTGACTTGGACATCTCCCTAAACACAAGCTGGGTGCTGCTAGTTTCCACCACCAAGTTCACTGGTGGCTCTCCAATTTCTCAGTGTTTTGTCTAGTGTCTCTGCCATTCAATCTCACCCTGTGTTTTTAGTTTTCTTTCACTTGACTCCTTTTTTTTTATAAGTATATTTTATTGATTATATTGTTACAATAGTTCCAATTTTTCCCCTTTACTCCCCTCCGCCCAGCACCCCCCATCCCCCAACAATACCCCCTCCCCAAGTCCATGCCCATGGGTTGTACACACAAGCTCTCCTGCCTCACCCTTTCATATATTATTCTTCTTCTTTTTTAAAAAAAATAATTAATTAATTAATTATTTTAACAATAAAAAATAACAATCCCTCCCTCTCAGACTTAAGATCCTTTATAATCTTATAAAGGACAATGGGCGAAGGTCTCGAGCTCCTCTAGCTGCTTCAAGCTGGACATGGTCGTCATCCTACCTACCCTTGGGTCCAGAAATCCCTAATAAGAGTGGGGATGTGGAGGCGGGGGTGGCCTTCCCACATGGGGGAGGATCATGCAGACTCCAGGTTGGTTGGCTGTCCCCGGACAACAGCATGCTTGATTTAACAGGCTGGCATCCTTGTTGTATTCTGGAGGCAACAGATTTGGCAACAGGGTTAAAAGACATCATTCAATCCATAACCACTAGATGACAAAAGGCAGGGATTAATTTTTCAATGTCCCACATTAGGGAAAAGAAGGGCTTCTTTGGAGGAAGGTGTGCCAGGTACATCTCACCTGTCCAAAACCCTTCTGCCCATTATACTTAGTTTGGGCTGAGGGAAATATTTTAGGTTTCCCCTTCTCTCAGGCCTCTGGGCTCTTTCTGTCCAAGCCATTAGGACAGAAAAGAGAAACCAGTTTTAAAGTGAAGCCTACAGACCACCCCATTCTTTACCAACCCAGCCACTTAGTTCAGTCAAACCATTGAGTCTCAGGAGGCAGCGATGCAGACAGGATTAAGTGAGGCCTATATGTACAGACAATCACTCAGGTAATGAGATCATAGGCTTATGCCCTTTGAAAACAGAACACACATGTTAATTTATGTAACATAACCCACATACAAGTCTCTAAATCTGTAGGACTATCTTATCAGAAAGACATCCAGTTGCAAGGCATTTGACATTCTTCTTGCCTGTAAATTAAACATCTTTGATAATACCACAGACATAGTTTAATTTTCAAATCAAAACAAACTTTAAGTAAAGATAAACTTTAAAGACGTTTAGCTGCACTACTTTATAGTCTACCACCGAGCATTGTGATTTTCCTCGAATCACGATTTTTCTCCCTATCCTCCTTGTCATTAAAGGGACTACATTAAGTCCATTTTAAATTTATCCTGTTCATTTGCATAAACACAACAAGAGCAGCAAATGATCACTTATGATCTTTAGTTCTGCTTTGCTGGAACTTACACAAGGTACATTTAGGGTGACCTTCATTCTGCCCTTCAGGGCACAGAAGCAGAACCACATACCTGGCATTCAGCCTTGCCTGTGAACACCTGTCTTTTCCAAGTCCTTCTGATTTTCCATTGTGCCTTAAGGTCCCTTCTAGCCATCTTTCAGGAAGACAACCTTCATTCCTTCCCTGGAAAGATTGCCATGGACCGCACATCCAACCAAGGTACCAGGCCTTTTATCTCGTGGGCTTTTATTACCTTTGAAAGTCAATCCCAGTTCCTCAGTGCTTTTTGGTAACAACCAGAGCCCAAGCATGTCTCCTTTAGGCATGACATTCCAGTCAATGTCTAAGTAAAAAAAAACCCTCTATTAACAACTGGTCTTATTAGTTTTATGCAAAGAAACTTATGTCATTACTTACTTGTTTAGAATGCCAAACTCTGGAGGGATTGGATAGGGAGAAAAATATGCAGTGTGAAGAAAAATCCTTGTCCTTTTAATATTCACTGAACTTGCATTTCCATTCTTTATATTTTTATTTTTTTCCCCACTAAAAATGTTTTTTGTTTGTTTTTCCATTACAGTTGTCCCACTTTTTTCTCCCTCTTGCTTCCCTGCACCCTGTCCCCCTTCTTCCACATTCAGTGCCCACACAGTTGTCCATGTCCATGGGTCACTTATACATGCTCTTTGACTAGACCCTTCCTCTTCCTATCCCCTTCTCTCCCTCCCATCTCCCCCTTTGTTACCGTTAGTTTATTCTTTGTTTATATACCTCTGGTTCAATTTTGCTTATTTGTTTGTGTTGTTCATTAGTTTCCCATAATAGGCGATAGCATAAGGTATTTTTCTTTTGTTGCCTGGCTTATTTTGCTAAGCATAATTCTCTCTAGTTCCACCCATGTTGTTGCAAATGGTAGAAGTTCCTTCTTTCTTTCAGTACTTATTCATTGTCATTTTCCCCCTTTGTACTCATGTTCCTCTCTGTCTCTCTCTGTTGCTTCATCTTCTTAAAGCAGACCCTTTAGCATCTCTTGCAATGCTGGTTTGGTGGAGATGTATTCTTTCAGCCTTCTTTTGTCTTGGAAACTCCTTATCTCACCTTCCATTTTGAATGAGAGTCTTGCTGGGTAGAGTATTCTTGGTTGTAGGCCTTTGTTTTTCATTGCTTGGAATATTTTTGCCATTCCCTTCTGGCTTGTAGTGTTTCTGCTGAGAAATCTGATGATAGCCTTATTGGAGCTCCCTTGTATATTATTAGTTGTTTCTCTCTTGCTGCTTTTAGGATTCTCTCTTTGTCTTTGAATGATGCCATTTTAATTATGATGTGTCTTGAAGTGGGCCTGTTGGGGTTCATCTTCATTGGGACCCTTTGTGCTTCCTGGACTTGCGTGACTCTTTCTCCTCGTGTTAGGGAAGTTTTCTGTCATTAGTTTTTCAAAGAGGTTTTCTATCCCTTGCTCTTCTTCTTCTCCTTCTGGAATTCCTATGATACGGATATTATTATGTTTCATGTTGTCCTGCAGCTGTCTTAGAGCCTCTTCAGTCTTGTTCAGTCTTTTTTCATTTTGTTGCACTGTCTGGGAGTTTTTGTCTACATTGTCTTCCAGCTCGCTGATCCGATCTTCTGCTTCCTCTAGCCTGCGTTTAATTCCTTCTATTGTGTTCTTCAATTCAGAGATCGTATTTTTCATTTCCTCCTGGCTCTTATTGATGGCTTCTATGTCCTTTTTCATGCTGGTGTAATTCTCAGTAAGTTCCTTGTAGTATTTCTGGACTTCCTTGTAGTTTCCCTGGAGTTCTTTGTAGTTTCCATTGAGCTCATTGAGCTTCTCCATAATCCGTGCTTTCAATTCCATATCTGATAGTTTACTCCCCTCTATTTCATTTAGCACTCTTTCTGGGGATTCTACCTTTCCTTTCGATGGGGGGGGTTGTTTCTCTCTCTCCCCATTTTTGTGACTTCTATTGTTTGTTGGTGCTTCTTAGAATGATCTGCACTTCCTGGATCTGCCCCTGGTGGCGTCAGATCCTGTACCAGTCTGGGCCTAGGCAGCCTGTTGGAGACTTCCAGGGATCTACTGCCTTTGTCTGACTTTTTTAGTTGTTAATCTATTCAATCTGTGATTAGCCGTCAGGCTGAAGGACCGTGGGTGTGGCAGCTTAATTCCTATAGGCTGGGTTTTTGCTTCCCCTCAGGCTGACGCCACTTGGGGGTGTGTAGGGGGAATGGTCTGCCTGCAGTACTGGGGATGAGTCAGCACTGGGACCCGGTTGGCTGCTTCCCCAGCTCTCCCCTCAAAGCCACCACACCAAACTCTCCCCAAGCATCTCTAGTCCTCTCTGCCTTCCCTCCGCTCGAGCCCAGGGTAAGTGGGGGCCAGAATATTTTTGTATGCGATCCACTTAAGAGCTCTTTTTCTCCAGCTGTTTCTCTCCGCCTAGCAAGAAACCCTATGGCTTTCCGCTTTTCACAGCTGGATACTATTTTACTTTCCACTCTGTTGCTGTAGGCTGGGAAGCTCAGCTGGGTGTTTCAACCCTGCCCTTCTCAGGGGGAACCCCCGGATGCTGAGCTGTTTCTCAGTCCCTTCAGCTGCACCCGTGTGAGCCCAGCCAGCCCTTCCGTGTCTCCGCACTCCCTACCGGTCACGTTGTGATGTAGCGGCCTTTTCTGTCTCTCCATGGTTATAAGACTTCTCTCCAGCTAGTGTTCGGTTGGTTATTCCAGATGATTCCTCCAAAATTAAGTTGTAAATCCAGACTAGTTCTGGGAGGAGGATAGTGTAGCTTCTACTTACTCTTCCGCCATCTTGTTTCTTCACTTGACTCTTTTACTGAGCTGCTCCAGCTACACCGAGCCATTCCTCAACATGCCCTGTATTTTTCATACATGTGTCATTGCTTACTTATGCTGTTCTCTCATCCTAGAAACCTGCCAAACTCCCATCCCTGCCTGTATAAATTCTACCCATCACTCCTCTGAAATCTTCATCGAATTCTGTCAATCAGACAAGATCACTGAGTTCTCTGTGCTCCCTTTGCAATTTTGTATTTTTGTTAAAACATTGATTTAATTCTCCCAATTATAAGGAGCTCTTCATTCTTCATTAGTGATGGTCTATATCAGATTGAAACTGTCTTATTCTACTTGTTTATCATCCACATTTATGTCACAGTGCTTTGGAAATGATACACATTCAACCATTGCTCCTAGTCTTTTTTCCAACAAAAAGAGGAAACAAATTACATATTTATTAATAAATTATACCTTCTTCAGTATCATTAGGATCAAATGAACTAATGTATATTAAGACCTTTTATAACCTGCACAGTATTTTACAAATTATTTTTATTGCTCTAGTTATCACACAATGCTAAAGCATAGATACTCTTGTCACACAGACTTAATTCAATGTGACTCCATTTCCTAGGTGTCATGTTGCAGGGGTTAAAGGCTTTTGGAGCAGGTTTGAAGCAAGTTATTTCACACTCTGCCTTCATTTTCTTTTTTTCTCATTTCTGTAATGGGATCTTTATGAAGATTTAAGTGAACGAGATAGTATCTGTAATTTTCTTAGGCTAGGCCTTTGCATTAGAAGTGCTCAATCAATGTTAACTGTCATTATGACAATTAAAAAAAAAAGTATATTGCTCAGCTTGGTGAATGACAGAAAGTCAGAGAACCAATACATAGCATCTCTCTTCTGCATACATTTCTCTAAACAAAGGGTAACATTTTGGTGCAGATGAGTTGTTACCTTAGAACAGTTCCCAGGATAGACATGGACAATTTTCTTTAGACCGCCACTGTGGCCGTCTATGCCCAGGGCTTCTCCTTGAGCTTAGTATCGGGAAGCCTGTCCTGCAGATGGGCTGAAGTGGGTCCACTCTGCTTAGATACTAGAATGTTTCAGCTTTTGGCTGACAGTAAAGACAGATGCTGTGTAACGTTGAGTGAAGAAACATGATCTCTATTTGGGCATACATTTGTTGGTTACATTTTTTTTCTTCTTACAAAAGAAATATGTATTCATCTCTAGTTACCATGGAATTATCACTTGCTACTTACTGTCTGTACCACTAAATCTATATGTTTTTATACTTACCATAACTACTTCTTTGAAGTTTTTGCTTTATATTTCCAACACTGTAGTTTTTATGATCTTCTCAGGGCACGGATTCTTTTTTATTTTGCTACTTTTTATCTTTCACAGGGAAGCCATTGATGGATTTGTGTAAATTCCTGAAATAATCATAACAGTTAAGAGTATTTTTCTATTACAGTTATAAATATGGGAATAGATGAGGTTCATAAATCCAGACACCTCTAGGCTGAGACCAGGCATATGTCCCAGATGAGCTGGTGGTGGTCAGGCTGGAGCTGCATGAAGTGAGTGAGTGTAGGCTCTGTGCACCAGCAAACCGACAGCCTCAGCTGATAGCTGTTATGCACAAATGCAAACCAGGCTTGCCATTCAAATAAAGGCAGAAACTAAGAAACTGGAGTCATACATAGTTCTGGTTCTTGACTGTTGATGACTACTTCAGTTATTTTTAAAACACTGTGTGGACCAAACGAGATGTCAATGGGCTACCCTGAGCCTCTACTTTGTGGTCTGTGGTGTATGCAGTTATTTTCAATTTAACAGGCAAATTAAAAATCTTGAGGAGTGTAAAGGAGTGACTATTTCCTAATAGAAAGCAAACTTTAAAAGTATCTCATCAAGCACTTTTGGGCCACTGGAACTAAGGAAATACATCACTAAGGATAGCTATTTAGTATATTAGTAAGGCTGTCTGTTAATTCCTCAGATATCTTAATATGAATAATTATGATTGAGAACAAGCCAAATAATAGTCTTAACTACTGGATTTTCTTTGAAAGTGATTTTGTTTTGTTTTTGTTTTTTTACCCATATGGCCTATGAGCTGTCTTCTCTAAACATTTCAATACCCAATCAGGTTACTAGATGGTAGTGAACTGAAAATAAAGCAGGATATTTACCTGTGATCTTTAGTAAACAGAAACACTTTTGTTGCCTGAGATTGGGTTAGCTTTTTACTCTGAGATAGATCTTCCTTGTTGCTTACCCACTATCCACTTTCCCATTCTTCTTTAGCACCAGAAGCTGGATTTTGGGTAGAAATAATAGCAATGTGTCCAGAAAACAAGCAAAAACTTAACAAAAGCAACACTCTATTTCTGCTTCTTGCTCCTGGGGTGGCCATGAGACTTGCTTCTGGCCAATGAGAAGTCAGAAGAAATCTCTGGATGAAGATTTTCAAAGAAGCTTCTAAAAGAGGACAGATGAAGATGACATGTACCCTTTTTCTCTTCTCTCTTTTCTCTCTGTATGGGACAGGTATACAATGATATAATATTTTTATCCATTTATTTCTCTGATGCTTCTCTGTGATACTTTTTCTCCTATATTGGCTGAATCTTTTCATTTGTCTTTTCTTCTGGCTCTGATTTGATATTATTTTGCATAGGGAAACTAAAGTTTTCAGTCTTAGATAATAGTTGATCATAATTTGATTATGATTACTGGTAAATAGGAATGATAAACACAGACTTCTGTGACTTCATACAAAGATTTCCTCTTTCCTGTAGCACTGATGAAGATTGGATCCTATACAGTAGTCCCTCTCTATGTTGCAGTTCACTTATCGTGGACTCACTGTATTGTGGGATTTTAAAAAATATTATATTTAATTATTATCGCAGATTTTTTGCTATATCATGGGATTTTGCAGTACTGTATACGTATGTTGTTAAAGTTACATAGGTTTAAGAGTGCAGAATAAATGTAAGTTTCCTACTTCGCGGTGGAGGTAGGGTCTGGAACATAATACCCATGATAAGTGAAGGAATACTGTAAACCCAGGAATTCTGTTTGATTTAATTTCATATAATTACTATTAAAAGAGAACAAAAAGAAGCATGATGTGTTTATGATGATAACATCAGTTCATTTTGAAATTTGTTCTTGAAAGGAGAGAATTTCCATTTTGGCTGTGTCAATAAGAACGTAATTCCCCAGTCCTCTGCTTACAGTTTTATATGCTTGATGACTGGCAGAATATTTCATAGACCTATATCTGGCAGTGGATATTTCAAATAATGTCTTTTCTTCACTCTCCAATTCATCCAGTGCTGGGCACCACAGGGCACATTTGTATTGTGACATGACCTGTGCCCCTGAATCTTTGTATCACGATATTGGGTGAGTTGACATTTTGAGCTGTAGGAGACTTCATGGCAGTTACTTTTATATCAGGATGGCTAGCAATAACTTAACTAGACACTGAAGTGGCTAAATCGTGTACATGTATCTTCCTGAACCCAAACAACATCTATGCTGGTCTCAAATTTCCTTTTATCAGATCCCCCAAGTATCTGTGACCACTTGGAAGCCACCCTTTCAGGAGGGGAAGTAAACAAAGAAGCAGCTAGGGTGGAAATAGACAGAAGCCTCAACAGGTTATAGTTAACATACTGTGCTTTAGCCAATTTTACAGTGCCTTATATACCCTACTAGGGCCTTGGATGAAGTGTGTGCACATGAGCTTAAGCTTCATTAGCTTCTGGGTAAATTTACCTCTGCTTAAAACTTGAACTGACTATAGACATATCTGCCTTTTAAAGGGAGTGATTTATTAATATCCATGGGGAAATACACTTCTGTCCTGCTCTCTTCCCCTACAGACACTTGGGTGTAGAGGGTTAGAAAAGGATACACATTTCAGAGCATTTTTCAGTTCTTCTATGACATCAAATGCTAGGTGTGAAGGTGAGGATATGTTTTAGCTAAACACACACAGAGAGAAGAGACTGAGTATAGAAGAAAAAAATAAATCACATAATAAAGGAAAGAGAATTGGGTTTGAAGACAGGAAGCATTTCCACTATCTATTTTTATGGAATAAAACATCAAAGATAGTGGCTTAAAAGAAAATCTATCATTTATTCTCTTATGATTCTGTGGGTGACTGAGCTCAGCTAAGGAAATTCTTCTGCTCCATGGGGTATCAGCTGGGGCTGCATCATATGAGGCTTGACTGTACTGGTTCATCCAAGGTGGTTCACTCACATGGTTGGCACTTGTTGCTGCCAACTGGGAGCTCAGCTGGGACTGTTGGCTATATTGCCTTGGCCTTACTCCATGTGGCCAGTCAACATTATATGAACTTCTTATACCATGGTCCAAAAAAACTCTAAGAGAGTGTTAGAACAAAAATGAAAATTTTAGATTTAGGGTTTAGCCTTAGAAAGTTATACAGAATCATTTCCAAAATATCATACACTGTCCAATCTAGATTCAGCAGGAAGAGAAACAGACCCCACTTCCTGATGGGATGAGTGACAAAGGATGTGTGACCACTACAGGAGGTAAGGATAGCCAAAGTTTTGTATTTTTACAGGATTGTACTTGACATCTGTATTCTAAAAAACAGAAATTAGCAAAGGCAGGGAGACAATGACTGACACATAGTAGGTGCTTAAAATAGTTCATTGACCTAAACTTTATGGGCCAGATTTTCAGTCTGAATTTTAATGTATGTGATTGTACATTTTATTTTATTTTATGACATTTTTTTCATTGCTTTCAGAGAGAGGAGAAAAGGGAGAGAGAGGGAGAGAGAGAGAGAGACAGGGAGAGATCACAAGTTGGGTATGTGCCATGACCTGGAATGAACCTGTGACCTTTTGGTATGTGGGACGACACTCCAACCAACTGAGCCACACCAGCTAGGGCATGGTCTTACATTTTTCAATTCTTCAAAATGTTTTACAGTTGACTCTTGAACAACACAGTTTGAACTGTGTGTCTTCACTTATCTGTGAATTTTTAAAAACAAATACCTGTATTGTTTTTGATCTGTGGTTGGGAGTCCGCAGATGTGGAGGGCCAACTGTATACCCTTATCTATGTTATTTTATATAGGGGGCTTGAGGACCCACTGATTTTGGTATCCACAGGACATCTTGAAACCAATCCCTCATAGACACTGAGAGACAACTTAAGTTTTGGGGGAGTCAAAAGTTACACAAGAATTTTCCACTGTGTTCGTGGTTGGCATCCCTAACCCTAGGTTTTTTCAAGGGTCAACTGTACTTGCAAGTGCTATGTTCTAGTCTCACATTATTCATCAAGCTGAATCCTGTTTTGGTTCAGAAAATCTGGTCACTGCATTTTTCGATTATTTGTCTGTGGTGTTCACTTGTCTAGCTTTCTCCCATTTGGGTTTCATGGAATTATTTAGAGCACTGTTGCTTTCTTTTCTACTTTTCTTTGCTCAATAGGTAATTTTGGGTAAAGGCAGGAGAAATGAACATTTAAGACTAGGGTTTCCCCTAGACTGTGCGCTTGAAGGCATTCTTCCAGTCTGAGTCAGTCTGCCAAAAGATGTGGTGACCTGTCAGACAGTGGGAGTGCTACCCCAACCACAGCACACATTTGTTTCACACCACAATATTTATATTGACAATTAGAGGAGTGGAAAACCAAGTTACAAAAAAAAAAGGGAAAGTTTGGAATATGAAGGGGGAATCAGGGACTTGTTTATCTACATGAAATATTAATTTGAGTGCAAGAGGAAGCTATGAGAACCATAAAGATGAGGTGGGAATAAAAACCCTGATGCCTGTACAACTCACCTGGGATTAAAACTGAAGGCCATCCTGGAACCTGATATAACCATTCACGTTGTAATCTAAAGCTTTGTCAATGTATCACAGGTGCACACCACATGACCAGGTGGGGAAAGAAGAGGTGAAGCCTACTGGGAAGAGATGTGGTGGTTTCATCTTCAACATACATACAGCCCAAGGTGCGAGTGTGCATCTGGTTTCTATTTCAGAACTTTTTACTAGTAGCTTTACCCAAAGTGGGGCAGACAATTCTGTGAGTTAGGGGGACCATATGTTAATAAGGGGCTGGGGGGGGGCATGGTGTGGCAGCGATGCTGAGGGACCCAGGAGGGCTGCTGGGGACTAAGGATGAAATTCAAGGATCTGGAAGGAGATGTCCAGATTTGAGGTTGAGCCACCTAAACAGTCATATGTTGCTTGGCACTGCTAAATCTTTAGGGAGTCCAAAGAATTTTGAAGACATGAATGAAAAAAAAAATGTTTTGAGAATGATTGCCTTTTGGATGGAGCTAAAATGTTTTTCTGATGTGAAACAGATTAAAAGTCATTTAATTCTAGAGCTGGAAGGAATTTGAGAGTGATCCAGTCCAGCTCTTTATTGACAGACGATCCCTGGAGGCCTTGTGTGTCAAATGGGTGATTGACCTGCCCAAGATCACAGAATGTGTGTCAGAGGCAGCCTAGAGACCCATGTTCCCACCCTCAGTGCAGGGCTCTCTTCTTAAATGCATGCTGCTATGTGGAGCATTAGCCTCAAGAATGTATTAAGACTCCTCTGGTCCCAGATTCCTGGGCCACTACCCTGACATTGACATTCACATTTGGGAACATTTTTCTTATTTGTAAGTGCAGTGATGCCATGGTTGTAGTGGTGCTGGAAACCTCTCTCAATGGTTTGGCCACATGGCAATATACTGTTTTTCATCTGGAAAGCCATCGTCTCCACTGTGAGAAATCAGGGGTTGGCCACCCACCTCCAATGCCAGCAGTCTACCAGTGTAATTTTGAGGCGACTCCTGAGCTCTTCATTTTGTTTGTATGTATATATGTATGTATTATTTATTGAGGAAGGCTATGTTGAGAAGCTATTTTAGGCAAAGAACCATGATGGGTGCTGTAGGGTGACATATGAAATGGATATGAACCCAAAACTTAAGAAACAGACTGTGAGGTAGGGTTGAAAGTTTCACATTAGTTTTTAGGAAAAAAGTATTTAAAGTGTTCAGCCAAAAGGGATTAGAGGAGGTTGGCTTTATAGCTGAGGCTTTTGATCTGGGCATTAAAAGTTGAGTAAAATGTGGTTATTGAGAGGAGAGGAGAAGCATTTGAATGGGGAAGGCTGTGTGAACAGAGGCACCTCCTTCTCATCTCCAGAGGTCAGACTCTTAGTGAAGAGAATAACTGGGCTATCCCTGACACTGCTGCTGCCCCTTAGGCAATTGTCCCAACTCTTTCCTAAGAGGAGAATAATTTTCCAAATTTCCCTTTCCTCTACTTTTCCCATAATCTCTGGCATTTTGATTAGACATTAGTAAAAAAGAAGTTGGTAAACAAAGTAGCTGTTTTTAAAATGCTTACCATCACATTATCATCTGAATCTCTAAGAGTCTCTTTAAAAAAGTAAATGGACAGCCAGTGTCTCATGCACGTCAAAAAAGATTGTTTTTTTCCCTGAAAAAATCTACTTTTGCAGTCTCTGAGGCTTTCCCATGTTCTGCTTTGTTTTATTCTTCTTGAAACTCCTTTTGTATACTTTTGAGCATTTTAGCAAACTTGACGACATAAAACTGCTTCTCTGGATGGGGAAGCTCCTGGGAGCTCCTTCTTTATGTGGCCCCAGTGTGTTCAGAAGGGCCCACTTTGCTTGTCCTGGAAGGACACCCAAATGAAACCTTCAGTGGTATGTCAGGGAGTGTTGGGTTGGGATGTGTGCTTTTGGCAGTGTTAAGCTGACATGAGCATCTGTCAGGCCTGCTTTTTTATGGCTCCCTCCAGACAGCTTGAAAGAGATGAAAAGGTTTATTGGATCCGAGAAAGAAAGTGGTCAGAAAAGAGCATGAGAGTGAGGCTCTTGGGAGCTCAGGTTCCCCTCTGATGTTTCAGAACACATGGTTCCTTGCAGGCCAAGTGAGGTGTGCGCTCTGCATTCTCATTCTCTCTCTCCACACCCCTCTTTCTCTCTTTTCCCCTCTTGCCCTCACTGGAAGCCATCTTTGTGCATTATCTTTGGAACCTATTGCTTTAATTATTTGTTTTGGGAAACCTGAAGTCAGTCTGAAAACTACCTTTTTAGTATTTCAAAGGGGGCAATCTTCTTAGCCCTGTGCTTTTGGAGTACTTTCTGGAATGTGTAAGAAGGATAGAAGTGCTATTGCCATATTTGCACAAGCCCCGTACCCTCCTCTCAGAACTCTGTGAAGCTGTTTGCTTCTCTTCTGCTGTAGCTCACATTGGCTTTCTGGACTCTGTGGCCTACAGCCTCTTTTGATGACCACTTTCAGTGAATTTTACATATCTAACCACTTGGTCCCTATCCAACATTTCAACTTTATTTTAGGCTTCAGCAGTAACATGGTCATTGGTTGGAGCAATTTTAGGAACAGTGGTTTAACTCACATTTCTCAAAATGATATATTTTTGCTGCTACTTCAGAGTTTGTTCATTAATTCACTTGACAAATACATATTGATTATCTACTCATCTCAGGCATTGTCTTAGTATCTAGGACTATGGTGGGGACAGATGACAACTCAATAAACAAGTAAGCAATGTATTGAATATGTTATATGGTAATAAGTTTTAAAAATAAAAGTGAAAGTGTAGGGGGATAAGATGTGCCAGTATGGGAGAATGTGGCAGTTTTGTGTAAGGTGGTTATGGAAGTCCCCACTGATAAGGTAAATTTTGAGCAATTAGTTGGAGATCTGGGAGAACATTTTAGGCAGAAGGAAGAACATGTTCAAGTTGCCTGACTAGGAAGAATACATGGAGTGTTTAGGGATCAGCACGTAAATCTGTGGTGGCCAGAGTGGAATAAGCGGGAGAGGGGGGGAATAGTTGGAGATGAAGTCAGGGCAGGGAGCAGAGGCTGTAGAGTCTTGAAGCCAACGGTAAGGACTGTAGCATTTGTTTTGAGGAACATGGGAAGCTATTTGAGGGGTTTTTTCATATATGAGAAATAATAGAATTTATATTTGTAGGGTATTAATTTAACTCTTATGTTCAGGATAAATGGTAGGGGTACAAGAAAGGAAGTAGTTTGGAGGCTCTTTCTAGGAACAAGTAGATGATGTCTTGGGCAGGGTGGCAAGGGTTAAAGGAGGGAGAAATTGTTGGATTCTGTATTTGCCTTGAAGCCGGAGACAGCAGTATTTACTGATGGACTGGATGTGGTGAGAGGGAAAAAAGTGTAAGGATGTTACCAAGGTCTTGATCTGAGCAGCTGAAGAATAAACTTGCCAGTTACTGAGATATCGTAGAAGCAGTGGGTTTCAGAGTGTGGGAGATATCAGAAATTGGTTTTGATCATGTGGGATATTCCTATGACATCCAAGGTGCCAAGTAGGGAAGTTGATATAAAAATATGGGACTCTTGTAAGAGGTCAAAGCTAAGGATATAATTTTGGAAAATGTTAGTTAATAGATCCTACTTAAAGCCATGAGACTGGTCGAATAATCAAGGAATTATGTGCAGAGAGAGGAGAGAAGTCTGATGATTGAGCCCAGCATTACAGTGTGTCGAGATAAGAAACTGACAAAGGCAGCTGAGAAGCAGTAACCAGTGCAGTAGAAGGAAAAAAAGCGAGAGAGAGTAATATCCAAAGCCAAGAGAAAAGGTATGGCCAAGTGTTTCAGGTGCTGCTGATGGAAGAGTAAGATGAAGACTAAGAAACTAGCCATTGTATTTATCACTGGTGAAGGTCATTGGCGGCCAAGGCAGTGCATAACACTGACCAGAGTGGGTTTCAGAGAAGATGGTCGGAGACACATGGATGATCGATAACCCTTTCAAGGATCTTGCTGAAAATTGAAAATTCAGGCATTAGTTGGAGAGAGATTTTGAGTCAAAAGAAGTTTGGTTTTATTAAGATGAGAGATACTAAGATACATTTGATGATTAAGTGGAGAAGGGAAATTTGTCACGAACCAAGAGAGAAATTTTTGGAGTGATGCCCATGAGTAGGTGAGAAGGGATCAGACATGTTATACAAACAGATGGAGGATAGATAACTGATTTAGTGGAGCAGAGGCAATTGAGAACACCTATTTACAGAGAATTATGACGAGGAATTAGCCATTACTTTCCAAAGGATCATGAAAGGCTTCTAGAGTATTAGAAGCCAGGCTTACACCCTCTGGGTAGGCAGTCAGAAGACTTTCTTTTCTCTGGAGGAGCAGACCTAGGAGAAAAAACTACAGATGTTATTATGGAAGGGGCTTCAAGTAAAAGTCCCATTATCCTAAAGTGATGCCCAGCAGCTTACAAGCCTAGTCAAACAAACAGAACTTTTATTCTTTACTTTTTCAGTACGAATAGATGATCAAAACCCCTGGCTGGTTTGGCTCAGTGGATTGAGCGTCGGCCTGCGAGCTAAGTGTCGCTGGTTCGATCTTCCAGTCAGGGCACATCAGAGAAGGAAAACTCTGATTCCAAAAAACCTCCGCTGCCTTGCGGCATACCTCTTCAGGGGAAAGGCTAAGGGAGTAAACCCCGACAGAAAATCCGGAGCCGGAGTCCCTAAGGCGGTTTGACGTTGTAGTCAACACCGGCAACTCCTGCGGCGCACCTGAAGCCAAGCTGTATTGACTCCATCTTTCCCTTGGATCCTTCAGCTGCGAAGAGAGGGGGGGTCTGCTGCATGGGCAACAGCAGACCCTCCATATCACCCTGCCCAGGCTCTGTAGCTTCAGCTTCACTGGAGAGGACACTCCAGCGTCATCGCAAGATGTCGATTCAACACGGGAGGAGACAGATACCGTGTCACTCCCGAGTCGGACTGCACAGCCATTCTCGGCGGTGCAGATAGACTCTTAAGAAGCTACACCATCGTCTCTCGAGATGGACGGCTGCCGAGATGATCAAAAAGCAATGGATAACATCAAGTGCTGAGACTATAACCTATCAAATAATAGGATTACGAGGAAGACATGATTTAGGGACGAGAAGATGTAAGGAAAGATAAGACATCTATGAAATGATGAAAAAATGGTATTCCGAAAAGGAACCACAAGAAAGAAAAATTGGAAGTAAATTCATGAGAAGGGTGGCATAGGCATGGAAGATGAAAGCAAGGCTTGCCCCCAGAAAGTAGAGAAAAAAGTGAGGAGATGTGCATAGGACAGAGGACTTAGGCAAATGAGAGGGCTGGTGCAGAAATTAGAGGAGGACACAAAGGAACAGGAATTTCAGAATCACTAATGGAAGATAAGAAATTTTCAAAGAAATGATACCAGAAAAATAACTGTCATAATAGAAGGAACATAAATTTCCATGTGGCAAAAGTCCACTTGGTCCCTAAAACCATGACCAGAACTAGGACACAGGCTTATGGCAGGGACAAAACCCCCCAAAGAGCAAAACACAGCTCAGAAAAGAGGAGAAACTGAGATGGCATTATCCAATAGCAGTGTGAATCAATACAGGAGGTGGAAGAGGAAAGCCTTCAAAATGTGGAAAGAAAATGATTTCCAACATAGAATTATATACCAAGAGGGACTCATAAACAAGTGTGAGGGTAAAATGCAGACAGACATTTTCAGGTATTCAGGTTATCAATGAATCTTCCTCCCATGCTTCTTAGAAGCTACTGGAGGAAGACATGTGATCCACAAAATAGAAAATGCAACAGGGGATAGTGACAAGGGGAATTTCCAGGACGACAAGAAGGAAAACCCTAGGACATCAGCTCTGTAGCAGGACTGGAGAGTGACCATTTAGTCTGATGCAAGAAGAGAAGGCAAGAATAAAATGTAGTTAATGAACTTACTTTATATACTTGAGTATATGGAAAATCGTATTGAGGGGATTTGAGAGAATAAAGGAAGATCTGGTCATAGTGCCTAGAAAACTAAGCAAAGCCCAGGAAAATCAAAGGTTCTGTAAGAAAGGAAATGTAATAACGCTCAACAGTTGTCACAGCAGTGAGCAGTATTCTACAGTCCCAATAATGTATGTATTAAATGATTGTATAAACCTGAACAGTACATTGTGGGGAAGGTTAGTGGAAGTATGGGGAATGGTGGTGTAAATGAGCTAAAATATCCTCTACCATAGTGAGAAATCAATCTACATCAATTAAGATTGAAAGTGGGAAAGAGTAATATTAGCACAGTATCTTAAAATAGTTTCAGACTGGAGGAACAGTTGAAAGAGATGAAAATGGCTGTTTCTTGGAAAAATGGCGGTAGTGAGGGAGAGCGGGTGAGTCGGGAGACTGTTGTTCTTTGTTACATACTATTCAGCATTAGTTTTAAAAGCTGTGTGTATTTATGACTGATAAGTAAGTATTGACTTCAGGAAAATTAAAAATAATTGAATGAATAAAATGAGATGGAGAGCAAAGGGTTTGTGGTCTCTCTGTCTATCTTGGCATATGAGTGGGATGAAAGAAAAGGAATCTATTTTCCAGAAGTAGCAACTTAGTTTACCCAGTGTCAGTAGATATGATTAAGGAGTTGGCTCTTTTCTGTGACATGCGTGCTTAACCCCACCAGGTTTAAAAAAGGTGTGCGTCCTCTTCTGTCTAAATCAAAGGCAAGAAGTAATGGACATTCCTACCCTCACCACAAGGGATACTTTTACATGAGTAGCATGGTAGCAAATATGGTTTTTATTCTTTGGAAATAAACATTTGGCCTGGATTATAACACATTTGGAAGTCCCTCTCAAACCATGCTCTTAGTGTTTCTACATGTTATGAACTGAATGAGAAAAGCAGAACTGTTGGCCTGGAGGTCAAGGGGAATTTGTTTATAATCTTTGCTCTACTCTGATTTGCCTGATATATTTGGGTCTCAATCTTTTGCACATTTTTATTGACTTCAAACAGAAAAAGGTATATGTCCCTATCCAGGGGTCCATGAGGTGCTAGATGATTAGATTCTTTGGGCTAGTGATTCACCATTCAGCCAAGAGAGAGAAAAGTGGCTATAACGGCACAGAGGGTGTATGGAAACCAGAGGAGCCCTGTTAGACTGATAACTTTGGGAGCATTCTTTTAAACCAGCAGACCCATTTTATGTTTTTTATCATTGTTATTATTACATGTGATGTCATTTCAGAAGGAATCTGATTCTTTTAATAGGTCTGCTCTTTGCTAGGTTTTATACTCGGCTCTTACAAGTGGACCCCACAGTATATTTCTGGAAACCTTGTCTATATCTGATAAAGAATGAGAAGCTGACATCTCCTGTAGACTGAAGTGTCATTATGCTTTTGGAAAGTGGGGATAATTGATAGGACAGTGAGTGGGTCTGGTTAGATGTACCATGTAGTCTGGTGATTTCTATTTCATCATAAATTGTGGTTGAGAGATGATCTAAATAGGGCAATGCAGTGACCTCCCATGTATGGGCATGTAGAAGTGTGTGAACACTCATACACACATATGTTAAAGGTAAGAGTAAATATGCACACACACATGGCAATGATAAAGCCATGGTTAAGAAAGGACATAACGTCACTGGCGTGAACCAAGTACAGGAGCTCCAGGAATGTACCAAGTTTGCTAAAAGGTGAAAGGTGAAGCCTTTTTGTGTACCTGGAAGTTTTTGTTTTACTGCCTTCTTGAAAATGAGGAAATGGCTGCCCAGGTGGAAGGAAACAATATACTCAAATCACATAGCTAGTTAATAACAGTGTTGACATAGGGAATGGGTGAAAAATTGAGAATTTATCCCAGTAGAAATGACTTATTGTCCACCAGAATTCAAGCTGGGAGGCTAAACACTTCAGAGATGACTGAAGATAAAAAGAATGCAGTTCATTTTAATACATCAGTCTCATGTGTTAATTCATACCAAGTGGGAGTTTGAGAGAAAATGGTTTGATTACAATTTTTCTAATCACTATTTAAATCTTAGAAATAATTACGTTATAATTAATTGCTTTTAAGAATTGACTGAAGGTGTTAAGATTGGCTGATGACTAAGCATGGAGAAGAGGGCATGGGGCTTCGAGCACAGTGGCAGGGCCCAAATATGAAGAGGAAACAGGGACTCCTTGAGTACAAGGGACTAACTAGCATTTATTCAGTGTGTTGTGCAAGTCAGAATCCCAACAGGAAATAGATGGTGCACTCAACTTGGGTAATTGAGAGTTTAACAAAGGAACTGTTTGCAAAGGTGTGGCCAAGACTGACAGAAAGACACACAGATATTGCCAGTGCTTGGAGCTGGAAGTAGTGGAGCCCTTACTATGCTACGCCAGAAGAGGCAAGTGGAGGGAACCTGCAACGGAGTAGCTCCAGCTCTAGGCAAGAATTACTGGTGGGAGATGTAGATATAGGGATATAGCCAAACTGGAGATCTGGTAGGACAGGAGCCAAAGGAAAAAGAACAATCCTCACTTCACTCTTCTCCAACACTCTGACCTTTTCCTGGTCCTTCTTTACCATCCCAACAGGAAGCTGGGGGGTACTGAAGTTCATTGATGTAGTCTGGGTCAGCCTCCCAGGGCAGAGAGCAGGACAGAAAAGGTCAAAATGTATATCTGAAGTGGCAAACGCCAGGTATCCAGGATGGGAGTCTTGAGTGATTGTGATAGTCTTTCTACAAAATGCATATTGATTTATTATCTAATTAAACCTGTTTCTTGTAAAAACCATTTTTCCCCTCAAGATAGTAACTTATGCTACCATTAGCAGGTTTTGGAAACAATTTCAGAAGGCCAGCTCTGACAGTGCCCCTTACTTAGCATGCTCCTATGATCTCTTGTACTTCACGACACTGTTCTTTAACCTAACATAGTAAGATGGCTTTTCCAGGCTCTTTGGCAAGTGAAAAGTCTTATTTGACCTTATATACTTATAAAAAATTCAACTCTCTTGACTAAATTAAATGTATTATTCAAATGGCAAAGTCTACTGTGATGACTTAGTTTTCTCTGCTTTAGTCCTGACCCATGGTAATCATTGTGGTTTCCATGTATAAAGGAACCTGAGACTCTAGTTTTGACAGTACATGGATTTCAGTGGAAGCAGGATAGATTTGTATCCCATAGATACAAATTCTGCAACATAAAGCCAAATCCTGCTTCAATGTTTGTGAGTTCAGTAATACATTTGATCAGCCCAGCTTGGGGAATTTAGACCTAGTAACAGGCTAATTTGACATTATAAGACTCTAGCTATAGATTAGAATGAAAAAATAATTTATATGTACTTAGAAATACAACCACCAAATGGACAAGAATGCTTGTTTGGACATTTGAGGGGTTTTCTGCATAGTGATGATGATGAAGATGATGATGTTAGTGCTGGTGATGGTTAACAGTTATTGAGTCCTTACTATGGGTGTAGGAAAGCTTTATATATCAGCAACCCAGTAGGTAGGTTCCTATTTTACATATGAAGAAATAGGCCTGAAGAGGCTAAGTATCTTGACTAAGGTGTCACAACTAGTAACTAATAGAGTCGGGATTCTTACTTCTAAATGATGATCATTTGATAATCATCAGGAAGCATCTTACTGAACAAAATAAATATTTAGCCTTTCTAAATAGTTGCTACAAGCAATCATCCTAGCAAACAGATTCCAACATGGAATTTTGAAACTGGATCATTCAACAGCTGGCTGGGAACAAAGCCCCCTTTGCAACTTCTGGGGTGTGGTTGCAGTGAAATTGTTAAAATTTTCACTGGTCTTGAACTTGAATGAGACACAGGTGGAAGGGAACACACTGCTGGGGGCAATGTTTCAACCTTTCAGAGGTTCATTTAGTAGTTAGAAGGATGATGGAATTGGATGCCTCTTCCTAAAGCCTGTAGAGGAATTAGAGAAAACAGTGATGGACTGAGAATGATTAATTACCAATTTAAACTTAAGTGTGAAAGCTGGAGAGCCCATGACAGCATATAAAATGATGCTCATCTGCTACAGTTGGAGAACTGTAAAAAGCAGAGGATCCATAACTTAATTCTCAAATTTAAGAGTAGCAGAGCACAAGGGAGGGTTAAAGTCTCCACTCTGGCAAGTCTGTTCTGCCAAGGCTAGGACACAGATTATAAAAAAATAGTAACTTGAGATTTGGCATGGTATTAATACTCTGGAAATTTTATATCCTCAAAAATTTTCTTTTTCCCCTGAACCATCTGGGCCTACAGTAGGCCCATTTCTCTCTGTATAGTCTAGAACTCCCCCCTTTTTCAAGAAGATGAAGAAGTATTTGTCTTGGACAATAGTAGCTAACCCTCTAAGAATCTACCTTCACTACCTTCCTGGCCAGTAGATCACCAATCAGGGTCAGGCTACAATATAACCTAGAAGGGGGAGGGGCTCTTATGCCAAGGGAGGAAAGGAACTATACCTCTAAGAAGCTGTAATACTTAGCCAAAATACATCAGCAGGAGCTAGGAAAATGTGGATCCTGTGGGTACTGAGTAAAATGGGAAGGTGAGATCCAGTTGGATAAGAGATGTGTATTGATGTGGAAATATTTTCCTGTGATATAAAACTTAAAATATGTAAAGGACCCCAAAATATGATGCTTACTTGGTGTTAGAATTTCTCTTAGAGCTTGAAGATAGTGATGGCCTACACTGTGTGTAGTAGAGATGCTAAAACTGCCATGACAGATGGTGGTGGATCAAAACACTCAGAGAAGAGAGCAGGCTAGTGTGCAAAATCCACCAGCCAACTATATTTTGTGTGAGAGTTTAGAGGACACTCCATTTACCAAAGTGATAAAGAATGTACTGGTGAAGGGGAAAGGGGGAGTCACAGCATTGTTGAGAGGCTCAGTAGTGGCTGTCCTCTGTGGCCAGGACTGAGAAAAGAGATACTGTTATAGAACTGGGCTCTGATGCAATAGGATTGACTGGAGCCTCATAATACAGGTCAGGTAGGAGTACCTGCCCATCAGATGAGAGAGTTGTCGTAATACATGGCAAAATTGGAGTGGCAGCCAGTCAGCCTGACCTAAAAAAAGCTATGGAGATGGCTAATAAAATATAGAGTTCTTGAGGGCAAGATAGATGGACAGCCAATGATACTATTAATTAATCAAAGAAATCTAGAATCAACGATCAAGAGCTTGAGGGCAGCTGCTTTAATAGAAAGTCACAATTTCTAGCTCTGCTTCAGTACTTGGGCTGCTCTTCAGATGTGAAACCCAGTAACTAAAGAGAGGCTGAGTACTCAGGATGAACAATCTTACAACATGATGACAACTATACACATTAATTATACACATTATACTCCCAGTCATTTCCCAAAGGGACTTATTTGGGAAACCATACATTGAAAAAAAGGCATGAATCAAATATTTTGTGGACTGTTGGGCACAGAGTCCAAGTTGATATTGATTTGTAGGGCCCCAAAACATTATCATTGCCTTCCTGTTAAAGTAAAGACACATGGAGACCAGGTTACAAATGAGGTACTGGCCACGTTTGGCTCATAGTGGGTCCACTGGGTCCAAGGACCCATCTAGGGATCACTTCTTTGGTTTTGATTGTATAATTGAAATGTAAATCTTTGATAATTGGAATAACTCTCCCATTAGTTCATTGGACTATGTGGTAAGAGCTTTCATAATGAGGAAGATCATTTGGAGGCCCCTGAATCTGCCTTTTGCCTAGATGTTTAAGACAGTAAGTAAAAATAATAGCACAGCCCACTAGAACTACAGAGACTAGTGCCACCCATTAAAACCCTAACTAATACAGGGTTGGTGGTATCCATTATATTCTCAATTAATTCACTACTCTGACACTTAAAAAAACAAACAAACAAATAATCCTGGAAAATGATGTGAACTTCCACATATTCAACCAAGTTATAACTATTTGTTGTAACTATTGTGTCTGATGTGGTAACCTTTATAGATTAATATGTCCTTAGGTATATGTGTCCTTTGATTTGGCAAATGGTCTCTTTGAAGAAGGAAGACCAGATGCAGTTTGCCTTTACATGAAATAATCAACAATACAGATTCATGATCCTGCCCAAGGCGATGTTTACTGTCCCACCTTCAATGCAGTCCAAAGGGAATTGGACCATTTGGATATTTTGTAGAACATCACACTGGGCCACAATATTGATGATGTCTTGTTGTTTGAACCAGGTGAGAAAAATATGGGCAAAATACTGGAGGCTGTGATAAAACACATATGGCCCAGAGGTAGAAAGAAGAGATTCAAGGTCCTGTAATATCAGTGAAATTTCATAAGTCCCATGGTCTGATACATGGATGGGCATCTATTACATTAAAGGGAAGAAATATTACATCTTGTTCCTTCCATCACTAAGAAGGAAGCACAGTCTCTGGTAGGTCTTTTGGAGTTCTGGAGGCAGCATAGTCCACATTTCAGAATACTGCTCCTACACATTTACCAACTGATAAGGAAGGCTGCCATTCTAAGTGCGATGCAGAGCAGGAAAGGGTTTTGTAGCAAGCTGAGGCTGCCTCTTAGATCATCCTATCTAGGAGAGCCTATGGTATTGGAGGTAACTGTATGATGGCAAAGAGGCTATGTGGGGTTCATGAAAAACTGTAAGGGCTCTGGAGTTAAGGCCATGCAATCTGTAGTAGAATATTATACTCTATTTTAAAAATAGCTCCTCATATACTGCTGGGTCCTGGTAGAGAAGGAGCATCTGGATATGGGACATCAAGTGACCATAATGAGTTCAGTCCTGGCAGAGCCATTTAGTCATAGATCAGGCAGGCCCAGCAGAAATCTGATGTAGATGGAAGTGGTACATCCAGGATAGAGCATGAACATGGCCAGATGGGGCAAATAAGATGTTCAAGCACACTCCCACTATGTCATCTACCATTATCTAGTCCTTCCACCTCAGCTTGTACCTGCACGAGGAGGGTCCCTATGTCCAACTGACAGGAGAGAGGAAAATCTGAACCTGATTCATGGATGGGTGCAAGCTGAAAACGGTTTACCTCTGCATGACAGCCCTCCTCATGGGTGGCCCTGAATGAAAGACAGAGGAAATCCTCCCAGGGGGCAGACCCTCAGCAGGTTTATCTGGCATCCACATAGTGTGGAAAGAGAAGTGCGTATAAAACTATATATGGATATGAGTAGTAAATGTTTGGTAGTCTGTGAAGAGATTGGAGGAAGAAAGATTAGAATATTAGAAACAGGGAAGATGAGGGAGTAACAGGCACATGGATGGACCTATGAGAGAGGCATGAAGTTTGAAGGCCTTTGTATCACCTGTTACTTCCCACCAGGAAAGCTTCTTTGTGGAATGGGCACTAGGAAGAATGATTTGAATGGCTGATGTCAGCCAGACTGTAATCGGCCACTTCATTTCTGGCAGAATGGACTCATAAACAGAGTATTCTTCAAGACAGGGGAGGGCAGTTCTGCATGGGCCCAACAGCACAGGCTCCCACTCTTCAATGCTGGTGTGGCTATTGCTGCTACTGAATGTCCAACCTCGCAATCTATCTATCCTGGGCCATGTGCATTACACTGTCTGACACCTTATAGAGTGTTTTATTCACTGAAACAAGATACCACAAAATATTGCACGTCAGACCAGGGACTCCCTTAACTCACTTACATCAAAGGAGTACCATCCTACAGGTTGTGTTACGCACTCCGAATTCATTTACATAGCTTGTGTTCCTAATATGTGGAATACTTGGGTCTAGGAACCAAGGGTTGGAAATAAAAGTAGCCTTGCTTCTGATCATCACTCCCAGTGATCTACCTGGAGGAACTTGTACTCTGTGTTTCTGCACTCTAATCTCTTTAGTTCTAGAGGTTCCCAGAGGTAGACTACGTTCATCAAAGTATGCAGTAAGAATTCTTTTCATTTTAAGCTGTGACTGTCACCTAGCCCCACTTGGGGCTCTAATTGTCAAGAAGTCAGCATGCTAGGATATGTATCATCATCCCACCAGGAGTAATTAATTGACCCTGATCATTATGAGGAGAGAGGGCTGGTCTTACACAGTGAGCAAAGAAAAGTGCCTTTGGCACCAGTGATGTAATGGGAATGTTTCTTAGTTCTTTTCTGTACAATTTGAAACTAAATGGACAAGTGCTGCAGTCACAGCCTGAGAAGTAAGTACACATAGACTAGGGGCTTAGACCCCTTAGGATTGCCGGTGAACCACCAAGATCTACAGAGGTGCTAGCAGAGGGTAAGAGGAGTCTAGAAATGGATAATAAAGAAAGAAGACAGTGAATACCAAGTATGTCCCTGTGACCAGCTCCAGAACCTGAAGTTCTGATTTATCTCAATGACTGTCCTCTTGATAGTTTCCCCAGGAAAAGACATGAACCAGAAAGAATTCCATGATAGTTATTTTCTGACAGAAACAAGGGGTTCTGGGTGGCAAGGAGAGGCGTCTAGCAGATCTGTGCCGAGCCCAGTCCTGCCTTAGGCTGCTGACACTCACAGCCGAGTCCCTTTTGGGGAAATGCACTCAGCGGAATGAAGCTGCCTCCTTCAAGTTTACACTCTCCCTCTGGTGTTGGCTGCGTTGAATGACTTGTGGAAGCATGGGGTCTAATGTCTAGCTATTTTGGCTCAATTTGGGACACCTTTCTTGGGTTGTTCCAGCTCCATAGGCCTCTGTGGAGTTGTCCGAGGCTATTGTTACAGCGCTATAGTTCAACTTTTCCCTTTGCCCAATCCTGCTTTCCTTGCTCCCACAAAGAAGTTATTCCCCAGTTAATATCCTTCATGGAAATCTCCATTCCCAGTGCCTGTTTCCTGAGAAACCTAAACTAAAACAGATAAACAATCCTTAAATCATAAAACACGAGGGATGTTGATTGCTCTTGGTCATGGTGGGTTGGGTTTTGTTAATTTCAATTTTTATACGGGGGCCTGTCCTGACATTGTCGTTAGATTTTAAGTGTACCCTACATGCATTCCAGTGGTCCTCTATTCCCCTACTGCATTAATTAGAGACATAGAAATTCCCTGAATTCCCAGCTACAGGAAGTGTCCACTGAGGAAGACATTATCTTGATGTGGATTTGCATTTTTCTATGGGCTTATTTTGTGGCCATGCCAGCTGTCGTTTTCAGCTGCTTTGAGCTGGTCCATGTTGTCATAGCCCTATGGATGCCATTAGAGAAAAATTTGATTCATCATTGTGTGCCTATTGTACTGACTAGATATTTAGACACAGATTGTTTCATTTAGCTCTTGAAACAAGACTGGGAATGAGATATGATTACTAATGAATAGAAAAGGAACATTGAAACTCACTGGGGTTTTTAGTACAACTAACTAGCAAGTTTGTTTTTTTAAAATCTATTTATTTGTTAGTTTGTTTATTTATTTATTTATTTTTAGAGAGAGGGGAAAGGAGAAAGAGAGGGAGAGAAACATCACTGTGTGGTTGCCTCTCACTCGTGCCCCCAACTGGGAACCTGACGTGCAACCTAGTCATGTGCCCTGACTGGGAATCAAACCAGCGACACTTGGTTTGCACGCTGACACTCAATCCACTGAGCCACAGCAGCCAGGGTTTAATTAGCAAGTTTTAATAGTCCACATTCAAAACCAGATCCTGACTCTAAGTGTAGCACTCTATTCTCACCTTCATCAGATAACCGTTCAATGTATATGGACTTGTATCTAGTGTCTGGACCAGGCCTGAGTGATTCTCTACTTCAAACAATCATCTGTATGGAAGTGGATTCTCTTAAAAGTCTTTGAAACATTCCACATCCCTTTTATAACTGACATGGATCCACTCTAAGTCATGGATGTTGTTTTCTCCTTTTTTGGCAAGCCCGAAAAGGAGAAAAATTTTGGTTGGGGAGTTGCATCAGTGCTCTGGCTAACCTTTTCTCTCCTACATGAGGTCAGCTCAGTGAAGTGCTCATTTGTGGACATCCATAAACATGCAGTGGAGAAGCTCGGCAGACTCACTCTTGTTTATTTGTTTATCTTTTTATTTTATTCTACAGTCAGTATTACTGGGAAAGTCACCCTCTGTAGTTGCAATGTAGATTTGTATTCTTTGGTTGGGAAAAGGCTTGTGGGTGAAGTCTGACACCGAAAAGTAATCTCAGGAAATGAGTCCAAAGAGCTGTTATTCTCTATAATAAGAATGAAACAATAAGGATCCCAAGAGAGAAAGTAGTTTGGCAACTGATGGACAATGGTCATTATAGACTGAGTACTCAAAGAAAATTGCCTTTCAAACCCTGACTAGTAGGTTTCTGCATTTTAAATATAGAATCTTGCTTTTTAAATGAAACTGTTTCCAAATGACTTCCTGACTCAAAGGGGTTGAGGTAACAACAACTGAAGACAGTTGTGTGGTGGGAGGAAATGAAATGAGACTGAAACTTTGGAAACTGCAATATGTCTCCTGGTGTTTTATATATGAAACAAAGAGCTTAAAGGTACACATATAAGAATATGCAAAAGCATATATGTTGAATTCAACCAAAGTTTGGTGGCAAATTATCATCTGTGCCATTGGTATAGTTCCAGAAGGCACAACCTGATTCCTAAATAAATCTGGCTCCTTTGGAAGATAATACAAGGCAAAAAATATATAGACCAAACTTACAATGCTGACAAGTCCATGTGATTATTCACTGAAAAAAAATCCATGTATTTTTTTAAAGAAAGGAATCATTTTGCCATCCAGCATCCCATTTGGCTGATGAAACTAAACTCAAGAAAACAGCTGGTGAGACTGATCTCACCAGGATGGCAGATTCCTTGGCCATTCTTCAAAACACATTTAAAAAGAGAGAAAGAGCGATTTCTGCCATTTGCCCTGGAAGTGTGACCGTTTCATGTGGCTTTCAGAAGAAGAGGTGATGGAGAAGGAGAAATAGCCCGCAGTAATTCCACACATGAATTTTGGCTTGCTATTCCTAAAGGATTTGAAAATTCTATACACATTGTTGCAACCCGGTTTATTTAAATACATAGTACCAAAAACATGAAAGCCAAAGCCCTATCCTTTAGTTACGGCATTCTGTTGCATTTGCATTTAAACATAACTATCTTTAAAAGATTCATCCCAGCTTGATTTCCTCCTTTTTTTCTTATTTCTATCTAGGATTTTTTTTCTTTTGGGAAAGTTTTGGGTTTAAATATTTTTTAACACGTTAAGCGCCAAGCCTGTTTTGTCTTCCTTTCTGTTTAGTATTGTGTCAGTCACCGGTGACTGACATGGTGCTTAATGTGTTAATGACCAGTTATCTAAATTGAAACTCTCTTTCAAATAAAGAAGTACTGTGTGAGTGTTATTAAATATTAAAAAAAAATTTATACATATATTTTTTGATTCTTTCAATTCAATATGTGTTGAATGACTACTCTGGCCCAGGCGATGTTCCAGGTCCTGGGTGACGGCATAAGGTAAGAAAAGTACCAGAAACATGATAGGAATTTGAATTACTGTAAAACTGCCCTGCATCCCAGCTTCTGGCCTCTGGGTGAAGGCATAGCACCTGGAAGTGATGGGGAAAATGAGTACTGTCGATAAAATACAACATTTTGCTAAGTGCTCAGTTAATTAGGACCTTAATTTTACAATGTATTTTTTACATGTTTAAATGGAGACTCCTTAATAAAAACATCTAGAGTACTCTAAAAAACGCACCTCCTGAAATTCTTATTGAGCCAATTCTCTGAAAATAATTCCCCTTTCTAAAAATGTTGGCTAATTAAAAATAGTAGATACACGTAAAAAGTATTAGTTTTGGCTGTAAGCAACAGAAGCCAGTGCCAGGTAGAAGGGGGAAAAGGGGAGATTTATTACAGAGAAACATGACTTTTTTCAGGAAACTCAAGGACTAGAATGCAGCCGGGCTTTAAGAATGAACTGAAGGAAGGACTCACTGTCAAGATCTTTCTTGCCTGTGATCCCTGCTCTTCTGTGTGTGTCAACTTAGTTTCCCCCTTGCTGACTGAGAAACCTTCCCCACTGAAAGTCCTCGCGTTTCATTGATATGGACCCTCAAGCAGACTAGATGAGAATATCACGCAATGTAAGAATTCCCAGTTCCCTGACCCAGTTTAGGTGACATGATTCACCCTGGACCAACCACACTGAATAGATAGTAGGGTCTTGTTATAAGAAGGACGATCAGGAGCTCAACCGTGTGGGTGGTTCAAGGGTGGAAAAGGCAGGTCTCAGGAAAGATTGACTGGGGTGTCTTTGGAAGAAACTGTGCAGTCAACTAAGTAGTTTTTCACAGAAAATAAGCTTTGTTGTCTACATTCACTGCATATATATGTGTGTGTGTTTTTTTGGTTTGTTTGTTTGTTTTTAGTTTTGAGAAAATTTGGCAATAAACTGAGTTGTCAAAGTATGACCCACAGGCCAAATCCAATCCATGGCCTGTTCTTATTATTGCCTGGGAACAACATTTAAAAATGATTGTTAAAAAAGAATAAGACTCTCCCACAGAAATCATATGTAGCCCAGAGACCTGACATATGTATGTCTGGTCTTTTACAGAAAAAGTTTGCTGACCTTGCTTTATAACACAGCAGGTGAGCATGCAGGCTCTGCCTCTGGTCCACTGGGTGCTAATCCTGGCTCAGCCACCTTAGAGGGAGACAAGGCAAGTTACAAAACCTATCTAATCTATCTGCATCTCTGTTCATCTTTGTAAAATGAAAAAAATAGTAAAGATGCCTTTCAGCCCTGGCTGCTGTGGCTCAGTGGATTGAGCATCAGCCTGTGAGCCAAGTGTCGCTGGTTCGATTCCCAGTCAGGGCACATGACTAGGTTGCACGTCAGGTCCCCAGTTGGGGGTGTGAGTGAGAGGCAACCACACAGTGATGTTTCTCTCCCTCTCTTTCTCCTTTCCCGTCTCTCTAAAAATAAATAAATAAACAAACAAATAAATAAAAATAATTGTTTAAAAAAAAAAGATGACTCTCTTGTATAGTGATCATACAGAGTAAATATCCGTTAAGCCATTTAGAAGAGTGCCTGATATAATATGTTAAAAATGTTAATTATGTCAAGTCATATACAATTTCAGACGTGTTTATATATAAATAAATATATAAAAATATCTATCGTCGTCGGCAGCCGTCCGTCTCGAGAGACGATGGCATAGCTTCCTGAGAGTCTATCTGCACCGCCGAGAATGGCTGTGCAGTCCGACTCGGGAGTGACAATCCCTGCCGCACTTGGTACAGGTGAAGGCAGATGGCCGTTGTTGCTGCTGTTGACGCTGCTTCCGCCTCGATCTTTTCTGGGCCGCCTCCTCGTTGCGCGCAGCCTCTGCGCGTGACGTACCTTGCCTGACCGTGAGCCTCCAGGCTAGGCGGTCGTCTGCTTGAACTTCCCATGTGTTGAGATTGATGGAGCATTGTGTCATGTCCTTTTTGCAGATGTCTTTGAACCGCAGTTTTGGGCGCCCTGTCATCCTCTTGCCTTCTGCTAGCTCGCCGTAGAGGAGGTCTTTGGGGATACGGCCTGCATCCATTCTTTTGACATGGCCGAGCCACCTGAGGCGTCTCTCGCTAAGAACTGCATGCAAACTGCTCATATTGGCTCGCTTCAGCACCTCGGTGTTGGGAACCTTATCCTGCCAGGCGACATGCAGGACGCGTCGCAGGCACCTCATGTGGAAGCTGTTGAGTTTCCTTTCGTGCCTTGCGTAGGTGGTCCACGTCTCGCTGCCATAGAGGAGAGTGCTGAGTACGCAGGCTTGGTAGATGCGCAGTCTGGTTTTCTCAGTGAGGCTGGAATTGTTCCACACTCGCCGGTTCAGTTTGGCCATAACTGTGGCTGCCCTGGCGATTCTCCGGTTGACCTCCAAGTCAACTGACAGAGAGCTCAAGATGGTGGACCCGAGGTAAGTGAAGTCATTGACAACCTCCAGGGTGTATCCGTCGATGGTGATGCATGGGGGAGTCCCCGTGCCTTGAGCCATAACGTTCGTCTTCGTCAGGCTGATGGCTAGTCCGAACTCCTTGCATGCGTGGGAAAGGCAAGTGACTAGCTGCTGAAGTCCCTCTTCGGAGTGTGATGTCAAAGCTGCGTCGTCGGCGAAGAGCATCTCACGGATGAGCACCTCTTTGACTTTGGTCTTGGCTCGTAGACGGGCCAGGTTGTAGAGCTTGCCATCGGATCTGGTGTGAATGAAGACACCCTTGCTGCAGTCCTTAAAGGCGTATTGGAGGAGCATGGAGAAGAAGATTCCGAACAGCGTAGGCGTGAGGACGCAGCCCTGCTTTACTCCGCTGCTGACTGGGAAGGCCTCAGAGGTTGCGCCGTTGTAGGACACCATGCTGTGCATGTTGTCGTGAAAGGACATGACCACAGCAAGCAGATGTGGTGGACAGCCAATCTTCCGTAGCAAGCTGAAGAGTCCGCTTCGACTGACCAGATCAAACGCCTTCGTGAGGTCAATAAAGGCGAGGTAGAGTGGTTTATGCTGCTCGTGACACTTCTCCTGCAGCTGGCGTAGGGAGAAGATCATGTCCACTGTTGATCGGCCAGCTCTGAAGCCACACTGGGACTCTGGGTAGACGCGGGAAGCAAGGGTCTGCAGGCGGGCGAGAGCGACCCGGGCGAATACTTTGCCGACGACGCTGAGGAGAGAGATGCCCCGGTAGTTGTTGCAGTCGCTGCGGTCTCCTTTGTTCTTGTACATGGTGATAATGTTGGCGTCTCTCATATCCTGGGGGATGTAACCCTCCTTCCAGCAGAGACAGAGTAGATGGTGGAGCGGCTGTAGCAGGACTGGTTTCCCGTTCTTTAGGATTTCTGGAGGGATTCCGTCGCTTCCTGGTGCTTTCCCGCAAGCAAGGCGGTCGATGGCTTTGCTGAGCTCTGCCGCAGTAGGTGGGGTGTCTAGCTCCTCCATGACTGGTAGGTCTGGGATGGCGTTAAGAGCAGTGTCTGTTACAGTGTTCTTCGTTGCATACAGCTCGAGGTAGTGCTGGGTCCACCGCGGCATTTGCTGTTCCTGGTCAGTGATGACCTCACCTGTCTTGGACTTAAGGGGGGCGATCTTGGAGGGGATTGGGCCTGTTGCCTTCTTGATACCCTCATACATTCCTCGTGCGTTGCCTATATCGGCGGCTTCCTGAATGCTTCTGCACAGGTTTAGCCAATAGGTGTTGGCACAGTGGCGGGCGGTCTTCTGGACTTTGTTCCTGGCAGCCCGTAGAGCTTGAAGTGTACTGGGAGTGGGCGTGGCCTTGTAAGCCAGTAGGGCCTTCCTCTTAGCCTCGATCACGGGTTCCATTTCTTCCCAGTGAGCCTCGTACCAGTCAGCGTTCTTCCGCTCTTTCTTCCCGTAAGCAATAATGGCGGAGTTGTATATGGCGTCGCGGAGACGTGGCCAATTGGATTCGATAAAGTCATCTGCCGCCACTCCCTCGCCGAGTGCATCTTCCATCTTGTTGATGAATTGCTGGGTCTTAACTGGGTTGCTGGCACAACTGGTGTTGATGCGTGGGCGACCCTTCATCTTGGAGTGGTGCAACCTCTTCGGCATTATGCGCACCTTGCTTACCACGAGGGCATGGTCCGTGTCGCAGTCTGCACTGTGGTAGCTGCGGGTGAGGAGGGTGCTGCCAATATCCGTTCTTCTGGTGATGACGAGGTCAAGCTGGTGCCAGTGGCGGGAGCGGGGGTGCCTCCATGACACCTGGTGGATCTCTTTGCACTTGAAGAATGTGTTTGTCACGCACAGGCCGTGGTGACACGAAAGCTCAAGCAGTCGCTGACCATTCTCATTGATCTTTCCTCTCCCAAAGTTTCCGAGGCAGGTGGGCCAGGCCATGTGGTCGGCTCCTACTCTTGCGTTGAAGTCTCCAAGGAGATAGAGAGCGTTACTTCTGGGAATCTTGGATAACGCTTCGTCCAGTGCATGGTAGAACTGTTCTTTCTCTTCGGTGGTGGCGCGGAGGGTTGGGGCTGACTGGGCCGAAAGTTGTTGACAATCGGAGGGTAAGTAATCTCTCTGTGCCTCCTGTGGGTGGCTCTATGGAGTTAACAAGCGTGTTCTTCACAGCGAACCCAACACCGTGCTGTCTTGGTTGGTCCGGAGACTTCCCTTGCCAGTAGAAGGTGTATATATGAATATATAGTATAGATAAATTTATTTATATACATGTATACATAGATATGTAGGGATATTTTCTTTTGTGAATACAGTGGGCCATGAAATGTACTCTTAGAGAATATTATTGAAAAGAAGCCTATAATGAGATAATTTGGGAAGGAAAGAGTTATTTTTTAAAAAGGAAATTCCACTGATATGTGTATATATAAATAGGTGCTTATAAATACATGTAATTATTTATATTTATTATATGTTATATAATAAATACACAAGCTATGATAGAATAAATATATGAAATATGTTTATAAATATAAATTAATATTTAATATATAAATATATATGTAAAAATAAATTCTTAAGCAGGATAGAACTATATATGTCTGTGGTCAGATTTTAAACCAATTGCTCATACCAAACCAAATATATGAATTTGGCATGGTCCTAAATATTATTTTCTCCTTTAAAAGCAAAATTTTACTAACACTAACAGAGCATTTGTGTTATAGCAATACTAATGTTTCAAAACTAAATTTAAAACATTTACAAAACTTCCCTGATGCCACTTTGAACCTTCACAGTTCTTATTTAACATAGTAGTACAATATGGATATCCAAGTAAGACTTAAAATCTGCATGAATACAATGACTGCATTTTTTTCAGAAACCATCCCCATCTTGTCTCTCCCCTCTCCTTTGTTCTTTCTTTTTCTCTCAGATTTACATAAGTTTGTATACACAAACTTGTACACAAAGCCTTAGGAAGCATGTAAAGAGAGAAAAATATAGGCACAATCTATACTTATCTGTAACCACATTTTACATCACATACCATCTACAAAAAAATCACTCTTGTAATATTTTTATCTGAAGTATAGTCTAGAGGTGAAAAAGTATATCTTACTGACTTTATTGTACTTCATGTAACACATACAGTATAAAGCTCCATTTGGAAAAGATCTTTCTGAAAAGGGGGTTATCTCATCAATCAAGCACTTCCTGTGTATGTATTGTAAATAATAAATGCATGCCACATGTGTGGCTGGAGGAATGCTCAAAGACTGTATTGGCATGCCAAGGAAGTACAGTTAAAATAACTTCTACCAACCCAGTTCATTCCACTCAGCAAAAAGTGGGCAAGCCAAATTCATCAATATTGATTTCAGGTTTCACCAGGAGGGATTTTTTGAGCAACACTCGTTAGTTACATTTTGCATTTGACATTTCTCATTAGACTCAAAGTGTTCACTGTGTATATGTCTTTTCATGTAATTCAAAACTGAACTCATTGACCAATCTTTTCAATAGAAACAGCAGACACAATTGCTTCTTGAAGAAGTAAATTTCTATATTGAGATATTTTTTACATGTCAACCCAGAATCCTTGTTTCCTCTTCATCCTGTGTTTTGGAGTCAAGATTTGTACTTGTTTGTTTTTGTTTTTCATTGGTCCCAAAGAAAGGTAATGTCTCCTTGTCAGACAAATATTGGGAATGCCATGACGTACTGTTCTGTGGAATCACTCCACTGGCTGTTTAATGGAACATAATGCTCTAGTGAGGGCTTTTGGAATCAACCACATTCTGTCCACTTGACACTAGAATGTGGATCCATTTGTAATTCTAAATGATTCTTAGCTTTTCCAAGCTCTTTGTGTCCAGTGGATGAAGAATAAATCACAAAGTAGTTCTTAGGCATTGAGATGAACGTAGAGGGTCAGGTTGTATGTTATACTCCTACTCATCTTTCTTCTTTTACACCTTCCTGACTCCCACCTTCCTTCTAAGAAACTTAACTCCTTAAAGAGGGTTAATATTTTTAAAAAATTACTTTAATGCAAAGACAACTTTTCTGGTCACAGCCATTCACCTTGGTCTGTGAATATTAATCCTGCCCCTTGATTGATCTAGGGATAGTAAATTGATCCAAATTGAGCCAATTAGATTCTTGCTCCTGGAAATCTGAGACATGGACTGAAATGTTCAGAAGCCCAGGACTTCTTGGAGTCAAGTAAGGAGTAAATGAGTTCATTAGAAAGAACTTCTGCATAATTATGGTGACTAGGGATGTCTTCATGTCTATTTTTTTCAAGATTTGGCTGTTCAACAATTCCTTTAATTCGAATAAATTATTGCTCTTCTTTAAATTAATAAGAATTGATTTCTGTTGCTTGAAACCAAAACAAATATACATATTTTCTTAGCAACTGGTAATACATACAAAGTAAGCAATTTAAGACATTTTAATGTGTATATGTTGGGAGTGGGAAAATTGGAGTAATTGGGAAAATAGTGATGAAATGAAAATGTTTATGTGGTCAAAGTGATAACATACTGGATTGGAATTAGATGTAGTCCAGCTGTAAAACTCTTATCGATCAAAATATTTTTAAAGTATGATTTTCTGACATTTATGATTTAAACTGGATTTACATGTAGACTGAAGCTTCATAACTCCTTGAGATTCCTGGATTATTCTGAATCAATAATCCCAAACCCTCCTATTGGGATAGCTCTCTGTGCTGTGCACAGGTGGACCAAGATACATTCTTCTGTGTAAGAGAGCAGCAGAGTGAGGGAGGGTAAAAATTAGGCTAAATTGCATGCAGCCCTCAGTGAAACCTTGGGTTTTTTTGTTAAGGAGTTTACTTTCCACAAGCAGTTTTCACTTCCTTCACTCTGTTCTACATATTTATGAAATGTGGTTATATGAAACATTCTTATGGTAAGAACTGCATCTTATTCAACTATGTCCCTAGTACCAGGTGATTCTTGGCACACAGTGGGTATATACAATGAGTGCTTGTTGAACAAATGAGTGTATCTGTAACACAAATCATCTCACCTCAATTTATATATTACTTTTTATATAAAAGTTTTTAAAGAACAGAATTATTGTTAGTTGAATCAAAATTTAGGTATATAAATGTCATGTGCTATTTCAAAGAGTTTTATTATAATTCCTCTTGTGATGGACATGCTAATCTCCAATTTATACTTCTGAAAGTGTGGGTTCTCATGTCATATCTTTGCTTATGTCAAGGTACAAAAGTAACTACTTCTCACTTTAAATAATCAATTTATCTGAATTGTATTCTAGCTGCCTAGGCCTCAGCTTTCCACTTAACAAAAATTAAAGAAGAAAATTCAGAACAGTGGGGTGGGGTGGGTGGGAAGCAGAGGAGAGATCCATGCTGCAAGGTAGGGTCTCAGAGGAAATTTATTGATCAATTAACAGTTTGTATCACAAGTAGTACTGTAAGAACATCAGAGTTTCTTCTATTTTTCATCTTATATATTCGTAGACATGCATGATGTATTTCATAATAAAAAAGTTTAAAAACTTAAAAGCAAATTGAAAAGAGTTTTAATATTAAGTGTGTATATTTAAAAAATATGTTGATTGACTTTGGAGAGAGAGGAAGGGAGAGAGAGAGAAAGAGATAGAGAGAGAGAAACATTGATTGGCTGCCTCCCATTCGCGCCCTGACAGAGGATTGAACCTGAAACTTTTTGGTGTGTGGGATGGTGCTCCTACCAACTGAGCCACGTGGCCCAGGGCAGATTATGGGTGTTTTTGACTTGTCCAAATCTAACTGCCACACTTAATTATATTTATCAGATTTAACTATATATGTTTTCCTGAATTGGATTCCTATTTATTTTCTTTCCTTTCAGAATAAAAATGAATATCCTAATTGTGAAATACAGATTCCCCATTGAATCCCTTATAAAAATGAGGGCATTATTCAAATGGATTATAGTTCAAAAAACATGTTTAAATTCATCAGAGGCTCCTTAATAATAAGAGGCTAATTGAATTGAGTGGCTTATAAGTACCACTGGTTTGTTATTTTGAGAGGGCATTTTAATTACCACAATATTTGGTGAGATTAGAAATGGAAATGTGACCTATTTCCACAGAAACTTCAGAATATAAAATGTTTTCCTACACCCTGTAGGAACATGAGCTTTTGCAATCCTTTTACATGGAGATCATTTATTCCCTTTAAACAGTTTTTTCAAGGCTTTTTGACTTCATACCCGAAACCAATTAATGACCACTCTCTGTGAAAGGATGAGATACACTGAGTGATGGGGCCATATGGCCTGCTGTGACCTAGAGCTTACTTCAGTGACACATTGAGACTCAATTTAGAGATGGACCTGGTTGCTTTCGAGGGATGCTGGGTAAGTTCACTCATGCCCGGGCAGAGTTTAAATAATCTTTCATACTGCTGCACTGAAACCTAAATGAAGATAAAAGAGCAACCTTTGCAGGGATTATTTTTATTATTTGAAAATTTAGTAATTGTTTTAGTTTCCTAGGGCTGCTATTACCAAGTCCCACAAACCAGATTGCTTGAAATGACAGTGATTTATTGCCTCACAGTCCTGGAGGCCAGAAGCCTGAAACCAAGGCGCCAGCAGGGTTGGTCCCTCCTCAGGGCTCTGAGGGAGCATTTTTCCCTATGCTTCTCTCCTAGCTTCTGGTTGTAGCAGGCCATCCTTGGCATCCTTGGCTTGCAACTCCATCACTCCAATCTCTGTCTCTTTCATCACATGACATCTGCCCATGTGTCTTCTTTTAAGGATACCAGTCCTATTGTATTAAGGGCCTACCCTACTCCAGTATGACCGCATCTTAACTAATTATACCTGTAACTATCTTATTTCCAAAAAGATCACATTCTGAGGTACAGAGGGTTATGACTTCAGCATATCTTTTGGAGGGACACAATTAAAGCCAACAACAATTACTTGAAATAAATTTTAAGGAGGTGAGGTGCCTGTTTTACCTGTTATTGGAGAGGAATTAGCTGATGAATTTCCTGGAATTGGTGGGGGTGGGGTATCTCTCCCCTGACCAACTTTGGAGGCTTCCCACCGAAACAATGGAGGCTATTCATGTGGTAGCCGTAGGATCTCCTTCAAGTTAAGCCCATCTCACTGTGAGCTTCCTGGAATCCTAGATGTTGGCACTGCTTAGAGCATTAAAAAACACCTAGTCCTGTGCTTTAAAAAAATTTTATTTTCGATTACAGTTGTTGCTCAATATTATTTTATATTAGTTTGAGGTGTAGTGCTTTTCAAAGCAAGGAGTCCAACTAGATCTCATGGGGCACCTAATGGTGAAACAGAGAGAGCAAGAGCTCCTTTGTGCTGTGCAGACGGTAGCCTCCCCCCACCCCCCGAAGCTGCCTCTACCAACCTTGCATTGGAATCAGCCAAAAATCTTGTCAGCAATGTAGATATCTGGGTCCTCTTTCCTCCCTCACCTACTCAGAGGTGGAGGATTATGACTATGGGTTGTGAATGTACTTTCTAGGTAAATTTTTTATGCTTACTCAGGTTTACGTTCAACCTTTCTCCTAAGAATTTCACGGAACACAGTTAAAATCAACCGCTTGAAGACGGAGAGACTGAGAGGCAGACAGGCCAGCAGAGGCTGGCAGGCAGAGAGGCTGGTTGGTGAGTAGCAGGTCTTGGGCTCCCCCCAACTCCTCTGACCTTCTCTGCAAGTTCTGTACAGGAGACAGCCCCCCCCCCCTTTTTAGCCGAAGTGGGCAAGAAAGTCCAACTCTAAATTCTTTCAGAATATTTCCCATGTATCACTTATCAATAAAAGGTATTTCTTTCTCTATTTTGAGGGTGAAAAATAAATCTGTTACCCATGTTTTCACCTAATAGAACCCTGTATTCCCCAGGGTCAGCATTTAGGTAACTTGTAAAAAACGATCTCCTCGAAGCTAATGGTTTTGAAGAGAAGGTGAAGATTCTGGTTTTAAGCCTCTTCTTTTAACTAATGGCTGAATAATGAGACTGAAATCACTTGGGACTGAAAGGAATTTCCAGTGATGAAGGAGCATCTTAATAAGAAATGAGTGGGATAGTGCTGAAACCTCAAAATTTTGGCACTTCCAGCCTCATAAACCTGCCTGAGTTTCTGAAAGCAGCCTTTGTACCTCATCTGGCACCATGTGCAAGAGAGATCCCAGGTTTCCCATGAACTGAGGTGGCTGGAGGGATGCATCCGACCGTGTGAGGTGACACACACCAGGCCTTGGAACTGCCTGTAAACCAAGTGCACTCTTAACATTCAGGATTGAACTCTGCGCAGACTAAGTCAAAGGAACTGTGTCTGCCCCCTTCCTGCCTCCCTGCGCCATTGGCTGGTTGTTAAAGGCATGCAATGCAAGTTGGAAGTGCATTCGAGAAGGGGAAACTTATTTCCATTAAGCGTAGGTGTAACTTGAGTTTGTAGTAGAAGGTAAAATAAGACGAGACCATCAAATCTCGTAATTATCAACAATGTGAGTCCCCCTTCGAGTCCTTCTGGGACCTGTGTACCCTGTTTTAGCACCAGTCAGTTAACACATGTTTTCATGCTGCCGATGCTGTTCTTCTGGGAAGTGTGTAGGTTGCTAGCTCTTTCTGCATCCCTTGTTTGTTGGAAAGTGGCCCAATGGTTTCACAGAATATAGGCCAGTTCTTTTGAGATTCAAAATTGAACAGGTCTTGGAAGCTACTCACATGTCTATTTCTAAAGAAGTTGTTTCTATCATAAGTTCTGGGCAAGAGCTGGAGGGAAAACTTTCCTTTCTGTCTTCCTGCCAGATACAGATGCAGCTGCACTTTTATGACAACAGTGCCATCTGGCACCTTCCCCCAAGATGGATGCTCCATTTGATGACCCAGTTGTGACAAAGAGACACAGAGTTGCTACATGTCTTGGAATGCTCCTGTCACCATGGTGAGTGGGCCTTCTTTCTCTGTGGTCAGGCTTCTAATGGGAAGCAGTGCGGGCCCCCTGTTCAAAAAGCAGGGAAAAAATAGTCACTAAAGGAACTAAAATAAAAAGCATTTTCCTTTCTCCTATGATCTTTCTCTCAATGTGTTTTGGTATTTTTATTTGCTATTTAATGTCATTTTAATTAAAGAAAAGTTAAAAATTTAAATTATTGACATGAATTTTACTCTATACTTTGCAATGTCAGTTTTAAGTGGAAGTTTAATAACATTTAACTTATATGCATGAAATTGCACAATGCATATTTTGTAGGTCATGCATGCATAGATATTTTTTCATTCTCACCAGAATGGTGGGATTGCTACAGATAATAACACAATTATTTTTATTTCACTTCTTGATTTATCTTCATTGTACCAACACTGGCAACTTTGGCTTACCCAAGAGTAAGGAAGAACTGAAAGGATAAAGAACTATGGGTTGCCTTATCTTTTCCTTTCTATGCCATCATTTTTTACATAAGTGTTTGGCTAATGCAGAGAGGTAACAGGTAAGAAAAGATCTGATAGGGCTCCTTACAGTTCTTGTTTCTTATAATTTCATTGTATCCCTTCTGTGTTTGAAGCAAATTCTGGTTAGAACAGAAAGCATGATGTCTCTGCTTACTTGGTACTCCTGCTTACTCAATTATAGACACAATATTCTTTTATTAAACTTACTTTGAGTATCACTGAACTCCCATGCATTGTAGGTTGACCAGAATTCTGTGCTCACAGGACAATGCAAATGGGACAGCATGAACCTTGCCTATACCTCCTCTGCTCATGTGTGTGCTCCCTTTTCCCATTGAGCTTCACTTACAAAATAGAAGTTCAAAGGTAAATTTACTAAGAATTTCAAGATGGTGAGAATAGAGCATTAAACCAAAGGTGGGGCCCTTCTGAGCACAGGGACTTGTATGACTAGACAGGTCACACACCATGAAGCCAGTACTGATGGGAAGCTATAATCAGAGGGTGTTTCGTAAGCATAAAATAAAGTCCAAAAATTTTGGGAGATCTCAAGTGACTACTATGGGGAATTAAGCCCAGGTCATGTCCTAGCTCAAAGAGCATTCAGGTCATAGGTCAGATGTTACTTTTGCAGAGAGGTTTTTCCTAACCACCCAGTCTAAAGCAACTCTCCCTTCATTATTCCTTGTCATAGCAGTGGTTCTCAAACTTCAGTATGCATTGGATTGTTGGGTCCTATCTCTATAGACTATCTGATTCATAAAACTGAATGAGGTCTGAGAATTTGCTTTTCTAATGAGTTTCCAAATGACACTGGTACTGCTGATTCAGAGACCAAGCTTTGAGAACCACTGCTCTATTTCGTCACTCTGCTATATTTTTTCTTATAGCATGTATCTGACATTTTCCTTTTATTTATTTACTTGTTTATCCGTAGGGCTTGGAATATGCCTAACTCGATAAATATTTATTTAATTAATTAATACATACATGACTGGGAAGTTCAATGAGTGAATAGTTATTAGATGTTGATGGTTAGGGTAGGATTGGGCCACAGAAGCACTAGTACCTAGGAGTTAGTGCTGGTCAAATTTGCTTCTATGCAAATAAAATGTGAAGTTGCAAATACAGGGGCAGGGAGCAGTAATTCTGAAACATGATGTTAGGGAGTCAACTGGAAAATGTAAATGGTGGGAATGGGTGGGGGCTTCCTGATTTCCTTTCAGGCTTGGGTATTTGGCCATCGCTAAGAATTACATGCATGGGTCCCTCTTGTCCATAGGTGGATTCTAGACTCTTGGGAACTCAGTATATGAGGGGTCCCTTTATGGCTTTTGGTTGACCAAAAGCAAATACTCAAGCTCGACCACATATTGCAATTATTTTTGTGTTCATGAATTGGGGTGAGCAGGGTAATCTTCCATTACGATCCCAAGGGGAATGACCATGCTTTCCAAGTTACCACCTCAGGAGGCTGGCAGATGCTGACTCTGCAGCCCCAGGGAAAACAGGAGACTTTCAGGGACTTTTCGGTGTAACTCATGACATCTCATGCTTGACCATATAATTCTTGTATCACAGAGCCACTTCAACCTTCCATCTCTTAGCAATTGTCCAGCATTGTGGTCAGATTAACAGGATTCTCTTCTCTTGCTACTTTTTTCTTTAAGAGATAGATTGTCATGTCATCTTAAAATACCCCTTTGTGCTGTCTTTCAAATGCCTTTGGTTGAAGCACATTCTGAGGAGAGAAGTTCCTTTGAAACTCCAGGAACCCCAAAGAAAGTGGCAGTTGTCTTATAAGGAGTCAAGTTAAAGGGGAGAACCAAGACTCCACTGTGGACACCTAAGAGTGTTTCTATGGCAAGAATGGACCCATTACTTGGCCACAGTCACAGCAGTTCAAGGTGATGGGTGATCTGAAGAAGCCGTTTAGCCTCTTGGGGAGAAGAACCAACATTGTTGGTTCTCAAGCCCTAGTGTGTTAGACTCACCTAGTGTGTTAGATTGCCCCATCTATAAATTATGATTCACTGTATCTGGGGAGGCATATTAGTCAGCTTGGGCTTTGTAACAAAATACCACAGTCTGGTTGGCTTACAGAAGACATGTTTATTTTCTCATGGTTCTGGAGGCTGGAGGACTGAGATCAAGGTGTCAACAAAGTTAGTTTTTTCTGAGGCCTCTCTCCTTGGCTGCTTCTCTCTATATCTTCACATGGTCTTCCCTCTGTGCTTGCCTGTAGACTTCTATTCTTATAAAAATGCAAGTCATGTCAGATTAGGGCCCACTTGACTTAATTGAACTTTATTTGCCTCTCTAAAATCTCATTCTCCAAATACAGTCATATTCCAAGGCACTGGGTGTTAGGACTTCAGTGGAGGAATGTGGAGGGGACACAATCAGCCCCATAACAGATGGCACTTGGGGAAGCTCTATTTCCAGCAGTGTCTCCAGGTAATTATGATACAGACCAGGCTTAGAGCCAGTGTTTTGTAACCACTGCAAACACCTGCTGTATCTGCAGCCCTGTGCACTGGCACAATCCTTGCTTTTCTCATTTGCAAATGAGAGCTTCTCTGCCAAGCCAACTGATTTTCAACGGGATTGTAACAAATATGCTCCGGAAGGACTCAGTAACCCAATACCTTGCTGCCTGCAAATATAATCTGGGTTCATCTGTGGCCAGAGTGTTGTGTATCAGCCCAGAGACATTTCATTTTCAATGAACTATGTCCTCAAAAGAAAAGCAAGTTTGGTCTTTGCAGAAAAACGTGAATCTGAAGACAGGTTATGAGTGAAACTTTGTATGCTGGAAAATGGATCAGATGTAGACCTAATTGCCTATAATTTATTTTCTGTGGCTGCAATTTGGTCTGCTCTCCAAGAATCCTCATTAAATCTTAAACCTCAGGATATACCTCCCTGTCCCCTAAGGAACATTGTAACACTAACAAGCATTTGCCTGAAAAGTCAATCTTCAGTATATATTTCCCTCAAATAAACCCTTCCTTTCTGCCAACTATCAGAACTGTCTATATGGATGCAAATAACTCATCTATAGTGGGAGCTATTCTCTCTGCATGTGTGTTTTTTTGGGTAGGGAATATGGAGCTGAGGTGAGTCAGGATTAGCCTCCCTTCATTTGTCTGTAAGGGTTTAACTTTAAGAACACACTCCCCTTGCCATTTCTTGAATTTATGAAGCAGTAAATCTGCTCCTAACTGGAGATAATATGTTCATTAGAATTTTGTGGGGCAAGAGCACTTTTTGAATTGTGCCTTCCATGTCTTAGGGTTGCAGAAGTGATACAGTTTGCTGACTGATCCTGCTATATTGCCAGCAGCAGCACCAATACCACAACTTCACTATATAATTCACTATTTGTGTGGGGCATTAAGGCTCAGCCACCCCCAAGTTTTGATTTTGGACAAAAAGGAAGCCTAGACACAGGAGCTATACCATCCTTTTAGAGGATTTGGAAATGTCTGGAGCTGTTTTTTAATGCTTACAATGCCTGAGCGCATTCCTGGAATTTAATGGTGAGAAGCAGAGAAGTGAGACATCTTACAATGTTCAGAACAGTCTCACACAACAAAGACTGATACACCAAAAGTGCTTTTAATAGCCCAGTTGAGAGGCATTGATGGATATCAAAGGGTGTACTTTAGTAAAAGTAAAAATGGTATGAAAATCCCCCTGCCCCCAGCACCAAAGGCTAAATAGAAAGACTTGTCCAAGTTCTTCTACCTAAATTGTTCAGGAGATCCGAACAGAACTAGCAAGCAGATCATGGCTGCATCTCACAAAAGCTGTGCCTGGTATGGACTTCCCACGCAGACTTGGGGCAGTACATCTGAGCTTTAATGCTGCTGGACCAGGAGAGGTGAGGTGATCCAGGAATACATTAACCCCACCCAAAGAGAAATGTTGTCTCATGAAGGCAAGTCAGAGAGACAGGGACTTCCAGAACTTCCCTGAAAGGAGAGAAGAGTTTATATGGTTCTGTTTTTTAACTTGCATGAATGGAACGTTGGAGGACTATTCTTCCTTATACTTTGAACTTCATTTGTAGAAACCTGCACGAGTACTTTCTTCATGACTTTCTCAATTCCTCAGCATTGTCCTCAAAGAATAGGTCTTTATCTTTGATCCCATTAAAAAATCAATTTCTTTTGCAAAGTAAAATCATAAACTTTTACTTTATTTAGTCACTGTTAACTTAAAAACAAAATATCCTCACCTGAGGACATTTTCTCATTGCTCTTCAGAGAGAGAAGAAGGGAGAAAGAGAAACATTGACTGGTTACCTCCCATATGAACCTGGACCAAGGGATCATATGTGCCTAGAATGGGGACTGAACCCATAACCTAGGCGTGTGCCCTGACCTGGAACTGAACCTGCAACTTTTTAATTACAGGACGTTACTCCAACCAACTAAACCACACAAGCCAGGGCTACTCACTGTTACCCTTGACCAAAGAGTTAATGAGAACAAAGGTGTATTTACAAAACTTCTCTCGTTTCTGTTCAAGTTACCATAAATGATTATTTAAAGAAACAGTTGTTTTTACAACTGTTTGTTGGTTATAACAGGACACTACCTATAAATTTTGAAAACAATCCTTATCTAAGATGACTTAAAGTTGGAAACAAGATACTTTTTCCAGTAATAAAATGTATTTGTAATTTCTATAACTTGAAGTTCAAGAATATCTGGTTCTTAATGACCAGCAGTATGAAAATAACACTGATTGATTATTATGGAAATAGTTATTTCAGTTTAAAATATTATAATTATTCCATTTTTAAAGATATTTCTATTTTATTTGTGTAGCTGAGACTCCAAATGTTAATTTATTTTCCCTGTGTGAAGAGAAAAGTATCTTTTTACATCCAAATCTTTCTGTGACCTCAGAAGGAGTAAATATTGATATATTTAAATTTTCAATTTCACAAACATTTATCGTGAACCTATTTTTTCTTAAATCTTCGCCTGAGGAAATTCTTTAGAGAAAGAGAGAGAGAAACACCTATGTGAGATAAAAACATCAATCGGTTGCCTGCTGTGTGTGCCCTGACCAGTACTGAACCCATAACCTAGGCATGTGCTCTGACCAGGAATTGAACCAGTGACCCTTTGGTGTGTAGGACGATGCTCCAACCAACTGAGCCACACTGGACAGTGCATAAACCTATTGTTTAAAATAGTTTTCTAGGTACATGTGAGGTGTAAGGTTAATAAGACATATTCTTATTCACAATCTATTAGAGTACAGAGATAAGAGCTGACATGGCTAGAATCTAAGGCAGGTGGTATCTATGGGGAAGAAATGATGTGTTATGAGGTACACAGTTGTTCAAAAGATATATATTAAGCATTTCCTAAATCTCTCCTGTTTACTGGGGGCACAGTGGTCAACAAAACAGATAGTAACCCTGATCTGTTAGAGTTTATAATGTAGGGGGGACATATGTATTTAGAAGGGATGAATTCTGTCTGAGGTGAAAAGCAGCAGTAACATGGCAAAGGCCATATTGGAATTTCTTGGGATTGGTAAGTAGGAACTCAGCATGTAAAAACATCAAAGGAAAAGCATTCCAGAAACAGAACATAAACTCAGAGAAGAGACTTTGGAGAGTGTGTTTGAAATGGAAAGTCCCAGACGCTGGATCCAAGACACTGGAGCATAGAATGAGTGTAGAAAAGTCCACTGGACATTATTTCCATGTTATGAAAGATTCCCAGGGAGCACATTTTACTTACCATTTTGTGAATCCCAAAATGATAAGCGCCTCTTAATGGTGGAAGTGTTTCCTATTAAACTTTTTTAAGGCTAACATTTTTTTCCCTCCTGTTGTGGGTAGTCATCAAAGGCCTAGAACATTTTGATCAAGACAATGCTATGATTATTACTGATTTTGAAAAGAATAGCTTGTGGCAATAAGGCTGTTTAAGAGATACCAATTGCAGCCTGTCTTGCCCCCTCTCAACCCCCAATGGACAGGCCACAGTAGACATGGCATTCATGGGCATTTAATCCATAGGCCATCAACTTAGTGATGTAATTGATGATGAAAAGAGGCCAAGAAGTTGAATCTGAGCCACTGAAATGCAAAGCCTTGTGTAAGGCAAAAAACGAGAAGCTGGTGATGAAGAAGCTAGAACTGAAATCTGGTTAGTGAAGATGAAGGGAGAAGGGTAGAGATTCTGCATGAGACGATGCAGTGACACCAAGAGCAGATTAGATTTATGCATGGCGTTGAGAGTTAGAGGGGGTAGCTAAGAAATCCAAGGAGACAAGAGTCTCTGTTTTGGTAACTTGATGGCTGTGGAGAAGGGAAGTTTCCAAACAGGGAACAGTTTAATCTGACACTGAGATTTAAAGACAGTGATTAGAGTAGTAGTGATTTCACCACCTGTGTTAGAACACAAGCAGAAGGGAATTTTATAGAGGTATAAGGTGCTGAGTTCTGTCTTTGACAATTGAGTGGAGGTACCTGTGGAGCATCTATATGGGAGATGTGCAGAGATGAATGACTTTATGAATCTATAACTCAAAAGACAAATCAGTGAAGGGGAAGAGAGCCCGCATTTATGATATGTCTGTGATGGAGCAAGCACTGTGCTAAATGCTTTATATATAAGTTCTCATTTAGTTAACAATCTCTGGGAAGGCTATGTCTTTTGCCTGTTTGTTCTCAAGTCCATCTCATGAACATTTCCTGCTCTGTCTGCATTCCAAAAGGCTGTCCCCTGCAACAATATTTCCAAGACTTTTTTGAAAATGGCTTCTGGCTAGGTTTGGTTCATGGAATCATAGTGAGAACCTAGAGGGCAGGAGATAGGTATTTCTTTCCTTTCTGCTACCAGTTGTATCATCAGCAGGTGCTTTATCTCTTCTGCGACACCCTTTTGCATGAGATAGAAAAACAAAAGAGGGAAAACAGGATATATATGAGTCCGTCAGGGAAAAGTCTAGTCATTGTCAATATAACAAGAAGAGTTTGTATGACATTCATGTAACCTGGCAGCCAAGGAGAGTGGACTGGAATGCACATGCATGAACAATGACAACTTCACTGTACAGTTAGTGGGGGTGGTAGATGCGATTGATTGAGCATGTGTACTGCATGGCCATCCCATTCAAAATGACTGAGCAAGTAGAGCAAAAAATCTGCATCAAATTTTGTATTATGCCTAAATATTCTATTCTTCTGTGGAAACTATTTGGATGACTCAGAAGGCCATAGCTATGGCCAACTGGTGATCGGCAGCTTCATCAGACAACACACCCACTCATGCTCCATGTCTCAGGCAGTGATTTTTGTAAAACATTAAATCACACAGGTAACTCAGGCCCCCTACAGCCCAGATTTGGCACCCTGCAAATCTGGCTTTTCCCAAAAGTAAAATCACCTTTGAAAGGGAAGAGATTTCAGACCATCGATGAGATTCAGGAAAATATGATGGGGCAGCTGATGGCGATTGGGAGAACTATGTGAGGTCCCAAGGTGCCTACTTTGAAGGGGACTGAGGTGTCATTGTCTTGTGTACAATGTTTCTTCTATCTTGTATCTTCGATAAAGGTCTGTGTTTTCTATAGTACGTGGCTGGATACTTTCTGGACAGACCTTGTGTGCTAGATGTGTCTTCATTTGCGTTTAAGAGAAAAAACTTGCCAGACTGATTTACTCTTCCTTTGTTATATAAAACACAGGCAGTTCAGGGCTGTTACGGTAGCTTCGCAGTCTGTATAGGGAGTCAGTCATGTGTCTTTCTGCTTAGCCATCTCTATCTAGTGCCTGGATTCTTCTCTCAGGGTCTCCTCATGGTCCAAAATGGCTGATGAAGCTCAGCCATCACATCTGTCTTCTAAAAAGAGGAATGAGAGAAGTGGAGAAAAGTATTATCATTGGAATGCCTCAGCTTGCATCTCATTGTCTGGAACATATCAACATGGCATTTCATGGGCTGGAACATAGTACATGCCCATAAGAAAGTGAAAGGGAGGCAGAGAAACAGTGTTTTAGGTTGGCCATGATGTAGTTAGCTAAAAATCAGGTTTTTGTTACTGAGAAAGAGGAGAGAATGGACATAAAGCAGCACCTGGACACCTCTGTCTCATCTTTGAGGTAAATAGTATCTTCATTTTAAAGATGAGAAATGGTTCTACAGGGCTTAAGAAGGTCTCACAGGTGGTACAGAGCAATGCTGGTTTGCACCCCGAGGTTGTCTGACTCCAAGGTTCATAAGCTTTTCTTTATGGTAAGTGTAGGGCTGGAGAGGTAATGGAGAGTTCACCACATAAAGCTAATAATATTTGAAGCATGAGAGACTGTGATTTTGCAGGAAGATCATAGAAATATAAAAAAGCAGAGGGGCTAAGAAGAGAAATAAAAACTAAAGGGGCTTGGGAAGGCCTTGAATCAAAGGCAGAAGATGAGTGACCATTTGGGGAAAATAGGATGGAAGAGTTGAAGGGGCAGAAAGCGGGGGAGCCAAGGTGCCGAGCAGCAGGCAGAGGCAGCAGATCAAGGTGCAGGGATATTGGTCTTAGAGTTAGGGAATTGGGGTTCAGATCTCAGATCTGTCATTTTCTGATGACATGACCTTGAATGGTTCTTCCAGAGCCTGAACTTCATTGTACTAATTTCCTAGTAAACATAAATCATGCCAGGTCATTGCTGGGGAATGTCAGGGTAGTTTATTTTTAAATAGAGGCACAAGTAATATTGGTGAGGATGGTGTTCCACTGGTTATGCGCCCTGAGTTAAAAGCACTGCTTGCTAAATTCCTGCTCTTTTAATAATTTCCACTACCTTGGATGTGGCCTAGGAATATGAGTTGCAGTTTATGATGCATGTCTTAATTCTGAATCACTATTTCTACCTCTATTTACAAAACAAGTATGGCATAGCCAAAGGCAGGGAGAGGTCAAGCCATTTCTTCCCATGATCCACTGCAGAGTGGAGGAGCTCTGATGTGGCAGAATGTGCCCATGCTTGGAATGGGCCTCTGACACTGGATAACTTCAGCTGTCCATCCATCTCCTTGCTCTCCTTTCTCCTTAGATGCGCCCACCATTGAACTTGACCTGCGGGTCCTTTTCTATGATTTGGGAGAAGGTGTTGTTATTGCATTGGCTCTCTCTATGATATTGTGCAGTGCTCTGCACATTTATAGCTTGCATAAATATTGAATAATAATAAATAACTACAAGGATGGAAGAATATTATAGGCTTGGGAGAGTGAAAGATGCTGAACTCATTATTTGAGGGCCAATCTCAGGCCTCTTGGCTATCTCCTTCAAAGAGATTTGTTTGCCAGCTGTGTTAAGAAATATACTTTCCATATGATAAACCCAGAGAAGCAGCCAGTTTCCCTACAGAGCTCTTTCAGAGTAGCCCCAGGAGGGCCCACATAATCATTAATGGTGTTTCAGAGATGATAACCCCTCACACCTCTCTGGCAACTGGGTTAGAGGAAAGCCCTGGGGGAGAATGGCTGTAGCAAGATGATGAAATTAGAGGAATGGATGGATTCTCTATTTCATTTTCTGATTCCATGTGCAAACAGGGAAGCTTTCCAACCATTTTATGGATGCCTCCTCGAATGAGAAGGTCACTTGCTTTTCACTTCACAATGATCTTGGCTCAAGGAGGGCATTTCTTGTTTAATACGTAATCCAGGTTCACTGTGTCAATCAGATGCTATCTCCATCTTAAGAACTGGTTTTTCTGTTTGGTGTTTATAAACCAGTTAAGAGAGACAACTGAACTCTTAAATTTAAGTGCAGTGAAATATTGAGTCAATATTCACAGAGCTGGGAGATTGGAGGAACTATAATTTTTTAAAAAAGCAATATGTAAACCAGTTGGACTCACTTTTTTTTTTTTTTTTGTAGTTCTGACTGGCTATAGCCCAGCCCAGCAAAGGAGGTGTTTAGTAAATAAAACTAATGCCTCCTTTATAGCATGATCAGTATCTGCATGTTGTACAGAAAATGTTTCCATTGTTTGTGAACAGATTGTTTGCATTCACTTACAGTATATCTACCTTGGGATGGGAATGCATTTCTTCCCAACTCTGGAATAAACAATGAGCACTTGCTTTGCCCACACGTCTCTTCACCTTATTTCTTGATGGACCCTTGTGATAGCCCACCTGTGGCTGAAACAGAGTAGAAAGGGATGAGCAGGAAGAGGAAAGTCGAAGGTGGACTGTACAAAAGTCAAGAGCAAGAGATAAAAGTGGATAGAAATAGTGCCTTTAAGAACAGCAGCTCGATGATAGTCTTTAGATACGAGGGCTCTGCAAACCTCACTGTGGTAGGTCACAGCGGCTGGTACCACAGGTGTACTAACTGGGCCCCCTTTTTTTTTTCAGAGACCCAGAACTATTTGCAACCAAAGTTTTGAGAATCTGATTTTGCGATTCCCATTTTTTTCTAATGACAGCTGATGATGTAGTATTAAAGCTTTTCTGACTTGTCTATGAACTATCTCCCCAAAGAAAGTCTTTTATCTTTCAGATTCTGTTCTTTTCATGGAAGACTCAGGTCCAGAACTGGACTAGGAAGATCTAGAAAGGACCATCCCTGATTATTTCATATAAATACTGGCCAAAGAAACTAAATTTTCACCCAGAAAAGAGAATATTGTTCTTGGGCCTTCTCTTTCTTCACATTTTTGAAGGAATGTTACAGAGAAGAGAAAGTCAACTCTCAGGAAGGTTCTTCCTGACCCCCTTAACCTACAACAGGCCTCCTTGTATCCCTGCCCTTGGTCGATTTCCTTCATAACACTTTTTACAGCTTGTAATTATCTTACATGTTTGTCTACCATTTTGGTTTGTTTCCCCTCCAGAAAGGCAGGAATCACATTTGTCTAATTCACCTCTGTCTCCCTTGCTTTGGGTGTAGTACCAGGTACACAATTAATACTCAGTAATTATATGTAGAAAATGAGTAAATGGGACAGCTCAGGAGACCCAGTGTTCTTTTTGAAGAAAAATTTTTTTCAGTTACAGTTTACATTCAATATTATTTTGCATTAGTTTTAGGTGTAAAGCACAGTGGTTCTTAAACATACAGACGCATCCCATTGTGAGCTGGTCGGCTGGCTGCTCTCTGCCCAAGAATTACTGGCTGCTTCTAATTCTACTAGTTCTGTCAGTTGAATTATAGGGGTTGATATCAGTGGGTTGATACAGATTTTATTATAGGGGGAAAAAAAAGAAAACAAACTAGGAAATGTTTGTCTAATAATAATTTCCCTTTTAGGGAAGTAGTAAAGTAAAAAGATCCCCTCCCCACCAACTCTCCAAACACACACATGGAAAAAAAAAAAAAAGGATAGTTCAGCTTTGCTTTTAGGCATTACTAGTAGATAGCAGCGGACTATAAAACAAACTTTGCGCTTGAAATGGCTGGCTACTTGGTGAAGTGTTGAGGGGTCAATTATCTGTCAATCTTATTTAATGATGGGCTTCCACTCTGTTCTGAGTCAGAGCAAGCAAATAATGGTCCTGAATAAAACAATTATCTGCTTCTAGCTGTTTGCTGACCTCAAATATATAATATAAAATATCTCTTCCAAACCAGACATTCAAAAACTAGGAGAGTATTTTGAGCAAGAATAATGCCATCTCATGCTATCTCAAGGTAGCAATTTTACAAGATTTCTTTTTTATAACGAGAGTTTGATCATCTATTTAAGCAAAGTGACCTTAAAGCCATTATTCTTACATAGTAGGCTAAACGAATTCTGTAGATAAGAAGAGATTAAGAGTGGGCAATAAAGAAGTCAAATTGGCCACAATACTAACAACCATGTCTTAAAGTCATTAGAACCTTAACGGTTTTGCTGGGGCATGCAAGGAGGAAAAGTTTCAGTGAAAACATTTGGGAAGTTTTGTGTTGTTTCTGCCACCAGAATTTCTTTTGTCCACGGTACTTTTCAGGTTTCATGGCGGTTCCATTTTCTAGGCTTTAGGAGTAGTGCCATGTTTTAAGGCTTTCCTGACATGATATCAGCAGAAGATATCAGCAGAGTTTCTCAAAACTCTAGTAAATCTTACCTCAAGTGTCTTAATTGAGGTAAAAATAATAAGAAATATACAAATTTGGAACCTCCAATGCTGATTTTAGCCTGCTTAACAGTGCTTTGGAAGTTATTGCACCTCCCAAGTGAAGAGCATCCAGCCTCCCAAGGCCTGTTCTAAAACAAGCGCAAGCCCTCTGACCTCTCCGTGGCTTCGCAACATCCACTCTTCCTTCTATTCCCTTCCACCACTGATGAATCCCTTAATGTTAACTACCCATGAGAATGAGAATCACTCACGATCTCCTTTTAAGCTTCGCCTCACTGTGTAGGGTCTGTGCCTAGCCTCAAATAAGATTCCACAGTGTTTCGTCATGCTGTATGTTTAGTAACTGAAAAGCACCAAGGAAAAATTCATGCTAAATTTATAAGACTAGTATAAAGGAAGATCATTTCAAAATAATTCTGAGTACTTCCACCCTGACCGGTGTGGCTCAGCTGGTTGGGCATTGTCCTACAAACCAACAAGTCAGGGGTTTGATTCCTGGTCAGGGCACATCCCTGGGTTTCAGGTTTGGTCCCCAGCTGGGTTGCATAGGAAAGGCAACCAACAGATGTTTCTCTCTCACAACGATGTTTCTCTCCATCTGTTTCCTCCCTTCCCTTCTCTCTAAAATCAATACGAGCCCTGGCTGCTGTGGGTCAGTGGATTGAGCACCACTCTGCAAACCAAAAGTTTGCCAGTTCGATTCCCAGATAGGGCACGTGCCTGGGTTTTGGGCCAGGTCCCTGGTTGGGGGCATGTGAGAAGCAACTGATAAATGTGTCTCTTGCATAACAATGTTTCTATCTCTGTCTGTCTCCCTCCCTCTCCCAAACAATAAATAAACCTTTAAAAAAAGTTCAATAAGCTTGTCCTTGGGTGAGGATAAAAAAAAAAGATTGAGTACTTCCATTTCATATCTCTGTTTTGTTGGTTACCACTCTGTATCAATTATTTATAAAACTAGGAAAGTTTCCTCATTCAGCTTAATTGAATCTCATGCATTTATGTTAAGGAATCTAAATCAAGTGCCTTACTGCATGAAGCAAAAAAGCAAACTTGGAAGAATGATATCTACTGGATATGATTAGTGAGGTCGATTAATAGAGGGGACCTATCAATAAGAGTTTACGCATTTGTTATTTGGCAACATGTCACTGCACATGCAATACCATCTTCTCTGGTTTATGTAGATTACTAATGACATGATATCTCCACACATAACAAACCTTCATTCTGACTTCATGATTTTTTTAATCAAACATGAGAAGATTGGAAATACTGCTCTGTTAACACTCTCCTAGCTCATTTTAATCCTAAGAGCAAGACTTTGCTGGTTAGCCAAGTTAGCTTACAGATCTAGAAAATTTTCAGAAATCGTATTTTCAGATATGCCTTTTTATATTTATGTTTGAGCTCCTCGATATATGTATTTTATGTATCAGCTTTCCTTTCATAATTTTTATCTCTTTATCCTTCTATGCTGAGTTCTGAGTGACTAAATCAATTGTATCTTCTAATTTACTAATTATTTCTATACTTATCACTCTATTGTTTTTTTCTTTCTGTCGAGGTTTTAGAAAAGATAAGTTATAAGATTTTTATGCATGAATTTATTATCATTTGCTATGGCTTTATAGCTTCCTGTTTTTGTTATATAGATAACTATTTTTCTCTTGAAGATTTTAGAAACCCATATTTAAATGTCATTGCTGGTTCCATTATTTCTTGGATTGTGTTCCTACTGTGTGAGATTGTGAGGATTCTCCTCATAATTTCTACTACATAGTAACGTGTAAAACAGCAACAGTGTGTTAATTGATTGAGGCTATATCCCTTTCATATACATCTGTTACCGGCCTGCTCATACTCCCTTGCCTACTATGGCAAATCATCAACTGTAGAAGGACTCCATTTTAAAACTTGAATTAGGTGAAAAAAGGTGATTCCATGACATTTTAAGCTTTACAAGATAACTACATCAATCCAGTTCAATATCCTGAAATGACTTAGAGATTCAAATATGCAATATGTGTGAAGGAGAGTAAGGCCCTTCACTTTTAGGGGGTCAGGAAAACTTACACTTATGAGGGTGCATTAAATTTTGCCATGTGAATTTTATTGTTGGAACCTCCAGACTATTTCCCAGCTCCACCTTGTAGTGATCTGGAGCAGGGGCAGGGTGGGGGGAACTCTCCTCACCTCGATACACACACCTGAACCACAGGATCTGATTCACACCTTGCATTCTACCTGTCTATAAGGTGGGCCTGGTGGAGTTGTCCAAAACAAATGCTAGAGAGCCCTCCACCTGCAAAGGTCTCAATTGGGGAGCATAATCTGGCTCCTGCCTACTTATTTATCATCACAGACTGCCTCACACTCTCAGAACCTACACTAAACTCTCATATCTCTGTGTCTTTGCCCATACTCTTTCCTAAGATGTTACTGCCACGCTGCCTGTCCCCACACTAGTCCCACAGACATATGCCTACTCATCTGTCTAGCATGTCCTCATATAAGACTTTCTCTATGAAGTTTTCCCTACTTCCACCAGGCAGATGTAGAGAGGCTCTGCCCCTTATGTGCACCTGGTACATACCTCTGTAATTGCAATCGCCACTTCTGGTGTGCCTTTGTGTGTCTGTCTAGGTACTCTCTAAGGACAGAGACTCTGTTGCCTCTTCTTTGTTTCCCCAGGGCATTACGTGGGCACTCAAATGCTTGTTGAATGAATGACTGAACCAAGGCATCCAAAGAAACAACCTGTGTGCTGCCATCAGAGCCTGAGACTAACTGTGGGTTGAGAGTTAAGAAGGGAACCCCAAGCTCCAGGGCTTACCTGTGTTCAGTCACAGGCATCTCAGTATCTCTGAATTGGGGTGTAACTGAGCATAGCACTGGAAGCACAAGAGAGAGATGGAACCAGGTTGTTGGCAAAATAGCAGCTGAAATTGGGTTTGACTTCACTGAAATCTAACTCTGCAGAAAGGAATAGTCTGTTTACCTCATTGAATCAAATAGCCTCAGTGAGATCATACTTCTTAAATGCATAACAGATACCGAAACATCCAATTTGTTAACAGGCAACACCTAATAATTAACAAAAGAGCTTTTTTTCTAAGTGTTGAAGACTTTGGGGTACAAAGGCTTCTCCAACGATTTCCAGCTCCCCTCTCTCCTCTTCCTGCCTGTGTTGACAGTTAACTTGGTTGAGTTACATTCAAAAACACCGTGACAGGTGCGTACACCTCAGTTCATGTGTTTCTACCGGTCTGTGTCCAAAGAGGATTATGGGTAACCAAACTCTGAGTTTGGAAGAGGAGTGAGGTGTCCCTAAGATCCCCATTTTCATAGTAGTCCTCAGGGGATGGGGGGCCGGGGATGTGCTGTCCAGCCACTGCGCTGGGTGGATGTCCCGCACAGCCTGGTCTGGACAAGGCTCCAGGAGCACAGCTGCGCTGACAGCCCTTGTGGGTCCCGAGTGCCCCTCTGCACAAATACTCTGTCCCTTTGGCACCGCAGGGACAGAGAGTTGTGGTGGCCAAACTCACGGCTCATTGTCACATTTGCTGGAGGAAGCAAGGGAACGTTGGCTTTCGTCCACAGTGTGGCTTTTCACTGGAGCTCTCAGAGTATGGAAAGTCACTCTCTGCATTTTCTCTCACTTGCATCCCTGTTTTGCTTTGCTTATAATTCACATGCAGTACTTATTGAGGAGTATTAGTTCTGGGTTTTAAAAAGTGTGTTAAAATTTGCTCTTTGTGCTGTAGATTTTTAAAATGTTCCTAATATGTCCAAACAAATAGGTTAAAGCTTGAAGAAGCCCTGGGGAGGACTTGAGTTTTTCATAGATACAGAAGCTGAGGCTAGAGGTGCTGTGACTTCTGGAACACCTCTGATGGCAATATCGTTCTAAAAGTGGGGCAGGAACTCTGGTCTCCTTTGTCAGGCCCCAGGCCTCTTTGTAGTACATCAGGAAGCTTGACATGTTTGTGGTTATAGAATGTCTTGGGTCATTATCTCAGTGAAGTAGGACTCTTTAAAAATATTTAATTAAATTAGTTTGTCGACATTATAAACAAATGGAAATCAATCTGAGTGTTCTAAAGTGTAACTCACTTCTAGTTTCCATTGCCGGTCTTTGCGACAACAAATGTATCTGCAAAATAGCTAGCAGACCCAAAGAAAACATTATTAGTGGAAATAAAAGTTTTACTTCCACAACAGGAATAAGGAAGATTGAAATCAAGACTGTCAGCCTGTGTATATTCCAAGAAATACAGAGTGATTTTGTGGCTGATAATTATGCTATCTTATTTTCTGGCAGAATTTTAGTTCTAAAGATGAAATAAAGTCATCAATCTGAAACCATTTCACAGTATTTGCCAAACATAACTTTTTTATTTTTAACTTCTGAAAAATCAATTTCTGATAGGTAGAATTTTCTAGATTCTGAAGACAGGTGCCACTGGGGTTACCTTCCTTTGAACTTGGCACAGGGCTACACAGGAGTGATTCAACTAAAATTGGGTGTTTCTCAACTTCCATCTTTCTAGAGCAAAGGGCAGAAGGGGGTGACACTGGAGTGGGGAGGTCTCCAGCAGCCAGAATCCTTGTTCAAACAGAATAAGGAAGACTTTGCCTTTGATACCTAACCATAAACCAAACACAACATGTTCTAGAAATCTGAAGATTTCTGGTTTAATTGCTGTATCTAAGAGACTGACATATATACCAATTCCCTTGAAAGCTGTCAATCTGAAATTCTCTTTGAAAGTCAGGTGACTTGCTTTCTACTTTGCAGGCAGGACCAAGGACACTCAGTGGGTCATCTAGAGCTCTCAGCAGAAAAGCTTATGCTCTTTGTAATTCTCTGTCTCTTCTTTACATCTCTTTGTAATTCTACATGGATCAAGCTGAAAGAATCTCAAAACTTGTTGCAAGGCTGTATATCCTTAGAATTCTCTGGGAAAAATTTACACTATTGCCTATTTCCTTTCTGCCGAAAAGATAAGGTGATTTCAGAAACACAGAGACTATATTGACAAGTGTAGACTTGCTCTTAAATATCTGTGATTACGCATATAGGAACTGAATCTATGTAACTTGTATTACTTGTGCTGAAAATCAATCATTATAATAAGGACCTCCTTTTCCATTAAAATCAAGACTGTCACTCATTGAATTCAAGGAAAGTAATATTACAGAAGTAAATGCCACATCCAAAGCTATGGTTGATATTAACTTTATTAGCCATTCCTAAGGTCTGTTAAAAAAATTATTATCATTATTATTTTTTAATCTTCACCCAAGGATGTGTTTTTTATTGATGTTTAGAGAGAGAAGAAGGGAGGGGGAGATGGAGAGAAAGAGAAGAGGGCAGAGAGAGAGAGAGAGAGAGAGAGAGAGAGAGAGAGAGAGAGAGAGAGACATTGATGTGAGGGAGATCTATAGGTTGCCTCCATTAAGTACAGCCTTGGTATGTGTCCTGACCTAAAATCGAACTGGCAACATTTTGGTGCATTAAGACTATGCTCCAATCAACTAAGCTATCTGGCCAGGGCCTTTAAAAAATTATTTATCGATTTTAGAAAGAGAGAGGAAGAGAGGGAGAGCAGGAGGGAGATAGAGAGAAACATTTATTTGTTGTTCCACTTAGTTGTGCACTCACTGGCTGCCTCCCACACGTACCCTGACTGGCGGTCAAATCCACCACCCTGGGCCCACCAGGACAAAGTTCTTACCAACTGAGCACCCAGCCAGTGCCCCCATTCCCAAACTCTTTTAAAGAAAAATGGAGGGAATAAATTTCTTAGACACTGAAGTTTCCCTGTCCAAAGCAGGTTTTAAAAAATTATTTTAGGGACCATAAAACAGGGAAGGGTACCTTGAAAATGGGTTAGTGAGAAGAGCACAGGCCTCACAGCAATGGGATGGAGGTAATAAGCCAGGTGACTGGACAAAGGAGTTAGCTAACCTCTCTGAATCTCAGCTGTCACATCTGTGAAGTGGGACTGGGAACATTTCTATCACAGTGTTGCTGTAAGTACTCACTGAGATATTGCATGTGAAGTGCCTGGCTCATAGTAGAAACTTCAATGCTAATTTCTCCCCTTGTTAGTGACTTGGATAGTGCTTTTGAATGATGTGCTGGTTTTGCCCTGAAAGTGTTTTTTAGGTTCAGCAGCTTTTGTTGGCTCAGTTGGAAGGGCCAAGGGAATGAAGTTAGGCTGGGTCAAAGGTCCATCCCAAAGAGGCTTGATGAGTCAGTACCTTGTTAGCCTCTCCATACAGTGTGGAATCATGGGTGTGGCCCCAGGTTCCAAAGCTCAAATCTACCAACATTGGTGCAGTAGTTTCTAACACCTGCCTCGTGTACTATTCCCAGTATCCAGTATCTTCTTGCAACAACTGGAGAGAACTAAATTTTGAGTCTATGGGAGGTCAACAAGTTATCTCTTAGTGGAGATTAGATTAGGTGTGGGCATCAAATAGAGAAACAACTCCAGGGAGGACATTAACAACAGGGGCTTATCTTCACAGAACATGTAACTTGTGTGATGATTCTGTGGAGCTGAGCTTTAGCTGGGGACTCAGGCAACAGATGTGCACAGCTGTGCCAGGGAAACTAATCCTACCAGATCAAGAAAAGCCACACGCTGGTTGTTTTACTCCTGAGTGAGATGGAAGGGAAATAAGTCTCTTTCAGGAGAGAAGAGTAAGATTGTTAATATTTATTACTTATTAATTTAATTCTTTCTCTGTATCTTAAAACCTAAATGAGATAATTTGTCTTTAACATGCTTTTCCTGATCTAAATATAAGAGAATAATTTTGCAAAAGATTTTTCAATTCAAGTGACTTGTTTTAAGAAGGTTTCATTTATTCAGTAATATATAATTTTTAAGAGGCTATATTTTCTTTGATAATTTTTAAATGTCAGGTCATGAAAAGGAATGCTGATCCTGTGCGCAGAAGTATTGTTTTTGTAGTCATATATTTTTTCTTTGAGAAAACTTGTTTTGCTTAAACCACCACCAACAGATATCATTGATAATGGTTATATATATAGTGGGACTAATTTTTCTCTGGGGTGGTTAGTCCAGAGATGTTCAACTGGTGTGTTACAATAATTTTTAAAATATGCAATACCTGACTGTTTAGTCAGGAACACTGGCCTCTATTCCCTTAGATAATTAAATAAAAAAATGACAACAGCCAACACAACAATAGCCATCCAGTGTGAATGAATCAAAATTATACCTATTTTTTTGTCAGGTCATCATAAAATATCTTTTTTGGTGTACCAGAGAATTTTAGTAATTAGTTTATATGTGCCATGAGATGGAAAAGGTTAAAAATCTTTGGGTTAGTCCACTGAGTATTATCTGCTGTGACTTATTCATTGCTGTAGATAACCATGATTTCTAACAGAGAAGTATTTAAAACATTGTCATGTGTTATTAAGGACTATTTACACTTCTCATACTGTTCTTAAGAAAACCAGAATACTTCTGTAACTGAGTTACAAATGTAACACATTCAGCCAAGATTTATAAAGAGGAAAAATAGAGTACAGAAGTCTTGGTTTTATAGTTTACATCTATCAGATGCTAAGTTACCTGGAAAAATTGGCTGGGGTAGAATATTGCTTAATTTCAACCCCTTTCAAACTGAGCTTTCTATTGTGCCTGTACATATAAAGAATGGTGTTAAAAATGCAAAACACACAAGAAGATAGTATACTATAGTATACTATAATGCTTTCTAAAAGTATCTTAAGTTTTGTAATTCATTATACTGGTAATTCAAGTTGGAGGTAGTAACACTCTAGGATAATACTAAAAGAAAGATTAGATGAGTAAGGGAATAAAATTAGCAGCAGAATTACCTTTCCTTTCTTTTTTGATGGGAAAGAGTGGAAGAAGTACTTGGTTTAAACCACATGAGAAAAATACCTTTTCAGTGTCAGACTGCCCTTTACATTCCAGCTATGTAAACATTGTATGACCCACAGGGGGCCGAGTTTCTTTGCTGTGTAAATACTGCACAGGTAGGCATCCAAGAGGCGGAGTGATAAAGTCAGACAAACTGTTGCTAACACAGATAGCATCTCCTGGGCCCACGATTCCAAGGCCTAGAGGCCAACGATGACATTTTGGGCTTTTGCAATAGTGAAGGACCACTGCCACCTGTGGACAGCAGGAAGCATCAGCCCTGACATGCTGCAGGCCAAGTGCAGAAGCACCAGTGATAAATTAGGAGTGCAAGAACTGGGCCACCTGCTGAGTTGATGGTCTAAAATTTTCCGAACAGCAAGTGCTTTTATGGGTACATTTGTGGTCTCTGTAGGGCTTTTTTCCCACAAATCATAAGCATCCTTTCAACCCTATGAAAGATGTGATTATTTTGTGTTAATGTAAACCACAGAGCAGGCATGTTAAACTCAAAGGCTTTCAAGGGGCAGGTAGATAATGTAGATGTAAATGGATAAGATTGATTGGGACAGTGAATTGGAGACCACATGCCCCACCTAGAGGCATTCAGTTTTTTTAAAAAAAAAATTGCTTTAGGAAGATTATACTTCATCAAGCAATATACATACACTTGGAGCTCAGGTTTAGCCTGCACCATCTAACACTGGAAGTCGATGTGTGAATATGCAAGATTCCAGGTGACATGTGTACAGCTAGGAACAAATACCTAAGCATACTTCATTGCTCATTCATTCACTCTAAAGTACTTATTGAATGCTTCCTTTGTTGTAGGCATTACTCCATACTGATATACAAGTTGGGAAAATACATATTAAATAGATAATTACCCAAATAGAATTACAGTTGTGATAAACATAATGGATAAAACCCCAGGCAACTATACAAATGTATACCATGTTTCATAAAACTTGCTTGTAACTCACATCACTATTTTATATACTATTAAGATAGAAACCTCCCACACAAATTATAGCCCTACACTTTCTTACCTTTAAGAAATCAAAGCCCTATGCATTCTTATTTATATATTTGTTTCATATTTACTGAGAGAACTCATTTTAGACTTATTGGAACATATATGTTTTTACCATAATCCCTCTTGTACATATATCAAAAGGAAAATATAAATTAAATAAGGCATTTCTAAAACGTTTTCACATTGAGAGTTAGATTCTTTTGGATCACTTTTTGACTAAGAGTCATCATCATTCATACTTTTGCATACAATGTAATTCTCTGGCCAGTAAGGTAGTTGGGAAGCAGTGTTTCTTAAAAGGGTATTTCACTATTGTCTTGAATTTTCTCCCCAAAAGATGATACCAAGTTTTAGAGTTCAGCTGCTAGTGCGTTCTTGATCTTGCAAAAAGGTGTCAACAGAAGCTTTTTAGACATCAACTAGAATATCTTTTCTTTTCTCAAATGGTCCTCAAATGGTTTGTTGAATAAAGAGGCAAGGAGCTTCAGTTGTACAACCATGTTGTCAGGACTAACAGCCACCTTTCACATGTGCCAGCAATGACACGGGTCAGGACACCTGGTGATCTGACCCATGAGGTTGGAAAACCTCATTGTTAGAAAGTCACATCTAGATTTCAGAGATGTGAAAGTATAAGTATAATGCAGAATCTGTGAAATGCAGTCACTTGATAATTTGACCTGGTCTTCATGGCCAATGACACTCTTTTGGAGGAGGTGATTTTAGGCTTAGACTTGAAAACTAAGAAGTTCTCCACAAGTTGAGGTGGAAAAGTGTCAACCTAGCAGAGCCAGATTATAAGGCAGTTTAGCTGGACAGCTCACCAGGCGACCACACTACAGGGGTGCTTCATCATGCCTCTGTTTCTACGAGTGCCCTTACTGTGTGTTTATACGAGTTGCTTGGTGCAGGTGTATCTGAAACTGGCAGTCATAGTCATCTAAAATTCCAAAACCACATCAGACATATTGTAGAATAAGTGATAGGTTTTGTGGTTTAAATGTAAAAAGCCTTTAAATGTACTGTTTCACCTCCCTAATATATGGTCCTGTGTAATAATGACAAAAGAATGCTGAAGAGAGACAAAAACTAGAGACCAAATAAAAATAGTCCAATATTTTCAAAATATCAGTTTTGTTTACCTTCAAGTTAAGTAAGTTGCATATTAATTAAATCTGTTTTAGTAAACAATTCTTATTAAAAGCAAATTACCTATTTTCTGACTTCTGGTCAAGATGGAGGTGTAGGTAAACATGGTTTGCCTTCTCCCATAACCACAGCAAAAGTTACAACTAAACAACAAAACAACTCTCACCCAGAATGGTCAGAAAATTGAGCTGTACAGACATCTGACAACCAAGGAATTAAAGAAGTCACATTCATTCAGATAAGTAGAAGCATCAGAGATATTGAAACATGGACTGGCGGTCCCACACCCATGTGTGGTGAATAAAAATTGGGGGGTGGGGGATATCTTGGGAGTAAAGGATCCAAGTCCCACACCAGACCCCACTGCCAGGAAGATAAGTATGTATCCATAACTTCTGGATATAAAAACCAGTGGGGTTGGGGCAGCAGAAGAAACTGCGGGATTCTCAGGGATCTCCTTTTAAAGGGTCCACAATAGACCTAGTACTTACACAGACTCACTCCCTCTGGGCTCCAGCACTGGGGCAAGAGCTTGAAGTGCACCAGTGGCATATGGGGAAAAACTCAAGTGTCTGGCATCAGGACAAATGCCAGGTGATAGCTCCCTCCTGCACAAAACTAGAGGCCAAGCAGTGGCCATTGTCCCTTCTGAGCACTCCCCCACACAGAGCCACAGAGTGGTGGCACTGTATCTAAGACTCCATCAACCTGTTTCACCTGGGTTGCCTCACCTTGAGGAATACCTAAGGCTCTACCCCATCCAGCCTACTGGTGTGCTTTTCTATAATAGGCCACACTACCTAGAAAAAGTGTCAAAGCAGTTCTACCTAATATATAGAAACAAACACAGGAAGGCTGCCAAAATGAGGAGACAAAGAAATATGGCCCAAATGAAAGAACAGAACAAAACTCCAGAAAAAGCACTACACAAAATGGAGATAAGCGATCTATCAGAGGCGGAGTTCAAAACATTGGTTATTAGGATGCTCAAGGAACTCATTGGGTACTTCAGCAGCATAAAAAGATCCAGTCAGAAATGAAGGATACATTAAGTGAAATAAAGAACAATTTACAGGGAATGTAAGGAAGAAAAAAACATTCAATAAGAACAGCAAGAAGAAAAAGGAATTCAGAAAAACAAGGATAGGCTAAGGAGCCTCTGGGACAACTTCCAAACATATTCGAGTCAAAGGGGTGCCAGAAGGAGAAGAGAAAGATCAAGAAATTGGAAATTTATTTGAAAAAATAATATAAGAAAACTTCCCTAATTTGGTGGCAGAAATAGTCATAGAAGTCCAGGAAGCACAGAGAGTCCCAAACAAGTTGGACTCAGGAGGACCACTCCAAGACACATCATCATTAAAATGCCAAAGGTGAAATACAAAGAGAGAATCTTAAAAGCAGCAAGAGAAAAGCAGAGAGTTGCCTACAGAGGAGTTCCCATAAGACTATGAGCTGATTTCTCAAAAGAAACTTTGCAGGCAAGAAGGGACTAGCAACAAGTATTCAATGTGATGAAAAGCAAGGACCTACAACCAAGATTACTCTATTTAGCAAAGCTCTCATTTAGAATGGAAGGGCAGATGAAGTGCTTCTCAGACAAGGTAAAGTTAAAGGAGTTAATCACCAAGCCACTATTATATGAAATGGTAAAGGGACTTACTTAAGAAAAAGAAGATCAAAACTATGAACATTAAAATGGCAGTAAATTCACAACTATCAACAATGAATCTAAAAAACAAACTAAGCAAATAAGCAGAACAGGAACAGCATCATAGATATGGAGTTTATTTGGAGGGTTATCAGTTGGGAGGGGGAAGAAGGAGAATGGAGGAAAAGGTGCAGGGATTAAAAAGTACAAATTGATACATACAGAATAGACAGGGGCATGTTAAGACTAGTGTAAGACATGGAGAAGCCAAAGAACTTATATGCATGACCCATGGACATGAACTGTGGGAGAATTGGGGGGGTGGAGTGTTGGAGGAGAGAAAAGGAGGTACCAGGTGGAGAGGGACAAAGGGGGAATAATTGTGACAACTGTAATAATATAATCAATAAAATATATTTAAAAACAAGCAAATTAGTTTCCCCACACTCTCACCAGATACATATTGAACAAATATTTGACGACTAATTATTGGAACGGGCTCTGGACTCTTGGCCTTTGTGGACATGGACAGATTTCTAGCTTGCACTGGCCAGCATATAGGGTGGCAAGTTCAAGGAACCAGCTGAAAGGCAGCACAGCTGGGATATTGAATAGCATGAAAGGGAATTCAGGGAGGAAGGCTGGAGGCTAGCCCAGAGTCATACCATATAAATTCTCTACTAAAGATTTCAGTCTTTATCCCAAGGGAATTTGGGAGTTATTAAAAGGTTTTCAGCAATGAAATGACACAATCACATTTGCATTTTTCACTCTGCCTGCTGTGAAGTGAATGGACTGTTGAGAGCCAGGTATTTTCTCTTTGGGCAAGGCACAGTTCTTCGTTCATACAACAACATGGATTTCAAATGTTGGTGAACTTTCTTTTAGGCATTTTTTTCAGAAGGGATATGTGAATTATTAATCGTTCACAGCCACATTTGGAAATTTTACAGAGCTGAAATGAACAAACTACAATAACAATAATAAATCTGCAAACAATCTGTTAAATGGAATCTTCAGTGATTCTAGTTCTTATTTTTGTTTTGGATAAATTAATTAAATAATAAATGAGAAAAATCAAGATTTGGGATGAAAAGAAAAAATTTCCCATGATATTTTCCTGTGAGATAGGTTGAAAAGAGATTATATATCACATCTAAACCCTTTGAGTAACACGCTGTAAATTGATTCTCAATACCTAAGAAAAACGTAATGACACTGAAGTATTAAACCATTAATGGCAGTTTTGGTTTAGTTGGTGGTAACTACTTTTGTTGAAGAACGATCAAGCTTATTTCAGGAATACTCAGTGATGAGACCTGAGGACAAAAGTAGGTTTGGGCTAACCGCAATTCCTGTTAAGTACCTCTGAGCTAGGTGTTATACTTACTATGTCTTTGAATTCTTTAAAAAACTTTTTGGTATAAACATATCATTCTCATTTTGTACCAGTTACTTGAGCATTCCAATTAAATAGAAAAAATTTTAATAATGATGATGAGAGCTAATACTAACACAATGCTTATTGTGAGCCAGGATCTTGTTTAATCTTCATAACAGCTACAGTTGAAAGCACTATTGTGACCCTATTTTAATAGATCAGGAAACAAAAGAACAGAGAGGTTAAGTAACTTGCCCAAGGCTACACAGCCTGTAGGGAGTTGTGGGGCGGGAAGTTGGGCTCAAGGAATCTCGCTTCAGATTCTATGTGCTTAACTACTATACATATCACCTCTTTAAAATTAATGCTTTTTGAAAAGTCAGTTCATGATTTATACATATATGTATACACAATATTTTCCTCTTAAACATTTTTATAAACCCCTTTAACTGAATCAACCCATCATAAAAATATGGGAGTTTTTTGAAACTGAATCCAACTTTACAGCACAAGATGAGTAAAGTATAAGAGCAAACAGATGTTTGCAAAGCATATAAAACTCAAAATTGCTCTACACTTAATGTTATTTGGAACACAGGCATAATTCTTTTCAAATATGATTTTATCTAAATGGTGTCCCTTAAAACTTCATTTTAACACCCAAACGATCCCCAGCTGTTCGGGTAGATTGGCCCCTGCTGGGTCCGTTTCCCGACACTTCCCATATTCCACCATAAATATTCATGAGGCATTGTTCCTGCTGCCCCAAGGGAGGGTGGGATTCATTTTTACGAACTCCTCTCAACTGGGATTAGCATCTTTCACCTATTACCCAACTCCTGAGTTATGGTTTTGTTCTGCCGTGATCTCTGTTTTCTTTCTTTTTACTGATATCTGAGAAGTCTGAGGAGAATGTGAAGTGTGAAAGAAACTTCTAATTCCAGGAAGTTGGCCCAAGGAGTATACAAAATCAATTTTAAGATACAATATCTTATTCAAACTTTACACCCAGACCAGTGTGAAACCTCTGTTTTCTTAAATTGCCAGATTTCCTAGGCAGCAGCAGTGCCTCTGTAAGAGGTTTGTAAACTTAATTTGATGGAGGAGCTAGGTGGAGGGAATGACATTTCCATAGACAAAACATGCTTGGCTACAAACATGATGATTTTTCCATATGATTTATGTTTGTGTTTAGATTTCAGAAAATACTGATACTAGGAATGCATTTGTCCTTTTTGGGATTGAGAGGAGTGGCAGTGTGGATTTTCCTTCCCACCTTTGCAGCTCTCTCTCTTTCTCCCTCTCATGTTTTGTGGGATTCTTAAAGCTGATGTCCTATTTTCGTATGTCATGTTTATAACATACTCTTAGGTACCCAGTGATGCTCTTGACCTCATCCAGACCCAAATCAGAAAACTGACAATCTGCCTTGTTGGTAGGAAGAACACTTGATTTTTGACATTAGATTTTCCTATACCTGCTTGGTCCTAACCAGTCAGACACACTTGGATACAATATTTAACTTCTTGAAATCTCTATTTTTGTGTTTGTAAAATAGGAGCCGTATCAGTCACAAGTGCTTCCTGTGAAGCATAAGTAAGGTATGCAGATTGAGCTCAGCTGCTGCAGTGGCGGAGGAAGAGAGGCTAGTGGAAGAAGCACGTGGTCCTTAGCGCACTGGGGCCTGGTGGGTGCTTCCCACTCCTCATGGGGTTGTCAGCCGCTGCCCATTCTGGAATTGCCATCCCATTCTACCAAGGTTTCTGCCATAAGATGAGTGGGTTATGAGGAGAGACTGACTGAATTACAGGCACTGTCCCGGTTGATAAACTATGTGGAGGAGTGGGTAGTACCTTCAACTGATCTTTCTGTAACTGTTATTCTGCTCACTTGGAAATCCACTGGAACCTACCAATTACCAGCAACTCTATCAGGAATGCACTAGAGAGGTGCCGGGGAAATAATTACTCATCAACAACGGTGTATTATGGAGTTCCTGGAAATGGACCTCATGAACACATACCTGCTAACACCCTCACTGCCTAAGTCAGAAGCACTGGCTGGAACAGTCACTGCCCTGAAACTCTGGGAACAGTACATTGGTGTCATTAAGGCACGAGCTCTGCTGTGAGTCTGCTGGGGTTTGAATCCTGTCTATGTTGTGCTTAGCACTGTGACACTTTGCCAATTGCTTACCTAAGTCTGGGTCTCTATAGCAATAGGACCTGTCTCATATGGTTGTGATAGGGATTCAATGAAACAGTCTAGGTAAAACATTTAGCACACTGAGCATAGGGTTGGCACACTGTACTCATTTATATAAGCTTAAAAATATTGTTGAAAGAACTAGCTGAGAGCAAACATTACATTCCATCCTGCTTACTTAAGCCTGGATACTTAACTGACCACGCTGGCAGGGCCTTGAGTTGAAATGCAACAAAGGTATTGGGTGTCCCCTGAATACAGAGTGTGTTTTAAACAAAACTGAAGCCTCCTTTATATTCATGCTCATATTTCAAGGAATGATAGTGGGTTGCTCTGTGTAGGGAGGTGAATAATGCGTGCGTATGAGAGGTGCAACAGTGCTTTCCAAGGTGTGCGCATGGAAAGATCATCTTTTATATGAGATAGTAGTTACTATATGCAGAGCCTGGTGTCACTTGTGATTCCATTTCTTAAATATAGCTGTCACCCAGCAAGCAGAGATATCTGCTATTTCATCTCCCGATCTTCAGGCTTGCCCTCCTATTTTAAGCTGTGCTTCAGTGTGTATTTGGAGCATTTCTTCAGTTTTTTGCTTCTGGTTACATCGCTTCAGTCCCCCTGGAGCTTTCTGATGGTCTCCCATGCCACTGAGGAATCCAGCCCAGTGGGGTGATGAGGATTGTTTAGATGTATTTTGGTACCATATTACTGATGGTTATTTTGTGTCAATTAAAATTAACTTAGCTGTGTCGTAACAATAATAAAACCACTCAAGAAATTAGACATAACATCATAGTGCTTCTGAGGTGACAGACTTGGCAATGTGGGGTCAGAGATTGCTAAGGAGAAACGCCATCCTCACGCCCCCTGCACGCACTCGCTCCTACCTGTTCGCTCTGATGCCTGTGTGTAAAAAGGAACGTTATCTGGATGGGAGGCAGACGTGTTTGTGTTCGACGAAGAGCCTCTTCAGGTGTCTGTTATCCCTCTGACCCCTCAGACTGGGTTTAAGCCTCTTTTTTAAAAATTTGGTTTTAATTACAGTTGACATTCAATATTATTTTACATTAGTTTCAGGTGTTCAACATAGCGGTTAGACTTAAGCCTCTTTTGATAGAGAAGGAAGGACAGAAATGGACTACATTCATGAAAAGCTCTGGGTCCAGGTTAGGCTATTTTGGCTGCAGGCCATAGGTGGAGCACGGCAAGTTGAGGGAGGCCAGTTGCCCCAAGTCTGTTCAGAAGCTCACACTGTCTTGACTGGTGAGGAATTAGCAGCTCCTTGGCTGCTTCAAGCATCATTGCTCAGGATGGTACCATCAACATAATACAGGTTAGTTCCTTAAAGCAGCGTCACTTGACATTAAAAGGTTTAGTGGGAATAGGAGAGGGAAAGTTGGAGACCAATAGTGACTGTAACTGACAAAATTGTTCTGTTTGGGAGCCTAGAAAATCCTGGGAGAAACTTTGAGGTTGTCTCAATTTTACCTGGTACATCTGGTGGGTAACAGGAGCTACTCAAAGTACTCTAACTTACATATTTAAATTCAATGTGATTTTAACTGTCATAATAAAACATATTTTGGGGGAAATGTTTTGGTGTAACCACTTTTGGAGTATTCTTTTAGACAGAAATAGAAAAGGATTCTGTGATATGTTTACAGGGTTGGTAGTCCCTGGGGAATTCACTGCCTTGTGTGTAAATATATTGTTACAAAAAAATAGTTGAAGAAAAACATGCACAGCTTATCAGATAACATTATTTATGTTTTTAATATTATTTTAAGGGACCTTCCCAATAATAGTGAATCTCTACAATAATTGTAATAAGATGGTCAGTGATCTGAAATAATATTGTTTTATGGTGAGGTTTGTTGGCTTTTAAAACAACTGTCTGATTTAAAGACCTTTCTTGAACTGTTTTTACTTCTCAAGCTGTGCAGTTGTTGCAGAATAAAACAAGAGATTGCACAGATTTTAATAATTCATAGACCACTATCTCTACAAGTAATTCATCAATAAAGGCAGGATTTTAGGTAGGGACATTCCATTTTTAGTTTGGAGCCTCCCTTTTGTGAGATATGGGTGCCAGTGTCTGGGTATAAAGGAAACTTGGGATGCACAGGTGACAGGCAGCAGTGAATCTGGCAGCCGTGTTTTGGAGTGCATGTCTGTGCAGAGACTCTGGAAACTGCTCCTATCTATAACCGCTCCATCAGAAGCCTGGGAAGTCATGCTGTTCCATGACCCATCCCCTCAATTACAGCAGATTTGATCAGAAATGGTCACAATGGAGTTGGGCCAATTGTAGTGCTCCCCTAGGATTTTGAAATCAGGTCACTGAGAAAGATTAAGTGTCTTGGGTTGTTTGTCCCCAAAACTGCAGGCAAGGACTTGAGTGCGGAAGTTTATTTGAGAGGAAATCCCAGGAAACATCAGTAGGGGAGTGGAAAAGTAAGATAGGGAATGGAAATTTGCTAATAAAAGGTCTCATCAAACAAGTGACCACTTGGGAAATAGAGCTTAATCCTGTTAGAAAACTAAGTGTGGAACGTATGTCTGAATTATCCTATGGGATGAGGGAGCCAAGGTACTTATCCTTTAATTGGTATTGCCTGTTGGTCCAGGAGGTGTTAATTCACAGGTCTAAGCAGTCAGAGGTAACACTGGGGTCCAGAGTTACAGGTGCAGGCATGGGATGCTGAGCAATAGGTACAGAGGTCTTCAGGGCTAAGGGATACAAGAAGGGTAGGGACAGAGTCTCATTACTGTGTCAGCTGGCTGTTTGTATATGAGTCATTTAAACAGAAGGGCTGAGGGAAAAGTTTTAGGTCTTATATAAGCTGTTAAATAAGATAACTGGTTTTCAGACAGAAGCTGGAGAATGTAGTAGCAGGCGTACAGAGGCCAATAAGAGAAGTCATGGTGTCCCTAAAATGTGGTGAAGGTGAACTGTTAGTGAGGATGCTCCAGTTCTTGTCAGACTTGGCTGTGTTTCACTTTTTTGCTTCAGGATTTGGTGAAAATAACTGGCTCCTGCTCCTGCTCCTTTTATTTTAGCTAACCTGAGTAGCGACCATTCATAAGATGTAGCAGATTTTATCTTCCAGAAATGGCCCCAGCAGTATTTTCGGTCTCACATGCTCTTCAGAATCTTAACACTTCCTATCAAAAGACAAAGTCTAGGTTTCTTCTCCTTGAGGTTATGTGGATGGGCCTTTTGTGGCTGTCTTGGTGAACAGAATATGACAAAAGTGATGCTGCATGATTTCTGATACAGTCTTCCACCTGGCTCTCTCAGTGTGCTTGTTCTAGAAATCCAGCCACCATGCTGTGAGGAAGCACTGGACATGTGGGGAGGCCACTTGTAAGCATTCTGGCTGATCATTCCAACTAAAATCTTACTTGGCAGCCACAATCAATCCCTAGATATGCAAATGACTGAGTCTGGTGATAATCCCAGTCCCCAGATTTCAAGTTGGATCAGAGATGAGCCCCTCACTGAGCCCCACCCAAATTGTGGATTTGAGGGCAAAATAAATGTTGTCTTTGTTTTAGTCACTAACTTTTAGGATGACTCATCACACTGCCCTAGTTAACTGCATCACAGGATGAGGTAACTTATGTGAATTTGTAAAAGATACTTTAAATAGCTCAGAATAGTAAAAATGCATAGTTAGGCACTTACCCATTTATTAACAGTTAAAAATCCCTTTTCCTCTCCCAGCCCATCAATACTATTGGATTCCTTTATGAGGAATTTGTCATATTTCTACTGGTTGTCAGCACCAAAGCCAGATCAGTAAACCCTTATCGCCCACCCAGTATGTCTCTTTACTCCATTACCATCATACTCTGTAGGACCCTATAGGACTCAGGAGGCCTTGGAGCTTTTATTGTAGCTGCCAGTAACTGTACATTTTATGCATTGTCTCATGGAATTTTTACCAAAATTCCAGGATATAGATAACACCCATCATTTATAGATAAGAAACCAGAGATTCAAGAAGGCTAAATGACTTACTCAAGATCATACAATAATTGGTGAAAGTGGGACTTAAATGCAGCTCTGCCTAATCCTGTAGTCTGTATTTTTTTACCTACCTATGCCACTCTGCTGTGGCCTTGAGACCTTCAAAGGATTCAGGGGTCACAGTTTTTTTGTAGTCCATTTTAGCCATGTTCTGCACCACACAGCTTTTTTGAGACATTACCTTTTGGGGTTAAAATATTTTTTTGTAACATCATAAATTGGGGTGCTGTGCTTATATATGGGTCTGTATATATACATATATAAAATATAGAATTGTTTATATAATATATAGTATATAAAAGTAAATTACAGTTATTCATATAATGTATATTACATATAAAATTATATAACATAAATTGCATAAGTATACATTACATATAATTTATATATAATTATATATACAGAGTATTGTAGAAATTACTAATTTATTTGTGCTACTCTACAAAAAGCTACAGTTTTTCATTTATTCTCATAAAAATTAATGTCATTCATCAGTAAGATTTACTATTGCTTTATTTTAAAAATTTTTTATTTTGAAATTAGATATACAGAAGAGTTACAAAGAGAGCACAGAGAGTTCTAATATCTATCCGTTTACTTAGTTTCCCTTTAAGTTAATATCTTACATGTGAAATTAACATTGGCATAATACCATTATTCAGAGGACATATGTGTTCAGCTTTCACAAATTTCCACTAATGTCTTTTCATCCATTCCAGGATCTAATCCAGGACACCACATTGCATTTAGCCAACATACCGTCTTAATCTTCTCTAACCTGTGACCATTGCTTTGTCTTCCCTTGTCTTTCATGAGGAACATTTGCCAGGTATTTTGTAGAATTTATATCAATTGGGTTTGTCTGTTATTTTATCATGATGAGACTGGGCTACAAGTTTTCTGGAAGAATAGCACCGAGGTGAATGCCTCACTGCCCTTCTCACTGCATCACATCAAGGGGCACATGATATTAACATAACTTCTCACTGATCATGTTGACCTTGATCACTTGGTTAAGGTGGTGTCTGCTAGGTTTCATTACTCTAAGTATAAAATTTTTCTCTTTTCACACTCTTGTTAGAAGTGAGTCACTAAGTCCAGCTCCCACTCAAGGAAAAAGGAATCAAGTTCCACCTCCTGGAGGGAGGGGGATGAATGATTGACTTTTTTATGTGACAGTGAGAAAGAGTGTTTCACTCCTGAAGTAGCCCATAGGTCTACCATGTTAATCTTGTGTCTGGCTTGCAGAAACCTTTCTGAGCATTCAGACCTTGAGTCAACCACATCTTTGATTTCTTCATTGCAACAAATATACCCCATAGAGTAATGCCCACTCTTATTTGCACCATGATTGAGAGCCATGTTGTAAGTCTACTAAACATTTCCTCTTCACCCCCATAAGAAAGGGGTCACTCTTGTCTCTTATATCTCAAAGTCTGTTAGGTTTTATATAAAGCACATAGAGCAATGTTTCTTCATATATAGGACTTCTTTCCTCTGAAAGGAAGAGGATATATTTTTTATCTTTAAATTTTTCCTGGCACCTAGGAAATAATAATTCTAAATATTATAAACTTAAAATTTATAGAATATAAAACAAAATATGTCATATTTAAATACAGCTTATTTACACATTTAAACAAATATGTATTATATAGAAATATATAAAATTTATGACTATAAAATAGTAAAAATTATAAGTATTATATAATAATGATAATTCCCATTGATTCAGTGCTTCCTCTATATTGAATGCCATGGTAGATACCTTATAATCTTTATTTCTAATCCTTACAAAATATCTATAAGGGAAGTATTGTCCCCACTTTACAAGAAAAAGAAGCTGATGTTTAGAGGGAAAAATGATCTTCCTCAAGATGGCGTGGCAAGTAGCAAGGTTGGAATTTGAACTTAAGTCTCTTTGTTGACTCTGAACCTGGTAAATGTTTGTAGATTGAATTATTAAAATTGGGTAGGGGGAAAGCAATATGTGAAGACTGGACTAGTAATAAGAATTTTTAAAACAACACATAATAACACATGATTGAAGAAGACAGGTGTTAGGCTCTGCTTGTGTAAAGAGGGTCTGCCACTTTAAGTCAATCAAAAGACTCATTCTGACATTCAGTGTGAAAACAGCAGTGACATCCTGAATTCTGCGGGCAGGAGTCCTGGCTTCCACTCCTGGCTGCAACCACGGGATGGGCTATATTATTTTATCTCCTACCCTTTATGTGTCCCATATAAAGTCAATATTTAAAGTGCTTCCCCTGTCTCATGGGAAATAGGAAATAAGTAAGAGGGTTTTTTAAATATTGATAGAAATCATAGAAATGGAAAAGCTAAAAGTCACTATAAGATTGAAGCTCCCATATAATAATACTGAGATAAGGTATAAATTAATTAAAAACTAATGTGTGTGTGTGAGAAAGAGTATATGAGACTATATTAATATAAGTCTTAGTTCCCAATCTCCCATAAACTTTAATGCAGCAATATTGCGTATCTATATATTCTAGAAATCAGCTTAAATTATCTTGTGCCTCTTCTCTACTGTACTATTGGATGATTAACTTGGCTTATTATTTGTATTTTTCCCCTCACACAGAGTCATATTGAAATGCCTAGGGCCCTTGATATTTACCTGGGAGGCTCTTTACATTGGCCTGTCCACTTAGGCCCCCATGGAAATATCCAGTATATACTATCCATAGTGTCCCTTTGGGTCAAACTGTATCTGTTACTTCTGTGTCCAGTGTGGGATAAAAATATCATCACGAGTTTGATTGCTTTCAACTCAGATAACTAGGGCCTTCCAAGAATAAGGGCTAGAAAACCTTAACAGGATTGTCCTATAGAAGTGGAAGCCTCAAATCTGGGAGGAGTGGGTGGGCAGCTGCGGCTCGAGGCCTTGTGGCCTGGGCTGTTACCCGCTGCAGCCTCAAGGGACAGATATTGTGAAGCATGAAAGCCTCAGTCCAGCGGCATGCATGTCCCATGCAGAAGATCCGAGTTACCGCTCTGAATTAACTAGTTCCCAGATCCTCCTTTTCCTTTCTCCTTCTCAATTACTTGGTTTAATATTTCATCTGCCATCCACTGACAGACATCAAGAACATCCTGCTGTCCCAGGCTGCCTTGGTCTGCCCTGCAAGCTTCTCCAAATGTTGCTGGAAGGGAAGTTCACTGGGCCTTGCCTGTTGACAGCCACCTTTCAGAAGCAGTGCTGGCCTCTGGTCCCTGAGTCGCTACTGTTTCACAAAAATTCAGCTGCCAACCTGTCAACCAAACACAGGCCTTTCAGTTTAGCCATGTCCACTCCCTCCTTGACACCCAGCACCCAGCCTCCCCCTTTCCTCTGTTTTCCATCTTAATTCTATGATTTAAAAGTGAAAGCCGAACTTCTGCTCTGCTTTCTTTCTTTGGATAATCCTCTCTCAAGGATTAGTAGTATCTGTCCCCCTTTCTTCCCTAATGTAAACAGCACCAATTTTTCACTTTAAGTGTTGACTTGGGAGACAAACCAGTTCTTGATTCTACATTCAGGCTGGTCTAGAAAGTGTTTTAAGACTTCAGGTTACACTCGGCAAGCATGTGCCCAGTGGGTCAAAAGGGTACACAGGGCTGGCCCCTGTTTCTCAGCTCTTAAGTTCATTGGTTTGATACAGCTTCTTTTGTTACTACTGAAAAGGGGGCAGAGAAGACTGGATTAATAAAGGCATGAAATAAAATACACATGTAAAACATGGTAAATAACAAGGAAGAGCGTAGGGTCAAAGAAACTCATCATGCAAAAAAGGAGGTTTCTGTGATCTCTCTGGTGGTTTATTTGGGAAATTATAACAAAGGCACCTCAAGAAATTTGCTGGTGACAGTTGGCTGATGGACTTCCAAATGAATAACTGTGCATGAGAAATTAATTTCTAGGTGTGCAAGACCACTGAATTTAGATTTTTCCCTTTGGCTAATGTGGCCACAATGAAATGCATGTATCATTTGTATCATTGAAGGTAGGCCCTCAGCATTCTGTGCGGCATGTCGTAAAATGTTCACTCAGTGTAGGCAAAGGTCCTGCTCAAGGACTTTGTCTTTATTACAAGAAATGTCCAAACTATTTGGAAAATTTCAGAGAATTTGATAATGCTACATGGAGTTAATGTGTTACATGAAAAATTATCATTAGCTAAGAATGTCAATATAATGTTACTATTTCATCTAAGGTTTATGAGAAAGCAAAATAACAAAATACTTCTGTGCTTTATGGAAACCAGTGCTGCAGTGTAGTTGCTGTGGTTTGTCATTATCATGGTCATTGTAAAGCAGTTATAACAGATCTGAGCTCCATCAGAAATTGGGTAAAGAGACAAGGGTAACTCCCTGTCTTCAGTGACAAGTACATGTATGACCTTGTATAACTTCCTTAACCTATCTTATCTGTTAAATAAGTTGGTCTAGAGAATTTTTACTTCCATTTAAATTGTAAAAATTCTGTGATACTAAGACTCAGTAAGCACTGATGTGAAGCACAATATACACGGTGATTATTTATGTTGTGTCTGACGGGGCCATCATGCATTTATGGGTAATAAAAGGGCAATCTTAAGACTTAAGCTATGACAGGGGAGGACAAAGGATTAGATTTTTCTAGTCCTATAAAAGCCATCTGAAGAATGTTCACATTAATTACTTGCAATTTAGTTATTTTAAGTGGCATCCTTAGACAAGCAAAAGGTGAACTGAGATTCCTTCAGCATATACTAGAGCACAGAATCTTGCTGAATTGTGTGACAGGCCTTGCCCAGAGTATCCGGGTCAGATGTTCGCAGCTGCTTTCGCAGTTTCATCTACTGTCTTCATATTTCTGACAAAAAAGTCTTATTTAGTTTGTCTTTTTAAAATGATCAGAAGGCATCAATTATTTGAGATTCATAACAGATTTCACTTCTTTGTTGTCAAATGATTTATGATGCATTTTATGCCATGTCTTATACTTTTATTTGCTTATTATTATAAAAAATAATGTAAAATTACAGGGAATTTAAAAGCAATGTCAAGCTCCCATAAATTTTTTTTAGTTTCCAACAACTTTCATTTTTTACTTGTTTCTAATGATTGTATCAATGAAAAATAGGCCTTTATACAGTTATTATTGTGTTTCAGTATAAATCTTTTAAGTCACCATCAATATCAATAATTTTTCACTTACAGTTTCGGTGTTGTCGTGTAGGTCAGTGTATTTTCCCTATCTTTCCTTTTTTGATATCCCTTTTAGAATGGGGTAATTAAGCACAAATAAAAATGAAACACTAAAAAGTAAAACTGAATAACTCTGTAGCTAAGCAAATGAATGAGATGCAAACTCACCCCAGAGGCTAGACGTCAAATGGGGAGGGAAGCATATGTTATCTGATCATTGTCGGAGGGGAAGAAAGGAGAAGGACCTGCTGTATGTGGAAATAAGGAATCATCTCAGCTTGCGCTGCAGCCGTCACGTGTCCTATGCCCAAACCATTAGTTTTGGCTATCTTCCTTGATTCAACAGATTATACATATCTCTTCCACTTTGAGCTCTTTTAATGAAGCTGTTACCCGTATCTGTATTCATGAAGTTGCTGGGTTCCTATTTGACCAACCAATTATTTGGTCAAATGTTGAGAATGACTGCATTACTAATTGAGCTATCTTGTCAAAGTTGGGGTTCATACTGCCAGGGTTCTAGAATCACAGGCATTAGAGATGATCAAAGATAGTCTGTAGCCCCAAGTAGGATTCACAACACAAATATTTTCAATTGAATCATTCATTAGCTTTCCATCTTCCAGGGATAGGGTACTTACTGCCCCTGTGTTGGTCTAGTCTGGTAGTACAAACTCAACTACCTGTGGGAGCTGGCTATTTAACAGGTGAAGAAAGCAGCCCCAGAACAAGAAAATCAAATGCAAAAATTGAGTCAAATTATTTTTATAGTTACTGAACTGTGGCATAAGAATGTAACATGATATAAATATGTAAATATTTTAAATTCAAAACTGAATAATAGAAACAATGAATTTTTTCAATACAGCATCCTTTGTATGCATATTAAACCCATATGCCTATGCTTTCTCTCATTTTTCTGGAAATGTGTCTTTTTCAATCTTTTATTTTCCTACATTTACTATAGATGTGGGTTAAGAGAATAATTCCTTACACTATGGAGGAAATAATGTGTGAGTGTGATGCTAAGTGGCAAGTGATATGAAACTCTAAAGGTAAGGAGGTGATAGGCCTGTGGTGACCTGGAGGGCCCAAGTGGCAGCCACTGCTCAGCTCCAGACAGCTGCTGACACTTGTTGACACACAGGAATGTGGGTCCTGTGTTACTAATCTCCTTTCTCAAGTTAAGGTAGAAATCTGGATTTTTAGTAAAATTCTCCAACTTCTTTTTTTTTATTTTTTATTTTAAAGCACAGTTTGGGCCAAATAAAACCTGTCTGGGCCCTAGATGACATTTGTGAACTGCCATTTTGCCTTCCTTGGCCTATTCCAGGGCTTGGCAAACCATGGCCCATGGGTCAAACCCAGCTAACCCCCTGTTTTTGTAAATAAAGTTTTATTGGAACACAGCCATGCTCATTGTTTAATGCTGTCTGTGGCTGCTTCTGTGCCACACTGGCAGACTTCAACAGTTAGAACAGCGATTGTATGGTCTACAAAGACTAAAAGACATACTATCTTTACCTTTGCAGAAAAAGTATGTAGACCTCCGCTCTATTCCAGTCTGGTAAAACTCTTGATGTTTAGCCCTTCCTTATTTTTAACTGAAATCTGCCTTTCTGCAGCTTTCATTCATTACTCTTGTGCCTGTTCTTTATTTCCCTGGGCATTTGTAGAAGACATTTGAACCCTCTTAGATTATGTAGTCATAAGGCCATCCAGGGATGGGTTGAATATCTTTCAGGTCCAAAAGCTGTCACCCAAATTAGACCTGATTTCTTGGATAAGTGGTGTATCTTGGAATAATCTAAGATATCACATGTTCGTACAGAAAGTGGATGGAGTTTGTGAGCCAGTTATGAACTTCCCCCAACCTCCAGAAGAGCCCCAGGGGTGGTTAATAGGAACACTAGATGAAGGCAGCCTGTGAGAGCGTGACTGATGGCATGTCTCTGTGCACTCTGCTTTCTTCCTTGCTCTTAGAATAACATCTAAATTTTGTTCTGTGGCTCACAAAGTTCTGCACTATCCAGTCTGGACTCTCCATCCAACTCTCTTCTTTCCCCAACACCCATATTTCTTTGGTTACCTGTGTCTTTTTCAATTGTGTAGATATTCCAAAGTCTTTTATATCTTAGGCTCTTAAAACTTGCCTTTTTTTTTTTTTTTTCCTTTTTCCTGCATGATACACTTGTCCTCATTTCTTTACAAGGAGGATCTTATCTTTTGAATTTTTGCATTTTTGTTTAATGTCATCTTCTTACAAACATCTTCCCTGATCACCCTCTCTTAGATGGCATCAAAATGACCTTTTAGCATACCTTTCCCTTTATCAAATTTCTCGTACTTAATTGTAAGCATGTTGCTTATTTATCTGTATTCTCTTTTACTGCTGGTCTTACCCTATTAGAATATAACTGTATTGAGACCAGAACCTTTCCTATGTCATTTGTTGTTTTTTCCTAGGACCTAGAAAATTGTATGCACTCAAAAATATTTGAGGAATAATAAATTACACATCAGAAGTAGTTTAGCATTATATACATTCCACTCCTGATTATTTTGTTTGACAAATGACTGGCAAAACCCATCCAACAGCATTCATTAAAAATAATCTTACCATGAGAAAATGCTTTGAATTAAATTGTTCCTGCTTAGTGGTAACTGAATAGCTACATTTTAGTGAGGGCGTTTTAAGTGTAAGTATTCTCATTAGTAAAAATCTATAATCATGTATCAATATATTGATTATTAACTAAATTAACAATGTGAATGTTTTTTATATGATACACAAAACCCATGTTCAAAAAGGTCCTGCTTTGCATTTCTCCCATGAGAGGAAAATCATAAGGGACATTAGTGATTTTCCACTTTATTTTATAGTTGAGGGAACTGAAAGCCCAGAGAGAATTCTCAATGTCACACAGTCAGTTAGGGGCAGAGCCCGGAGGACAAAAGAATTTTGTCAGCTTGTAAGCATTTAACTACCTGTGTTTTTCTTTGTTGATGATTGGTTTATTTTATAGGTGCTGGTGGCAGTTATAACATCACATGGCTTCAAAACAGCAATTTTTTTCTTTATAAAGTACCAATCATATGAATGAATGTTCTATTAGATTCACGGTAATCCCATGAGAAAATTTGAACAATTACTACTACCCTATTTTTTTAAATCCTCACCTGAGCACATGCTTATTAATTTCTAGAGAGAGGGGAAGGGGGAGAAAGAGAGGGGGAGAAACATGGATGAGCTTGCGACCCAACCAGGGATGGAACATACAACCCAGGCATGTGCCCTGATTAGGAATTGGACCCATGACCTTTTGGTTTATGGGATGATGGTCCAACCAACTGAGACACACTAGCCAGGGAACCCTATTTTTGTTTTTAATTTAAGAAATTGTTAGGCGGAATTTTGAATGGCATTAATTCCATGACCAATCTGTCAAAGGTAGAAATGGAATTTGAATCTAGGTCTCTACTAGAGCGCTTTCTTACCCTGTGATGTGGTACCTGCCTGTCTTCTTTTTTTTTCTTAATGTGGAAGTTAGAATTTAATGTTGAGCTTAGTAATTAACAAAAGTGTAGATACACAATACATGTTAAGGACCCTTATAATGATGTACTGAAATATTAAGTGTTTGTGGATTTGTAACAATGGCAAAATCTTTTTGTATATAGTACTTAATATATGTAGTCCTGGTACTAATCACTTTACATTTATTAAATCATGCCAGCTTTGCAGAAAGCCTATGAAATAAGATACTATCCTATCCCCATTTGACAGTTGGATGAACTAAGGCACGGGGATATTATTTTTTTATCCTCATCTGAGGACATCTTTTCATTGCTTTTTGGAGAGAGAGGAAGGGAAAGAGAGAACCATTGATGTGAGGGAGAAACATCAATTGGTTGCCTGCCGTGTGCGCCTGGACTGGGGATCACATGCTCCTGGACTGTGGGTTGAACCCACAACCTAGGTAAGTACCCTGATCGGCAATTGAATCCGTACCCTTTTTGTTATGGGACAATGCTCCAACCAACTGAGCCACATCAGCCAGGGCTGAGATTAACTATCTTGCCCAAACTAACATAGCTAGTGAACAGCAAAACAATGATTTAAAGCCAGGAGGCCTGTGTCAGTTTCAAACAACTGTGTCAGTTTGCTTTCTTTCTGGCCTAAAGAATCTTAAAACTGATGTCATGGGCCTGTTATGGAGTCTGAGCTTGAACCCTAGAGAACTTAACTCAATAGGAAATAGCAAAATTCTAAGTTATAGGGCTATCTTTCTCCTCTCCCTCATGGCCAGGTTGGCCTGCGGAGAGGGAATTTCTGTCACCGTCTGTGGAAAGTGTTGACCAAGGCACTTCGCTTCTTATGCAACCTGCTAATTGACTCTGCTCCGTGCAGGAGGAGAATCATGTTTGGCTCTGAAACGGTGACAGCCTGTCCTATACTGGGCCACACTAATCACATATAACCCACTGTGTCACTCAAAGTGAGAAACCTTGTTCATAGTAATTAGCATGACATTTGTTAAGAGTGTCCCCACTGTTTACCCATCTTGAGACCTGGTGGTTGTTGTTATTGGTGGGAAAGGATTTAGGTGTTTGGGACTTGGCCAGCTCTCTTTGCTTCTCGTCAGAGCAAACGGTTGGTAAAGAGAAGGGATTAAATGTAGTGGTGCTGGAGGCAGGGAGCCATTTGGGGGGCCCTGGTGATCACAAATGAGGGAAAGGAGACTACGACTCCTTGAAATAAAGCAGCTTCCTAGATATTTCCAGGGAACAGAATGCAGAGTAAGAGCAGATTGCATTCACTGAACAAAGACTTGTTGAATTATACTAAGTGCCAGACCTTGGGCATTCAGCTTTGAACAAAATAGATACCATCCTTGCAAGACTTACATTCTAGTGAAAAGAGATGACAAATAAGTTACTATGGAAATAAGATAATTTCAGAGAGGGAGAAGTGCTCTGAAGGAAAAACAAATTGACAGAATGGCCAGTGAGAGGTAGGAGAGGGGCTACTTCAAATTGGGTGGTCAGGAAGTGACACCTGACTGATGAGAAGCCAGCCTTGTGAGCTTCTCAGGAGAACTGTCCTTGCAGAGGGGATTGAACCATTACCTGCTTCTCCCTTTTCCTCCCATCTCAGCCATGTGCTCAATTTCCCAAATGCCTCTTCCATCCTGGAGCGTTTACCTACTCTTGTCATTCCTAGTCTGCCTGATTCCACCAGTGAAGAAAGCTCTGGTGTTAGTAGATGTCAGTGAAGACTATCAGGTGTTTTGTCAAAACAACAGCCCCTCTCTCCCACAAATCTCTTAGTCCAATGCAAAACAGAAATGAGGTTAGTTTGGCTTGTTGTACTTCTAGGGAGCACGCCATTTCCTTTGCAAAATTCTCAGAGGCCATCAGTTTAATACTCTATTCTTGAATTTATGCAGGAGTTGATGTCATATGCCTTGGGATTGAGTCTCTTAAATTCTCCATTCCCCCTTTTTTGAAAATATGAACAACATTGTAAATTTGCAATCTTCTGGAACCACATCTGCTTTCTACTATACCTTAAAATTGCTGACACTGGTTCTGTGACCACATCTGCATGTTTCTTTAATACGCTAGGATCTGATGTGCAACACAGGAAACCTCAACTCATTTATTGCAGCCATTTCCTCTGTATCTCCTCATGTATCATTGGCAGCCACACTCTCCTTTTAATCTATTTGCTATATGTGCTTTTCTGATTAGAAAAGTAATACATGCTGTAGAAAATTGTGAAATGTATAAAAACAGACCAAAAATAACTCATATCCCTAATACCTAGTGATGATTACTTTTTGCGTCTTGTGATGTATCTTTCCAGCCTTCCCTCCAGTGTCTGCCACATACTCATATGCACACACATACTTACACTCTCATACATGCATGTGCAAACACATACATTTTCATATGTTTACATTTTACAATTAGGGAAATAATGCTAAATTTACTCGTATTATGATTTTTTATTTAAAGATATATTTCTCTCTCTATATATATTTTAATCCTTATCCAAGCACATATGTCCTTTTATTTTTAGAGAGGGGAGAGAGAGAGAGAGAGAGAGAGAGAGAGAGAGAGAGAGAGAGAGAGAGAGAGAGAGAGAGAGAGAGAGAGAGAGAGAAATGAGAGAGAGAGAGAGAGAAACATTGATGGGTTGCCTCTGATACCCCAACCCACAATCTAGATATGTGCCCTGACTAGGAATCAAACAGATAGCATTTAGGTGCATGGAATGATGTGCCAATCAAATGAACCACACAGGCCAGTGCTATCTTCAATATTATTCTTTACAGTCTGAATACATTGTTTTAAATAGAAGCAATGCTGATCATAACTAAGAGGGTGGCCTCTTGCAGTAGCAATGTCTTTTCTGGTGATATGGAATTCAGAAGGAACTCTCTCTTGGGACTTTGAAAACTCCTTGGATCAGGACTGTGTCTCTATCTTGTATTCAGGGTTGTGTTACACTTCAGTCAATGCATTTATTCAGGTAACTTTCTCCAGATAATTAATTTCATGCCAGTTAGCAGAGCCTGCTTTCACAGATCTCCTGGGAATATCTGAGGAATAAACCAGCATTCCTTCCAATAATTATAATTAAGACTTGCAATTTACAAAAAAATGCTATGTCATGCACACATTCAACAGTAAAAATGGAGACATCTTATATGTGCTCACCTTCAGTCTACAAGACCCATCAGCCCATCTCCAACCCTCATTCTGCTCCTGAGCTGATGAGGGGACTGGGTGGGTGGGGGGAATTATGGGCTGTGCTAACTTTCATATATGACCTTCCAACTTCCAAGATATTATTGCAAGCTCTGACATCAGAACTCTCCAGCTCAACAATGCATGGATCCTCACTGCTCTGTAGTGCATTCCTGTACTGAATACCCCTCTCCCAAAACACATACCAAAAATGGAAAACATTAAGAGAAAATCCTTCATGCTGCATCTAAGCTAAACTCTCCTCATTTGACAGGACTCCATGGGATCCTGATTTTGTGCACAGTCTTCACTTTGCAGGGCCTTTGTCAATAATATAGAGTGGAGAATATAATTTATTTTGGGAGTGGGAGCCATTATCTGTGTCCTCTCTGTGTCTTCCTGAGTGATTTAGATCTTCTGTAGACTATTCTGAAAGGCTGGCCCTCTGAAAACCTCTCTCTGTAGTATGTACCTAGATTTTACTTCATAGAGTTGGTTTTGTACCCTTTTTTATGTTTCTATAAACAACATGTAGCAATTTCAGTTCATCAGAGTGGTCCTTTTGTAGCTCACAACTAGATTATAAATTCCAGGAGTGTAAGGCCCATGTCTGCTGTTCAGGTTGTATCTTCAGGGTCTAGCAGAATGCCTGGCATAAAGTAGGTGCTCAGTAAACATTTGCTCACTAATTTAACAAGTATAAATTGATATCTACAACATGTCAGAAAGCATTTTTAGAGACTTGGGCCATCCAGTCAACAAAATAAAGTCCTTGTCTTTATGGAGCTTAAATTCTCATGGTGGAAAGCATATAAAAATGGTAATAATACATAAGTGAATCATATAGTATGTTTAAACAACGTAAGTGTTATTGAAAAATTAGAATAAGGTCACTGGATTGAGAATGTTGGGAGTTGCAATTATAAATAGGGTAGTTGTGGGAGGTCTCATTTGAAAAGGTGACATTTGAGCAAAAACTGGAAAGAAGTAAGGGATTGGCTGTGTGATATCTGGGGGATATTTTCAGGCAGAGAACAGGTAGGACAAGGCCCTAGAAGTGTGGGAACTTGTTGCAAAATTCAAAGAACAGCAAGAAGACCAGTGGACATACACAGCTGAGAGGGAAAATACTAGGAAATGAAGGTACAGTGGTAACAACTGAAGGATGAAATTGCCATCAACTGAGATGGGGAAGACTAATATGGAGGAGAGTTATGGGATGGAGTAGATCACAGATTCATCTGGGACATGTTAAGTTCAGGATGACTATTAGACCTCCAGGTACAGAGGTTGAGCAGACAGTTGAACATATAGGTCTTCAGAAGACTGGGCTTAGAAGAATGGGCCAAGCTAAAATTTTGGGAGGTTTCAGTAGATAAGATAGTTTAAAGCCAAGGGACATTATTTACACATACACATTCAAGTAATTGTGTATATTTAGAAAAGTGGAGGGACCAACAGTGGGGTCCTGGTACACTCCAGTGGCAGGGAATCTGGGTGAAGGGAAGGTATGACCAGTGAGACTAGAAGAAAATCAGGAGAGTGCAGTGCAGGAGCCCACAGGAGCGAAGCCTGGAGGCAGCCATCAGTGCATGCCTTTCAGTAGATTTTTAAAGAATTCCTTCCCTTTTAGACAGTATTTTCAACATTTTTCTCATTTCTTTTCTTTTTTTTTTTTTTTTGTAATCCTCATCTGAGGATATACTTATTGATTTTAGAGAGAGAGAGGAAGGGTGAGAGAGAGAGAGACATTGATGTGAGAGAGAATCATTGATTGGTTGCCTCCTGCACACACCCCTACTGGGAATCAAACCAACAACCCAGGTATGTGCCCTAACCAGGGATTGAACCTGCAACCTTTTGGCGTACAGAACCGACCCACCTGGCCAGGGCTCACTTCAGACTTCTTGATAGTGGTTTTAGTGTCCTAATTCTGATTTTTTTTCCTGATATCCTTTATGATCATCATCACAGTCCATATATAAAAAGGGTGTTCTGTGCTCTGACAGCTGATTAGGCTGAGCAGTAACTCCTGGACCACATTCCATTTAGGCAGCAAATATTCTCTGGTTTATAGGGAACTGAAACAATAATGTGAGCCTAAAACCAGTCAGACTGTGGCATCTTATGCAGGGCATAGAGATAATTATGGACATAAAAAGAAACCAGAAGTCATTATATCTGACAGTTATCTTTATCCAAGTCTCTTCGTGTGATATTAACTCATGTATCAGATCACTTTTTCATTCTTGGGAACTGAGGAAAATACATCAGAACAAAACTTCAATAGACAAATGGAAGACTTTTATATTGATAACATCAGTTAAAATGATAAGAAACAGCACTCACATATATGCATTATAATTAATATTATTAGATTTATGGTAGATGTGGGGGAAATTCACAGAAACAGGACAGAATTTGTCTGTGCTATTGTCAAAGCTAAGCTGCTACAACAAGAAAAACCCCAAAGACTATGGTAGAAGGAAGACAGATGCTTATTTATTTTCCACAGACAAATCTGAGATGAATGGTCCAGGTTGGCAAAGAAACTGCTCACAGTCCATTCAGGAACCCAGGTTCTTCCCATCATTTCATTCTGCCATCATTGAGAATATTATCCCCTGTCAAATGGTTTAAGCTTGGATCCAGTAATATCCAGGATCCAGCTCATGATACAGGGAGAAATGATGTGGAAAGCACATTTTTAAGTTACTTAATCAGACCTAGAAGTTGCAGACATCACCTTAACTCACTATTCATTAGCAAAAACATAGTAACAGAGATTTACATAGCTGCAAAGGAAGCTGGGAAATGTAGCTTCCACACATAACTAGCTTTTGCTTTCTTCAGGGCAGTGAAGACTAGATTTTAATGGATTACTGTCGGTCTCTATGACTGTTCTTCAAAGTGCTTCCTATGGAACAACTTTCACAATTAATCATGAATGATACTCAGTAGACTGTGCAAGTCCCATGGAAGCTGATGCAGAGCAACAGAGGGAAAACAAAGAGCATTTATAGCTGAAGAGGTAAGGGGGGCGGTGCTTCTGGGAGGAGATGGCAATTAGGTATGGCAGGATAACAGTAGGTAAGAGTGCACAGAATATCCAAAAGAGCATTCTGGAGAAAAGGTATGAAGCTAGGGGTATAAAGCTGAATATGTTTAGAGAATAAGAAATAATCCCATTTTTCAAGAGGGTAGGTTATTTAATAAAGCTACAGTGACTTTAGACTAAATTTTGGAGAGCTTTAGAATACTAAGATATGATGTTCGGATCTTTTGTACAAGCACCAAAAACTTGTGGAACTTCTTTGGAAGGAGCATGTTGTAATTTAGACTGAGGATTTCACACTGTGTTCTAAGGAGCCTGAGAATTCTGATGATGGACTTCAGGGACTGAGGGGAGGAGGAGAGCACTTGACTCAAAATTGCGTTCTCACTTCAAACAGCAGCAACTCTTTCATCTGCTTATATAATATGAATATACAGGGAGAGAGACTTCATTGAAAACATAGTGCTGTTGCCAAATAAAGGGCATGAAAACTCTTACTTTAAAGTGAATGTTAGGGAGCGTTATCTAATGGGAAAGGTGTGTGTGTGTTTCGGGGGAGGTATGCTGTGGCTGAAAAGGAAAATGCCTACCTAGACTATAAAGGTTTTCAAAGTTACACATTTCAAAAATACTGTGTAAATGACACATTCTTATAGGCTGTCAGTTTGCAAATTTTGACTTCAAGAAATAGAAACATGCTACTTTCGCCAATAAACTCGACTGATGAGTACACCTTGTGAAGACACATAGCTCTGGCTTTTGGTCAAGACATTCTGTTAAGTGTGTGTGCAAATAGCTACAGGAGCAGGTCTCTACTCAACACTGGGATTCTGATGTCAGTTCTTGTTACCTGCTTTTTCTCATGGAAAGGATAATTTGAATAACCGTAAATCAAATTTTAAGTATATTTTATTGATTATGCTATTACAGTTGTCCCAATTTTCCCACTTTGCTCCCCTCTGCCCAGTACCCCTCTTCTTCCAGCAACCCCCCCTCAGTTCATGTCCATGGGTTATGTATATAAGTTCTTTGGTTTATCTATTTCTTATACTATTCTCATCCTCCCCCTGTCTATTTTGTACATACCAATTATGCTTCTTTAATCCCTGTACCTTTTTCCCCATTCTCCTCCTTCCCCCACCCAACTGATAATCCTCAAATGATTTCCATATCTATGATTCTGTTCCTGTTTTGGTTGTTTGCTTAGTTTGTTTTTATTTTTTTAGCTTCATTTATTCATGGTTGTGTGTTTTTGCTTTTGTTTTTTGTCATTTTAATGTTCATAGTTTTGATCTTCTTCTTTTTCTTAAAGTCCCTTTTAATATTTCATGTAATAATGGCTTGCTAATAATGAATTCCTTTAGCTTTACCTTGTATGGGAAGCACTTTATCTGCCCTTCCATTCTAAATGATAGCTTTGCTGGATAGGGTAATCCTGGTTGTAGGTCCCTGTTTTTCAACACTTTGAATAGTTCTTCCTAGTCCCTTCTTGCCTGCAAAGTTTCTTTTGAGAAATTAGTTGATAGTCTTATGGGAATTCCTTTGTAGGTAACTCCCTGCTTTTCTCTTGCTGCTTTTAAGATTCTCTCTTCATCTTTAATCTTTGGCATTTTAATTCTGATGTGTCTTGGTGTTTTCCTCTTTGGGTTAACTTGTTTGAGACTCTCTGTGCTTCCTGGACTTGTATGTCTATTTCTTTTGTCAAATTAGGGCAGTTTTCTTTTATTATTTTTTCAAGTAAGTTTTCAAAATCTTGTTATTTCTCTTCTTCTGGCATCCCTGTGATTCAGATATTGGCACTTTTGGAGATGTCTCAGAGTCTTCTTATACTCTCCTCTTTTTTTCAAGTCTTATTTCTTCATTCTATTCTGACTGACAGTTTATTTCTTCCTTATGTCCCAAATCATTGATTTGAATCCCAGTTTCCTTCCATTCACTATTGGTTGTCTGTGGATTTTTCTTTATTTCACTTAGTGTAACCTTCACTTCTTCCCATATGCTTTTCCCATGCTCAGTGAGTTCTCTGAGTATCCGGATCACCAGTGTTTTGAACTCTGCATCTAATAGGATGGCTGTCTCTGTTTCATTTAGTTTTTTTTCTGGGATTTTCTGTTCTTTCATTTGAGCCATATTTCTTTGTCTCTTCAATTTGGCAGCCTCCCTGTGTTTGTTCCTGGAACTAGGTAGAGCTGCTTTGAGTCTCTGTCTTAGAACACTTGTTAAGTTGTGTGGGGTGGAGCCTTAGGTAATCACGGGGCAACCCGCTTCACTGATTTGTGGCTCTGTATCTAGGGAAGGGATTGGAGAGGGGACAATGCTATTGTCTGGCTGTTGGAGGCTTGCTCAGCACTCCCCCCATTTCCAGTTACTTATCCCACTTCCCCTATGCAACTGGAGCCCCATAGTTGTTGACCTGGTGGTGGTTCCCAGAGTGGGTGGGTTTTCTAGGGCCTGTGGGCCCTTTGAAAGGACTCTCCTTAGAGACTTGGTAGTTTCTTCTGCTGTCCCAACCCCCACTGGTTTTTACAGCCAGAAGTTTTGAGGCTTTATTTTCCTGGCACTGGAACCCTAGGCTGCGTGGTCTGGCCTGGGGCTGGGATCGCTCAATCCACTACACGTGAATGTGGGACTATTTGATCTGCTGGCTGCCACCACTGCCTCACTGCCACCTCACTGCATCTTCTCTCCCCTTGCTCCCCCTGTCTTTGCCCATCTTACCCATGTGGATGAATATAGCTTCTTTAAATCCTTGGTTGTCTGACTTCCATACAGTTCAGTTTTCTGGAAGTTCTGGATTTTTTTGTTTGGAGGTTAGTTGTTATCCTTCTTATAGTTGTGCAAGGAGGTGAAGCATGTCTACTTATGCCTCCATCTTGACTGGAAGTCTGTAAACCAATTTTTTTAAAATTGCCTTTCCTTCCTTCCTTCTTACCTTCCTTCCTTCCCTCCTTCTTTCCTCTCTCTCTTCTTCCCTCCCTTCCTTCATTCCTTCTTTCCTTCTTATTTCTTCCCCTCTGTCTCGCTCCTCTCCATTTTGGTCTCTTTTGTTTCCTTTTTCCTTTCATTATTTGTCTTTACTTATTGTTTTATTTTCCCTACCATTTATTTTGTATGATTTTACTGAGATATAGCTCTGCTTTCTCCTTTTAGAGATTATCAGGGTAGGCCACATTCTGTAAAACAAAATGATCAAAACATATAATGGCACAATAAAATGAAAGTTTGTTTCTTTTTTTGTTCAAGTAATAGTCCTGTTACATAGTTTAGCAGGGTAGCTATCCTCCATGTGGTCATTTGGAGGCCTGGATTGATGGTGGCTCTACCATCTTCAAAATACAGTTTCCAAGGTCACCCTGAGGTAGAGTGACAAAACATCTTGGTTTGCCAGGGACTGAATGAAGGATTTCTTGAGAAGTAAGAATTTCAGTGATAAATTGGGAAAAGTCCTGACCTTAGGATGGCTGGTCACCCACCTGGAGATAAATATTTCAGTCACCTGGAAGGAGAAGAGGATGGAGAATCAAACATAAGAGATTTTTTGGGTTCAAGTCTGATACCACTCCGCTTACAATCTCTTAGAGAAATCTTAGGCTCATGACCATATCTAACAGGAAGAGATATAGAAAAACATAGTCTAGCTGTGTGCGCAAAGAAAAGAAAGGTTTTGATGGACAGTTAGAGGTCTCTGCTATAAAAAGAAACTTAGATTTTTCAGATTCTTTCAACTTTTAAAATATTTTTTATTATAAGTGTACAATCAGTAGGGGCTAGCTTACTTTCCAGGGTTATAGCATTGGCAGTTTTCTGTTTTCAGTTTTAGGATGAAGCTGATAAGCAAAGAGCAAAGTAGACAGCTCAGCAAGAAGATACAACCAAAACACATTTTACGTTTCTCTTTAAAATTCTCTGTTTCCAACATGTGTATCCCTGGAGCTCACGAAGAAATTAACCCATGCACCATTGCCAATAAAATGGAATTACATGTGAATACATGAACCAGGTAGTTCCTCCCACGTGACAGTACTGTCTGGTACACACACTGCCAAGACAGAGAGAGGAGGCATCTATCTGAGATAACACTTCTGAAAGGAGTCCTCAAACACCTTATGTACTCAAATGTGAGGAAGATATTTCTGCTTTTTAATATCAGATTAAAAATACCACAGAAACAGATGGTATTTTGCATGTTCACAAACACTGACAAGTGTATTTCTTCATTCCAAATTATATTCTTTACTCTTACATATTTAGGGTTAGTGTATTAACTTGTAGTTGAATCAGAGACATGTGAAAGTTTAATTAATAGGGGTAGGCTTTTTCAAAAAATCCTCTTTTAGAGCCAGTCATTTCATTTGCAAACAAAGTAGCTATACTTGAATTTTGTAAATATAACAGCTTCCCAGAAGACCAAGGTCCAAAATATTAAAGCCATATCTGAAAGGTCCATTTTGTTTTTTATTTTTTAAATTATTATTGAATATATTGGGATAGCATTGGTTAATAAGTTATATAGATTTCAAATGTACAATTTCATCATATTGATATGTCATCTGTATATAGTATTGTGTGTTCATCACTCAAAGTCAAGTCTCCTTCTTTTACCATTTATCCTGCCTTTAACCTCTTCAGCTGTCCCCATTCCCCTTTCCCTCTGGTAATCACTGTACTGCTGTGTGTGCCTATGATTTTTTTTTTTTGCTGAGTTCCTTAAATATTTTTCATCTAGCCTGCCAACTATCCTCCCCTCTGACCACTGTCAGTCTGTTCTCTGTATCTATTTTGTTTGTTTATTTATTTTGTTCATTAGATTCCACATATAAATGAAATCATATGATCTTTGTCTTTATCTGACTGGCTCATTTCACTTAGCATAATACTCTTCAGGTCCACCCACACTGTCACAAAAGGTAAGATTTCCTTCTTTTTTATGGCCAAGTAGTATTCCACTCTGTAAATGCATCATAGCTTTTTAAAACCCGTTAATCTACTGATGGGCAACAGTCAAAATCTTGACTGTTGTAAATAATGTTGCAATGAACATGGGGATGGATATATTCTTTGTAGTCAGTGTTCAGGTTTCTTTGGATATATTCCCAAATGTGGTATTGCTGGGTCACAAGGCAGTTCCTCTTTTAATTTCTGAGGTGCATACTGCTTTCCACAGTGATTGCACCAATCTGCATTCCTACCACCAGGGCTCCCTTTTCTCCACATCCTTGCCAACATTTGTTTGTTAATTTATTGATAATAGCCATTCTTACAGCCATGAAATACCTTATTGTGGTTTAATTTGCATTCTTCTGATGATTAATGATGTTGAGCCTCTTTTCATATGTCTTTTGGCCATCTGTATGTCCTCTTTGGAGACGTGTCTATTCAGATCCTTTGCTCATTGCTTTTTGTTTGTTTGTTTTGTTTTTGTTTTTGGCATTGAGATGTATAAGTTCTTTATAAATTTTGGATATTCACCTCATATCAGATGTATCGTTGGCAAATATGCTTTCCCAATCAGTGGTTGCCTTTTGATTTTCTTGAGGTTTTTCTTTGCTGTGCAAAAAACTTTTTAGTCTGATGTAGTCTGATTTGTCTACTTTTTCTTTTATTTCCCTTGCCCAGGGAGATATATTGAGAAAAAATATTGCTATGGGAAATGGCCGAGATTTTACTGCTTATGTTTTCTTCTGGGATTTTTATGGTTTTGAGTCTTACATTTAAGTCTTTAGTACATTTTGAGTTTGTTCTTGTGTGTGTTGTAAGAAGTTGGTCTAGTTTTATTTTTTGCACATATCTGTCCAATTTTCACACCACCATTTATTGAATAGACTCTTTACCCCATTGTATGTTCTTGTTTCCCTTGTCAAACATTAATTGACCATATAGGTATGAATTTATCTATAGGCTCTCTATTCTGTTCCATTGATCTTTATGTCTGTTTTTATTTCAGTACCCTGCTATTTTGCTTAAGAAGGCCTTGTTATATAGCCAGATATCAGGTAGTGTAATTCCTCCAACTCTATTTTTTCTTTCTCAAGATGGCTGTCACTATTTGGGGTCTTTTGTGATTCCATATAAGTTCTTGGAACATTTGTTCTAGTTCTGTGAAATATGGCACTGAGATCATGGTAGGACTTGCACTGAATCTACAAGTTGATGTAGTATGTACATTTTAATGAATTTAATTCTTCCTATCCACGAACATGGTATCTGTTTCCACTTATTTGTATTTTCTTCAGTTTTTTTCTTCAGTGTCTTATAATTTTCTGAGTACAAGTCTTTTCATCCTTGGTTAAATTTATTCCTAAATATTTGATTTGTTAATGCAATTGTAAAGGTATTGCTTTTTTAGTTACCCTTTCTGATAGTTCATTTTTGGTGTATAAAAATGAAACTGGTTTCTGGGTATTTATTTTGTATACTGCTACCTGACTGAGTTTGGTTATCTTAAGAGAAGCACTTTTTGTTTTTGTCATTGAATGTGATGTTTTCTGTCAGTTTGTCATATATTGCCCTTACTATGTTGAGGTATGTTCCCTCTATTCCCACCTTGCTGGGAGTTTTTATCATAAATGGGAGTTGAAGTTTGTCAAATGCTTTTTTTCTTTTTCTATTAATATGATCATGTTATTTTTATCCTCCATTTTGTTTATGTAGTGTATCACATTAATTGATTTGCAGATATGGTACCAAACTTGCATCCCAAGATATATCCCAATTGATCATGATGTATGATATTTTTAATGTATTGCTGGATCTGGTTTGCTACTATTTTGTTGAGGATTTTTGCATCTATGTTCATCAGGGATATTGGCCTATAATTTTCTTTGTTTGTAGTGTCTTTACCTGGTTTGGAATTAAGATGGTGCTAGCCATACACAATAAAATAAACTTGGGAGTCTTAGTTCCTTAATTCCTTGAATTTTTTGGACGATTTTGAGAAGGATAGGCTTTAGTTCTTTGAATGTTTGATAAAATTCACATGTGAAGCAATCTGGTTCAGGACTTTTGTTTTCTGCGAGTTTTATTTTTGTTGTTGTTGCTGGTTTATTTTAATTGGTTTGTTGCAATTTTGTATTTCTTCTTGAATCAGTTTTGAAAGATTATTTGGTGTTCCAAATCTCTAGAAATTTAATGATTTCTTCCAGATTGGCCAATGTGTTGGCATATAGTTGTTTGCAATATTTTCTTACAATCTTTTGTATTATTATGGTGTCTGTTGTTACTTCTTTCATTTCAGATTTTATTTATTGAGGTCCTCTCTATTTTTTTTCTTAATGAATTGGTTAAAGGTTTATCAATATTGTTTATCTTTTAAAAGAAACAGCTATTGGATTCATCGAATTTTGTATATATATATTTTAGATTCTATGTTATTTTTTTTCACTTTGGCCTTCATTATTTCCTTCATTCTTATCACCTCGGGCTTTTTTTGTTCTTTTTCTAGTCCCTTTAGGTGTACGCTTAGATTGTTTATTCGAGATTTTTTATCTTCTTGAGGTAGGCCTGTATTGCTTTGAGTTTTCCTCTTAAGAATGCTTTTGTTGTGTCCCACTGATTCTGTGTAGTTGTGTTTTCATTTTCATTTTTCTCGAGGTATCTTTTGATTTCTTGATCTCATTGTTAACCCAGTCATTGTTTAGAAACATGTTATTTCACCTGTGTGTGTTTTTCAGTTTTTTCTTGTAACTGATTTCTAGTTTTATACTGTTGTGGTCAGAGAAGATGCTTGATACATTTTCAGTCTTCTTAAATTTAATGAGAATTGCTTCGTGTCCTAACATGTGGCCCTGGAAAATACTCCACGTACACTTGAGAAGAAAGTATAGTCTGCTACTTCGGGGTGAAATGCACAGAAAATACTAATGCAATCCATTTGGACTACAGTGTCACTTAAGGCCTCCATTTCGTTATTGATTTTCTGTCTGGAAAATCTATCCGTTGATGCCAAAGGGGTGTTAAAATCCCCAACTATGACTGTATTACTCTCGATCTCTCCATCTCTGTTCATCAAGATTTGATTTATATATTTAGGTGCTCTTGTGGTAGGTGCATAAATATTCACAAGGGTTATTCCCTCTTGTTGGATTACTGCAGTTTTATCATTTTGTTTTACTGGCCATTTCATCACTGCTCTGATACATAGTCTCAAAAATAATCTTTGAAAAGTTGTGCAAGAATTTCTCTTGGGTGACCTCCTAGGATGAGCACTGCCAAGTGAGGTGACCACCTGTGGGTCTTTGATGGGTCCTGCACACTGTTCTCCCAGAGGAATGCCTTTCCCCTTTCTCTCCAGGGGACCTGCTGGGGCCTCTGCTTCCTCACTTTGTCCCCAGGGCTGGGTGCCTGCCAGTCTGATGGTGACAGTGATCTCTTCCCAGTGTGACAGTGTGTGTGTCCCCCATCAGGGACGTTGGGCATCTCTGCATGTAGAGGTATGGCACTGCCTCTCATTGGAAATACATGTGCTTGCTCTGTGTCCCTTTAGAAAACATTGATTTGGGAGAGTTTTCTGTACCACAGGGATGTTAAACCTTCTCTGGCCTTGGGCTGTGAGGAATGCTTCCCAGCTTTTGGTTTGTCTTCCCCGGTTTCTGCATCTTTCTCATTTTTGTTTTGGGCACAGAAAGAGCCAGCTGTTGCCTGACTGGCTTCTGACCCTGGGGTCACACTCAGCACAGCTGTCTCTACCCCGAGATGATGCACACACTTACTAGAATGGTGTCTATGTTCTACATCTGATCATTAATCCATCTGGAATTTTCCTTTCAAACAACAGGAGTGCTATTTCAGATTAAAAAAAAAAAAACAAATAAAAGCATGTGACCAGAGACAAAAAGGCATCTATTGTAAGGTTCCACTTATAGGAAACATCCAGAAAAGGCAAAGGAGCTGAGACAGAAGGCACATCAGGGGTGTCACCAGGGGCAGAAGGAGTACGGCGTGAGTACCTCTGGCACAGGGTTTCCTCTTGGGGTGATGGGACATCCTGCTACTGGACAGTGGTGACGCTTGCACAGCGTTGTGAGTTTATGTCATGCTCAGGAATGGCACAGATTAAAATGTAAACAATACTTTTATTTATTAAATAACATGAATCAACCATGGAAAAGCTAAGGATAAGGATAAGAAAAAAGAAAAAATACCCAAAACACCCCAACTAATAAAATTTAAAAAATAAAATACTGATTCACGCCATGGAGAGAGGAAAAACATAACAGGAGAAGGTCATTGAGTGAGGATGGAACAAACTCCTGGGATAGGAGAGAAAAAGGAGTTTCAATGAGTGGCTCCAGAACTGGCCCTGCTGCATCTTCAAGAGGCAGCTCCTCCTCTGAGGCAGGAGCCAGGGTAGGTTCCATGGAGGGCTCCTTAGGCAGGGGGTGGTGGGGCCTCAGTCAAGTCAGGAGACACTGCACAGACTGTGTCTGGTTCCAGAGCTGCAGCTGGAGCAGCTGTGGGAGGCAGCACAACTGGGGGTGGGTAGACACCCCTCCAGGTCTGGAGTGGCCTGCTGCTGCCCTGGCGTCGGGTCCTCAGGATGTGTGACAGGTGGTGAAGCAGGCACCGCCTCTGCCTCCTGGGCTGGTGCTGGAGTTGGGAGAGAAGAGACAGTCACCCATGTGCCTGCATTTCCATGTGATATCCCCCCTAAGACAGAACACAGCTGCTGCCTGGGACCCACCCTAGGACGTCCTACCAGCAGGCAGTCCAGCAGGTGGTTGGTCTGGGGCTGGTTTTCCCTCCTGGCCCGGCTCTGTGGGTGCTCCCTGTGTGTTTGCCTCCTGGCCCGGCTCTGCGGGTGCTCCCTGTGCCTTTGCCTCCTGGCCGGCCTCTGCGGGTGCTCCCTGTGCGTTTGCCTCCTGGCCCGGCTCTGTGGCTGCTCCCTGTGCCTTTGCCTCCTGGCCCGGCTCTGTGGCTGCTCCCTGTGCGTTTGCTTCCTGGCCCGTCTCTGTGGCTGCTCCCTGTGCCTTTGCCTCCTGGCCCGGCTCTGTGGCTGCTCCCTGTGCGTTTGCCTCCTGGCCAGCCTCTGCGGGTGCTCCCTGTGCGTTTGCCTCCTGGCCGGCCTCTGTGGGTGCACCCTGTGCGTTTGCCTCCTGGCCAGCCTCTGCGGGTGCTCCCTGTGCGTTTGCCTCCTGGCCGGCCTCTGCGGGTGCTCCCTGTGCGTTTGCCTCCTGGCCGGCCTCTGCGGGTGCTCCCTGTGCGTTTGCCTCCTGGCCCGGCTCTGTGGCTGCTCCCTGTGCCTTTGCCTCCTGGCCCGGCTCTGTGGCTGCTCCCTGTGCGTTTGCCTCCTGGCCAGCCTCTGCGGGTGCTCCCTGTGCGTTTGCCTCCTGGCCAGCCTCTGCGGGTGCTCCCTGTGCGTTTGCCTCCTGGCCGGCCTCTGCGGGTGCACCCTGTGCGTTTGCCTCCTGGCCAGCCTCTGCGGGTGCTCCCTGTGCGTTTGCCTCCTGGCCGGCCTCTGCGGGTGCTCCCTGTGTGTTTGCCTCCTGGCCGGCCTCTGCAGCTGCTCCCTGTGCGTTTGGCTTCCACCCCTCCCCATAAACTCGCATGCACCGCCATCACCCATCACTCCCCCACCTCCCCAAGCATCTCACCCTTGGGCTCTGCCTCCTTGGGCTCCAGGTCGAGTGGCCCAGTTTGTTTAATGTGGGCCTGGTGCTCCAAGTTGAAGTTGGACATCTTGAGCTGTTTGGAGAGCCTGCGTGGCTTTGGGGAAGGAGTTCTTCTCCCGCCACACAGGGCCCTGGTTCCCCAGATCCTCAGGTGGTCACAGACACTTTGGGCCTTCTGTTGCCCCTGGTGGTGTGGCACACCTGAGCCCCCCTGGTGGAGACAAGGCTGGGGTCTCCATTAATAAGCCATTGCTCCTCTCTGTCCTGGGGTGAGTTCTGCAACGATCATGACTGGAATCTGGTTCGAAGGTCTCAGGCCCTGCCTGGCGCTAACTGCTGCTGCTTCTGCCCATTGGACCTTCTGCTTCTGAATCAGGACCAGCCCTGTGTCTGCACAAACCTCCACCTAAGGGAGCTGAGGTTCACCTGCAGGGCTCAGAGTAAACCTTGTGTAGAGGGTGCCTCCTATACTCCCAGGCCCACTCGGCCAGCCTTGATGTGGGGTGTGAACATGGCTTCTACCCCCCCTCAGCCTGTTCCTGCTCAGGGCAGGCCTTCCTTACATGAACCCCTCACACACACATACACAGGTAGGGGACATAGAGCTGCTCAGATGAGATTGGACTGGTGGCCCGGCCTGAAAAAAATGCCTCCGGGCCTCCCCTGTGTTACCTCTGGGTCACCTGTGAAAAGGGCCACAGGCGTCTGGGCTGAGTCAGGGAGCCAGCGGTGGCCTCAGTGGAATGTACTCTTCCCAATGACTCTTTCGGGGCCATGGCCTCAGGACGTGGGCAGACAACAGGAAAACATCCTGTCAGGTGGGGGTGTCTCTGGCCAAATGAGTCAGCCAGGTAGGGCAGTTTTAGTTTGTGGCTGCCTGGTTCCCAGAGTTCCAAGTTCTGTTGGGCTCTATTGTCAGAAAGTGAGGTCACTACTCTTGTGTGGAAATGAAGCCAGTGCTCTTGTCTGAGGCGACACTAGGATTGCAGACCCTGGCAGAGGATACTCTTAGAACCCAATGACAGAAGGTGTTTTTGTTTCTCTTTTTCTGCAGTGCTTATTCTCTCATGTTTTCCATTTGTATATCAGCTTTACCCTCTCCTTTACTTCCAGCCCCTCCTTCTCTACCCCCCTTCCCAGGTCTCAGCACCCCGCTTTCCCATTAAGGCTTGCAAGGGACAGGATGACCTCAGATGTAGGGAAATTTTCCCAATACCTTTAAATTTTGTTTATATTAGACTGAGAATTTCTACTCTTAGAGCCCTGTCCTAAATAAATAAGGACTTATGGATATAGATGTTCCCTTCTGCATGTTGATGGGACTAAAAAATTGGAAATGGCTCAAGTTCCACAGCATGGGCTCTAAAAATTCTGATGTGAGGACACAGAAAATATCAAGGAGGGAGAGGGCTGATGGCAGTGTCTACCTCTTGGGAAGTGAGGTTCTGGAAGGGCGCACCCCTGGGAATCCTTCCTGCCCTTTACTCACAAGTGCACATGTGTGAACATGTACAAGCACTCACATGTGAATGCATGAGCGTGGAAATGCAAGCACACACACATGCACCTGCCAACACGTGCACACACCCCAGAAAAAGGGCTGGAAATGCATATACCACGTGTCAGGGCTCTCATCCCTGGAAGGACTTTGTTCTTTACTTGATTCTGAATTGCTTTAGAATTTATATTATACTATAATAAACTTTTTTTTTTTCTTTTCCTAAATCCTTTAAAAATACTGGGTTGGCAAAAACATTTGTTTAGTTTTTTTCCATGAAATAAAGGCACAGTTTTCATTGTCATTAATAGCTTTATTGATTTGAATATTTTGAATGTGTCGGCTCTCTCCCATGTGGTATAATATTGATTGTTCTCAGTTAATGTCTTGATTTGATCGCTATCAACTTCAATTCGTCTACCTGACTACGGAGCATCATCCAGCAAGAAATCTCCAGCACAAAACCTTGAAACAACTTTTGATGTTCGATCAGTCACAGCACCTTCTCCATACACTGTATAAATTTTTTTTGTGTGTGTTTCAGTTGCGTCTTTACCTTTCTTGATATAAAAAAAACATAATACACGAAAATGTTGCTTATTTTCTTTCTTCAATATTAAAATGGTACACAAAAATTCACCAGTTTTGATAATTTTTTAATGCATGCTGTTATGACAGTTGTCACAATACAATCTAACATAATTGTTTACAATGCAGTTTAAAGACAACTAAGCATTACTAGAGCCATCTTACAGAAAAAAATCAAATGAACTTTTTGACCAACCCAATAGTAAATGATGACCCCTCCATCCTTCTCAAAATTCTACAGAACTTTAGTTTGTTTTGGAGGTATAAAGAGAGAATGACTCATCGGCAGCCGTCCGTCTCGAGAGACGATGGTGTAGCTTCTTAAGAGTCTATCTGCACCGCCGAGAATGGCTGTGCAGTCCGACTCGGGAGTGATGCGGTATCTGTCTCCTCCCGTGTTGAATCGACATCTTGCGATGACGCTGGAGTGTGCTCTCCAGTGGAGCTGAAGCTACAGAGCCTGGGCAGGGTGATATGGAGGGTCTGCTGTTGCCCATGCAGCAGACCCCCCCTCTCTTCGCAGCTGAAGGGTCCAAGGGAAAGACGGAGTCCATACAGCTTGGCTTCAGGTGCGCCGCAGGAGTTGCCGGTGTTGACTACAACGTCAAACCGCCTTAGGGACTCCGGCTCCGGATTTTCTGTCGGGGTTTACAGAACTTTAGTTTGTTTTGGAGGTATAAAGAGAGAATGACTAAGTATATATATATGTATGTATGTTCTGAGCATTTGATATGGAACTTCCAAATGGAAAATTAACAATGTACTGAGTGTTACTGCTCCTAGTGTTCCTGAACAGCAAGTTGGGGTCCCACTGCTCACCACCACCCTCTAGGCAAAATTTCAAAGGCAAATAGCTGATGATAAAGGAAAGGAATCTTTATTCAAAAGCAGTCACTGCAGCTTTAATTACTAAAGCCTATCAATTAAAGCTAACACCTGAGTTCTCCTATCACTCCCCTGTTAGTTCCTGTAGGGTTTGTTTACAAACTAAAACAACATAATACACAGAAACTACACATTTTGGAAGCACAGCAGGCTTCTGCATTAGAGCCTGTTCCCTCTAGAACACCCAAAGAATAAATCTACCACCCTCTGCCAGGCCAGGTTCATCCTAGGCTGTGTCCGGAGTTCCTTCCCATCCAAAATACCATCCATTGGAAAATATAGGCAGCTGCAGCATGGTCATATAGGCATCCTCAAGGAAGAAGAGCTTGAGAGTGAGCTTGAGAGTAAAAGCCAGCCAGTCCAGGAGCCAGAGAGCCTGAGCCAAAGCCAGAGCCAGAGCCTGAAAGAGAGCCAGCGCAGGAGTCAGAAAAGCTCAGAAAATCTCGTGAGCCAAAGGGCCAGCCATCTTTTTATTTCTATTGGCTCTGGAGGCATTCAGCTGCTCAGCCAATCCCATCCTAAACTGCTTTCCATTGTCTCCCCAACCTCCTCCTGTGGCCCCTTCTACTTCTCCCCAATGATCTTAATCAGATCTCTTTATCACTAGAGATGACACAATTCTTTGGATCCTTTTTTTTTTGGTGTAAACTTTGCCAACTATAAAGTAGTTGGGGCACAGTTTCATAAGCATGTTGGGAAATTCTTGACATTGCACAGTACAACACAATTATGTACCTGTTGAAGGGCTCAGGAGCATGAGCATGCTCAAACTATCTTGGGAGGCCTACACAAATATAAGTGTGGCAAGCATTTCATGAGCTGCTTACAGTGGAGCCAGGGTTTGGAGAGAAAGAGAAATCAAATCTCAGGATGAGGTTCAGACTGCCAGAAAAAAATTCCTATTAACATGTGTGAAGATTTCATTGAATTCAAACAATTATCCATGTTTCAGTGGGTATTGTGAAGAGCTATAGAAGCAGCCAGCTAATGTTGTGGGTGATGGGGAGGAGGAATGTATTCAATCCCCATGCAGCACCTGTAAACTTCTCTCTTTAGGACCTGGATAGGAAACAGTAAACCTGTGGTAGGCCTGAAATTAGCATGACAAAAAGAAATCATATACAATATTAATGTTGAAGATGTTGTGCACAAGGATCCATTCCAAAAAGCATATATAACCTTCTAACCCAACCCCTCTCATCCCAGCCTTTTAAAAAGTACAATAGAACCTCGTAAATTCAATAAGACAATGTATTATGCCATTATACCTCACTAGAACACAGAAAACAGCATATTGCATTTACTCTTCTCCCTGAACATAGATTTGAAGATCTATTTAATAATGGGATAATCTGGAAGGATATTTTATCCATCTCATTGGCTAATTAGGCTGCTGCCATTTACTCTTTTTATACAATCTCTATTTTTTATTAATAAGTATACCTGGAAGTGATGTTAGTTGGACACATGGGGACATTCTGGGAAGGCTAATTATTTGTGGGTCTTTAAAGCCATTATATACCCTCTTATATAAAATGAAACCTGTATTAGGAAAGAAAATTGACATATTTTCAAGAAGGGTCTGAAGGAGGTCCTGCCTACAAGGGCTGCATCCCATGGCTTCTTGATTGCTCAAAGCCATTCTTCTCTGGGTGAACCTCCACATCCCTCTTAGCAGACAGAAATCCTGTAGAAAACAGCCCCACCCTTCTTAGAAGATAGTGTGGTCACCATTCATGGTCACTCTAGCATGTCTCTTGAAGAAGTGTACTTTCCCTCTTCTAAGTAAGTTATAAAAGACTCTTAACTACATATAGCACTTGTTTTTCCTGAGAAGTGCTCTGATAAATACAAATGTTTTTATCCAGTGCATTATTTAACCAGTGATGATTTACAGTTCTTTATAGTAACAAGGCAACTTCCCAGCTGACCTGTCTCTTAAAAAAGGCTTTGCCTACAAATTCTATCTTATATGTAATAGTTAAAAACTTGCAATGTTCAAATGTACCTTGCAGTCAATCATTTGACTCACAGATACGTAAAAATTGTTATTTCCAATTTACACACGGATAGAATGAGGCTCAGAGTTGGGGATGCCTCCATGTGATAGATGAAAAGAAAAGGAAGAAGAATGAAGTCCTCTGGGGTCCTCTTAACCACTAGAGGGTCATCTCACATATTGGTGAAATACTTTGTTCCACCTTCAAACATTGAAGAAATGCTCGGAAACCATAAAAATTGATGAATGAGGGTTTAAAGCAGAAAGAGGTGGTGTATGGTTGTATTTCAGAGCCCCTTGAGTGCTAGGAGCATAAAAAGAAAACCGTGGGAAAAGGCTGAGCTTTTCAGGCTGTTTTCCTTATCCAGGCATACATGTAGATTGCATGCCTCAGAGGTGATAGGAAGAGCCTGTGCTTTGTGCTCCCAACTTTGTGTGGTGAGAAAGCATGGGAAAACACCAGAGAGGGACTGGGATCACAGAGACCAACTTAATAAGAAGTGGAGACAGGAAGAGAGCCATGAGTACTAAGAACTTGTTGGAAAGACAAACCCTCTTAAGGATGTGATTGAGTGGATTCCTGGTCCTGTGCCTTCAGTGTCCTTGGCTGTGTGGCTGAGCTTTGTTCCTTTGCCATGGCTAGGACATGGTCCCAAGTGCAAGGTTCAATGCTTTGTGAGAAAAGAAGATAGTTTCCTAAATGAGCCCCCCTGGATGAGTTATGCAGGAGGAGTGGGCAATGAGCATTCAGACCATTTTACTCTGCATTATTTAAAAGATTCGTTAGGTAAGATGGTGAGTTCTCTGGGGGGAATGACAGCATGGAGCTCTGAAATCCAAGTAAAATATATGGTACTCAGCAAGTGTTGTGTTATAATAACCATAGCCCTGGAACTCCTGAGGTAGTCCTAATTTCAAGTCTCTGTCCTGTTGTCTTTATGTGATATCAGATGTTCCAGAAATGCCATCATGTGGGTGATCTTAAAATAATTAATGTTGCTAGAGAGCCCATGTACTAATGGACTAATGACACAGACCAGTTCCTGATGTCCTGACCTTTAGAGTCCAGAGAGGCAGGCAGTTCTAGAGACAAAGAATTATACAAGAGTTCTGTGGCTCTAGGATTGCAGAGTGTATTCATTCTCTGAGAGAACAAAGCTGGGTGGCCTAATGCAGGTTAGAGGGTGGGAAGCCTTTCTAGAGTAAGGAGCATCTAGGCAGAGTCCTCTAGGACCAGTGAGTGAGGGCCAGGTGGAGGGAGGTAAGACACACATTTAGATAAAGTGAGTGTAGCATGGGAACAGTCTGAAATCATAGATCAGAGCATGCTTGAGGCTATCAAAGAAGTTTTGTTTGATTTTAGAAAAAATGCTTGTATGTGGAAGGGAGTTTACAAGATGGAGGTAGTGAAAAATAAATTTGGGCAGGTGGACCACGAAAATAAGAATATTTATGCTAAGATCAATGCTTAGTTTTGTGTTTTACCAAATCTTTGTGACCAGCTGTAGAAAATGAATTAGGGCAAGTCAAGACTGGTTGCCTAGATGCAACTGGGAGGCTAGGACAGGAATGCAGGTGAGAGGGGAAGAGAGCCTGACCTAGTGTGATGGTGTTTGAGATGGAGAGGGAAGAAGACATGCAAGACCTCTGCAGGACTTTGGCGAACCCTTCCTTGTCAGTTCCCTATCCCTTTGCTTTATGTTACTTTCTTTCTCGGCTTCTGAATCATGCTGAGAAAAGGAACACAGGAAGAAAAGAAGGTTGGGGAGGGGAGGACATGAATTTAGTTTGGGACATGCCAAATGTGAAGAGCATCTGTGATCCCTAGTGGAGATCTCCCATCAATAGGGATCTGGGGCTCAGGAGAGATCAGCTTGCACTACATATATTTATTTAGGGGTCATTGACCTTGGCATGGTAGTTGATGTGGTGAGAGTGGATGGATGAACTTCTCAAGGAACAATGGTAGAAGAAGAGAACCAAATCAAGGACAGACCCAAGGGAAGCACCACAGTCAAAGATTGGCCAAATGGAGAGGAGAATGCAGAGCAGATGAGACAGGGAGGCCAAGACTCAGGAGGTAACTGATAGACCAAGAGAAAGCAGTATTAAAAAAGGAAGGTGTTTTAGGAATGTTAAAGTGCCTCAGAAAGATCAGAGGGCAAAGGGTTTAAGTGGCAGCCATTGGATTAATTAATCAGGAGCTAGTAGAAGATCAAGTGCTGATTTATCTCTTGTGTCCAGAAAAACTGTGCAAAACTGTGTCAGGTGATGTGTGTCAGGTTTCTGACAGCCTCCCCCAGCACCACCCCCAACACATACATTCCCTGGAGCTGGATTGCTTAGTTGTCCCTCCAACATTGCCAAATGCATCCTTACCTCTGGGTCTTTGCTGCTACCCCCTTCCCTGCTAGAGATGCTCTTTCGCTCTTCTCTTTGATGTACTTACTAGTTCTGCTCCTTTCTCAAGGCTTGGCTTGATTGCTGTTTTGGAAGTCCTCCTTAGTTTTGTAAACTCTACCTCCCCTCCTTTTTCCACCTCTGTCTGTTCTCCCAGCATTTACTGCCCACATATTTCTTTCCTTTTAGCCTTTGAGTGCTCATCCTCCCAAATGAAGGCCCTGTAACATCATGATTTATTTGAGGACAGGTGCAAACAAATTACATTTTAAAATACCATGAAATCATGGAGTATAGATAGCACTTATAAGCACTTCTTAAAAATCAACTCCACAACAGCTTGCCCACCAAAAGATGAACCTAAATAAAGAGCTTAAAAACAGAAAGTACCTGGTAAATATAAATATAAAATTAATAAACAGAGAGCTACAACTTCATAACAAGCAAATATAGCTGGGGAACAGAATGAAATTTGCCTTCGGTAGACATGAGTATTAGAAGTAAAAGATGGCATTGCCTCGGACACAATGCATTCTTTCTGGCTCCTTGGTGCCGATTAGCACTATGTTGGTTGAATAAAAATTTCCCAAAGAGTGGTATTTATGGTTTACATAATCTCTAGGGACATTAAGCCATCTCAACACAACAGAATTTGAAAGTAATATATAAATTGTTAATTTGCCTAAGTGGAAGTGTTGAGCCTTGTCAAGTAGAGGATGTCCCACAAGCTCAAACCAAAGCCTTACTCTTATTGAATTGCAACTTGAGAGATAATTAGAAGGAATGGCAAGGCTAGGGAGAATAAAGTAGACTTTGACAAAATGTCTCCTTTCCAGGAGGAGAGCTATGGTAGACGTTGAGTTTTTTTTTTTTTTTATAACTAGGATTCTGTGGAGAGTATGTGATAAAAAGAAGTTGACTACTTGTTCGATGCACCTGACTAGTTTTCTATCCACACTTTTTTGAAGTTGGCTGTGTCCTCACACTTCCTCAGCTTCTTGCTATTATTATTAGCCAACAAGTCCAAAGGGTATCATTTCCTTCCTTTTTCCAGATGGCCTGCAAATGCTGTTTACTCTTCCACTCCATGTTGTCTTAGCTTTATCAGTCAAAGATCGACTATTTCCTCATAAGGCAGTCTCCTTGGGTGGTCAGTTGGCCTCCAGGTTTCTATATAATAATGAAAGATGAGAAATTATGCAACACATGGAATTATATAAGGAACATTAATGGGAAGATTTCTGGGATGAAAAGGAATGGTCCGTTTTCTTTCCCCTTTGGGTTCATTGAAGGTTCCACTGAAAGCAATTTAGTAAGTACAGGAGTCAGACAATAAATCCACATTTTAAAAATAAATAGCTCCATTGCAACTCAGACACAGGCACCACAGAGTTTCTAAACAACTCCGTTTTCATGTATTCATCTCCAAGAACAAGAACAAAAGCTCTGTGTACTTTAAAAACCTTCTGCCAAGGCAATAATCAATTGTCTGTGGTCAGTATGATATAATAGTAGTACTCTTAAGTTTAGGAGCAGCTAACATCTTTTGCACTCATGAGAGATTAACAGAGACTTACTGAAAACAACGATGAGAGTGGAAGATCTTTAATTCAGGAGTGCTTCACTAGATTCTTCTGTAGATATATGTAAATTACCTGTCTGTGTCTCCTGGTGGGTGAATGTATTCTGTAAAGGCAGAAGTGCACTTATTTTTCGTTTTTCATGAAATAAAATCAGAGAGCAAGGCAAATAATAAGAAAGTAGAACTCCCTTGAGGAAAAAAAAAAAAAAAAAAAGGAAAGCACAAGAAATGTTGGCTCCATAGGCAGATGAGCCTGGCAAGCATTACAGATGTCCTTTCATATCTTCATCCAAGGGATTGGCCAACTTTGCCCGGGGGCAAGGAAAAATATCTTCTGAATTAGGAAACATAATTTGTTGGAAGCAGTACATATTTAAATCAAAATCCAGTGTAAGTCATATCAATTTCTCATTTTCAGCTTTTGAAGTTTCTGTGAAGGTATTTTTTAGATGAGATTAACATTTAAATGAGAGTGTGGGCAAAGCAGATTGCCCTCTATAACAAGGGTGGGCCTTATCCAAACAGTTGAAGGCTTTATAAAAAATTACTTCCCCTGAGGAAAAGGTTATTCTGCCAGCTGATTGGCTTTAGACTTGAACTGCAGTAATCGACTCTTCCCTGAGTCTTTAGCCTGCCAGCCCACCCTGCAGATTTGGGTCTTGCCAGTTCCTTGAAATCAATCTCTCTCTCTCTTTCTTCTCTGGTTCTCCTTTCCACAAACACACACACACCCTCTTTGTTCTGTTCCCGCTTTTCTGGAGAGCCTTGACTAGTCTAAGTCCTCGCTAGAGTGTCTCTCAAAAGGAGAGGGGTACAAGTCCCTAGTTCCAGAAGGCACTCAAGGTGTGTGTGCCTTTGGTGAACTGGGCCCAAACAGGAGGTTCTAGCTGCCCTTTTGTATATGAGAGCTAAAGTAGAAAGTGACCTTGACTCAGGTTGAGCCAAGTTAGGCAGAGACTATTAATTGATATAGGTCTCAGCACAAGCTGATCCTATGGTCTGACACCACCTTATGCCCAAGAAATAGCTGTGCATGTAAATGAAGCTGGGAGCACAGAGCGTGATACCATCTGGCTATACCATGTACTACCCCTTATTGTTGCTGCCATCTATTTACCGCTTGTCATGCTACCCCATCTCCAGCTCTAGATCCCTGAAAACATTGGCTCCTGGCCCTGATTCTGTCATCATTTTTCATGACTTCGTGTACAACAGATGACCTGTCTAACACCCTGGCCTCTTATTCCTTTTCTTCCTCATTTCTAACAACATATTATTTTCCACCATACTGAAGCCAAGTTTCATCTTACCTTGTCATCACCAGTGACTGCTACAATTCCAAAGTCTCAGTTTTGAAATTCACTTACTGCATATGCTGCTTCCTACACTTCCAGCTTACTTGCTATAACAACCCTCTGCCACAGTGCCTTGACCAGGGAGATCCACACTTTCCTTGATCCACTGCTTTCTCACTATCTATCAGTGCCTTCCTGTTGTATCTGATCTCTTCCTTGTTCAGCTTGTCATCACATGGCTCCTCATTATGTGAACACCATGGCAAATGCCTTGAACTAGGTGGGGAAAAAAATGAGTGGACATCATTGACCACTTAAACCTGTGAATTCTTAAAAAAATTATATTTAATATTTACCCGATAATATGTTTATTGATTTTAGAGAGAGGAAGGTGGGGTGGGGAGAGAGAAAGGAGCATGGATGTGAGAGAAAAAACATCGATTGGTTGCCTCCCCTATGCACCTCAAGCAGGAGATCAAACCCACAACCTAGGTGTATGTCCTGACTGGGAATTGAATCTGAAACCCTTTGGTTCATGTACCATACTCCAACTGGGCTATCTGGCTAGGAAAATCCTGTGAATTCTTAAAGGAGTAGGCCCTCATCATTTTAAAGGAAAGCTTAGGACATGTGATGAGGTGGCAGGGGCATTTGATAGTCATAAGGGAGTCCTAGCTGGGCGTTCAGTTGGTTAGATGATCCTTCCATCACCAAAAAGTGTGCAGGTTTGATTCCTGGTCAGAGAGTGTATGGCAGGCAACCAATCAGTGTTTCTGTCTCACAATGATGTCTCTGTCTTCATCTCTCTTTCTCTCCCCCTTCCTTTCTCTCTCAAATCAATAAACATCTTCTTGGGTCAGGATTTTTAAAAAGCTGTAAGGGAATTTGAAGTAGATGTATCAGCAGGTAAAATACAGTTGTTTTTTTTACAAGTTTATCAGGTTGGGGCTCCTTGTAAGATGGTCAAAAATTAACCTTGACTTTTGGAATCCCACTGATTCAAGCAACTTAATGTAACTAACCAGCTTTGAAACTCTTTCTCATGCTCTGAATGTGCAAAAACAGAGAATATTTGTGTTATATAACACTCAGGCAATTTTGGGGGCTTTCTGGTTTTTTGTATTATATTGAGTAAAGAGACTCACCATCACAGTTATAATTTCAAGTTGCTGATTGTCCAATCGAAAATAGTCTACTCATACTAATTCCAGGGAGTTGGTGGTTTGAATGATCTCTAAATAATTTACATATGTAACCAAACCAATACTCACATATGACAATATAAAATTAATTAAAATGAAGTAAAATTTAAAATTTAGTTTCTCAATCAGACTAACCATATTTTACATGCTCAAGAGCCATGTGTCCAGGGACTACCTCATTGAACAGTGCCAGAAACATTTCCATGATCATAGCAAGTTGTGTTGAGTGGTGCTGTCTTAGATCAGGGTGGCAAATTATAAGAACTGGGCCATATCTGGCTCTCGGCTTGTTTTGTTGTTGTTTTGTTTTGGTTTTTGTTTTTTTGACCTATAAACTAAGAATGGTATTTACATTTTTAAAGAATTGTAAAGGAAAACAAGGAAGACTATATGACTGAGACCACAGGTAGCCTACAAAGCCTAAAATATTTATTATCTAGCCTTAAAAACAAAATTATCAAACCTTGTCTTAGATAATAAATCACTTAAATGTCTATGTTTTTATAATGTGTTGTGAAATGTAGCTGCTTGTGGTCAAGAATTATATATTTCACAATGCTACTGTATAAAACCCAGTACATGGCTTATGCTTATTGAGTATTAATCCAATTAAATAAATATTATTGAAAGCCTTTTAATTGCCAGTTGCTGGTATTTTTGGATAAATAAGACAAATTTTGGAAATTAAAGGAATTCATGTTTTAGTGGAGTAGGTAGACATGTGAAGTCCTCGCTGTGGTATTACTTAGACTGTAAGTGCTACTAATAATGGTATTAAATACAGTAGTGTTGGAGTATATTGCCCTGGCTGGTTTAGCTCAGTGGATTGAGCGTCGGCCTGCGAGCTAAGTGTCGCTGGTTCGATCTTCCAGTCAGGGCACATCAGAGAAGGAAAACTCTGACTCCAAAAAACCTCCGCTGCCTTGCGGCATACCTCTTCAGGGGAAAGGCTAAGGGAGTAAACCCCGACAGAAAATCCGGAGCCGGAGTCCCTAAGGCGGTTTGACGTTGTAGTCAACACCGGCAACTCCTGCGGCGCACCTGAAGCCAAGCTGTATCGACTCCGTCTTTCCCTTGGACCCTTCAGCTGCGAAGAGAGGGGGGGTCTACTGCATGGGCAACAGCAGACCCTCCATATTACCCTGCCCAGGCTCTGTAGCTTCAGCGTCATCGCAAGATGTCGATTCAACACGGGAGGAGACAGATACCGTGTCACTCCCGAGTCGGACTGCACAACCATTCTCGGCGGTGCAGATAGACTCTTAAGAAGCTACACCATCGTCTCTCGAGACGGACGGCTGCCGACGACGACGACGACGAGTGTTGGAGTATAGAGTACAGAGTGATGAGTTCCGACTGGGATAATATGCAGCTGAGGAGTAAAGAATGCAGCATATAAGAGGAACTTTGAAGGATGAATAAGAATTAAATAGAGTGGCAGGGAAAGGCATTAGAGGCTATAGAACAGCAGGGACACATGTGTGGAGTAGTGAAAACACAGGTGCATTTGAAGAAATATCATGTAGCCAAATATGATTTAATCATAAGATGAAGAGTAGGCGGTGCTCCAGGAAACAAGTAGGAGGCATTGGAATTGGTGAGAGATGCTGGTATTCTATCATTAGGTAGTGAAAGGGCAGACTATCACAGAATCTCTGAAGAAAGTCCTACTCTGCTGACTGCCTCAAATAAGAAATGGTATGTCCATTTTTACACCTACAGGTTTGGCTTCCATACTTACCAGGTGTGACCAAGGACTTTAAAGCTAACGGAAGTGTGGAGTCAGGATATTATAGCATTGGGAAATTGATATCCAGCACCCCTAGTGATTTAGTTTGGCTCATAACTTTTCAGCTTTCATGATACTTTGGATCAGCAAGTCTTGCTTATTGGGACAAGTGGATTGTGATGGTGGTCACAGTAACCACCATAAAAATGTACATTTTGCTTTAGACTACAGGAAAAAAGCTGAAAGAGAAAGAGAAATTATTTTGGCATAGGTATTATAGTATTCACTGTTGAATTCCCAGAAAAGAAAACAGAATGAATCATATACAATACTATAACACTGGCATGGGATCGCAGCTGATGAATTTGTGCTTCTCCTAGCCCCGCTTTCTGGAGTTTTATAATCATGAACATTTGATAAAGAGCTTAGCTGAATCATTTGAAATACTTGTACTTAGTTTCTGGGAACAAATCAAGTGGACTGTGAGCTTCTTAAGTAACACCCGTGGTTGATCCAAAACTTCTGAAAAGGAGTTTGGACTTCCCCTTACCACATGAGGACATTCAGTGTTTTATCATTAGCTGCACTCGCTCAACTTTTTCATTTTATTTAGATCTCAAAATTCATTTAATCAAGAGACTCTCTTCTCTAGCCAATGACTATGTAAGGGCCAAATAAAGAATAAATTGTGCCAAGTTCAGAACCTATTCAGAATTCGTGGATATGAAGTTTCAACCTGAACTCAAACCTTTTGATGTCCAAATTAATTTATATTTGGCAAAGAATAATGTACAGGTTTCAAAAAAGGGAAAACAAAACAAAAGAAACTTCTGTGGAAGCATATTTTAAGGTTTTTTGGATACCATCTACCTCTTAGAAAAGAAAATACACTGATGTTTTAAGAGAAAGTCAATTAGAGACACATGGATTAGATTGCCTTGAAAGGTAAGAAAGCTTTAAAAATTAAGAGGCAATAGGACTTTAGAAAAGCCTGCTGAGGTCTTCAAAACTCAAAAGTTTGGAAGAAAATAGAATAAATCCAAACATATGCTTAAAATAAATGTCTTTTTATCTAACTAAAATTAACCCTCATTAATTTATCTCCTACTGCCTCTCATTTGTGGATGTGGAAATTGATATTTCATGCCACATGGAGATCAAGGATTTATCCACGAGCTGGTAATGTTGCCCACTCATGTCTCAGAGTATGGGAGGTGGAGGCTGGTATACTGCTTTGCCTGTAAGTCCTAGACATAGTGGTCTGTAATCATGGAGGACTTCTACAATCCTTTGGACCACTGTTGCCCAGAGAGGAACAAGAGAAACACATGATCTTTCATAAAACCTGAATTTGGGGCTGCACACTCTCTAGGTCTTTATACCTCCATGTAATGGCATTGCCTCATAAATGCATGTAATATATGCAAACTCAACTATTAGTGCTGTCCAAAGTTTAAGTTGAAAAGAGAAAGACAGAAAAAAAATAACAATGATTGTGGGTGATTCTACTTACCATTCTACCCAGTGAGCATGAGATGAGAGGCAAACCCCTCAGCCTCGGGTGATCTCTATTCCCATGTGATGTTCTTAATGCTGCACTGAAAGTAACTCTAGTGATTAAATATAAAGGTAGGTGTTGTGCATAAAATGGTCCCTTAATGCAAGTAACCACTATAGCTACCACTCAACCAAAGAAATGGTGATTTATTTTCCAAAGATAACTGTGATGGAGTCACTGGAAAATTGCACATTTGCTTGCAATGTGACCCCTTTCTAACTTTTTTTCAAGAGGAAATTTGATATTACACAAATTCTTTTCTTATGCCCTGACTTTAGAACTTAGCCACTACATAAAATGGAATTCTACTATTATCCACCTGCAGAAGCCAGGAACTGAGTGAAGACAGGAGATTCAAAGAGTCAGGAAATTAGTTCCATCAGCTAATGTTAGTGTTCAACGGAAAACATGAAAGAGAAAAGGAAGGCATAGTTGGTTATAAAACAAACATGGGTGAGAGGCATGCTTTGCAGAGCCCTGATTTTCTATACTAAAGGAAAGACTAGTATGTAGAAATAGGATACAGAAAAGAGAATTGTAACCCTGGCCAGGTGGCTAAGTTGGTTACAGGACTGTCCCATACACCAAAATGTTGCAGGTTTGATCCCCAGTAAGAGAACATTTGTAGATTGCAGGTTCGATCCCTGGTCAGGGCACATGTGGAAGGCAACTGATCGATGTTTTTCTCTCACACCTCTCTCTCTCTCTCTCTTTCACTCTCTCCCTCTACCCCCTCTTCAATGGACATGTCCTCAATGAGGATTAAAAATTAAAGAATAAGAAAAGAAAATTGTAATGGCAGGAAATAAATGAAGGAAAAGGATTGCACGACAATGACAAATGAAGGGAGGTTGCAAACATGGGAAGAATTAGTAAACTATGCCAGACAGGCTCAATGTAAAGGAATAGTTGAGTCTTCACGTGATTTTTAAGTATTTGACTTGCTAACAGAGTACATGGTCTAATTCTAATGGAAAATGGCAGACCCTAAGTCTCCTGAAAATCGGTTATGAAGGTACAGTAATCAATGTAGAAAGCACATAGACTTTGGTGTCATATTATGAACCTCACTTTCTTCATCTGCAAAATGACTGTAATAATATTGCTTAGCCCACTGGATTATTAAAAGGCTTAAATGAGAAATAACCAAGTACCCACCATAATGTTTGGCAAATGGACTGTAGAGAAGCTGAATCTTTACTTGGGGCCATGCAGAAATTCTCTAAACGTAGATGTGTCAGATCTTCTATGACATTGTAATAAAAATCCATCTTCCTGGAAATAAAAAATAAAGGCTGTGTGTAAAGCTTTGGAGTCAAACAGACTTGAACTATATTCACTTTCATATCTCTGGCTGCCTCATATCCTTGAGATAATAGCTCAATCTAACTTTCAGAGTTTCCGTGAGGCTTAGATGAGGTAATAAGTATATTGGAAGAACTTAATACATGGTTTTTACTCGGAATCTTAGCTCCTTTCTCATCCATTCTTTTTATTTATTTATTTTTTGAATCTCAGCTTGAAGTTCTGAATTGCATTTTTAAACTTCATAATGACCTCAAATATTTCTAATTAGCAACCTTTAAGATAGTTTTTTTAAACTTATAGCAGTGTCTAAACATTTGGCAATATGATTTCAAATATCTTCTGTCTTTTTACCTCTGAGATTCAGTTTATGGCCTGTCCATAAAGTATCCAGCCATGTAATATGAAGAAGATACAAGATATAAGAAACATTGTACATAGGACAATGATTCCTCAGTGCCCTTCAAAGTAGGTACCTTGGGACCTCACACAGTTCTCCCAGTGTCTCTTTCACTGTTCAAAACACTGCAAAATCCTTTGTTGGAATCAATATTAACTGCCCCATCATATTTTCCTGAGTCTTGTCCATGGTCTGAAATTGCTTCCCTTTGAAAGGTGATGTTATTTTTGGGAAAAGTCACAAGTTGCAGGGCATCAAATCTGGGCTGTAGGGAGGCTAAGTCACCTGGGTATTGATACTTCACTAAAAAACTCTGCATGAGATGTCATGCATGAACAGGAATGCTGTCATAATGAAGCTGCCAATCACTAGTTGCCCATAGCTGCGGCCAGTTTCATTGTGTTGCATCTCTCAACCAACAATAAAATTGAGGTAGTACTTCTTATTAATTGTTTAGCCTGGAGGGGCGTACTTGTGATGGACACCTTCGCAATCAAAAAACACAGTTAACATGGTCTTGATCTTGCTGTGACTTTGCCAGGTCTTTGGGTGTGAAGAACCAGGCAGCTTCTATTCAGAAAACTGGGCCTCTGTTTCCAGATCATAGCTATAGACCCACGATTCATCTCCGGTTATAACCTTGAGGAAATCTGGTTCACTGGTTTGAATGAAGTCATTAGCATCAGCAACATGATGTTTCTTCAGCTCTGGTAGCAGGAGCCACGGAATGAATTTTGTCATGACATGTTTCATGCCAGGATCCTGCGTCAAAATCTCAGACACACTAGTTTTTGGAATCCCCAGATGAGTTTCTAGTTCTCACACTATCAGTCACTGATTTTTGTTGATTGCAGCCTGTACACACACATTCAACATTCTCAGGTGTTCTGCTTGTTGCAGGCCTTCCAGAGCATAGATCACTTTCAATAGGTTCTCAACCATCTTTGAAGCCTTGGTACTGCACTTTTATTTGTGCTGCACTCATTGTACAATCCCTGAAAGCCTTCTGAATCATCCGAATAGTTTCCACTGAGGAATGTTCAAGCTTAACTCAAAATTTGATGTGCATTTGTTGCTCTACTTGCTCAGTCATTTTGAATGTGATGGCCACACAGTACACATGCTAACTCAATGGCATCTACCACTTCCACTGTCTAGTACAGTAAGGTCGTCATTGTTCATGTATGCACATTCCAGTTCACTCTCCTTGGTTGCAAGGGTATACAAACTGTTCTCCTTACATTAACAATGGCTGGACTATATATATACTAGGATTCTAGGATTCATGGCTAAAGAGAATTATTTGTGTGTGTGTGTTTCTGAGGTATGATTTACCTATAATAAAATTCATCAATTTAAACTATGCAATTTATGCTTTTATATTTTGACAAATGTAAAAAGTCATTTCACACTGCCACTATTATGTTATAGAAGATTTTCATTATTCCCTGGTACTCTCTTTGCAGTCAATGTCATTCTGCCACCACCTGATCTCTGCCTATCACTTATTTGTACCTTTCCTTTCACTACTCTTTTGCCTTTTCTAAAATTTTATACTAGTGGAATCATACAGTCTGTAGTTTTTTGTGTCTAGGTTTTTCTTTCTATTTGGCATTAAGTTTTTGGTAGTCATTCAGATAGTTGAAAGTATCATTACTTTGTACCTTTTAATTGATAATTAAGTCATCTCATTTATCACAATACTCATCCATTCACCAGTTAATGGACATTTGGGATTACTTCAATTTTTGGATATTGGGAATAAAACTACTATGCACTTTCATATATAAGCCTGAGTGAACATATATTTATATTTCTCTTGAGTAGATTTCTAGATGTGGTATTGCTAGGTCTTATGTTAAGTATATGCTTAAATTTATAAGAAATTGCCAAACTGACTTTTCAGCTTGCTGGCTCTGCCCTGTATTCTCACCAGCAATGCAAAGTACTTTTAGTTGTTCCACCTCCCTCATGGTACTTGTCAGTCTTTTAAATTTTAGCCATGTCTAATAAATGTGTGCGATTATTTAATTGTGTTTTTTTAAAATTTCCTAATAACTAATAAATTGAACATATTTTCATCTTCTTATTTGCCACCCACATATCTTCTTGGGAGAGTGTCTTTTCAAATCTTTTGTCCAATTTTGGGGGTTGTTTGTCTATTATTATAGAGTTATAAGAGTGCTTTACATATTCTGAATACAAGTACTTTATCACAAGATACATATTTTGTCAATTATCTATCTGTCACCTATCTGGTTTGCCATTTTATTTACTTAATGGTATCTATTGAAGAGTAAAGTTTTTAATTTTGATGAAGTATAATTCATTAATTTTTTTATATTTAATGCTTTTTTTATGTTTTATTTAAGAAATCTTTGTCTAACCCAAAGTTTTGCAGTTTTTTATTATATGATTTCTTCTAGAAGTTTTATAGTTTAACATTTTTATTTAGGTCTGTGATCTTTTTTGAGCTGATTTATGAGGTAAAGATCAACATTAATTTATTTTAATCATTCCAGTGGATATTTAAAAAAAAAAATTCTTTAAGGTTAACATTTTGCCACATTCATAAAACATTAAATGTCAATTTTTTGTGAATTTATTTCTGGGCTTTTTGTTTTATTGATCTGTATGTCATTATGCAAATACCTTGCTGTCTTATTGTAGCTGTAGAGTAGTTATTGAAATCACGTAGTGTGAGTCTTTTAACTTTATTCTTCATTTTCAAAATTAGTTTGTTGGTTCTGGATCTCTTGAATTTCTATATGAATGTTAGCATTACCATGCCAATTTTTTGAAAGAAGTCAGATGGAATTTTGTTTGAGAATGTATTGGCTATATAGATCAATTTGTATAAAACAGTCTCAAAGGATAAAATCTTCTAATCATGAAAATTACATAGTTCTGCATTTGTTTGCCTTTAATTTGCCTCAGTGGAATCCTGAAGTTTTCAGCGAATACATCTTATGCATATTTTGTTAAATGTATTCCTGTTTGTTTCATGTTTGATGCTTATGTAATACATTTTTAAAATTCAGAGTATTTGTGGTTTCTATATAGAAATGTAATTGATTTTTATATATTGACCTAGTAGCTATAATCTTGCTGAACTCATTTATTATTTCTAGGAGCCTTTTTAAGAAATTCCTTAGGAATATTTACACAGATGTATGTGTCCTCTGTGAATAAAGACAGTTTGAATTCTTCCTTCCTAAACATGTATTCTATCTATCTCCCTTTCTTCTTTATTGCTCTGGCCATGATTTATAGTAAAATGTTGAAGGGAAATAATTAGAGCATAAATGTTAAGCCCACCTTGAATTACTGTGATGGCGTTCTATTATTACTCCGTAATTTTGTTCATTGATTTTGAAATCAAGGCAATGCTGGTCTTATCAGTGAGTTGGGAAGGATTCTCTTGTGTTGTATTTTCTAGAAATGTTTGTATACAATTTTCATTTTTTTCTAATTAAATGTTTTAAATAATTTTCTAGTAAAGCCATTTTTGCTCTGAGACTTTTTGGGGGAAGTTTAAAAATTTTAAGTTCAGTTTCTTTAATAGATATACAAGGCTTTTCAGGTTACCTTTTTATTTTATGTTAAACTTTGGTAGTCTGTATCTTTCTAGAATTTGTCAATGTCATCAAGTTGTTGATCTTCTTTTTATAAAATTCTTCATAGAATTTTTGTTTAAGTTTTATTCACTTATAGAAATTTTAATGTATGTAAGATCTGTTGAGATGACCATTCTTTTATTCCATATATTTGTAATTTGCATCTATTCTTTTCTCTTTCTTACCAGCTTTTGATTCATTGTGTTACTTATGTTACTTTCTTTTGTGTTTCATTGATTTCTGCACTTCCCTTTAAAAAATGGCCTTCCTTTTAGTTAATTTGGGCTTAACTTGTTCCACTTTATCCAATTTCTTAATGTGGAAGTACAAGTAATTGATTTGAGGTATTTCTTTTCTCCTAATACAGGTATTTGATCCTATAAAATCTCTTATAAACACTGCTTTAGCTGCATCCCACCAATTTTGTTTAATATTTTTTGTGTCCATTTTCATGACATTCAAATATTCTTTTAAAATTTTATTGTTGTTCAATTAACAGTTGTCCCAATTTTCCCCCTGTTGCTCTCCCCTGCCCAGCCACCCGCCCCACTCCCACAGTCAGTCCCCACCCTATTGTCCATGTCCATGTCCATGGGTCCCTTATACTTGTTCCTTAACTAGACCCTTCCCCTTTTTCCCCAATTACCCACCTCCTCCCTCCCCTCTGGTCATTGTCAGTTTGATATTTATTTCCATATCTCTGATTCTGTTTTGCTCATTTGTTTTGTTCATTAGGTTCCACTTATAGATGAGATCATGTGGTTTTTGTCTTTTCACCACCTGGCTTATTTCACTTACCACAGTAGTCTCCAGTTCCATCCATGCTGTCGCAAAAGGCAGGAGTTCCTTCTTTCTCTCTGCTGCATAGTATTCCATTGTGTAAATGGACCACAGTTTTTTGAGCCACTCATTTAGGAACAGCACTTCGGCTGTTCCCAGCACTTGGCTATTGTAAATAGTGCCACTATGACCATAGGGGTGCATAGGTTCTTTTGAATTGGTGATTCTGGATCCTTATAGTATATTCCTAGCAGCAGAATTGCTGGGTCAAAAGGCAGTTCCATTTTTAGTTTTTTAAGTAAATTCCATACTGTTTTCCATGGTGGCTATACCAGATGCAGAATTATTTATTTCTATTGCTAAGTATATATTGCTTAGCCTCTTGGGAGAGTTAATGAGTTTTATCTAAACCTAGAGAAAAATGAAATGATTTATATGCTTCTCTCCTGATAGCTCCCCCTTTCAAATTAAATTTGAGCCACAAACCAGCAGCTCTCTGATGCCAGGATTGATACTTTTTCTCAAACAACTAGACAGTTTTCTACATGCCTACATGTTCACTGCCCATTACCAATGGCATGAAACTGACACCAAAAGAAAAGAGGGTATTAGAAATTGCAACCCTGGCTTCCTAGAGTCATTCATCTTAAGCTCTAGTAGCAAAATGTTCCCAAACTCTTTGTGTAGCCTCATGAAACCAGAGCTGACTTCTTGCTAAATTCCAATATTAGTCACAGTTCTATGGTCATGGGGCTCTTTTGTTTTTTTGTTTTTTTGTTTGTTGAATAAAAATTTTCTCATGACTGTAACCACTTGTTTTCGGTGGAGGCTCTAGAGCTTGCAGTCAGGGGACAAGAGAAGGGAAGGGTTGTTTGCCATTCTCCATTACAGGTGATCACAGATGGCACTAGAGAGGAAGAAAATCTCTCACAAAGGGGTGGTAGTTGTCAAACCCAGTCAGGCGGGAACAATGTGGGCAGTGTTACAAGTCAGTGAAAACTTTTCAGCGAGGTGTATGTGTGTACTGAGGTAGGGGAAGCATATGACAGGTAAAACAACCCACCATGAGTTGCTCACAGCTTCACTCACCCAGTCCTGGTTACAGACAGCCCCCCTCGTCTTTGCTTCTTAACAGGGAAGAATGCATGATTTCCACATCTTGTCCAGATGATTAATGGGGATGCTGCTGCAAGGTTAAATGCTGCTTCCTTCCATGCATCCTTGGCATCAAGTAGCACCTGCTCAGTTACCAAGGAGTGTTATCTTACAATCAGTAGATGAAGTTGGGGTGAACCGGAGTGAGCGTCCTGGACTAATGATAATGTTTAACGAAGTAGGAAGCTAAGCTGCAAGAGGGACGCCAGAGGGTCATATGTTTGATTCTTTTGATCAGTCTGAATATGACCTGGGTCAGAATTGCAGATTGTTACTACCTGCAGATAATTCCATGAAAGTTGTCCTTCCTACATATCAACTTTTTCCTCAGGGATACACTTAGCTATTCCAGATAGGATGATAGATTAGTATTCTCAGGATTGACCCTAAATGAAATTACTCTCCCATGTTATGCCCCATGCTCCAATTGTCCTTATGGTTACTGTTGTGTCATCCATCCCACCCCTTAGAGCTAGTCTTGTTACAAGCCATAACTTCAGATTTAAAGTTGTGTTCTGGAAAGAGGAAGGTTCAATAGGAAATGGTCAAGTATTGGCCTAGATGATTTAACATGATGTGAATAGTTTCTTGTTAATCTACAAACCTTCTGTAAGTATTATTACTGCTATTTAGAAGTGAGGAATATGAAGTAGCTACCAGAAAGAGAAGCAGTTTGGGGCAAACAGGTAACATATGGATTCAAGCCCAGCTCTGAATGACTCCATTCTTTTGGCATTTAGTTTGGAGATGAAACTCTCCTATCCTACCTCTATCCTTCCCACAGAAATACTCTCCCTTAAATCCCACCTTTCCTCCATTCAACATATATATCTTGAATACTCTATATGTTGGACACTGGGACAAGTGTTGAGGATACTAATGAGACTTAATATGATTGCTTATTTTCAAAAACATAATGGGGGCATCAAAATAAACAACACATAAAATATAACTATGGAGTTTGATAAGTTTTATGAAAGGAAAAATGCATGGTGATGTGAAAGCAAACATATGTGTAGGGAGGTGAGCTTTTTTGCAATTAGGACAGAGATAAGCTCTCTGAGCTGGTGACGTTGAGATCTGAGAATTAAGGATGAGAAGAGGGAAGCCATTCAAAGCTCTGAGCTAAGGGCACATGCCCTGAAACAAGGAAGACAGTCTGTTCATGGAACTGAAATGAGACCCGTTGGGTAAGCACAGAGAAAGGCATAAAATGATAACATTCTGCTCCCATATTTAATGAGTGGGTTTTTTTCCTCACACCTAAACAATTCTCAGTGACAACAACTGTGTGTTCTACAATTCAACTCAGTTCTGACCCTGTCTACATGAAGATAGCATTGGGTCCCACAGGTTAAGTGCTCAGCCCTACAAGACATGACTCTGACCCCCTGACATCAGTATAGACCAGAGGTCCAGAGGTTTGAATAACGCTATCCTTGGGATTGATTAACTTGCTAGAGTAGCTCACAGAACTCAGAAAACCAGTTTACTTACTAGATTACTGGTTTATCAAAATAGGGTATAACTCAAGAATAGCCACATGGAACAGATGCATAGGGCAAGGTATGGGGAAAGAGTACCAAGTTTCCAAGCCTTTTCCCCAAATCTCCACACACTCACCAACCTGGAATCTCTACAAACTCTGTCCTTTAGGGCTTTTATGGAGGCTTCAATACATCGGCATTACTGAGTAAATCATTAACCATTGGTGGTTGAAATCCATCTTCAGCTCCTCTCACCTCCTGGGAGGTCAGGGGATGGGACTCAAAAAGCTCCAGTCCTTTAATAACATGATTGGTTCCCTGGCAAGGAGCCATTTTTCCTAGGTCCTATACAAAAGTCACCTCATTAACACAGCAAAAGAAAAATTCCAAGGGTTTGGGGAACTCTATGCCAGAAATAGGAACAAAGACCAAATGATTTCTTATTATAAACCAGATATCTCAGAAGGGTTTCAGAAATGAGGCTAAGCACAGTCATGAAAACCCTTACAAAATTTGATTGCACTACAAATATGTAAGGCAGGTGCCAGTGATCAAGGCACCAGAAACTCCAGTGAGTACTAAGGTTTATCTCTTCATTGCCAGAGAATCTTTAATGTTGCCTAGGGCTGGTTTTGACTTTCACTTGCACTTTTTTTTTGCTGATCTTAATGATAAATTACTGTTGGTTAAGTGGAGAGATCCTATGTAACCATTCTTGCTACTTCCCAAGCAGTATCAATTGGATCAGCCAAAAAGTTCATTTAGGTTTTTCCTAATGTTGGCTCTAGTAGTACTTAGTTGTCTTCAGTTCCATTTGAAACAGTTTTGTTAGGTTGTATTGTGACAGTTGTTATATCAGCATGCATTAAAAAAAAAAAGCTTAACAAAATTGGTGAATTTTTCTGCAGCTATTTTAATATTGAAGATGGAAGAATATGCACAACATTTTCAGCATATTAGGCTTTATTATTTCAAGAAAGGTAAAAATACAACTGAAACACAAAAAAAGATTTGTTCTGTGAATAGAAAAGGTTCTGTGACTGATCGAATGTGCCAAAAGTAGTCTGTGAAGTTTCTTGGTACTATTGACATATTGGCCAAATAATTCTTTGCTGTGGGGCTGTCTTATGCACTGGAAGATGTTTAGCAGCACCCCTGGTCTCTACTCACTAGAAGCCAATTGCAGGAGACGGCCAACATAATCAAAATATCCAAATCAAAAAAGCTAATGGTGAAAATGAAAAATGTGTCTTTTGTTTTAAAGAAAAAAACCATATGGACTTTTCGGTCAACCCAATGTCTTCAATGATAATAATATGATCAAATGTTTGTTTCTACTTTTGATTTGGTTTCAGTTCCCATTTGGTTACACAAAGGTGAAGAGAATGAATGAGAGAGCATTTCTGCTGGTTGATGCCTCTAATCCCAGCTCATACTTTGTGCTTCTGCAAATTAAATTAATTAAAATAAAAATCTTTGTCATATGGACCACGTAAGTTCAGACCTCCATGTATTTTGCATAGCCTTTGAACACTTTTTCTTCTTTCTAGGATATCATTTTTTATACCTTGACTGTTTGGCATCCTTCAAAGCTATGTCTGTTATCAAATTTCTTTACTGAGAAAGAATTATTCTACCTAAGGCTGTTCTTTTTATGTACTTCTATTGCTTCTCTTGCCTAATATTAATTAATTACACACATACTTGTTCATGTCCTTTAGTAATGTCTGAGTTCATTGTAGCTATTGATCTTGTCTCATTCATTTTTGCATCCTTAGCATTTAGCTCAGTGCCTAGTACCAAGTAGACTTTAAATACTAATTGAAATGAATGTCTAGTGGAAGTTCATGCTCTAGCATTAACTCAAAATTGTGATGTGTGGTTTTAAGGGAGTCATTTACCTTCTTGGGGGCCTCAGCAAATTATATAATTTATAATTCTATATTACAGTGGCTAAGATACTTAGTAATATTAATAATTATTGAGTACTTACCTTGATTGAATACTTACTCTGTACAAACTCTATGCTAGGTGCTTTATATACATTATCTTAATTGATAATTATGTCAACTCCATGAAGCAGTCTAGATATCATTCTCATTTGACAGATAGGAAACTGAGATCCAGGGACAAAAAGTGACTTACTCAATGTCATACAAGGTCATAGAGACTGGAACAGATTCAAACTGAGTCTGTTACGCCAAGGCCCATGCTCTCAAGTGTCATGCTGAATTGTTTTCAACTCTGGATTTGCAAATAAAGGTGACCTTGATGAGGTCTTCTCTCACTCCTTGCTTTCTGATCTAGACAATGCCTAGGCCACTGCAGGTGGTGATTTCTTATTTGTTGGATTGTTTGTTTTTACTTGTTTCTTTACTTGTGATGGTTGAGAAAGTGGAATCTTTCTGAGGTTGAGATGAGGCTCATAGTTATGAGTCTTCAACAGGTGTTCTGAAAATTATTCAAGTGTGAGATTTTAGGGAAGTGTGAATTCCACTGTCAAGACTGCACTGTCTGCTGAGAGAATCACAAAAGACTGGCACCAAGAGGGAAAGAGAAGCTCGTCTGAGACCCCAGAGAATCAGGGTGCTGGGACAGTGGTGGTAACTGGTAGCTGGGATTGAAGAGTTGAAGATAGAAGGCTCATAGAAAAATGTAACCAGTTTTAAATTCAAAGACTTTGAAACAAAAATAGTTAACATTGGAACAAATTATATTTAACTTGTGGAGATTTAACGACATGCCTCTACAATTTAATACTGGGGAATGAACATGGCTGAAGATATAAATCTCACAGACATGACTGCAGCAGCCTGCGACACAAGACCCCCAGGGGGGAGAAATCTATCATCGGAATATGGCAAAACCAGTCAGCACCTGACCTGCATTATGGCTGTGGGTCTGTCATGCTGGGTTCTGCCCACATCAACAACCTTAGAGAGGACAAATGTCTCAGAGCAGCGAGGAGGAAGACAGCATGTATCAATGGCATGGGGTTCTGTAGTTCATAGGCTAGGAATGAGGGACAGGTGGATAATGGAGAATGGAAAATTCAAGTGTGAATGTATACAGAAGGCTTCTGTGTCTTCCAACTTTCATTCTAGCACGAAATGACCAGCACTGCCACAAAGGTCAGACACCAAACCAAAGGTCTAGTTCTAGGGGTTTACTGAATTCTGGACACTCTTCCTGCCCACTCTCTGAATTTTTTTTCTCTGATCCTCTCCGACAGCCAAAGCCCATGCCAAATGCTCTTCCTTGTTTCATTCTTGAAGACCAAGACTCAAATTTTGCCTATTACTTCCTGGTTTACCAAGCACTTTCACACACATTATTTTCTGGCAGTCCTGAAACATAAGCTATTATTACTCTTCCTGTTTTACACATGACACAGAAACTCTGAGAGGCTCAATGATTTACCGAAGGTCACAGGCTGAAAACCATCATTGTTAAGAAAAATTCCAAATCATTTAACTCCATATATTTGATTTTTCTTTTGCGTGTGTGTGTATGTGTGGCCAATATTAACTTTTAGAGTTACTTCCCAAGCAAAGCCTGTATCATACTCCTTTGCAAAAGTGACTCTGCCCTGATTCTATCATAGAGGATTAACCATGTCTTCAAGCCTCAACAAATTTCATATTTAACTTGGTATGTGAGAGCTCTAGGTTCATAAATTGCAGTTAATTTGTTCCTCGAACCACAGTTTCCTTAGGGTGACCATAAAATTTATTGTTCAAATTAAGATACATTTGAGGTTAAGGTGAGCAATAGAAAAAATTAAAAATATGATTTTGAACTATATATTAATTGAATAATTAGAATAAAGAGTTCTATTATTCATCTGTCACCACACATGTAAACTAGACTTATTGTAGTGAACATTTTGCAATATATACAAATATCAAATCATTTTGTCGTATGTCTGAAACTAATATGATGTTATATGCTAATTACAACTCAAAAAAAGAAAGCAATAAAATAAAATAAAAAGAATGATGAAATACAAAATTTCTCTTAAAAATAAAAGCACATATCAATTAATATGAACCAAAAACTTTAAAAAAAGGTTATAGGAATACTAAAAATAACATATGCAAAATAATTATTCTTGGTATTTATTGACCTGCTTAGTTTATTAGCCAAATATATTTCATTTTTTAGTATCATCATATTATTATTTTTAAGTAGTTTGACCTCTTCTTCAAGGTAGCATTTTATAACTAGTAGCATTGAAATTTTTGATACTTCCATTGACTTTACTTTATAGACCACAATATTATTAATAAAAAAATAAAGTTCTCTACAGGGAAACTCAGAGCAAATATTGTTAAGTAAAAACAGTTGTAATTTTTTGTAGTGAATGCATAAATTTTTCAGAGGTACTATTTTATTGTCTCCATTCTGCACATTTTTCTTTAATAAATAATATTATTTAAAATATGATACTAAATTGTTCGTACTTATGATTATTGTAATTATTTTGCCAAAAGTAGATATTGCAAAATATAAGCTTTCTCTTTTTTATTCCATTCTGACATAGAATGGAATAAAAGGATGCAATTAAAAAAGGATCTCCATCAAACATTTGCCAGGTATTCAAAGAAAACAATTATAGAATTTCAAAATGAAATCTTGTACACCATTAGAATTGTTATTGTTTCATTTGCTTAGCTTTTCCCTAGATTACATAGATTTCCTCCTGATCTTTAGAGACTTAAGGATTATAAACTAGTGAACTCAGGAGAGCATGTGAATTTAAATGCCATCCATATTTTTTCACGATAATAGTCCTCTGGCCTTCACTGTATAATTTTTTTACCTAAAGTAAATTTCAGTGTACAAATGTGTCAGTTTATTCTGCTGTTGTTGGTCCCACAAACCAGCGTTTGGTAACCACTGCTCCGTAGAGCTGATCAACCCCGCACCAGAGCACAAGTCTCACTCTGCATCCTGTAAACTCATACACACAAAGCATACACCACATACATCCCAAAACACACCCAAGCACACACTCATTCACTGAGGAAAAGAACTCTGCAGCAAATAAAGGAGTAGAGTGAGACTTGTGCCCTGGAGCCGGGTTGGTCAGCTCTACAGAGCAGTGGTTACCAAGCACTGTTTTGTGGGGACCAGCAACAGCAGAATAAACTGACAAACTGGAACATTCTGGGGCCCCATCTCAGACCTCCAGATTCCAAGCTTTCATGGGTTTAGGGATTTATATTCTTCACACCTGTTCTGGTAATTCTTTTCTGTATGCTGGAACAAAGATTTGGTGTTTCTGTGTTTGTTCTTTTGTCTGGAATTTTAACTAGTGAAAATCAGCCCTAGAGGGAATTTGTTGATGTAAGGAGAGGTGCTGGAAGTGAGAAGTAAGTTTGCAAAAATATCATCAGGTGACAGATTTCTACAAACAAAAGACACAAAAGAATGAATCAGAAGTAACTCAGGGGTCAAAGGCATTAATTGCTGGCATTGGCCATGCTTATCTAAATGAGTGCACTTGGGAGCATCACAGGACATGGCACAGTGAAATGATTCACAGTAATATGGGTGACAAGTAGACACTTAAAATTGGAGCAGTTAAAAAATATATTCAGGTGCCTCTCTTTTAAAAATAGAGGCAGTAAGGGGAGTGATAAATTTGTTAGCATGGAAAGCAGCTCATAACATATTAAATGGGAAAGGTCTGCTCAGATTTGAAAACTTTAGAGAAAAGGGAAGTGCTTACTAAGACAGTTTTATTAGTGACTAACTTTTCGGGGAAAGAAGAGGGCTCCGAACTGGAAAGGTAGCAAGCGTGATTTACAGGGATGTCTGCAATGTTCTATTTATTGACCTCAATGGTCGGTACATCAATGTTTGCTTTATAACAATCTGTCAAGATGTATGTTAGCATTGTGTGCACTTTCCTGATTGTGTGTTATCTTTCTCAAAAAAATATTTACTTTAATATAATTTCTATAAAAACCAACTAAATTTTGAAGTTTTCACACCAACAGCCTAATGTTTTGATTGTATGGGAAATTTATTTAGAATGAATGCCCTCTTCAAGCTTCTTATCAATTCCCGAAATAGAAATTTTAAACATTTATATTTGTTCATGATTCATAGGATTTAATTTGATTTTAAACCCTTGCCATTATGAATCTCTTGAAAATAATTTGCTGGTGTAATAAAACAAACTACTCTCTAGAACTGCATCAGGATTCCTTGGCTTAAAACCAGTTCTTGTGGTTTCAATCTCTCTATTTTGTTTTTCATTAAAAATTATTTTTCCCACTATTATTTTATGTTTCTTTTTAATTCTAAATGCTAATACTTTGCAGTTCCCCCAAACTGTGTGGTTTATAAGCTGCTTTATATATACTGTTGATTTGATTTGGTTTTTAGACTATTTCTCTGAGGCAGTGGAGAGGTAACCACTAATCTCTTTAGACCTAATGCTCTTCACCTGTGAAGCGAGTAGAATTACCTTAGCTATTGTTGTATAGCCAGTGCTGGGTGGAATTGGGAATCAAACCCTGATCTTGTGAGTGTAAGTTCAATGTTCTATTCATTACTTAGATGTTTCTTTAAAAAAAAAGAAAAATGTCTTCCAATTAATTTGCTCTCTACTTATAAGGCTCATGATTTTATATTTTGGACTAGTGGCCCTTGGTGCCATGAAAAATTTCCCAGCTCTGGACTAGAGGACCCAATTGTTATCATTTAGTTCAACTTTGTAGAGAAATTAATTGCTTAACTGAAAAAAATTAAAATTTTTATTCAGTTATAATATACATACATATCATGGACATTGGTGGGTCTATTGAGTTTTACAAGGTGAACACTGCCTTGCAACCAGTACCCATATCAAGAAATAAAGTGTTTACATGTATCCCAGAAATTTCCTCATGTTTATTTCCAATCAGTATTCATACCTCATAGCTAAGCACTATCATGACTTCTGGCACTGTAGATTAGTTTTGCTTGTTTCTGTGCTTTATATAAATGGAATCATACAGTCTGCATTCTTTTGTGTCTGGCAACCTGAGCTCAATGTTATATATGTGAGATTTATCAATATTGCTATTCACACTTGTAGAATACTCTTTCTCTTTGCTGTCTAGTATTTTATTGTATGACTATATCACAATTTGTCTATCAACAATTGGTGGGTATTTGGTTAGTTTTTCCTTTGGGGTTAGTACCACTAGAATACTGTGATCATTTAGTCCAGGGCTTTATTGAGCAGGTGTACACATTCCTGTTAGGTGTATAGCTGCAGGTGGAATTGCTGGGTCTTAGCTTATAAGTGTATTTAGATTTAGTAGATATTGGAGAAAAATTTTCCCAAATGGTTGATACTACCACAAACCCCATCAGAGCCACATAGGGATAGGGAAGGAAGGGTGACAATTGTCTGGGCTGAGACAATTACATTCTCTCATAAGGGATTTGAATTTAGACACTATGGAAAGTCAGTGGTGGGTTTCAGGGATTCTAGAAGTGGACACAGGGAAGCAATAGGCCAGGTTATAATGGCAGAACATTAGCTTCCAAAGTCAAGGTGCCAGGGCTGCTCAGATTTCAGAGCTTTTCTCGAAATCCCTCTCCTGACAACTGCAGTGTTGCTTATTTTGCATCTTGACATCTGGGAGGTCTGTACCTCTACAACAAACCCCAGCAGTTTAACGTACGTAGATTGACTGCATTTTTGTGCTTTCAACTAATATACCCTTGGTGTTAAAACAGTTAAAAACCACTTGTTGGGTATTGATTTCTAGAAACTGATGACTTGTGGTCCCTGTGAATATTTTTGTTCTAAGATGTCAAGGAGAAAGGCTAAAAGGAAGATGGAGAATGAGAAGGTAAATATTTGCACTTGCTACTACTTAAAGGGTCCTTTTTCATAGTGGGTCTCCATTGGGGAAAGGAGGACACAGTCAGCAGAAATAGCCAATGGTTAGAATTTCCCCAGCACCCTCCAGACGTGTTTCTATAAATGTACACGCATGAAGTGCTGCTTAGTGTAGTCAAGGACATGAGGCGGCTTAATGTGGCAGGAAGGGACCCTTTCAAATGCCCACATCCTAATGAGCTATGACTCCCCAGCCACTGATATCACAAAGTACAGCATAACCCATAGCTAGTCAGCTCTGAGATTTCAGCCTTGGCTGTGCACACCCGTAACCCAAGTGTATTGGCAGAAGTTGCCCTATCACCCCTGCTCCATAATTTTTATCTGGGCATGAGAAACTTTCAAATTGCATTTGGGGCTAAGACCTCAGCAGCAGTAAGTTAAATCCTAGAAATAAGTATATGATATTGTATATGTATTTCCATAAAGCTGTTGTGTCAAACAGATATCAGATAGATGGTTGCTCCAAATGTGGCTGCCTGTATTCACATATGAAGGAGGAGCTTTTTCTTCCTATGTTTGCTGAAGCTATGGGCCGAGTGGGTAAACAGACATGGAGCCGTGACAGGGGCTCATGACTTAAACCCCCCACATCAAGATTTCTCACTATGGGTGCTCTGTGATCAGCATGTGGATGCAGTCATTCAACTTCAGTGTTACTAAAGCTCTTTCCAAATGAACAAAAGCCACTTGGCATGCTGTGTCTGGTATCATCTAATACCAGCAAGTCTGGACAAAGGGAACCCAACAAATAGGTTAGGAATTAGGTCAGTATTGTCTTTGCCTCCACACCTACTTCCACAGTCTTACAGCATCGACCTTATGTATTTATCCCATATATTTTAACAACAATAAAAGAGATTGAATCAGAAATAAGGTGTGATTCAGCTGAAGTTTGCATTAGCGCAATGAATAAAATACTTGCTGGCTTCTTGTAAGGCTCTTACAAAGCCACTAATTAAATCCCAGATTTCCTATTTCACTTTTCAGTGCAGAGAGAGCTAACTTACTGTCTTGTGAGCTAAAGGATATTGACTAGTTTTTTCTCTCCTATGTCTTTCTTGGATCCTTCAATTCAATGCCAGTAATGACTCTCCAAGCCCAAGTTCTGACAAGCTTCCAACAAGACAAGAAAACAAGAGGTGAAGCTAAGATATTAAATATGATTAGGATTTTCACGTATGGGCTGCTCAAGGCAAAACTGTGAGGTCAGATAAGAGGAGGATATAGTGAAGGTTACAATGTTATCAACCCAGTTATTTAATAGATGAGGAAACTGAGGTGCAGAGAAATCAGGCAATATGCCTAGAGTCACAAAATTAATGAGAGATTTGGGACATGTACCTAAGACATCCCATTCCTTACTCCATTATCTGCCATCCTCTTCATAATACTTCTCTTTCCTTTAGATGCTAACTTCTCCTATCTATTCTCTGTTCTATTAACACCTGCCTCTCAAGAAACACGGATTGTTTTAGGATAGCTTAAGTACTACCCTTCCCAGGCATGTTTACATGGACAGTCTTATTCTAACGCAAAGTTTTGAACAGGGCACTCATTGTAGGACCTTGACATGTATATTGGACAGTTGCCTCCTTGACCTATGTGTAAAACCAACCTAATTATGGCAGCATTTGGAGCTTCCTATCCATGTAGACAGTGAGCATTTGTGCAGGTAAATGTTCTTAAGAGGCAGACAATGTAAACAAATGTATTTCTGGGAAGCACTATGTCTCGAGCTCCCCAGCAAGAAGGATGCTCCTTCTGTTCCAAAACATTGCTGAATTACTTGCCAAGTGAGTTATGAGATCATCATATTCTGGAAATGTGTGCTTTACAAACATTCTTGGGATGCCTTGTGTCACTGACACAACCTCACTAATTCAGAGAGAAAAGATATTCCCTGGTGATAAGCAGCCACTCACACTCTTTACAGAGCATACTGGAGACAAACAAACCTTCATTCACCTGATTTATCCTACTAGGTAAGCCTTGCTCTGTATCAGGGTTCAGTACTGAATGGAGGATTTCAAGCCCCAACTTGAATTAGTTATGAATTGGATCCCTACTCTGAAAAATGAAGTCACAGGTCCTGAGTACCAGAGGAAGCAATGTGTACAAGTTATTTAATTCTTAGGGACTGTGTTTTCAGGGTGTCTTAAACACACTATTTAAGGATAAACAAGATCTAAATAAGAGAAACCATAGGTCTAGCTGAAATTGTTTAGTAAAAATATATGGGTTATAAGTTAAACTAAATGTGAAGACTGAAGCTCATCAAAGATGTCTTTTCTGAAACTTTTTAGCCACAATTTACATAGGCATATTTAAGGACATGTAGCTTATAATCAATCTATTGTATTCCAACAATAAAGGTTGTGAAGGCTCATATAATGTTTTATGCTAGAGCAAGAATACATTTAACATTGAAAGTAATAGTAATAAAGATTAAAGTAGATTTTATACTTTATTGTAACTGTGTCATACTACCTTGAGTAGATTTTCTGGTTTCCTTAACTATAGTCAGAATCAGATGAGAAATAGCAGAAAAACAACTTAAGGTTTGAAATGGTACAGGAATAAGAGTGGAACTAGTGACTAGTATTTTCTAAAAAGGAGTTCTTTGTGGTTCAGTATGAGAATTCAAGGCTACTCCAAGTTCAGTGCTCCTTTTCACCAGCTACCTTGCATAGACTTTCAGTTAAACTGTAAGATACTGTTTATGCATGAATTAGTTGTACAGCAGGTCCCCATGTGAAAGGGCAGCTGGGGTAGTCTATAGAATCAGGAATATTGGAGTCAAATTATGCCCCTGCATACATACCAATGAGTAAATAGGTTTCCTACAGCAAATAGAATCTGTAACATGGGATTACCCCTCATCCCCAGATAGAATTCCAGTGTATCACTACTATATACAGATTCAACACCAATTATTAATGAACTTTAAATGCAACAAAGTAAAACTTATTGTGTATGCCTCTTTTAAGGTATCCAAAACATTCATTATTATTCACCATTCCCCTCTTTCCCTAAATGTTAAATAGAGCATACTGTTGAGCACATGGGTCCTGGGACCAGACTAGCAACTTTGCAATTCTTCTGACTCTTCCACTTATTAGCTATGCAATCCTAGATAGGTGAGTTATGCTGCCTTTCTGTTCCTTCACCTGTAAAAAGGGTATGAGGAATAGTATAGGACAGTACAGCCTATTATCTTCCTCATTCCCTGAGAGACAAAGGAACAATTTAGGGAGAGTGATAATTAGAATTGAGTTCATTTATGTACAGAAATCATGTAATACCAGGCACATAAGTGCTTAAAATGCTATTTGTTATTATAACCATTATCTTTTTCAAAATCTGAATCTCCCTTCCCACTTTTTTTGAGGCAGCAGTAGAAAAAACAGGGCGATGGCATCAGAAATTTGGTTTGCCACTTACTAGATCACAACTTTGGTTAAGTTAGTCCCACCAACTGATTCAGTTTCTTTTTTCATAAGATGCTCACCTCAGCAACAATATCTGCTACACAGTCATGTTCAATAAATATTAGTTTTCTTTGTCCCTCCTGTTTGAATCACAGGTCTCCTAAGACAAAGAGACAATTCACACGATCTTGTTAGTGGGAAGGGAATCTGCTTTTCACATTCTCTAAAAAGAATGGGTAATAGTGAACACTTCTAGCTAAGAAAAAATATTTAATAAAAATGAAAGCTCCAAATTTCTGCTTTACTCCTGATAGCAAGGGGGGGGGGCAGTTAACTAAACATAACATAACTAACTCTGGAATTTTTATTTTGGGTCCTAGATTGAAAAAAATCAGACACTGCTTGGCTGTCTTCTTTGTAAAACACTGTAAGATATCAGGAGGAAGCAGGAATACACAGGAGATCAGAGACACAGTCTTTATTTATTTATTTATTTATTTATTTATTTAAGGCAACCAATGGTTGTTTTTACTAATCTCCATAGTTTTGTCTTTTCCAGAATGTCATATAATTGGAATCATACAGTATATAGCCCCTTCAGATTTTATTCTTTTTAAAAAAATTTATTATATTTTTTTCCATTATCATTTAGTCCCCTGATACCCCTCCCCACCACACTCACTACACTGTCATCCATGAGTCCTTTTTCATTTTTGCTCAACCTTTCCACCCCCTAACTCATCCCCCCTTAGCTGTCATCCTGTTCTCTATCTATGAGTCCGTCTCTATTTTGAGTGTCTCTTTTTAAAAAATTGATAGCCCATTTGAAGTAATCCAGGGCCATGTAAACTCCCAACCAGAAGGAGACACCTATGGTGACCAAGAGGTAAGAGGAGAAATAGAAGGAGGATGTGACCTTGTAGAGAGGATCTCTGAAGTCTAATAAGAGGTCAAATAAACCTCTATATTTAATCATAGTATAAAAAGTATCAAAAGCATTATGGCTTTTTAATTCCAGGAAAGAAATAGCAATCACTTAATTATTGGGGTAACCAAAAGGTCATTTTGGTTTTTTCCATAAAATAAAGACACATTTTTCATTTTCACCAATAACTTTATTGATTTGAATATTTTGAGTATGTTGGCTGTCTCCCATTAGTAGCTTCTAGTGGGTAGAAGCTAGGGGTGCTCTAAACATCTGCCAATGCATAAGACAGCCCCACAGCAAACAATTACTTGGCCAAAATGTCAATAGTACCAAGAAAATTCACAAACCACTTTTTATACATTCAATCAGTCACAACACCTTCTCCATACACTGCCCAAATCATTTTTTGCATTTCAGTTGCATTTTTACCTTTTTTTTGAAATAATAAAGTATAATACACTGAAAATGTGCATTTTCTTCCATCTTCAATATTAAAATGGCCGCTCAAAAATTTATGAATTTTGATTTTTTTAATGCATGTGATAGGAAAGCTGTAACAATATAATCTAACAAAATTGTTTCAAATGAAGTTAAAGATATCTAAGTACTACTAGAGCCATCTTACGAAAAAAACTAAATGAACTTTTTGGCGAACCAAAAGCAAAGGATGGTTAACAGTTTTAATATTTGTTCATTAATATGCTGATGTAAATGGAATTTGAAACCAAACCAATAATAATAAATAAAATTAAAATTTTTTTTCTTTTTTTATTTTTATATAAAATTCAAATGGTCTTGCAAATAAAGAAGATGAATGGCTGTTAAGTATACATAATCAATTATTTAGATGGTTTTGGGAGGTGGGAAATGACTTAAAATCTAGGAACCTAATTCTTATAAAAAATGTTGCCAAAGAGGTATGAACAGGCTTCTGGAACATTGATAAAGAATCTTGAGGCTGAAACTTCCTTTTTCTACATTAAATTGAGAACTTGTTCTTCTGAATCTCATTTTGAAGTGCCAGCACTGGAGGGTATATCTATGAAGAAAAAAATAATTAGCAAATTCCAGGAGGACAGGAAGATGCTAATTTTGCTTCTAATGACATAAGATCTCTCTGGGTAAAGGTTTATTGTTCGTACTCATTTGGTTTGGCCTTACTAAAGTGCATGCCAAAAGTCCAGAAACAAATATTTCCTATATTTATTCCCTTATTATAAAAGGCCTAGAACTGTACAGCATCCTTCGAGCACTTTATAAATGTTTATTGGAAGCTGAGAGATTGAATTACACATAAAACATTCTGCTTATCTTGTAAGAAATTATTCTGATCTGGTAACAACCCTTAGCCCAAGGTGTAACTTAGCTTCACTAGCATGGTGTGGACTCCAGAAACTGGCAGCTCAAAGTATTAGGTATAAATGAGAGCAAGGTGACATCTGGGAATGGTGGCCATCTGGTTCAAAGAAAGTGAGACCTGTTATTGGGCTGTGGAAAGTTGATTGGTTCCAGGCCTTCTGTTCTTACTATGCATCTCTAGGCTATTGGAGTCCTACTGCACCTCCCACACAGCAAGCATGCACACAGCTGCATGGAGTCCTGGAATAAGTTTGACAGCTATGGGCCATTTAGCCGAAAGAGCAGTGTGCTTACCTCAGTGTCCCAGGTGTCCCATGCTCCATTTGCCATTGGTTTCCAAATTCTGTAATGGAATAATCATCTGAGAAGTGCACCAGGGATCCTGCAGGAGAGTACACATTCATCAAGGTCAGGCCATGAGAGGGGGATGGTTGAAAACTTTAAGAATATGAACATAGAAAAAAGCATTTATCCCTGCTAGGTATCTTAGTGAACCTTCTTTCAAAAATCAACTTGTTCAACCCTGGCTGCTGTGGCTCAGTGGATTGAGCATTGGCCTGCAAGCCAAGTGTTGCTGGTTCAATTCCCAGTTAGGACACATGACTAGGTTTAACGTCAGGTCCCCAGTTGGGGGCACAAGTGAGAGGCAACTACACAGTGCTGTTTCTCTCCCTCTCTTTCTCCTTTCCCCTCTCTCCAAAAATAAACAAACAAACAAATAAATAAATAATTTTTAAAAAATCAACTTGTTCTTCACTCAGTCTGAATCAGAGGTTCTAAACTCTATCAGGCTAAACACCCGCCCTCCCTCTCTCTCTCTCTCTCTCTCATAATGGATATTTATAATGCCCTCTGTGGTATCCATGATAAAAGTGTGTTAAATAACATATCTGCACCTACACTTATAAGAGACAATATAAGCCCTAAAATTAAATGTAAAATAAAAGAAAAATATGAGAAGTAATTAATAATAAAACGTGTTTAAACATATGTACATTTCAGGTGCAAGTCAGATACAACTACAAGTAAGATAAATTTTTCTTTATAAATAAATAATATCAAGAACAAATGCAAATTGATCCAGGTGTTTGTTCTGGCTAATAAACTATCACAAGTGGTATTGTTATTCGTGATGTCGGTTTTCTGAAGATGTGAGCCCATAAACAATAATCTTCCCTTGATTTTCAAGATAGTTACACTCCTAAAAACTTCAGCATAAATTAACACCAAGCAAAATATACATTTTTGTCTGCCTTTAAAATGGAGTTAGGATCTAGCTTTGACTAATTTTTAACAAATGGATATCTGGCAAGACATTTAGGAGTTGTGAGAGAGATAAAAATTTTTTATTGGGAGGGACTGTCCCATACACTGTATAGGATTTGCATCTTTGACCATGTCCTCTACTACCTATAGTGGTCCACACTCTGTAACTCCACGATTATTATGACAACCAAACACCCTCTCCCAAATTTCTAGAACAGCCTGAAATATCGGTGTGTTAATCCAAGTGAGCATAAACCATGATGCCATGGTGGACTTAGACATGTAAGAGATTTATTGTGAGGGAAAATTGGGAGGGGGTAGAAACACCTGGAATGCCATTAGACCTTAATTATAGGTTTGACCCTAGAGAGGAGAGATAAAGAGAAAGAAAGAACAAAACTCTTAGACTGCTTTTATAAAAGTTTTGGTAGGGTCAACAAGGAGCCAAAGTTGCCCATCAGAGGAGATGCCCACCTTCCAGGACTGAGCCTACCTTAGTTTCCCTGCTGAACTCTGTCATTGGCTGGGAGCTGCCCATAGGAAGCATGTCCTTGGCACATCAATGGCAGGTTTTACACCACAGGCACTACCCACTGCAAGCACAGACCCAGAGAGATACGTTTTCATGTCACCACACTGTATTCCTCCTCTATACTTATTTAATTTCACCTGTATTTTAGCTCAGATTCCATCTCTCATCTAAAAATTTCCCCAAACACTTCTTCCAAACTTTTAGGGTAAGTGCTGTTGACCTGTTCTACCCAATGACAATAAGTACAGATATCTGATCATTGACATTCCTAGATTTGACACATATTTCTATGGAGGTTTATAATGGGTAATAATTTGAATTTGATTGCAATTTTGTTTTAAACTCTAAGAACTGTGAGGCTGGCTTTCATAGTGAGGCTTGCGGCCAGTGATCAAATCTAGTTAATCATTTATTGGTACCTTGACCTTCTTTGCAAACACAGTAACTCTAGTAAAGTTGTTAAAACTTTCTTTTGAGGGTAATTTTTTTCCGTAAATAAACATGTTGCTGGTGCTGGTAATAAAAGTGAGAAACAACTGAAGAGTTACTTGAAAGTTATTGTTCTTAGCTACTAATAGGCTATATTATATATGACTTTAATACTATAGGGAAAATTATTTATGTCTGAAAGTACCATTTAATATATTTTGACTATGTTTTATGAAGGAAATTGTGTGATATGTGAATTTGGGAATGCAAGAAAGTCTTAGCACATAGTTTTGGGGAGTACCAAGAATCTTTTATACTGCCCAAGGGATATTTTCTGCATCTTTTTTTGGATCCCCAGATAGATGTGACTTCCTGAGAATAGGGACTATCTTATTTCTCTATAGCTCCTGGTATGGATCCTTTTAAAAATATACTCAATATATTGCTCAATGATATCCAAAATTTTAAGTACAAATATAGCCCATACAATTAATGAGAAATAAATGGGTAAACCACAAAATGAGCTGCAGCAGCTGGGATGGATATTCGTTTCTGCTCCAGGTTCAGTCTCATTGCTAATACAGAAGTCACACGTTCCACCAAAGTTCAGTTGGTTGCAGTCCCATTCTCATCACCACAGTACCGAGTTATACTTAGAGGCAGCTATTCAGAAAGCACTCAAAGAAAGTTCTAGGCCATGTGATTGGAGTGAGAAGCTATTTCCTGGATAAAGGTTAGTTGTCACAAGGCATTTAGTAGATAGTGTTGGAAGAAAGTGATCACCTTTAAATACAATAGATAGAACTTCCTGTTTAAAAAGAACTTGGAGCCTTTGAAAGTGCAGATTGGGCACCTGGGGCCTTGATGTGGGTAAATGACCATCACACAGGATAGTGTGAGTCAGGGTCGCATAAGGATGACGCAAAAGAGGAGAAGCAGGACTAGGGTGCAGGAGAAGTTCAGCAGGGCCATTATCCCATCTGCACCCCTCGGTGAGTTCAGCTGGGCCGAGGGTCAGGAAATGTGCAATCAACATTGCATGATGCAGTGTAGGTAGCAGGGCAAGTCACACTGAGGTCAGTGTGCATCATTCTCATTCTCATTTCATAGGGAAGGGTGAATAATTCCTCAGTGAAATCGTCCTTCCAGGTATCACTATAGAAAAGGAACAAACCTGGAACACCTGGTCTGACTGTTGTAGCTAGATGCTGCTGCTCAGATTGGGCTAATCCATGCAAGGTACATCCCTACAGTGAATACAGTATAACAAAAGAAGTTCAGTTCTCTTTGGGTGGACTATTTGTTATATTGCTTTTAAAGGAAGCAGAAAAATATTTTTTCCAAAAAGACTCAATATGTAAGTACTAAGTGGTAAAGATTTCTCTGAACTGTAAAGCCTCATAATGGAAGAGGCATTCAAAGTAAATTTTACAATTCTCATAGCTCTTAGTAACCAGTCCAGTAGACTACTCAATTAAATATTTGATGATTATAACAAAATGTGAGGGACAGAAATAATTAAATTATGGTTTTGGACGTCACCATTCTAAAGTTTTCAGAAACTCTAGATTCTAAATAGCATGTCTCCAGAGTTCATATCTTTTTTTTTTTTTGGCTATGAGTCCTCAGTTTTTATTTAATATAATAAGGACATCATTTCAAAAATCAAAGTGGAAAAGCCAAACAGTGTTTTGAATTTATGACCCACATAATTCAGATGAACTTAAGGAGAAAACCATGTCCAAAAATTCTCTTAAGATGCTCTTGCTTCCATGATTTTCTGTATTGTTTTCATTGTATTGTATAGTTCGTATGGTTACAGCTTGATTCTTTTCTGAAGGGGATAGAGTATGATGAGGTGTCAGATTCCCACACAGTTCTGTGTTTTTCTATACCTTTCCCATTGTAAGTTGTGGTAACAGCATTTTAGAGTCAGTGTGGGCAAATAAAAAATACTGTGTATTCTTAAGATTTCAGCATTCATAGGTACTATTTAATGATCTAGCTTCCCAAACAAAGATGCTAGCAATCACATGTGAAGCAATATGTTGTTTTAGCTTCTTTGTGTCAGAACATGGAGACAGCTAGAATGCCCACCTGGACTTTTGACATATGCAAACGATCCATATTCAGATCAACCTGGTCCTAGCCTCTCCCCCAGGAAATGCTAATGGACTTAGCTTGTTCCCAGAGGAAATGTTAATGGACCTCCATGAATATGCTAACTAAACAGGTGAGGGAAAAGCAAAAAGATGTAAATTACCTATGAAATAAGTTGATAAGTAAACTCACCCTAACTGAAATGTGTGTTTGGTAAGTATAAAAACAGTGCCTGAAGAATCTCAGGCAGGCAATTCCTAAGGACCCACGTAGGTGACCGGGAGTTGCCACTCCCCCTTCCTTCCCCTTTTCCCAATTCCCTTTTCCCCTTTCCCCTTGTTCCCACCTGCCTGCGAGGTGGACCAGGAGTCACCTTTCCCCCCCCCACTTACCTTGCTCCTACAGGCCCTTGAGTTGGTCCAGGAGTTGCCTCTTCCCTCCATTCCCTTTCCCCTTTTTTCCCTCAATAAGCCTGTTGTTTAATCCTAGTGTGGACTCCAGGTGATTACTCAGAGCAAGGCTACGTGACACTCTGAGCAGAAATATGTATTTAAAGAATATGGAAGATTTTTGTTTCTGGTTATTCGTTTGTATTTTGTTAGCCATTTGCATGTTCCCCTTACTGTGACAATTGTGAATGTCCCCAGGACAGGAGCTGAGGCAATCCATCCTTAGGCGCCCCCACCTCCAATACAAGACATGGCAGAATGCCTGGCACAGTAAATTTGTGTTGAATTAAAGGGGGCCAGCAAACTTTTTGTCCTTGACTGTGGGAGTGGAGGTGGGTGGGGCAGGGAAGAGCAATGGGGGGGGGGGATTTGGGACAACTGTAAAAGAACATTAAAAGTAAATAAAAATAATAAAAATAAATAAATAAAACTATAAAAAGTAACCATAGCTCTGGGAATTTAAATATTCAGTGTCTTTAGGCAGTTTGTCCAAGAGGAGTGATAATTCTGAAACCAAATATTTCCTTTAGAATTTGGAACTGAGAGTCCCTGGCTGGTTTATCACCTTAGAGCAGCTTATTCACACACTGGGTGTGGGGGATGTTGTGGGAAATGTATGGGTTCTGGAAGAACAAGCAACTTGCTATGTTCTAATAGAAGAGGCACAATGGAGTTTAGGCCATAGTTGTAGTTGGCCTGCAGCCTTATGGCTCACCAAAGAAAGCAAACAGTAACTTGGTGTTGTGGAAAATGCCAGAACATGAATATCTGTCAGAGATGGATCCATATTCTAGCATTAGCTGCATGACTTTGATAAACAAAGATATACTGTTATGTCAGTTAGGAATTTTGATGTTTCATTTAAAAGAAGTCCAACTCAAATCGGTTAAGATCCAAATGAAATTTATTGGCTCAAGTATCTTATAAATGTAGGGGTAGCCTAAAGGCTCAAATTATATACACAGATGTAATTTCCTGGAATCTCAGTTCTGCTTTCCTGTGTGTGATGGCTTCATCCTGAACTGGCTTTCCTCGTGATATAAAAATGGCTGTAGGCAACTCTGGCTTGGATAATCTGAACACGATCAAGTCCAGTGGAAGGGAGAAAACTCCCCTTTCCCAGAAGTCTGGGCATACATTTCCTTGAGTCTCATAGATTATGACTGGAACACCTTTCCCATCCTTGAGTCAATCTCTGTGCTCAGAGGGAAAGTTATGGACTGACTTGTATCACCCCAGGTTTATATTTTGAAGTCCTAACTCCTAGTAGTTCAGACTGTGACTGCATTTGGAGATAGGGATTTTAAAGAAGTAATTAATATAAAAAGGGGTCATATGGGCAGGCCTGAGTCCAACATGACTGGTATCCTTATAAGAAGAGCAGATTAGAACAGATACACATGTGCACACAGGAAAGACCATGTGAGGACACAGCAAGAAGGCCACCTGCAAGCTCAGGAGAGAGGCCCTGAAATTTCAGAACTAAGCTTGCTGGCACCTTAATCACCTCTAGAACTGTGAAAAAAATGCATTTCTGTTGTTTAAACCACACGGTTTGTGGTATTTTGTTATGGAAACCCTAGGAAACTAACATAAGGAGACAGGGTACACTGGTATGAGATAATCAGGTTCTAGTCTTAGAAATGGGTATGTGGTAAACCTCTCAACTTTATGGCTAAGAAAGAGAAGTTTTCCAAAAAGGGTTCAAGTTTCTGTCTTCAGATGGAGGGGGAATGAATCCTGAGAAGTCAAATTCAGATGTTGACCGTTAAACAACATGGGTTTGAACTGGGCAGGTCCACTCACACACAGATTTTTTCAACAAATACCTGTGTTGTTTTCACTCTGCAGTTGGGAGTCCACAGATGCAGAGGGTCACCTATATGTATGGATCTATGCCATTGTATATAGGGGACTAAAGCATTTGCAGATTTTAGTGTCTGTGAGGGTCCTGGAACCAATCCCTGTGGATACCAAGACACAACTAAATGGGAAGTCAAAAGTTATATATTGATTTTCAATTGTGCAGGGATGTGGCGCCTTAAACTCCATGTTGTTCAAGGGTCAACTGCCTTGTGCGTGCTACTGCAGTTATAGCCTCAAAGCTGCAACTAGTGTTTCTCTGTCTCCTCTACCCTCTGTTGGGTTGCCCTTCTAAGTAATTACCCCTTTCTTCATAGATTGCCTGTTAATGTGACTCAACCATCAGGCACAAGAGACCTGAATTCATGGTCACTATGCCCTTCACAGACCAGAGTTGCTGTACTTGCTGATTTACAGTCAAGGGGTTACCAAGTGGACCACTTGGGTTCCACGTGTATTCCTCCCTGCCCCCATGTGTAAGAGCTCTACCATCTCCTGATGATCCGGGTGTTAATTTTCTTGCCAGGATGGTGACTTCTTACTTGTTAGTCCCTGGACATAAGTCCAAAGTGTCTACGTGACAACTGTAATTAACAACTTAATGAGACTTACTATTTCTCCTGGTGGCGAAAGTATATCCTATTTGGAAGCAGAATTTCTAACCATGCAGAGCCCTGAGTTGTGAGGATGGAAAGTACAAAGTCTTCTGGTGGATGCTAGAGAATGATGGTAATTGGAGCCGCTACTGCCTCCACCCCTTGGTTCCCATGCACATGTGTTTATCCTACTGAAGACACTTTGACTCAATTCATATACTGTACCTGAAGGATGGCACTCCATCATCACAGATTATTGTTTGCAGGCTGGCACTTGGTCTGTGCCTTAGCAGATCATTCCAATGCTCTGTTTGGCATGTGGGTGCTATGGTGTATGATAGGATCAGTGGATCCCACGGACATGGGCCCACTCCTATACCTCCTTTGGTGTAAAGTGAGTTCCCTGGTATGAGGTGGTATTTGTGGGATACCATGCCAGTGGATCAAGCACTTTGTACGTTGTGGTATTAGCTAGACCCTACAGGCAGGAAAGGCAAACAAAGATATGGAATAAGAGTCAGTTTTAGTTAGAAAGAACCATTGGGACTTTCAAGATGGGGTACAGTTTGCCACCAAGTGGCCAGTTGGTGTTATGGAGGAATAGTGCCATACTGGGGGCTCAGCCATGGTCTCTGTTGCTGGCGCACTGGATATTTGGTTGCAAATCAGCTTTGATGAGTAGGGTGTATACTATTGGGTCCATGCATAGTTTTCATCTCTGCCATTTTGTCTAGCTAGTTCAAGTCCCATTATGGCAACATTGTAGTAGCGAATGCCAGAAACTGGCTCATCTGGTTCATGTTCAATGACTAGTTTTGTCTGATGGGTGTTAACAAATGCACAAAAAATATTTATACTTCATGCCAACTGCCATATGTCCCCTCATGTGACTGAATCTCCACTTCTTTATTCCTTATCTTTCAATCTTTTCTTTTCCATATCCCTAACCAGCTGTCCAGCTATTCAGTGCTACCTATGGATTCATATATATTCCTCAGTATGGGTCTCTTCTCTTTGCTCCATAAAAAGTAAATGACCAGGTGCAGTGCCTGAGGCTCTTGCCATAGGAAGGGTTTCTCTCACTGCCATCATTTAAGGCAATCCCTGAAGGTAGTGCAGCTGCACCCCCACACAGAGCCGGCTCATCCACAAACCAGACTCTGGCTTTTTCCTCCTCAGGCAGCCGGTCTGAAGGGAATTCTCATACGGGCAGAGGTGTGAGCTCTGAGTGGCATACTGGTGCAGCAATGGTGGGCACAACGGGAGCCTGAGCCACCTCATGTCTATGCTTGATACCAAAGTCATCACTTTCACATTTTCATCCATTGTTGCTGAGCTCACTCAAATTTTTGATTTGGTGAATTTGATAGGACCTAGCTCCTGGTGGGCAGTTCTAATCTGTCATTTGTTGTCCCATGCTCAGGTATTCTTCCCCTCCCAAGGTCCAATAGCATGGCAGGGGTTGTTTTTAATAAGGCATATGCTCCTCCTGTGCAGATGGAATAGCTTTCCTCCAGAACTCCAGGTGGCTGTACTGGAAATCTCTCAGTGGGGCTTACAGCAAACTTTGCATGAGGTCTTCTTCCAGCTGATACCTGCAGTACTGCAGGCTCTGCCAACTTGTATGTCCCCAGTCCATGCGCAAGGGCTCTAGTTTTTCCCAAAACTTGGTTTAAGCTATCAGCTTGGTTGTACTTTTAACCACCTTTAAGTTTTAGCCTTTCTGATTAGGGCTGGTCCTTAACTTTCTCTGCCATTCCTCTGTATCCACAGAGACCCTCTGTCTTTTATACATGGTTTTCAATTTTTTTGTTACTCTCTCTCAGATGTTCATTAGCTTTCTGTGGCATACTCTTGTTGCTTAGTAAAAGTCATTGGTTCCATTGTCCTCATAGCTCTTCCTTCCTTTACATATCTCAAATGCCTGATATCTTGCACCTTGTAGAGCCTCCCTTTCGCTGGTTCACCATCCCAATGTACCACCAGTAAAAGGCTTAGCAGTTAGGCTACCAGCCTGTGCCAGGAGTGCCTGTCTTCCAACTACCACTAGTAACGGTGTCTTTAAATGCTAGCTTAGAGGCGTATGATTCAGCTCCAAAACTCTACCTTAGTGCATCTTCCTCAGACCATTCTTGGGTTACAATGCTCACATGTTGGGTTCTTTGGAATCAGACACTGAGAAGAGACAGAGTTAAGGATGTAAGCTATTTAATATGGCTTGACACCTGTGATAGGAAAGGGTTGGGCGGGGAAGAATCTAAGCTATGAGGCAGGCCTGACAAAGCCTCCTTCAGTCTGGCAGGGAGTAAAGACTGCAAAGCAGAATGTACCATATTAAACAGAAATGGCTGGGCCTTTATACCTCGGTCATGCTCAGTCCCTTGTCGGGGCTGCCTCAGAAAGGGCGTGAACTTGGGCATGGAGGCTCTCTGCAGTTGAGGCAAACCCTGCAGGAGTGAATAGCTGGAAACTGCTTAGGCAGCAGGGCAGCCTGAAGGGGGATCTAGGCAGCACATCTCTGTGTCTGTCACAAACGCTATTGACTAGGAGTTGCCAATGTGAAGAACAATATCAGGCAAATTTTTCCAAGGCTACTTCTTCATGAGTAGAGTAACGTCACCAGAGTAGAGTAACTTGTGATGGGTGAAACTGAGACAGAACAGCTTGGATCACCATATATTTTCCAAAGTATATTCCTGTATGCATTAATTCCATGAGAAACTCAGAAAAAGAGTGCTTAAGTCAAATCGTTTTGGGAAACATTACATGCTGCATTCCTCTTTTGGAGATTCACACAAACAGTGGTATATTTCAGCCTTTGAGAAGTTCTGCATTAAAGACATAGGTTTGTTTTTCTTAGTGTTTCCAGAATATATCTGATTATGGGAACCACCACCCCCTCTTTGTTGGTAACATCTCTCAACAATCTTTAGCAATAGAATTTTTTGAAACACACTTAGAACAATGCTGGGCTAAAGGAATCCTGGTAGTGGGCCAGCAGGAATCAAATAACCACTGTATTATGGTGCTAAGAATTGGGTTTATCCACCAGGCTTGACCTTGGAACTGACAGGAAGGTCACTAGAGGTGCAGAAGGTTTGAAACAGGAAAAAACATATGTGCTTGTTGAGGAATTGGCACTGCTCTGTGAAGGGAAAAAATGATGTGTTTGGGTAGACAGTTCCCAAGCATAGGAGGAGGGAAGTGAATGATAGCAATCAGAGCCTATGGAATAAGAGATCTGCTTTCAGTAAGCAGCTGCAGGGGCTAAGATCCATTCTGTAGAGAGCAGACAAGGGCTGCCCTCTAAGAGGCAGATAGATAGCAAGAGGGTTCCATGGTCAATGGTGGGACACATGGGCAGAATTCCAGGCCAAGTGGGTGCATTGGCCTCTAGCTGTTCCAGCTGTTGCTTTTGGTCTTTTCAAACGAACAAAGATAACATCAGTTTAGAGAAACATTTATATCAATAAGCACCATGAATGGAACATGCACTTGGAACCACTTACATATTACATTACTTTTGAAAATCATGGATAACGCCTATTTGCACAGTGTTTCCTGATTAACCAACTTAAACAAATTATGTGTAGAGAATTAATTCATGGGTGAGGAGCAACATAAGAACATAATTTCCCCCCATAAATGACTCCTTTTATACTTGTAAATATTACAGTTTATAAATATCACAATAAATTAGGTAAAAGTACCTTTGAAAAGGAGCAGGAAGGAAAAAAAAATGGAATATTTGGAGAGCATAAAAAACGGCCAAAAGATCATGAAGAGAGAAAATTAAACTGAGAAAGCAAAAAACACCTATTTCCTTCTTTTAGCAGCAACAGCCCCCCCCGCCCCCCCGGCTCCTCTGCCCCACAGGATTCATGCATGTGACTACACAGGCTTTTAAAAAATGCATTTTACATTCTTTTCAGAATAAATTTTTGCTTTTTATTGTATGAAATTATATAAGTGAGAAAACAGTAAGTTCTTGTTTCTTTTTTCTTTATAGTTGCATTGACAAACAACTTCCTCTTTAGAAAAATGTGTTGGCTCGATAGCGCTCAGTTACGTGTAGAGAATCACATAAGGTTGACAAACACTCAGTCTCTCCTTCCGTATTATAACTTCTATATATTTTGCATTTCCGGTCCTTGTTGTATTGCTGTAGGACCATGTAACTGAGTTTTGCAATACAATACACTCAGAACCCATGTATTCCATTTCTAGGCCTACTGCATAACAACCCCCCCCCCCCCCCCACACACACACAATCCTTATATCATCTACTGGCAGGATGCAGAGGCTCCTGCAGAAGATTCTAAGGCTGTAGGGAATGGTGGAGCTAGATAGAAGGCTGTCTGTTGACCCAGAACATGCACATTACACTTTACTTGATGAAGAAACAAACTTGTATTCTGTTAAGCTTCTGAAGTTTTGGAGTTTGTTACAGTGACCAGTGTGTGTCTTATGTTAACTAATATAATAAGGAAGAACTATCACAGGGGCAGTTGCCATTAACAAGACAATATCACAAATACAGAAAGGTGGAGAAAGATAAAAGCAAAAAAAAATTTTCTTTTCTTTTCCCTCCTCTTTAATTAAAAAAGAGGGTACTGGAGATAAAGTCTTTTTTTTCACATATTCCTTTTTCCACTATAATATCACATTGAGCTCTAATCTTTACAAACGAGTATATCAAGGCTCAGGAGGGCAATATTGTCAGTGTTACACTAGTGAATGATAGATTTGGGGTCTTGAACAAGGTCATTTGATACCAGAGCCAGCACACATTTAGTCTATTTCATTATGCTATGAATTGGCATAGATCCTGTTAAAGGACCTATGCATCATCTGCCCCAGAATGGGAGGTCAGGGAAATTTCATTGGATATAGGCTCTTGTATAGAGTTTTATTTTATCAAATATTGAACAGCTAATAAAATTTTGACTATTATTATATGAAATGTTACAGGGTCTTCTTTAAGAAGCAGAAGAAAAACAAAAAACATAAACAATAAAATGGCAATAAATACATATCTATTGACAATGAAATCTAAAAAACAAAATAAACAAGGAGAATGGAAACAGACTCATAGATACAGAAAGCATTTTGATGGTTGCCAGATGGGAGGGGTTGGGGTATGGGTGAAAAGGGTAAAGGAATTACTAAGTACAAATTAGTAGTTACGGGATAATCATGGGGATGTAAAGTATAGTTTAGGGAAGAGAGTAGCCAAAGGACATATATATATATATATATATATATATATATACACATATATATATGCAGGATCCATGGACATGGGCAAAGGTGTGGGGCTTGCTGGAAGGAGTGGGGATGACTGGGTGGAGTGGGACAAAGGGGGAAAAATTGGGACAACTGTAATAGCATAAATAATAAAATGTAAAAAATCTTTTGAAAGCCACTGGACTTCCAACTTCATGCTTGTAGGATTCGAAAGAAGGTGGCGCATAGCAGAGATGTTGCTGAAAGAATAACCTGACTTATCACTTGGGTTATTGGGTTTTGTCCAAAGCAATCTCAAGTTTAATAACTCCACTTCATTTGATGGCATTCTGTCTTAGCTGTGCTCTTTTGAAATGTCACTCTCCAGGATGCCCTACATAAGAGAAAACTCTATTATGCAAAATACCTCCACTCCAAATGACACCACCACATTGCTTCACCTTTCATGCCCTTTTATATTCTACCCCCAGCCTTCTGCAAACATAATTCAAAATGAATATTGCCTCTTTCATCAGGACTGGAATTTTAGGCTTTGCTTGAAATCACTTTGGCATATTTTCTAGGCCGAGGGTGAGGAATGACAAAATGAGACCTGAACATGCTGAAATGTTGGGTCCCTGATTGCTCCCCAGCTCCTACCAGCTAACATTTCCAAGCTACCCAAATTGCCAGACACTCAAACTCCTGTTGCCTGCTGTTGAGCTTCCTTCCATCAGACTTCAGCTTATCTTGTCAAATATGAATTCCCAAGAAACAAACATTTGCTTCTACATATATAGCTGTTCCTGGTCCTACTTTGCACCGAGGCCTAGTATTGCCAGGGTCTGGTGTTCCTGAGGCCAAGAGGTTCTTTCGTGAGAAGTAAGGGCATGATAGACTAACTGGTGAAAGTTTCCAGTGTTAGAACACCTGATTGTGAAGTCAAGCACAATGACCTTTTTATGTCTGCTTTGCTATTATCTGAAATTCTCAACCTGGATCTGGAGGTCTGAGAAGGGGCTTAACATAATTTTAAGAACATGGAATAGAATAGGACATTTATGAGTGCTACCTCTGATTGACGGTAAGAGTTATTTATGGAGCATCTTATTTACAGGGATTCTGAGTCATGGCTCAGCAGAAAAAAACCTGACATAAATTGATTTTAACAATGGCCACCAGGGATGCCATTGGGGGAATAGTGGACTCATGTATATATATTTGCCAACCCTGATTTAGTTAAGTTCTTATGGCACAGCTATTGAAATCAAATCTCAGGAAGCATTTGTATTGAAGAGACAGATTTTGGTGCCAGATATAGCAAGGTCTGAATGTCATACGTTTTCTATAACCCTGGGAAAATTACTTATACTCCTGAGTTTTATTTTGAGAGAGAGAGAGAGAGTGTGTGTGTGTGTGTGTGTGTGTGTGTGTGTGTGTGTGTGTGTAATAATGCAGCTAATAATATGCTTCTCAGGTACTGGTTGTGATAATTAAGCAAATTATGCATATGAAATTATCTGTCTAGTATATTCTATAATTGATGGTCTTTTAAAATAAAAGCTTGTTCTTTCCCTTGACAGGAAACAGATAAATTTGAAAAGTAGCAAATGATAGTTGGTAGCTTTACTCCCCGCCATACCCTCAATACATCTCAGTTCATTTCCACAGAAATGCCTCTTAATGATTTCATTTCCATTTCTACCTTTAACTGCACCTAACATAACATTCCACAACAAAAGACTCTCATGAAAAAGACAAATTATTTGGTTTGAAGGAGTTGTGTGAGTAACGTTGCAGATTACATTGATAAAAAGTTACATCGACTTTTGCAGCAATGAAGTTCTGGATAGATTTGCCTGGGAATAGGCTCTTGATTTATTCTGAGGTTGTTTTCCAGAGACTGTGCACTAAGTATTTCAAATGTTCAATTTAGGTGTCTTATGTTAAGTTTTTACAACTCAATTTTGGGACAGTATTTTCAGAAATGTGAGGAGCTGATATCTCTTTCATCTAAATTATAAGGATCTTTCATCTAAATTATTAGGATAGTAGACAAAAGCAGTGGCTCTGGTCCTTGATTCTTCTCTCCAGTTGAAAATCAATAGCTACAGAATTAGCTGTATCTGTATATATGAGCTAAGCCCTACAGAAGTGCCAAAGTGTCTGGCAAAAAGGAAAAATTTGGCTTGGCTCATATAAGAATATTTCAGAAAGGCCATTTGGTGGTATTGACCTTCATGCCATTTGGAACCAGAGATGTGAATGTCACCAGGACTCTTTCCAGCCATCTTTTTCTTTATTTTTATTCTGAATGTTAGCTTCTGCTCCATTCCCTCAAAGAGGTATTGGTGGATGGCGGAGAATAATGAGGGAGGCCATAAGCAACTGTGAACTCCACTCTAGGTACTGCTCGCCAAAGAGAAAAGGGTTTCCTTCTTCCAGCTAGAGTTTAACAAATCTTAGAGAAGGCACCATTTTGTTATGGTTTGAGTCACATGTCTATTCTTGAACTGTAGCCAAGACTGGCCCATATTGAGTCATGTGAGTGACTTCATGGTGAGAGCATTGTAGAAGTAAGTAGCCTAGATGCTATGACTGCCAGCCCCTGCTGGGACTACTTGGATTGAAGAGGTCTTTATTAGATATAGGGGTAGAAATGGGTGGGACTATTATGGACAAATAAAACATTAAATATCTACTTCAGTAAGGATATGCAAATTCCATTTACAAGAGAGAAGACAAAGAAGATTCTCTCCAGAGAGGTAGAATATTTTGTCATTGATGTTGTCTTCTGAGATATTGGGATATGTTTAGTACATACTCTATTTTTTTTAATCCTCATTCAAGGATATGTTTATTGATTTTAGAGAGAGAGGAGGCGGGAGACAGAGACAGAGACAGAGAGAGACAGAGGGAGTGGCATCGATGTGAGAAACACATCAATCTGTTGCCTCCTGTATATACCCTCACCAGGAATCAAACCTGTAACCTAGGCATATGCCCTTATCAGGAATCAAACCTACATCCTTTTGGTGTACAGAATGATGCTCCAACCAACTGAGCCACCTGGCCAGGGCCGTGTTTGGCAGTCTTATAGAAGAGTCTTAAAAAAGCAAAAAAGCAACCAGTAAAGGGAGAAAGTAAAGAAAAATAATTTCATTGGAAGTTAAAATTTATAACAGACCATTGGTTAGTTCTTAAAAGAAATTACAAGAATTTCTGATGATTATCCATATATTTTTAAATTGAAGTTAAATTTACACAACAGAAAATTAATCATTATAAACTAAAAGATTCAGTGGAATTTAGTATATGTACAATGTTGTACAAGCACCACCTCTGCCTACTTTGAAAATACTTTTATCAGCCCTAAATAAAACTCCATACCCATTAAGCAGTTATTCTTCACTCCCCTCTTCCTTCAACCCTGATAACTGACAATCTACTTTCTGTTTTTATGTATTTATTTATTCTGGATCTTTCATATAAATGGAGTCATACAAAATGGGACCTGTTGTGTACCTGTTTTTAGTTCTTTTAGGTATATGAGGTCCAGAAGGTATCCAACCATGTAATATGAAAAACAGACATTTATTGAAGAAGATACAAGAACATTGTACACAGAACAATAACACCTCAGTCCCCTTCAATGACACCTCGGACACCCATGCAACCTTACACAGTTCTCCCAGAGTCTCTTCCACTATTCAAAACACTCTGCAAAACCCTTTGTTGGAATCACCATCAGCTGCCCTGTTGTATTTTCCTGAATCTCATCGACAGTCTGAATTCTCTTCCCTTTCAAATGTGATTTTAGTTTTGGAAAAAGCCAGAAGTTGCAGGGTGCCAAATCTGGGCTGCAGAGGGGCTGAGTCACCAGGGTGAATTGATGTTTCACAAAAAACTGCACAACACATGGTACATGAGCAGGCATGTTGTCGTGGTGAAGCTGCCAATCACCAGTTACCCATAGCTGCAGACTTCTGAATCATCTGCATAGTTTCCACAGAGGAATGTTCAAGCTTAACCCAAAATTTGACACAGATATGTTGCTCTACTTGCTCAGTCATTTTGAATGCGACCGCCACATAGTACATGTGCTCACTCAACGGTGTCAACTGCCCCCACTAAGTGGTAGAGTGAAGCCATCATTGTTCATACATACTCATTCCAGTCCATTCTCCTGGGCTGCCAGGTCACATCCATGTCACACCCACCGTTCTTGTTACATTAACAATGACTGGACTTTTTCAGGACGGACCTCTTATACATAGGAGTACAATGCTGTGCTGTGGGGTAATTTTATGTTTAACTTTATGAGAAATTTACAAAACTCTTCCACAGTGGCTGTACTATTTTACATTCCCACTAACAAAGTACAAACATTTCAGTTTCTCTATACCTTTACCAGATGCTTTTCCAGTTTTTCAATGCTAGTCCTAGCCATCCTAGTGGGTGTAAAGTGGTTTTAATTTGCATTGCCTGAATGACTAATTATATTGAGGATCTTTTCAAGTGCCTATTGGCCATCTGTATATTTTCTTTGGAGAAATATCTATTCAAACATTTTGCCCAATTTTAAATTGTGTTGTCTTTTTATTGTTGAGTTGTAAGTTATTTACGTATTCTGGATACTGGTTTCTTATCAAGGATTGATTTGCAAATATAGTCTGCCATTCTGTAGGTTGCCTTTTTAAATTATGATGAAGTCCAGTTTTTCTATTTCTTTATTTTGTTCATTGTGCTTTTGATGTCATGTCTAGGAAATCTTTTTCATATCCAAGGTCATCAAGATTTACCATTGTGCTTTATTCTAAGCATTTTATAGTTTTAGCTCTTATACTTAGGTTATTCATCTATTTTGAGTTAAGTTTTGTATGTGGTGGAGGTAGGGTTCCAACTTGATTTTTTATGTGGATATCCAGTTCTCCTACTACCATTTATTGAAGAGACTACTTTCTTCCCCATTAAATAGTCTTGACACCTTGTTGAAAATTAATTTGCCATAAATATACATGTTTACTTGTGAACTGTCAATTTTACTTAAGGTGTTCATATATTTTTGAAAATTATATTTATATTTTCAAATTATATGTTTAAAAATATAATAATAAAATATAATATATATAAATTTCAAATATACAATAATAATAATAATAATAAACTGTAATCCTGTGTGTAACCAAGATGATTCTGAACTCACAAGGTTGAAATTTTGGGTAGTCAATGTGTAAGGCCATCATGCATCAGCCTTCAGTGGATATCTAATATAGAGGTTCTTCCAGGGTTAGATTGCTCTATAATAACATTCCATTTACTATAAATATTATATCATCAAAAAATTTCAGACACGCAGACTTTCTGTGGAAGTCTGCATATGCCAAGTTCAAATGACTATTTTTAGATTCTCCTGACATAATCAGTCTCAATATGGATGATGTTTTCCCATTTTGCTTTTCTGAGACCAACTTTCTTATACAGGTATTTCATAGCTTAGAAATATCTTTGACCTCTTTTCAACAGGAATGTAATACTTAAAATGGATATTATGCTTTTTACTTTATCTTTAAGGGGATCTCATGTAACTATAAGTCAACAAGTTTGAGAAGGATTTGAGGAGGGTTTGTATGGGAGGGAGGAAACTGGTAAAGTAGCTCTGTGCTTGAGGCTTCCAAAAAATGCAGCCAAAGCAAAAAATTAGAAAGATAATCAAGCAGTGGTTGACAAACTCTTTAGATTCTTTCAGAATAGGTTATATGCTTGATTAGGTTTGTGATTGAAGATGCACTGGAGAAAAGGCCTCCATTTGATGTCAGGCATGCATTGCTTTGTTATGTTATAGGGTAGATATTTTTGATGATGGCAAGAGATTCTGCTTCCAGTATTTGCCATGAAAACCCTCTTTCAAAAATGTAGTCCTTGGCATGGCATCAAAGCACCTGCATTCTCCTTAAATGGAGCTGCTTCTTGGGAGTTCCTAGTTAGCAACTCAAAATGAACAAGGTGTGAAACCATATTGCATTTATCGACATGACAACCACAATCCACTACATTACTAAAGGGAGCAATTGTGCTCTGTGTTGAAAGGACAGGGTGGGAGGGAATGGGGAAAAGTATCACCATCTCAAATGTCATGCCTAATATCTATCTCTTGAATCATTGTGGGTGGGAGGAAAGCTGGGACAGACAAAAGTTCCAAATATCTGAGACTGAATTGTGGACACTAAGAAGACGTTCATGACACCTTTGAACAAAACAGGAGCCTAAATATTCTGTTGAGTGAATTCTGTGACCATCGATTTGCCTGGGGAGATGAAGATGCCAGAAAGAGCTAGCAAGTATGAGTAGATTTGAACAAGCCATCAGAACAAGTCTCCTTTCCCAGAACATCTTGGTTATGATAGAAATTAAGCCGTTTATGTAAACAGAGCTAGACAGCTGGCTCTGTAGGGATCTAGCACTCCAGTCACATACTCGATGTTCTCCATTTGCCCAAATGCTGTTTCTTGCATTCATAGCTTTGGTTACTTCTAAAATGGAAATATGAACAGGCTAATACTTGAAGTTATTACAACTAATTTATACGTTCACGTGAATGAGCATTTACTTTTCAGAGTTATGACATTTTGAGAGGTGGTTCTTAATTTGAGGAACACTCTGATGATTGAAAAGGGGCAGAGGAACAGTCTAGTGAAGACTGGGCAGGGAGCAACTGCCCTCTAAATTCATCTTAGTTTACCTGAATCATTGACTGACTTCCACTTGTTGCCTAAAGGCCAGATTCCATTTCAACTCATCCACCACTGGGAGCTTGAGGTGGGAAGACCTCTTAGTTACCAGCTGTGTGATTTCAGAAAAGTCATTTGATCTCTTCAAGCTTCTGTTTCCACAGCTGTAAAACACAGCTAATACTTTCCCCTAGCATTGATGTGAGGATTAAATGAGCCAACACATATAAAGCACCATATAAATGTATTTCTATTATTATCTGAGGTATTGAAAGCATCAGAGGTGAGGTGCAAAATCTTGCAATCCACTTATTAGCTCTGTCAGTAGAGAGAAGAAGGGATTAAATTTGGCAGGTTCTAAGCTTCCAGTTTGATTTAAGTTCTTCCCTCCCACTCCCCTATTTGCAAAGAGTTTTCTTCTATTGTTGAGAGTCACTGGAGCTTGGGCCAATTACTTGTGTTGACAAGTCATTAGAGAAAGTCATAAGCACCTGGCTCTGAACTCTAAGCATCCCCCTGTAGCTCCCGGGTTTACCAGGTTGTGTGCAGTGTTGGAAAACCTGTCTTCACCTACCCTGGTCACAGACTGGCCTGTTTGGAGGTATAGTCCTGGTCACTATTAACTCTGTATTTAAAAGGAAAGAAGGTTTAAACATTAGTGACGTGAGTCTTTAAATGTGCTTATTATATGCTTTTTACAGAGGTACAGGCTTTCTCACATTGTCTATTCTCTCAAAGCATGTGACCTTACTTGTAATGGCCAGTTGAGATTTATTTAATCCAAGTATATATTCATAGCTTTATTGGTTTTTGTCCACTTCATGATAATTATAGAAAAATTTTGGAAAATGCATATACTTATCTTTTTATATTATGCAAGGAGGTTCTTTTAAGTTAAAACATTTCAATATCAGTACAAATGAATTAATTGAGAAATGAACTCCTACTATAGAATTAAGTTGGAAAACCATTCACTTAAGACAGAATATCTATACCTATACACAAATTACATGTACACACACAGCACATATTTGTGTATATGTATGTGTGTATGTATATATACACACATACATATATACAAACATAGATATATTTTTATAGTGGTATACTAGTAAACATTTAATAACTGGCCTCCCTGCCCCCCCAAAAAGAAATTTGTAGTGTTTGGCAATTTCCATAGTGTAATTGCTTCCAATATGGCCAATTTCAAGTTACCATGGTGACATCACTGGATGTGGAGTTAGGACAAGATGGGAACAGTTAGCTCCCATGAGCCAGTAGGGGCTGGCTTTAGCACACCACTGGATGGATGCACACACATATTTCTACTGGGTGGGTACATAAAAGAGACACACATAAGTTTATAAAACACACACAATGTGAGTTTGCTATTAAACATTATAGTTCTGGTATTAATACCTAGCCCGTGCTTACTAGGGAATTGCAGAGCTCTTTATGTACAGCCTGGAAGCATCATGTTTGACCTATCCTGTCAGGAGTCTTTGCACTTTCTTCCTTCAATTCTTTACTAATCTTCCTTTGTAGGAAGACTTATAAAGAGTCTTATATATATCACTCACAGAAGAAGTCATTTGGACAAAGTAACATTATTAAAGATTGTCTGAGAGAGTTTGTAGTTTGTAAGTGATTCAACAATAGCTATAGAGGAACCGCTGCTGTTAAGTGTAGCACTCTCGTCGTCGGCAGCCGTCCGTCTCGAGAGACGATGGTGTAGCTTCTTAAGAGTCTATCTGCACCGCCGAGAATGGCTGTGCAGTCCGACTCGGGAGTGACATGGTATCTGTCTCCTCCCGTGTTGAATTGACATCTTGTGATGACGCTGAAGCTACAGAGCCTGGGCAGGGTAATATGGAGGGTCTGCTGTTGCCCATGCAGCAGACCCCCCCTCTCTTCGCAGCTGAAGGGTCCAAGGGAAAGACGGAGTCGATACAGCTTGGGTTCAGGTGCGCCGCAGGAGTTGCCGGTGTTGACTACAACGTCAAACCGCCTTAGGGACTCCGGCTCCGGATTTTCTGTCGGGGTTTACTCCCTTAGCCTTTCCCCTGAAGAGGTATGCCTCAAGGCAGCGGAGGTTTTTTGGAGTCAGAGTTTTCCTTCTCTGATGTACCCTGACTGGAAGATCGAACCAGCGACACTTAGCTCGCAGGCCGACGCTCAATCCACTGAGCTAAACCAGCCAGGGCAAAGTGTAGCACTCTACAGTGACAGCAAATGGGAAGATATTGCTCACTAGAGAGTGCACACATGCACACATACACACAGAGACACAGACACAGACACACACACCCCATTTCTACTTCATATTGGTGGAGCCTGTGCTTGTTCTCTGGGCCCACCTACAGCCAGGAGGAGAGGATGCCCTCTCCTGTGACTTAAGGTTGCTGAGAAGTATTCTTCCTTCCTCCTCCTTTCAAAAGAATCTTCCACCAGCCTGAAAGCCTGGAATTCTTCATTTTACATTTTTTTCTCTGCCATTTTGTTCCCATTAATGTTTTCCCTTTAAAGAGCTTAATCTACCTGAGAAAGGTGGGTAGGGCATGCAGGATAGGGGAAAATAGCAGAGAAATGGAAGATAGTCAATAATTCAAAGATCAACTTGCTTTCTGCACAATTTGGCCTGAGACAGCTTGCCAGTTGACAACCTTATTTTCCTGGACCCCTGCAACCTGTCTCCCCACTTGCCAATTAATCCACCCCAACCTCACTCCTGGTCTATATTTAAAAAAAAATTATATTGATTATACTATTACAGTCATCCCATTTTTCCCCATGTGACCCCTGCACCCAGCACCCCCCATTCCCTCAGGCAATCCCCACACCATTATTCATGTCCATGGGCCATGCATAGGTTCTTTGGCTACCCATTTCCTATGCTGTGTTTTATATCCCCATGGCTATTCTGTAACTATCTGTTTGTATTTCTTAATCCCCACACCTCTTCACCTATTCCCCCACACTCCCTTCGCATTTGGCAACCATCAAAACACTCTTTGTATTCATAATTCTATCTCTATTCTTCTTGTTTGCTGTTTGTTTTGTTGCCATTTTATTGTTCATAGTTTTGATTTTCTTTTTCTTAAATAAGTCCTTTTAACATTTAATATAATAATGGTTTGGTGATGATGAACTCCTTTAGTTTTTTCTTGTCTGGAAGCTCTTTATCTGTCCTTTGATTTTAAATGATAACTTTGCTGGGTAGAGCAATCTTGGCTTATAAGTCCCTGATTTTCATGACTTTGAATTTTTCTTGCCAATCCCTTCTAGCCTGCAAAGTTTCTTTTGGGAAATCAGCTGACAGCCTTATAGGAGCTCCCATGTAGGTAACTAACTGCTTTTCTCTTGCTGCTTTTAAGATTCTCTCTTTATCTCTAACCTTTGGCATTTTAATTATGATATATCTTGGAGTGGCCTCTTTGCATCCATCTTGTTTAAGACTCTCTTTGCTTCTTGGACTTGCATGTCTATTTCCTTCACCAAATTAGGGAAGTTTTCTTTTATTATTATTTCAAATAGATTTCCAATTTCTTGCTCATTCTCTTGTTCTTCTGGCATTCCTCTCTTGTGAATGTTGAATTGCTTGAAGTTGTCCCAGAGGCTGCTTACAGTATCATCATTTTTTTGGATCTCTTTTTCTTCTTATTGTTTTGATTGGTTGTTTTTTGCTTCCTTATGTTTCAAATCATTGATTTGATTCTCAGCTTCATCTACTCTACTGTTGTCTCCATGTAAATTATTCATTATTTTAATCAGAGTATCCTTCATTTCTGACTAGATCTTTTATATGCTGTTGAGGTCCTCACTAAGTTCCTTGAGCATCCTTATAACCATTGTTTTTAGTTCTGCATACGATAGATTGCTTATCTCCATTTTCTTTCATTCTTTTTCTGGAGTTTTGATCTGTTCTTTTATTTGGGCCATGTTTCTTTGTCTCCTCATTTTGTCAGCCTCATTGTATTTATTCCTGTGTATTAGGTAGAGCTGCTATGACTCCCTGTCTTGGTGAATAACTTAATGTAGTAGATGTTCCATATAGTCTAGTGACACAGCCTCCCCTATCACTCAAGTTGAGTACTTGAGATGCACCCTTTGTGTGGGCTGACTCTACCCTTGTGGTTGAGCCTTGATTTTTGATGGCAGGTCAATGGGAGGGATTTACCTAGGCCAGCCAGTTGCGAGTACTAGCTGTGATCAACCACCACCCTCCATGGAGAATCAGCTGTACAGGGGCAGGGTGGAGGTGCTCTGATGTGGTCTGTAGTTGTCCACTGGGTACACAGACTCTGGGGTTTCCTGGGTGGTGCAGGTCAAGGTCAGCTCCCACTTGTATTTTGCCTGGAGATACCCTGCCTGAGCTATAAAGCAATCTGAGATGGCTACTACTTGTGCTGGGCTTGCGGAATCCCGGGTGAAGCCAAGCTGTGACTCTACAATGGGTGCTGCTAGTGCCAGACCTGGGGATCCTTAGCAAGAGGTATGGGGGCTTGGGGACTCACTGAGGCTGGTTGTTGCTTGTTTGAGAGGATTTAGGAAGTTGTGAATCATGAGCCAAGACCAGACATCCATATGAAAAAACAGCTTGGATCGGCCTGTAAGTTGGGTGGGACAGATTCTATAGGGATTTCCAGGGCAGGGAAAACAGCGTTAGCCAGGTTGATGGAGTCTAAGATATGATACCAGCCTGCTGGCTCTGTGGCTCTTTAAGGGGAGGATTCAGAAAAGGGACAATGGCCTGCTTTTCTGTCTGGGAGAAGGTTGTCTCCCAGCTCTCACCCTGATGCCAAACACTTCACTATGTCCCTGTATGCCACTGGTGCCTTTCAAGTTTCTATCCCAGTGCTGGAGCTCAGAGGGGAGAGAGAGAGTCTGATTAAGCTGTGTGTGAGTTCTTGAACTGCTTGGGACTCCAGAAGTTTCTTCTACTGACTCAACTCCCACTGGTTTTTGCAGCCAGAAGTTATGGGGGCTTATCTTCCTGGCAGTGGAACTGTGGACTGGAGGAGCATGTTGTGGGGCTGGAACTCCTCGTTCCTGAGGTATTCCTCCAAAATTTTTATCTACTACAAATGGCTGTGAGACTAGCCTTTTCCACATCTCCACCCCTCCTACCAACCTGAATTGATGTGGTTTCTTTAATTCTGTAGTTGTCAGATTTCCATTTGACTTTATTTATGATGGTTCTGAATGATGGTTGTTCTATATTTTAGTCATAATTTTCATGTCGTTGTGTGATGAGGCGAGCTGTGTTTACCTATGCTGCCATCTTTACTGGAAGTTCCCCTGATCTCTACTTTTGTTGGAGCTAACTTACAGACTTAGTTCCCAAACCCTGAATCATTTCTGAGGTCTTTAGTAGCAAGTCATCGTTTATTAAATTTAAGATTGTACATGGGCTCTGCCCTTGAAGAGCTCACAATATCTTGGGAGAGACATTAAGATAATAGAATAATTAATCTAAAACTATGTACATTGTTCTTCTAGAGAATTATTTCCTAAGGGCTTGATGGAATCCCAAGGAAATATTATCCAGCAGTTATTAGTGGGTGACTTGTAATAAGTAGGCTTGGTTTCAAATACTGATTCTAATGTTTACTAGTAGTTAAATGTTGGGCAAGTTATTTCTCTTACATAAAGTTTCATAATAATGCCATCTACATAGATGTTTACACTGAAATGTAACTTCTATGAAGACAGGCACTTTATTTTGTTTACTATTAGATCCCTACCAAGTAGAGCAGTGCTTGGCACATAGTAGGTGGTCACTTATATATTTGTAAAATAAGCCAGGTAAAGTGCCTAGTGCCACTGTGATATGTGTAAGTACTTGATAAATAGTAGCTGTTACTATTTTAATTTTTCTCCTAGAGGACATAAGCAGTAAGCAGTAATTCTGGCTGTGGAATTAGAGGAAGGCTCATAGAATTGCATTGGTGAATGAAATGTAAGAGTTACCAGGAGGAAGTAGTCAGCAGGCATTCAAGGGCAGGAAATAGCATGGGCTATGGCAGTCACAAATAGCCTAACAACTCGAGAAAGAGTGAAATACTAGTCTGGATAGGGATGTAGTGGCTTAAAATTGACCATAGTCACCCATCCATTCCACTGATAATGTACCTCTTTCTGGCCTAACCACTGGGGTTTTCCATTTTTGTCCCCTCATCATAATGGTCATCACTTACATAGTGCTTACAACATACTAAACACATTAACATATATTAACTCATTTAATCCCTACAATGATCCTTTGAAATACTACTATTGTTACAGCATTTTAAATTAAGATGAGGAAAGTAAGGCAAAGGGGGATTGACTAACTCGCCCAAGGTCCACAGTTAGTAAGTAGAGGAGTCAGGGTTCAAACCCAGACTTTTTTGGCTTCAGAATCCTGCTTTTAATGCTTATGCTAGGTAGCTTCTAAGTCATAACAAGATTTTATGGTCAACAGTAGTGCTGCTCACCACCATCTCTAGGCTCACAGGGAGAGGGACAGCTGGGCAACTTCCTTTTGGCAACAGAATGTGATCAGAAGTGATATTCTTTTCTTTCATGCTTCTCATCTCTCCCCAGCCATGAGGAAGACAGTTTAGCTGCTGGGTTGTAGAGCCTCTGTCAGTCTAGACTGCTGAGTTTCTGCATGGAGGATGGTTATGTTGGAAAGATGACTAGGTCCACAAGAGTGTATGGGAGAGAATGAAATTTTGTTGTAGTAATATAACCTAAGCTCTCCTGATCAATACAGCTGTCCATGCCCAGACCCTTATTCTAATTATGTGGGCCCCAAGTTTGAATTCCTGAGCTAATTCTTTCTTCCTTACCCTTGCCTCTGCCCATTCATGTTGGCTCCTTTATTCCCCTTTATGGGGGTAATATGCCTAATATCCTACTCTATTCCTAGAAGATCATACCACTTATTTCTGCTTACCAATTGCACTTTTCCAGGAGCTGAAATTTTGGTCCAGAACTTTCATCATCTCTGCATTTGACCAATCAGATACCTGCCTGGCTGTGTTCCCTGCCATCACCCACCCAATGCAGTCATATACCCAGATAAAGCGCTCTTTCCAATTTCATAGCAGGCTCTGGGAACTATATTGTGGCACATTTCTGAATATTGTGACTTTTCTTTGGTAAGCCTTTCTGACTAGGCATAGTCATTAATTCTCAGCCAAACTTTCCTCTTAGCCCTTTACCCTCCTACTAGACCAGTGCTTGTGTCTGATTCTGGCTTTCCCTGTTACTGTCTCTTATTTATAGACATGGATTTCTGGTTATCTCCTCAGTTAAAGCCACTTTATGTGTGTCTAGAATGTCCATGCTAGCAATTCAGAAAGTGCATGAGTATTAATACACTAAGCTCAACTTACAATCACTCACTTCAGCACCCCTTATTCCTTGAATCTTTTCCATGTTCTTCCTCTTCTGAAACTACTAAAGGTGGCAAAATAAAGTAAAAATGAATATTTAATACCTGGGCGAGGAACCAAAAAAGAAAGTTTGTATGAACACAGGCACAATTTTTTTTTTAGTTGCAAATAACTGTGGTAGGCAGAATTCCAAGATGGCTTCCAAAATTCAAACCCCCTGAGGGTATCTGCCATGGATGATCCCTTCTTCTTGGATGTGAGCAGGACCTGTGAATATGATGGGATAGCACTCTCATAATTATGTTGCATGTTACAGCAAAGAGTATTTGCAGATGTATTTAACTTACTAGTCAATTGACTTTCAGTTAATCAAAAGGAGGATTTTTATTGGAGAACCTAATATAATTAGGGACATCTTTAAAGAAGATAAAGGTTCCTGCTGGTCTAGAAGTAAATAAAAAGACGTGTTATAAACTGCTCATGGAAGGGGCAGTGCGGTTAGGCCCTGAGAGTGATTGTCAGCTGACAGCCAGAAAGAAAATGGGACATCAGTCCTACAGCCACAGAACAGTTCTACCAACATCTTGAGAGAGCTTGAAAGGACGACAGCCTTGAACAATCCCTTTATTTCAGCTGTGCATAATCCAGATCAGCAAACCTAAGTAGGCCATGACTGGGAATCTGATCTACAGAAACTATGAGATAATAAATGTGTATTATTTTAAGGTAGTTAATGTGTGATGATTTGTTATGTAGCAATAGAATACTAATAGAATCATCAGTTACTCAAATGGGGAACAAGAGATCACTGATTGGATACCAAACAGAAAAATGTATAAACAAAACAGAAAAATGAGGTTTTAAAGCAACAGGTCATTATGAATGCCTTTATATTGCTGACGATAAAGAAAACATAGATTTTACTAGGTGAGAGAACAATAGTCCCATTGACCTTTCCCCAGAATAATTCATTGTGAAGTTACATTAACTTTTTTTTTCATTTGAATCTGTTATATTACTGTTAACAGCTTTATTGAAATACAAGTAACATAGGATAAACTGAACATACTTAAAGTGTATATGTTTTGACTTATGTGTACATTTGTGATATCATCACAGCAATGAAGATTGTGAATATAGATACCACCTTCAAAAGTTTAGTCTGATTCTTTTGTAATCCCTTGTAAACTTGTGCTGTACAATAGGGAACAGCATGGGCAAAGACAACTTAAATCAAGGATGTTAAATTATTTTTGTCCATCTTATAATTTTCTCCTCACAGTACTCATGTTAAAACCAGTCTCCTTTTTAGATTGACAATCTCAAATCTGACTAAGTGTAGAACTAGAGGATAATAAAAAGGGACAGGAAAAAAAAAAAGATCCTGTACCCCTATTTTCACACAAATGATTGTGAATGCAACAATTTTGAGTTTTTACATCTAGATATAATTAAGGGTTTCCCAATTATATTCAGACAGTAACAGAAACTATTTAAGGTATTAATCAGGAAAACAAGGTATTCTTTCCACCATTTTCCAAGTCTGGCCCTTAATCCATCTATACTTCCTCTCTGCCAGCATTGTTCACACACATCTATTAACCTTTCTTCCTCTTTTTCTCCTCCAGGCTATTTTTGAATATACTCACCACATAGGAAATTAATAATGTAGAAAACCAATAGAGACCTCTCTTTTCCTTGGATATCTATTAGATCGTTCTTTTAGGAAACATTGATTTTTCAGACTGAGCCAGACATTTTACTTGAGGGATTAAAAAAATCCCCTAAAATAGATTTTTTTAAATGAGGTAGATAACATAGGCATTTTTCTCTTCATTTTTTAGAGTTCATGGAAATCAAAAGTTCAAAAAGAAAAGAGTGAAAATTTAAGAATAATTAACTCATGTGGTTCATATTTCACTTATATGAAGGTTGAAGTCTTAAGAAATACTATCAGGCAATTTTATTGTGTGAATCTAAGTGTTTGTTTCTCAATAAACAGGTATGAAGTTTTCTAGCTGAGTACCAGATAAGCTGTTAAAGAGTCTGCTCATTCTAATATAAATTATTTCTCACTTTAGATAATACTTTCAAGTCTGCTACTAATGTTTTCTGCTTTATAACATTTCACAATTCTTCAAAGCACTTTATTTATATTCTTTATTCTGATACTTTTAGTATCTCTGTGAAGCAAACAGGGCAAGTAGTTTTATTCCCATTTAAAGACAGAGAAAAACTGAAGAACAGGGCTTCACTGATTTGACAAGGGATAGTCAATGGTGTTGCTCTGATTAAAACCCAGATCTTCTTGGTCTTTCTTTTACTCAGGACTATTTGTGCTCATTTCCCAACAGGTACAATTTTAATAAACTGTACAAAATAATGGGTAGGAGGTGATATGTATTTCTCCTATAGTACATTCTGAAAGAAGGAATTTCTTATGAATCGTTTCTTGATCTCAGACAAATTAAACTAACATAATACAGAAAGTAAGAGTTTTACTGAAACATCATTCAATAAAGACAGTCCTGAAATAGTTAAGGATCAGAATTAAATATGCTTAGTTCCCTCTCATATAGAAAAAGACAAAAGCATTGCTGTCGTACAAGTTCCTGCAGGCAAAGCAAATCTGGAAAAAGTACTCCCCATCTGCATTTATTATGACAAATACTGTTTAATCTTCCACCTTAAGTTGCAATTGCCAGATTTATTTTTTGATTAAAAAATAAGAAAAAAGACAACATGAAAATAAGAGGTAAGGCCCTCTTTGAGTCCTCATTGTCTACAGAGTAATTCTGAACAAATCTCTGTTCTGAGCTCCACCTGTCAGCTCCTACGTGCAGGAGAAGAGGAGAATGGCTCCGTAATTCCCAGGTGAATAGGGAACACCATTGCCCAGATCCACTGCTCAGGGTGACACAAATGGAATTGTTAAAAGATTCACCGATGCCGAGAGGTGGGGATGGGACCAAACCGAACAAAAGGCAAACAGTAAAAATTGTTTTCTTGGTTGATATAGTACCAAGAGTGGAAAAATAAAATATTTTGAAGGCCCAGAAAGAAAAAACAACCACAGTAAAATGGGTGAGGTGCCCCTATCTTGTTGATTTCTCAGGCTCACGTAGGCTCTGCTCACTCCAATGCTTGGTAGGATGATCCTGACTGATGAAAAAAGTGGGTGGAGGTGAAGAAACTAGATACCGTTGGGTGTGTGGGTAAGGCCCAAGTGGAGGGCTTTGGAGTTATCACTTTAGCCTCCCAGGATGCTATCAGGGGCAAGCTTCCATCTGCCTTGAGACTGTAAAGGGGACAAAGTGGCTAATTTTGGATAATTTGTAGGTTTAGTCTTATTAACTTGTAGGCACACCTTTTCCCTTCATCTTTTTCCTTCTAACTTCTACTTTCCTGCTCCCTATCCCTCTCCCTTCCTCTTCCCCTTTTCCCTCCTGCACATCCTCCTCCTCCTCCCCTTTTCCCATCCTCCTCCCCCCTTTTCCTCCTTCCCCTCCTCTTCCTCCTCCCACTCCTTCTCCTTCCTCATCTCCAGCCGTCACACATTTCTACATGATTTCAGTATTCCAATCCAAGCCCATTCCATGTCCTTTAATTCTCTGACTCTAACTACCTTAATGAGCCAAATGTCTGAAGCAAACCTGAACTGCTAAGAAATCTCTCCTCCCTCTTCCTCACACAAGCTGATGCTAAGCAGGACCCATTACAGCCTAGGATGGCAGCTCCTCTCTAAAATTCTTCTGATTGCTCTGCCTTCTTCTTTTCTATAATTCATTCTGTCCTACATATTGCCAACATATTAATCTTCTTCTGATGCCTCTATTCAAATTCCTCTTTTGCTCAAAAATTTTCAGCAGCTCTTTATTACACACAGATGAAAGTCCAAACTTCTTAGTCTGGCCTTCACTTATGCTGTGAGAGGCAAACATCCGGTGGGCCAGGAGATCTCTTCCCTTCTTGAGAATGCCAACTGCAAGGTATCACCATCCTCTGGCCCTACATCGATTAGGCAACTGTAGTCTGACTCCACTGAGATTGCTTGCTCCCTGGAGAAAGGGGACCAGTTTGCTTACTGCGTGTTATGAAAGGTGATGAGCCTTGATCCCTGGTTCCTCTGTGGCATGTCAATCCACTGCTTGTATCCATTGTGTCACCCCATTGGGACAGGGGGCTTTGGGACAGAGGAGCCAGCATAACCATGCAGATGCTCCTGCAGGTTGCTGTGCTGTGAGTAATGGACCACCTTGTCCCAATCCATGGAGTCTTGTTTTTTACTTTTGGTAACCATGGATTTTTGGCAAGTCAGAATGTTTCCTTGCTTAGTCTATGAAAGTAGGGTTCTTCCTTGCCAAAGCACTTTCATAATAACGATTTCTTTTAGTTCTGAATATGCATTTGCTTAATGAATCAATTAACAAACAAATCTTTGGCACCAGCCAAATCAATCTGGACTCTTTTCACTTAGAAACCCAGTACTACCCACTTCTGTTAACTCGGTCTCCTTAACTTGAAGTTCTCTTTTCTTGTGTAGCTAGCACCTTGCCCAACTTCTTCCCTTCCATTCAGAGCCCTCACTAATGCTACCTCATCCAAGTCTGATGTAGTTAACCTTTCTTTGACCTTCCATAGGTACGTGCACACCTCATCTGACACTGAATACTTTAAGTATAGTATTTTACATATTTAGATATATTTACCATTTACTTCCAAAATATAGACATTTAGATATTTTCCATTTGCTTCCAAAACATACTTAATATATATCAAGATCTGGCTATTTGCAGGAAATGGTGGACATGCAAAGATGAATAAGATATGGCCCCTATCTACATTAAATCTCTGTGTGTAACAGATGAGTCCTGTGTAAAGGAACGTGTTCTGTCACAAGGGTATGACTCCACTGCTATGGCAGGGCAGCAGGAGCTACAATTATTTCTCCCTGAGTGGAAGATCTGGGAAAGCTTCAGAAATGGGAGTACATTTATTTCCCTGTTGGTCATTTATGCCCATTATGCCCATGAGCATAGGACTTCTCTGCCTTAATAGTTCGTAAAAACATTTTTGTACTATGCTATCTTTGAATTCCTCACAGTGAACTAAAGCCTTTATTTATTTAGTTATTTTATTTGTATTACACTTATTTAGAGCATTTACTGAGCACTACTCTGTACAAGGCAATATACTAAGGACCAGGGATACAGCTTTTCCTATAAACATACTCCTGCTTTAGGGAAGTGTAACTTGTAGCAACCAATGTTGATAGGGCTATACCCAGAGGATCCAATGGTCCTATAGTGATGTGCACCATTTTTATTTAAAATATTTCAGCTCAAATAAAAAAGTTACAACCCTAAGTTAATTTCAGTGGGATTGTACTCTTTTCTTACGTAGTTTCTGTATGTGGACTACTTCTATTTATCCTTAAAGGCTCAGCTCAAATGGCATCTCCTCTCAAAGTCTTTACTGACCTCTACATTTGGCAGAATAACTTCACTGCTCCCTCTTCTCTGCTCTTGTGTCATTTGTTAATATCTTTACTCTGTGTGGTTTTCTAAAAACATTTGGTTTCCCTTTTAACTGTGAGCTCCTTGAAGGCAAGTATTTTTTTCAGTGGTGTTTATTTTACTAAAACCTATGGAGTTCTTGGCACTTAGAATTTACTACATATTTAATTAATAATTGTAAAATGTCTCCTCATCAAAATCTCTGCTATCTGATTGAGCAAGTATAGTCTAACACATTTACTGATTTTTAAATGCTATTGTGTATAATACATAAATCAAACCAAAGACTTATATTTAGAATATATAAAGGACTCTTACAAGTCAATCAGAAACAGACAAACATCCCAATAAAAAGTAGGCAATGATTGAAATAAACCCATCACAAAAGAAGATTTATGTCATAAAAAATGGTCAATATCATTAGTTCCCAGGGAAATATAAATAAAACTACAATGAGATACCTTTTCAGGTCTTGAGAATGGCTAAAGTGAAAGACTGGCAATATCAACTCTTGCTGAAAATGTAGAGCAAGTGGAACTATCTTCACATTGTTGGTGGGAGTGTAAAATGTTACAACTACATTTGAAACCAGTTTGACTGTTTTTTTTCTAAAGCTAAACATGAACTACACCTATGTTACAACAGAACAATTCCAGTCTTAGGAATTTCTCCAAGAAAAATGAAATATTATATCCACACAAAAACTTTTACATGCATGTTTATAGTAGCTTTAAACTAGAAACTATCCCAATGTCTATCCACAGGTGAATGAATAAACAAAATGGGGTACACCATACAACGGAATTCTACTCAATATTTAAGGAACAGCTACAGATACATACAACAACATGGATAAATCTAAAGATCGTTTACTGAACAAAAGAAGACAGACAAAAAATAGAGTACCCATATGTAATTCCATTTATATGAAATCCTAGAAAATGCAAATTCACTTATAGCGACATAATAGAGGCCAGTGGTTGCCTGGGGATGGGGGTGCAGTGTTGGATTGAAAGGGCACCAGGAAACTTTTTGGGGTGATGGAAACATTTAGCATCTTGACTATGGTCATGGTTTCATTGGTATATATACATGTCATATTAATCAAAGTGTACATTTTAAATATATGCAGCTTAGTATTAGTAAATTATACCTTAATAAATTAACCACAAGAATGCAATAAAAGTAATATTAATTTTAGAAAATGCCACTGTGTCTCACAGAAACTAATGCTGGAGATAAAATTAAATGCCAAATGTAATCAGTGAAGCATCATTAGAAACTGCCCCTGATAGTTGTCTCCTCCCCACAAACAGATTTTAGAACTCATTGGGATTGACTGCATGTCACAAACCATGGGACTAACACAGGAAACACTGGGGGACACTTACAGAACTTTTATTTTCAATACAAATGTTGGGCTGGAACAAAGTCCACCCAAGAAATATCTGTGGCACATTTTTCCCTGGAATAAATTCCTGAGTAATGCTGGAGTTAGAGGATAAGACCAATACTAGTAGCATCCTTACTGGCTAGAAGCTTTACACCCAGCTTTTACGTATGGGAATGCTGTTTTGGGTGGGGAAGCTGTGTAAGAGTGAGGAGTAATGCAATGTGATTTGTCCCCCAGAAGCACATGATCTATTGGGAAAGTGTGGCACAATACTGTCGGAAAAGATGGATTTTAAGTCATGCACAAAAATCAAGAAAAGATTCACATACAGAGAGTAAAGAAAACAGTCTTCTGCCCTTATGGGCAGGTTAGGCAAAAACTTCAGAGTTGGGAATTTGGCATTTTGACCTGAGATGACAAGGAAGTTTTATATAGTTTTAAATTTTTTAATAAAAACAAAGTATAGCTATGATTATGGGTACCAATATACTCAGTGCTCTGCTCTAAAGCTATCTAAAGTATGGAGTTCACACTCTATAGTGAAAAATATCTAGATTAAAGACATTTTTTAAAAAATAAAATGAAAATGACTAAACGTGGGAATGTGGGTATCTTGAATAAATGGTGTTTGAATAGCACGATTTGGGGAATATTATCAAAATAGATGACATAAGACTGTGTGTGTGCGTGTGTGTGTGTGTGAGAGAGAGAGAGAGAGAAAGAAAGGGACTCAAAGAGAGAGAGAGAGAGAGAGTCAGAGAGAGCAAGAGAGAGACAGAGCTAGCAAGCTCAAGTGTTTATATGTATTTAGTAACCTTTCATGGGTGTCTTCGGAGCAATTGCTATTCTTCTTCCTCTGTCTCTCTGTGTTTTCTTCTTTTACTTAGAACTTCTCCTAAATCTGCCATGAGGGGGTCCTGAGATGCTAGGAAAAGCCATGTGCTAAGTAGAAAGGCGAGCTGAACTCTCCACCGACTTCTCCAACGTGTGCAGAAGGGAGCTGTTAGTTTCACCTGCAGCTGGAGCTCTGACAGTATATCAGTCATCAAGGGGGTGTCAACTATAAAGGAATTTTAAAAGCCTGGTCTGTCTTGCCATCCCATCCACATTCCTTAGTGCCATGAGAAGCAAAATCCTGACAGGAATAATTGTGGGGTTTTTTGTTTGGTTTTGTTTTTAACTCTAATTAACCTTGGAATGGCATGACTTCATTGACTCTATGAAGAGTAAGAAAGAAAAAGGAAGAAGAGGCAGCGAAACCCTTGTCCTTCTCATATTTTTGGAGAATGCGTGACTGCTAAGATGAGATTTTTGTTCCAACATAAGAAGTGGCTAAGGAAGTGGGAAGAAGCGGAGTGGCGCTTGGGAACAGGCGAGCGCATACACTGCATGAAATGCCTTGTGCCCTGGTGCCTGGGCTGGTCCTGAGCAGCAGAGCCCTTCCATTCTGGAGACAAAATAAGTACTTGCTCTAGAGAGAGATGATGAGATCTGCGTTCCTAGGAAAGGGTGAGAATGTACCATGAGGCTGTCTTTTCCTTCCTTCGGCATTTTTTCTTCCAAAAGCAGTTCTTAAGTGTGTTTATTTTTCTCTGTATTTTGGTCCTTTTATCTCCCCAGATTATTTTCCTTTTGGTTGGGATGAACTTGAGCTCTGAATTTAGACCTTTGGGTTCAAGTCGCAAGTTCACCACTTGCTACATGTGTGAGCTTGGGCAGCTACGTAACCCCCATGTCTCAATTTCCTCATCTATACATTGAAGGAAAGGAGTAATAGTAGCTGCAGGGGAATTCTGAGAGGTTTTAGTGTCAGGCCGTAAACGTCGATTTACCAGAGTACCTGGTACACTGGAGGTTTCAGTAAGTGACAGGCTTTTATGGTTGTCACTTCCCAGCCTCAGCTGCCTGCTTCTTCCTCTGCTTTCTGAACTACATGGACAATTTGAGAAGATTTAAGATTATTCATGACCCAAGGCTTGATTAAGCAAGCAGCCAGTTGAGGCTGGGTCCTACTAATTTTCTTGGGTCTGATTAGTCAAATACAGATTCTTAACATAGCAGACCAGCAACACCACATATTTCCAGACCACCTGTTTTCCCCAGTACATGCCACTGCCCAGGGGGACAGACCGAGAGTGGGGTGGAGGTGGGGGTAGTGAGGAGAGGGAGGATGAGGACAAGGAAGAGGAGAAGACAAATTCATATTCTGTTTTGCAGCAGCAATAAATGAGAGCATTTGGAGATTAGTAAAAGAAGCCAGAGTAGAAGTGCCATGAATTATAGATAGTGGTATTATAAACACTACAGTATGAGCACAAAATGTGAAAATAAGTAAACAAACTTAAGTATGGGAGGAGGAAAATATAAAGGGGGAAGGAAATTACACCAAAACAAACTCAGTAGTGGTTGTCTTTGGGTGAAGAGATGGTGGATGTTATTTTCTTATTATTTCTATTATGTTTTATATTTTTAAATATATATATATATATATATAATCTGAGTGTGTATTATACCCATTTATCTAATTATATCTATGTCTACATCATGGTACTTTAAATGACAGTGGTAGGTCTCTTACAAAGTCAATGAGAGAGCTGGAGACTAAAAGAGGGGCTGAGGCACCAGAAATGCAGCCACTGCCAGCAGAGTGGCTGAGAAAAAGGAAGCTAAGACAAGTGTCTGAACTCCACTCCTCCCACACTCCTGTGTCTGCCTGTGTCCTGTTGGCTGCACCCAAGTAGACTTCAGAAGACCAGAGGAAGTGGTTGATAGACACAATGGTGGTGCGCCTCTGAGACAGAGCAGGAAAGACAAGAGCAGAGGAGCTCTGGGTGGGGTACTCAGAGAATACTTAGCAAATCACTTATTTCTACTCACATACCCTGTCCTGCCACATTGTCAGTTTTAGTCACTCTTTCTCACTGCTTCTACCCAGCCCTTGGGAGATTGCATGAAGCTCCTGGGGTCATTCTCAATACAAAATAATTGGTTATTGGTTCATACTAATAACTTTTGAGTGACAGTTAGCTCAGGTCCAATGGTCCCTTCAGGTCTAGTGGTCCAGGTGAGTTCTCTATGCTATGACTCAGGACTTCTGAGGAAGCTAGACTTCCCTAAACCTGTATTTGGCCTTGTTAGGTCACCATATAATTACTTCCAAAGGAAGTCATGCCACCTTCCCCAAGGTCAATTCAAAAAACAAGTGTTACCTAAACCTCTGGAACTTCTAACATTTTTCTACTTTTCTGTCACTTGAAACCCTATCCATCTATTATACATATCATCTATCTATCTATCTACCTACCTATACATCTATCATCTGTCTATGTTGCTAAAAACCAAGGAGGAATACTTTTCCCTCTCCATTACCACCCTAACCTTGCAGCCTTATCATACTCTATAGTAAGTTGAAGCTTTCATAAAATACCAAAAAATTTTTAATTTTCCAGAATTTTTTTTTACAAGATTTCCCTTGGCAAGGAGGCATGGTGGACTATATACTTGTTTTGAGACCTAGAAGGAAAAACTTTTACCCTTTTCTTCCTCCAACCCCCTCATCACTTTTCTAAAGCCACAGCAGCATCATTTCCACTCCCAGAACAGCTCCAGTTTCCTCCTGCCTTAGGGACTCTACGCTTGCTGCTCTCTTTTCTCCAGCACTCCCCTGGCTCAGCGCACTGTCTGGCTTCGTTTCATACCTTAGGTCTCGGCTTGGAGTTTTTTCCTCAGGAAGCTCTTATCAGGCAATTGCATTTTAAAAGGTCTTTCTAGCATCTTGCTTATTTGCACCAGCATCTCAAACTATCTTGTGTGCTTATTCACTTCTTGGTTTATTGTTTGTCACCCCCAGATAGAAGTCTGTCCTGGTTACTTCATTACTGTCCTTTATGCACGCCAAATTCCAGGCCATTAGTAGGAGTAAATATGCATTAAGTAGGTGAATTAAGAAATGAGTAAATGGATTGATAAGCTCATTTACTGAAATGAATATTTAAATTATCTTGCCACATTGCCTGCCTCAGAGCGTTATTCTAAGGATCAGATGAGATAAGTACATGCAAAAGCTCACAGCCTTAGACAAATGTTAGTGTTGTTATTCTATAACTGCAGCTTCCTGCTGGTCTGCTCCTCTGACACCAAGATTTTTGGAGCCCCTACGAATTCATTCCTTTTTTCCTTGAAAGAACGATGGCATGTCACTCTTAGATAAAGCATGAGTAAAGTCGCAGTGTATGGAAATATTATACATTCAGTTCTTTGAGTACTAAAACTCTCTTGGTACCATTTTTATCTGCCTTGACCAGCTTGGCTCAAGGGAGGTCACAGTTTCTTGCTGTTGCTAAACCTTGTGCCGCCCTCCCTTGTTCTTTTCCTCAAATCTACTCACATACTCCTCTAAACAAATCTCTTTCAGACAAATCCCTTAGAATGGGCCATCTAGTTTCTGCTGGGACACTGATGAACGCAAGTTGATTAAAAAGAATAACAAGTGATATTTCCTACAAACTCAAGTTTGTGGACTAAGATTCATGCTTTCTCTCTTAGGATCAGAGTTACTCTTCCTTATTTTACATATAGTGAAAGATTTAGTAAGTTTTCCGTGTCACACAATAACTAGTGAATGAGTGGCAAGCCAGAGCTTGAACTCAGTAATTCTGACTCCATGGCTGGTGCTCTCTTCTATACACCAAACATATCAAAGCTAATAAAACATTAATCTCCTCATCCAACTACAAACAGAAAGGACTGACTAATCAGCAAGGTACCTTCCACCTCGAGAAGCCTTCCAAGACCTATCATTTCTCAAAGGTCCTTTCTAGTTCATCATTCCAATACTATAGGCTCTCAAGTTCTCTAAGCCAGGAAAAAAGGAGGCAAGTTTGGCTTCCAAAGGGGAAACATTTGTTCCCACAGCAAGAGCTTCCACCCCTGGGAGCCTTTCAAATCCTACAATGTCCAATAACTCCCTGGTTCTCAGTAGGGTGGACGTCAATATTCATTGTCATGCGATCTCATTGCTTGCTACCAAGAGAAATGGACTCTAGTCCTATGGACAAAGTTAAACGAGGCTTCTCCGATTAAAGTTCCTTTTTCAATACCCATTGGTTAAGTGTCACAGACAAGCCTGATGTGTCCTAGTTGACCTATTAAAGAAAAGGCATGTGCAAATACAAATATTTTTGTTTTTGTTTTTCCTTGCAGACAAGTAGTCCCAGTGATCCTAACCTGGATGCTTATTGGTCTGGGAGTTATAAGTAAAGTGTTTTCAAAGATGAAGTAACCAGGTTTTTGCATTTTTTCTAGAAACAATGCTACCCATTTAACGCCTATTGCCTTACACCTGGCTCTGTCACTTGTGTTTTTGAAGGTGATGCCCTCTGCCATCATTTAAGCTTGTGGACGTTGGTCTAAATCCACACCAGAAAGAATATGTCCTCCATTAGCAAATGACTTTCTTTGATGTGCTGAGAATTACAAGCTTTCTTTCCCCTGCTTTTCTTGGTGCTTGCCTACAAAAGGCCTAGGATTACTTTTTATTTTCACTAAAGATTTTATTCAAGTATAACATTTAGGCAGAAAAGTGAAAAATGATAAATGTACAGTCTAATTTTCCCAGGTGAACACATCCATTTATGTACCACTGCAGGAAATACAATATTATGTGTACCCTAGAAGACCCCTTATTAACCTTTCTCAGTCATTCAATCCTTCTCCCAAAGTAACCACTCTCCTAGTCTCTATCACCATTGATAGATTTTTGCCTGTTTTTGGACGTTATATAAACAGAATTATATAGTATGACTTTTGTGTATGGTTTCTTCTGATCAGTTTCATATTTATGAGTTTTATCCAGTTTTTTTTTTTGTGTGTGTGTATAGCAAATTTATTCTTGTTACTGTATAGTTTCCAGTTGCATGATTTTTATCAAAATGTATGAGTTTATTGTTGATGGATATTTGGGCTGTTTCTTTTTGCTATTACAAATAATATCACAATGAAGATTTTAACAAGGAGCAAAATGGCTGGGTCAGGTGGTATACATATTCATCTTTAGAAGATGCTGCTGGTTTTCCAAAAAATTTGGAAATTAAAATCCCCTTGAATATTGTGTAGGAGTTACAGTTTCTCAACATTTTGCCAACATTATATTTGTTAATTTTTACAGTTCCAGTCATTCATGTGTGCATTTAATTTGTATTTTTCTGATGATTAAGGAAGTTCAACACTTTTTCCTATCTTCATTGGCCATTTGGATATCTTCTTTAGTGATGGGCCTGTTCAATATTTTTCCATCTTTTTTCAACTATTCTGTTTTTACTTTTCTTCTTAATTTATGAAAATTTGTTTACTCTTAAGTATTTTATTAATTACAGATAGTAAATATTTTTCTAATTGGGGACTTACTTTTTTACCCTCTGAATGATGTCTTTTTTTTTTTATTTATTTATTTCATTTCATTTACTTTTTAAATGGTAAACTTTAATTTATGTATATTACCACAATAAAACATCAGTAGCATTTTTTATGTCAGCAGTAATAACAAAGTTAATAGAAAACATGTCATTTTTTTTCTTTTCCTTATAAGTATATTTTATTGATTATGCTGTTACAGTTGTCCCAGTTCTTTTTTCCTTTGTCCCTCTTTTAGGCAATCCCTCCCCCACTTAGTTCATGTCCATGTGTCATGAATGTAAGTTATTTAGCTTCACACTTTCCTATACAATTCTTAATATCCATCTGTTTTGTTCCTCCCAATTATGCTTCTTGATCCCTGCATCATTTCCCCCTTCCTGCTCTTTCCCCCTCCCAGCTGATACCCTTCTAAATGATCCCCATACCTATGATTCTGTTCCTGTTCTGGTTGTTTGCTTAGTTTGTTTTTGTTTTTCTTGTTTAGATTCAGTTGTTAATAGTTGTGAGTTCGTTGTCATTCTAATGTTCATAGTTTTGTTCTTTTTTAATATATAAGTCCCTTTAACATTTCATACAATAAGGGCTTGGTGATGATGAACTCCTTTAGCTTTACCTTGTCTGGGAAGCACTTTATCTGCCCTACCATTCTAAATGATAGCTTTGCTGGATAGAGTAATCTTGGTTGTAGGTCCTTGCTTTTCATCACTTTGAATACTTCTTTCCAGTCTCTTCTTGCCTGAGAAGTTCCTTTTGAGAAATCAGCTGATAGTCTTATGAAAATTCCTTTGTAGGTAACTCTCTGCTTTTCTATTGCTGCTTTTAAGATTTTTTCTTTATCTTTAACTTTTGGCATTTTAATTATGATATATCTTGGTGTGGTCCTCTTTGGGTCCACCTTGTATGGGACTCTCTGTGCTTCCTAGACTTGTGTGTCTATTTCTTTTGCCTAATTAGGGAAGTTTTCTTTTGTTATTTTTTCAAATAAGTTTTTAATTTCTTGCTCTTCCTCTTCTCCTTCTGGCACCCATATGATTTGGATATTGATATGTTTAAAGTCATCCCAGAGGTTCCTAGTCCTCTCCTCATTTATTTCAATTCTTGTTTCTTCTTTCTGTTCCAGGTGAATGTTTATTTTTTCCTTTTGTTCTAAATCACTGATTTGAATTCAGGTTTCCTTCCCATCACTGTTGGTTCCCTGTATATTTTTCTTTATACTTTATATAACCTTCACTTCTTCCTTTATTTTGTGGCTGTATTCAGTCATTTATCTGAGTATCCTGATCACCAGTGTTTTGAACTCTACAGATAATAGGTTGTCTATCTTCATTTCATTTAGTTCTTATTTGGAGTTTTGTTCTGTTCTTTTATTTGGGCCATATTTATTTGCCTCCACAATTTGGCTGCCTCCTCGTGTTTGTTTCTGTGTATTAGGTAGAACTGCTTTGACTCCGAGTCTTGGTAATGTGGTAATGTAGTAGGTTTCCTGTAGGATCCAGTGGCACAATCTCCCCTATCACTGAACGTGGGCACTCGAGGTGTGCCCTTCCTGTGGACTGAGTACACCTTCCCCTTGTAGTTGAGCCTTGATTGCTATTGGCAGGTCAATGGGAGGAATTTATCCAGGCCAGTCAGCTGCAAAGACTGGTTGTGACTACTGACCACCTAAGGCAGAGTTGCCTCACACACCCTAGGCTCGGTTGGAAGCTACTCTGTCCAGCAGAGGATTCATGACCACAGCGGAACAAACTTTATCCAGGACAATTTATTATGTCTGGGGGAAGGAAGGTGTCTGCCTCTCTAGTGGAGAACAGCAATTAGACCTTCTTCTCTCATGCCTTTTATTGAGGAGGATACACATGGGAGATACAAGGTCAAAATTCATGAATCAATAGCTTTTAGGCATTTGGATTACAGTTAACAATAACAGATTACATGTACCAGTACAGAGGACACAGTGACCAGTCTGTGTCAGGGTCTATCAAACATCTTGATGCCACACTGGCATTAGGTGCAAGGTTTCATACATTTTTTTGCTAGAGATTGTTTATGTTATATTAAAAGATATGCAGAGCAAATTCTATAATAAGCATTATTTAAATTCAATTCCCACGGAAACCCTCTAAGTGGCTTTTGGTTATGTTCCATGCGCAGCCTTATGTTGAGACTTGAAAACAAGCACAGCTAGAATGCCGGTGGCAGGGCATGCTCAGGCCAGAACTACAATTCCCTAAAGCACAAGGAGCCATTCCCTACCACTACCAATCTCTCCTCTCTGTGGAGGATCAGCTGTGCAGGATCAGGGTGGTAGTGCTTCAACGTGGTCTGTAGCTGTCCACTGGGAGTGCTGGCCATGGGGTTTCCCAGGTAGTACAAGCCAAGGTCAGCCCCCACTTATGTTTTTCTTGTGGCATTCTGCCTGAGCTATAAAACAATCTGAGATGGCTGCTACTTGTGCTGGGCTTGGAGATACACAGGTGAAGCCAAGCTGTGAATCTAAGCTGTCTGCTGGTAGTGCTGGATCTGGAGCTCACTAAGGCCAGCTGTTGCTTGTTTGATAGAATTTACAAAGTTGTGAAGCATGAGACAAAACCAGACATTCATATGGATGGCCCTGTAAGTTGAGTGGGGCAGAGTCTCTGGAGATCTCCAAGGCAGGTCAAACCTTGTTAGCCAGGTTGATGGAGTCTCAGCTATGGCACCAGCTTGCCAGCTCTGCGGGGGAAGGGTTTAGAAAAGAGACAATGGCCCCTGCTGGCCTTGATGCCAGACACTTCAGTTTCTTCCTGTATACCACTGGTGCTTTTCAAACTGCTACTCTTGTGCTGGAGCTCAGAGGAAGTGAGTCTGAGTAGGTGAGTCCATGTGTGGGGTCTTTAAGAGGAACTGCTAGGGGCTCCAGAACTTCCTTCCACCAATTCAATATCCACTTGTTTTTGCAGCCAGGAAGTTGTTGAGACTTATCATCCTAGCACTGGAACCCTGGGCTGGGGGTGCTGGTGTGAGGCTGGGACTCCTCGCTCCTGAGATATCCCTCCTGAATTGTTATCCACCACACGTGGGCAAGAGACCAGCCAGTTCCATGTCTGTGCCCCTCTACCGATCTTGATGGATGTGGTTTCTTTAATTCCATAGTTGTCAGACTTCCACTCAACTCTATATTTGATGGTTCTATATTTTAGTTATAATTTTGATGTGATTGTGCAAAGAGGAGAGTCACATCTCCCTGTGCTGTCATCTTGACCCCTCCCTCTCTAATTTATTTATTTTTAGACAGAGGGGAAGGGAGGGAGATAGAGAGGGAGAGAAATATCAATGTGTGTGTAGGAGAGATACATGGATCGGTTGTCTCTGACACGCCCCCAACTGGGGACCTGACCCGCAACTCAGGCATATGCCCTGACTTGGAATTGAACAGAGGGTCTTTCAGTTTCCAGGCCGGCATTCAATCCCCTGAACCTTGCCAGCCAGGGATGAATGATGTCTTTTAAGAATAGTATGGGCAAAGGCTTTACGACAGCAAGGAGCTTGAAGTGTTCAAAGCAGAAGGCCAGAGGGCCTGGAGGGAAGTGAATGAGAGGAGTTTGGGTATTTTCCTACCAACCAGATACTGTAGGGCCTGATAGGTCACTGTAAGAAATTTGGGTTTTATTCTAATGGTAATGGGAAGCCATTGGAGAATTTCAAATAAGGGAGAGACTGAAGGCAAGCTTTGAAATGATCTGGCATGCTGGGTGGAAATAGATTTCCAGGTGATCGTGTGTGTGTGTTTTGAGGTGTGATGTCAGTATGGAGGTAGGAAGACCAGTTTGATGGCTAGTTTAGATGTTGAGGTCCTAACCCCTGGCAACAGAGAACGTGTCTCTGCTTAGAAATAGGGCCATTACAGGTATGAGTAGTTAAAATGAGGTGGTACTGGTATAGGTTGGGCCACCAATCCAATATGCCGTATGTCCTTATGAGAAACTCATAGGGAGAAGGCTATGTAAAGACACAAGATTGGAATGATGCATCTATAAGCAAAGGAACACCAAAGATTGCAGGCAATTCACCAGAAGCCAGGAAGAGGCTGGGAAGGATTCCTCTACAGCTTTCAGAGGGAGACTTCTAGCATCTAGAACTGTGAGAAAACTACATGCTTGTTATTTTAAGCCAGCCAGTTTGTGATATTTTGTTATGGTAACCTTAGGAAACTAATATGGAGGTGGTAATAACTGGCCACATACATTTTGAAGAAAAATATATAATATATAGGTAATATATTACTAATATATGTTAGTAACTATATAAATTATTGATTTTATAGTTATTAATTTTATTACTATTATAATATATTAAAGTATATTATGACATATATTGATTACTGAACTTACTGAGAAATTATAAACATTTTTTGAAGAACATAGAGAAAGAACTGAATAAATATTCACATTTAAAAGACTCTGTATTATAAAGATACACTGCTTCCCCAATTAAATCTGTACCATTTCAAAATAAATAATAACAGGATTTTTTATAAATTAGCAAAATAATTCTAAAATTTATATGAAAACATAGAGTTCCGAGAATAATCATGGAAACTTCAATGAGAAAGAACAAAAGTGGGACTTGCTCACATAATAGCAGATATGAAGAGCATTTATAGATCCATAGGCTGATGTGGCATTGACACAGTGTCAGAAAAAATACAGGCAAATGAACAATCAATGAGCCAAGAAATGAATTCAAATAAATATGAAAAGTTGGTATATTGTACTAATACAATGAGTGGTAATACAAACCAGTAAGTGATGCTAGGAAAATATGAAAAATATCAGTATGTGTGGTTCTTACCTGATACCATCACAAAAAATTCTTTAACATGAAAAACAACATTAAAACATTTAAGAGGATATATATTTGTTGCATATTTTAATCAAAATACTGAAAGCAAAATACAAATAAAGAGTTTAATGAATATGACTACTACATTAATGTGAAAATCTTCTGTTAAAAAACTCCTAATGTATCAGAACATACAAAAGGAAGACTAGGTCATACAATTATGAATCAAAATATAGTATCTAGGTTATTTAATAAAGTCCCACAAGTTAGTAAGTAAGTGAAAAACAATGTGGGAGGGAAAAAAAGGGAAACGGATGTGCACAGGAAATTCATAGAGAGGAAACCCAAATGGCCAATAAATATATTTAAAACACATTCAATAATACTAATAATTAGAAAACTCAAATTAAACATCAATCAAGATATCATTTTACCTAAATAAAAATATTTTAAAATACCAATGTTGGTAAGGAAAGAGAAAAATAGGAATTCTGAAACCCACTTGCTGTGAGATTGGAATGAAAATTGGCACAATTTCTGAAGATGAATTGATAATATCTAGTAAAGTTCAAAATATGCATTCACCGATCACCTAGGGATTCTACTCACCCGTATATGCCATACAGTAACCCTTACACACTTGCAAAAGGAACTATCTACCTGAATGCTCACTATTTGTCATAGCAAACAATTTTAATAAATCTAAGCACTTACCAAGAGAAGACTAGGTAAATGGTGTTTAGATGAATAATATTATACAATTGACATGTATAAGAATTGATTTTTATATTTCCACAAAGAGAGCTCAAATAATCATATTGAATAAAAAAGTTAGGAATATGAGCCAGTGAATATGAGGTCATTTACGTAAAATTTTTAAACATAGCAAACAATTCAATTCGTTGAATTTAATCCATAGTGACAAGGAAGAAATTCTGAAATGTCCTAAATTAAATTACAGCAGATCAGAGTGTGGAAGGAAGAGACAGAAGGGGTTAATCAGTTAACAAACACAGGGCAAAACCAACTAAAAGATTGGTTACATTTCTGAGTGTATGTCGGAACTTTGAGTTAACATCTAGGTGGCTATTTCTAAGATCATATTAAAGAGAACTTGAGCTCTGATTGGTATGGCTTAGTTAGTTGGTGTCATTCCCGCAAAGCGAAAGGTCATTGGGTCGATCAATCCCAAGTTAGGGCACATGCCTGGGTTGCAGCTTTGGTCCCTGGTCAGGGCATGTTTGAGAGGCAACTGATGGATGTTTCTCTCACACTTCGATGCTTCTCTCCCTCTCTTTCTCCCAAGTCCCTTCCCATCTCTCTAAAAATAAATTAATAAAATCTTATAAAAAAAGACAGCAAGATCTTGACACATGAATTTCCCAATACTTGCCCATAACCAATCCAAAGGAGCACACACTTCTTCCTTATAGACTCTGCATCTATCCCAGAACTGCCACTGGCTGCTTCACCTGTTCCACCCATCTGTAGCTGATATAAATTCTTTGAAAATAACCTACATCTTTCTCCCCCACAGTCAATGTATAAAAAAGCCCATCCACTTCAGGACTGTGGCCATGCTGCCTTCTTCACCTAACCATGCGGCTGGTGGTTTGGATTTTACCAAGAAAAGACCCAGGTGGTCTTTTTCTTGTTAGCAATGGCCCAGTAAACTGTTTCTTAAAAAAACAAAACAAAAAAAAAAAAAAAACACCTTTCAGCTGGGGAAGTCAAATTTTTTTTTGTTTTATAATAGAAACAAAAACTGGCAGTGACACCGTACCTTCAGAGCAGTGGTTTCTTTTAGGGCAGAAAGGGAGGGAAATTATGGTGTTTCACTGAAACAAATATTAGCATTTGTAATATGGGACATATGACTGTTTTATACTCTGTACTTTTTCTATGTATTTAACTTAAATAGGCAAATCACAGAAGTATAAATACAAAAGTCAGTATACATATGAAAAAGTTTTTAACTTTAGCAGTGCACAAAGAAATGCAACATCATACAAAATACTTTACAAATTTTTAGACCAAAGGACAATATGGCAATGTGCATCTACATGTAATTTGTGAATTCTCTTTGAGCCAACATTTCTACTTTTAGAAATTCATTCTTAGAAAATCACAAGGCAAGTAGGTAAATTCATAGATATGGTGATATTCTTCACATAATATTTTTATTATAGCAAATATTAGGAACAATTAAATGTTGCCAAATAGGGGATTGAGTAAATACTTTATAATGAATTTATCCAATGGAAAACTATGCTGTCATTAAAAATCCAGATGTTTTATTGTCATGAATGAATATTTGGAGCATAAAACCAAAATACAATGACAGAAAAGTAATTAAATATATCCCCTATTTTTATTTTTTAATGTATGTATCGGGATCATGTGGATAAGAGTCTGGCTTTATTTTAAAGTGTACAGTGAGATCATGAATGACTGGTAATTTATTTGTAATGATCTTTAGTCTCAAGATTTTGTTAAATGAGTGTATAATTTTTTAAATAATTAGAGACATTGTTACTTGAAAATAAGAAAATATTAAGAACTGAAGACAAGTAATATTTGAAACTAAATTGGAGGAATTTGAACAGTTTCTGAAAACAACGGAGTCATGTCATTTGTTGGTTCCTAGATATGACTGATTTATTATCACTAGTGACTCTACCTGCAACTCTCTAGGGAGGAGAGAAGTCTTATAATATAACATCTCCAACTGGAAGTCAATACAGACAATACCGGAGAGTCAATTATGTCTTCCCACAGTGGGGCTATTATTCCCAAAGGAGTAAAAATTGGTTCTTAATGAGTGGAAAAAATGTTAGATATTACAGTGGTTTGTGGGCCACCAAAGCTCAACCCTACTCAATAAAGTATTATTCCTGAGTACTTAATTTCCCCCATTAAGAAAAAAATTAAGTGTAATTTAAATGTAAATTATTTTAATTAATTATATTACACTATTTACAATAATAAAATTTTAATTAAGTCAGTTTTTCTCCTTAGGGGGCAGTAATAATAAGAGATTTAAAAATACAGAGTAGATGAATTAACTGAGACATGCTTAACCACTTCAAGGGGATGGTAGAGAATTTAGTATTATTTTTCCACTCCAGAGAGCAATTCTTTTTTTTTTATTTTAGTTGTTCTGGATGTAAGAAAGGGGGCAGGTTTTTAGGATTACAATATTATTTGGAGACACTGATTTCCATGTAGTGCATGTCTTTAGATTGCAGAGACTCAGGTAGGACCTATGTTTGCCCCCATAAATAACCTCCCACACACATTTTTACCTCTATTTAAGTTTCCTCTGCTGCCTTCTCACTAACCACCTCCACAACTACTATACATAAACCCCACCCACTCAAACACAAAGGTGGGAAGAATGAAGATGGAAAATAACAGCAATGACAAAGCTTCTTTGTGAATGGGCTCAGGAAAAAGATGTACTGTACATGCCAAGGGATTTCAATGAGCTCTTGATGGATGGAAAGGACAATGGAAGGAGGGACTTGTAAAGGATTTATGGGGGCCAGGATTAAGGGAGCATGTGAGAATGCCGTCACTAAGCCAGCTTGAGGTAAAAGAAACATGTGGAACACTTCAATGAGACATTAACTAATGCTTCTTTTGCACAGGTGCAGCTGAATGAAGCTAACACCTTATAACAGGTCCTCTTCATGTTGCCCAGGATGTCTGTGGATAAGCACACAGAGGTGGTGCAGACAGGGAGACCAGGCAGGGGAGGAAAACCATTTCTACATTCCTTGCTCTGTAGGCTTACAAATGTAGCTTGAATCCATGCCCAGAATTTGCCTGCCTGTTTCTACCCACCCTGTTAACTACAGAAAAATTCCCAATAAGACACAAGAATCCAAGACTTACGCCTTCCTGCCACTTGCCTCTGCCCCTCTGGGTGGCTGACTGCTCTGTGATACACTGGGGTCTGAATCAAGTTATAAATATGGGCGCTGAGAAGAGCTCAGTCTGCCCATGAGATTATGTCTCTCCAAGGGAATCTACCTTATATAAAATAATAAAGCAGAGTGGGGGTGTAGGAGAGAGAAAACATCTAAGATCTTACTATGTGCCTGGTAATTTTATATGCATTATTGTTGAGATTCTCAAAGCCCCCCTACAAAGTAAGTTTATCTTCCTGGTTTTACAGGTGATAAAGCCTTTAAGTAGCAAACAGATTAAGTGAATTCCTAGCTCAAAGTTTGAATGATAATAGTCAATTATGGACTGAAAATCTTTCTCAACCAAATTCTGGAACCTTATTTCCACTCCATAGGGTTTTACAAACTGAGTTTCATATCATGTTAGTTGGTTACAATGATTCTTTTTCTTTTGAAGAAGTAGAGAATTAGGTGGAGTAGGAAAGATCATCAGGGAGTACTATCTGTGTTCAGGGTATTTTATCATGAAACTATTGTGTGTATACTGTGACACAGGAAAATGTATTTCTTACTGAGGGTCACAGGCAAAAGCGTTCAGAAGTTACTAGACTGCACCCTGTTGTATGCCACCTACATTTTCCTCAGTCCCACTCTCAACTACACAGTGCAGGGCCTCTAAAGTGGGCCGTGAAAATAAGCATGGTCCTTGCATTTATTTGAGCAGTATCAAGACAGACCTAAAGGGAACCAGGAGGTTAGTTCAATGAAAATACATTGTAAGATGAAAGAGACTGTGGCTTCCTTTTGAATTTTCCCCTGAAACTTATATGAAGTTGAGAACCTATTAGTTTTCTGTTATTTTCACCATCATTAGTAATGCATCAAGTAGGAAAGGAAAGAAAGCAAGGGAAGTGAGTAGCCTGGAAAATGCTGCTGGGGCCATTGCGCATTTCAAGCTGCATGAATTTTTTGAGTTTTGAAAATAATTGGCAGGATTGAGCTATATTGTACCTCCAGAAAAAATGTATAATAGAGATATGAATGATGTAGAGGAATACAGCAGATACAAAAAGTGATTCTAGGACTTTGTCCTTCTCACCATTTATGGTCAAGTACCCTGGTTATTTTTCATTACAAAGCAGATCATTGAGCATTTAGAATTCTAAAACTCCAGGGAAATCAAGTCAATTGGGTAATCATCTCTCTTGTAAATAATGACTTCATTCACTCACACATCATTTGTGAATTGAGCATCACTATTTCTGCTGTTAAAAGTTGTACAGCTCTTCCTTCCTCATGTGGTTAGGCAGCATCGCTGAGCATTTACTATTCAATGGAAGGTACAGTGATAGAGGCTGTGAGGTACTTCCCAGAATAAGGTGGGAGAGAGTTCAGTGAGACAATCTAGTAAACATAAAGGAAGACAATTTAAGGACTAGACAAAAGAAATTTTTAAAAATCTGCTAAAATAAATAAACACCATCTAGGTAGATCAGCCTAGGGAAATTAATAATTTTCAAAGGTTTATTGAATTTATCTAAATAACTTATTTGTGAACAATTTAGAATTACTAAAAGGTTTCAAAATAGAACAGAGAGTCCACATATAGTCTTCCCCCATTATCATCTAATGTTAACATCTTATTTGACAAAACTAAGAAATTAACATTGGTGTTGGCTATTAACCAAGTTACATACTTTATTCTGGTTTCACCATTCTTCCCATTATTTTCTTCTTCTGTTTCAGGATCTAATCAGGGATATTGCATTACATTTAGGATGTGCTTAATTTTGATATTATTCCTGAAAATTATAATTCCTTTCCAAGTTTGATTATTTTATAATGGGCAGAGAGAATAATATAACAGGTGCCACCTACTAGGATATTTGGCTGGATCACTGAAATCTTGATCAAAATGAAACTCATGTATTATTACACAAGTCAGCTAAAGCACTGCTTTTGAACCTGGATGATATAAAGCCATGAATACTTTATTCTGTACCTACAACTTGATCATGAGAAGTATGTTTAGACTTTTCCACAATTATTTACAGATAATTACATACATGAGGTCTGCCCAGGAAAAGTTGAGTCATTGCTAATATAACGAGAATGGTTTGCTTGACATCAATGTAACCTGGCAGCCAAGGGGAGTGTACTGGAATGTGCATGTGTGAACAATGATGACTTCACTGTACTAGTCAGTGGGGGCAGTAGATGCCATTGAGTGGCATGTGTACTGTGTGGCCCTCGCATTCAAAATGACTGAGCAAGTAGAGCAATGAATCTGCATAAAATTTTGTGTTAAGCTTGAACATTCCTCCACAGAAACTATTCAGATGATTCAGAAGGCTTTCAGGGATGATGCAATGAGTGCAGCACAAATGAAAGTGTGGCATAAATGCTTCAAAGAAAATTGAAAGCGATCCACATTCTGGAAGGCCTGCAACAAGCAGAACGCTTGAGAATGTTGAAGGTGTATGGGCTGCAATCAACACATATCAGTGACTGACAGTGTGAGAACTAGAAGCTGATCTGGGGATTCCAAAAACTACAGTGTCTGAGATTTTGACGCAGGATCTTGCCACAAAACATGTGTGGCAAATTTTGTTTCATGGCTTCTGCTACCAGAACAGAAGGAACATTGTGCTGCAGTTACTAATGTCTTGATTCAAACTGTTACCAATGAACCATATTTCCTCAAGAAGGTCATAAGCAGAGTTGCATTGTGGGTCTATGGCTACGATCTAGAAACAAAGGCCCAGCTGTCCTATTGGAAATCACCTGGTTCTCCACAGCTGAAGAAGGCATGGCCAAAGCATGACAAAGTTGTGGCAAAATCACAGCAAGATCAGAACATGTTAAGTTTTTAAAAAAAATTGTGTAGGTGTTGTCCATCATGAGTACACCCCTCCAGGCCAAACAATTAATAAGAAGTATTACCTCAATATTCCTCATTGGTTGAGAGATGCAATACCACAGAAATGGCTGCAGCTATGGGCAGCTGGTGATTGGAAGCTTCATGATGACAATGTGCCTGCTCATGTATCACATCACCTGTAGAGTTTTTTACAAAACATCAAATCACCTAGGTTACTCAGCCACTGTACAGCCCAGATTTGGCACCTTGCAACTTCTAGCTTTTCCCAAACTAAAATCACCCACCTTTGAAAGGAAAGAGATTGCAAACTGTTGATGAGATTCAGGAAAATACAATGGGGCAGCTGATGGCGATTCCAACAAAAGATTTTTACAGAGTATTTTGAACAGTGGAAGAGATGCTGGGAGAACTGTGTGAGGTCCCATGGTGCCTACTTTGAAGGGGACTGAGGTGTCATTGTCCTATGTACATTGTTTCTTGTACCTTCTTCAATAAATGTCTCTATGTTTCATAGTACATGGCTGGATAATTTCTGGACAGACCTCGTATATAATTGAAATGGGCCCTATAACTAATCTAGCCCAATCTTTTCACACACAACTATAAGAACTGAGACCCAGTGAAATTTCAGTGACTTCCCTGTGGTCACTGGATAATTAAGTAGCCAATTCAGAATTTACATTTGTCTCTTGTCTTCCCTTTGGAGAGACGCACAAATCATTTCTCAAGTTCTTTCAAAAGTAAAATGCAATTCTTTGGGAAGAACAGAAAAATGGAGAGAAGAGTTAGGGAGCGAATTAAAGCATTAATGTATCCTCTCTCCTCCCACTCCTCAGACTTAATAGTATCTTTATCAAATATGTTCTCCACTGTGAAGAAGCTCTGCCATCTCTACATGTGTGGCCCTTGGAGAATACTTATCCTCTCAGGTGGATAATTACCTCTTCTCAACTTTCTACCACATCGTTTCAAAGAGGTTGGACTTCTCAAGTCTCTGGAATTCCTCAACAACGACTTCATATCTCACTTTGTTTGGGACTTGGTTGAGCTTTCTTTTCCTTCTTTTCTATGCCTTTTCTTATTTCTCAAATTTTCTTTGATCTGTGTTGAGTTCTAGTTAATATTTCCTTACCTACTAAGAAAACTAAACTGTGGCCAGGTACTTTGGAAAGAATGTCTGTGAAAATCACAAAACGCTTCCTCTTAATCCACTGTGATTAATTTTTCCATAAGAATTTGAGTCTATCAGACTTGTTTTTATAGCAGTTACTGAAAAAGGATATCTGTCAGGCATGCCATGTATTTATTGTAGATGCCCTTGTTAATGAACTGAAGTCAACATATCACTTTTCAGTTTTAAAGTGGTAGGTATCAAATGAATAACTAGGAACAAAACTTGTCAGTTGTGTCTGGAAAGCCATTGTTCAACACACACTAAATTTTAAAAAGTGCGTTGTTTTCAAAGGGATGAGAGCTCAGATTTTTAAAACTCATCACCTAGCCTTACCTCACACAGAAACAAAATAAATAAGACTATTCTTTCTCGTAGCATGTGGAGCTCTTTAATAAACAATGGCTTGATGTCCCACTAGAAATGTAAGGAGTCAAAATTCATCCTTAGGTGAACTATTTAGTTATGTCTAGATGCTTAGTGGGAAAGCACATTTACTTTGGAGTCAGACAAAACTAGATTTAAATACAGGATTTTTATTTTACTATCTGTATGACCTTGGGTGAGTTATTTATTCCTTTTTGGAGATTTATTTTCCTTATCTGCAAACACTTCTCATGACCAAGGTGATGGTGAAAACTGAAAATATTGAATTTTTACCTTCTTGACATCTTGCTGCACTCTATAAATAAGAATGCTTTTAAAGTCATGTGTCTCCAAGGTATGAAATGGCTAAAATTCCTACATTGCAAATTTAACTCTAGACAAAGATAAGATTCCTCTTAATCTGATTAATTCTTCTAAGTCATGTATATCCAACAGGGTTGTAAATACCTTGAGGTCCTGAGCTATAATATATGTTTCTTTTGTTTTGATTTTCCCTACAGCATCATTGTTGTATCCCCTATACAGTGAGGGATCAACGCAACAACAACAAAACAATTTAACTGAATCAAATTAGTGGGACAGTCTTATAATGACTAAAGGAAACTCGCAATGAAGAAATCCTCTATGAAATATAGAGGATCCTAGTTATATACAGGCTAAATAATAGCCCCTGGAGAAGTCCATGTTCTAATCCTCAGAATCTGTACATATGTTATTTTTAAATGGCAAAAAGGGATTTTGCAGATATGATTAGGTTATCTTATTTTGAATGGTCTGGCTGGGTCCAGTTTAATCACATTAGTCCACAGAGAATTTCTAACCTACAAAGAACTGTAATATACTAAATTTGTACTGTTTTAAGCCACAAAGTGTGTGGTAACTTTGTATAGAAACAATACCAAAATAATACACTATTTCCCTAAAGGCTCTTACATTTCAGGAAAGGAGACAAGAAATAGAAGAAAGGAGACATAAGGGACCAGAAATTCTCATGAATATATATCTTTTCTTTCATGTTTTGGAAATATAGCAAGAGCTTTCATGTCCTAAAATGAGAAGAAGGATGAATCAGATATTTGCTGACAGTGGAAGCCAAGAGGAGGTCAGTATTCTAGTCATGAGCTCAAACTAACAATCCACACAAGATAAGCCCCCACTTCTATATGAACTTTGGAGACTGAAAGCACTTATTGAGCTGAGGCCTAGGGAGAGAAGTGGGGTAGATGAAAAATCTAGGACAGATAGTTTGGCTCAGTTCTGCTACTTTTATTCAGTAGCTCTGTGAATTAAGGCAAACCCCAGACTGCTCTAAACTTTAGTGTCATCACCTGTCATTGCAATCTTAAATGTACTTTACTAGTGGGGGTGTCATCCAACTAATGTCTCTGAATCCTCAGCACAATTGTATACACACAGTATGCATTAAATAATCACTAGTCAATTTTAGTTATTATTTTTATTGGGAGAGAATTGAGATTCCTGAACTTCAGCAAAGTAAAACAGGTTCGCCACAGGAGATTAATTTATTTGATTAATCAAAAGATTTCACTATGCATCAGATACTGTTTCATTGATTGGAGATAGAGAAATGAATGAAACAGACCTCACTGAGCTTGCAGTCTCCCAAACAAAAGTAATTAAAAAATGATGGGTTTATTTAATGTTTTCAGTTAGTAATAAGGTAATCGAGTAATGATAGTATAAACTGATTTACTATCAGTACATAAAGCCTATATCATACAAAATATTCATAATGTGTGATCTTTATAGTGATAATCAAACATGAATATTTACAGAGTATTCCTGTTATATTATTAAAAGAATGACAATAGAATGTCACTGAATAATGACAGAAAGACATGAGGGGAGTTATGATATTAGTGAACTATTTGGGAAGGTGTTCTGTTTTGTCACTGCCATATCCATGAGCCTAAGTTCATTATTACAAATAAATTGGCGTCAAAATCTCAACAACAGTTAAAGATACAATTCGACACACATATTCATACAAACAAAGTCAGTTCACCCAGACAGCAAATTAGTGAAATGGTTTATATGGAGAGGGAAGATTATTAAAACTTCCCCAAATAATGTAATAGTGTACAAAGAATAAACACTAATTTTTCAGTTCTGCTGTAGAAGAAAGATAGGATTATCAGGACTAAATGAGAGAGTCAGGAAGCAAGATATTCTACACCTACACTGTTTAGAGCTAGGACCAGCCCATGCAAAGGCAAGGAATCAGAGGACAGTTCTTTGAGAGATAATGAGTTGTCGTAAAGGTAGGGTTATTAGAAGCATTGTCCAAAGATAGCCTTGAGCAGTCATAGCAAGCTTTGCCATTTATATACTTTTAAAAAAACCTAACCTTTTCTTATCCAATGAGTATAAAATGGTATCTGATTGTGATCTTCATTTGTATTTCTTTGATCAGCATTGCTTTGGCTATGTCCCTAATTTTGATATGTTTTGTTTATGTTTTTACTTAGTTCAGTGTAGTATTTTTAAAAATTCCCCTTGATATTTCCTCTATAACTCATAGATTATTTAGAAGCATATTGTTTAGTTTCTAAATGTTTGGAGATTTTCATGGTATCTCTGTTATTGATTTCAAGTATACTTTTTTGAAGTCAGAGAACATATTTTGTATAATTTCAATTCTTTCAAATTTGTTGAACTTTGATTTATGTTCCAGGATATGTTCTTTCTTGATATATGTACTGTGTGTACTTGAAAAGAAGGTGTATTATATAAAATATTCTCTAAATGTCAATTTTGGTTGATGGTGGTGTTGAATTCTATGTCCTTACTAATTTTCTGTCCAGTTGTTCCATAAATTTTTAAGAGATGGGTGTTGACATCCCCAACAGCAATTATGGATTTGTCTATTCCTCTGCTATATTCCATCAACTTTTGCTTCACATATTTTTCAGCAATGTAGTTTGGTCATTAGAATGATGTATTCTTGGTGGAGTAACACTTTTATCAATATATAATCTTCCCTCTGTCTCTGATAATTTAGTTTGCTTTATCATTAATATAGCCACTCTTGGTTTCTTCTGATTAATATTTGCATGATATATCTTTCCTTTTGCTTTTAATTTCAACCTGAATTATCTCAACCTGAATGATAAAAGACAATCAAGATTTTCCAACACCAAGATCACAGAAAATTTAGAATTATCTAACAAAACATGATAAAATGCTTCAGTGAGCAATTATAAACATGTCTGAAGTAAATAGAAAAGATGGAAAATCTCAACCAAGCAATAGGTGCTATAAAGAAAAAAAATGGAAATTTTAGAACTATAAATTATAATAACAGAAATAAAAGCTCAATGATCAGTCTCAATCACAGATTGGTAAAAACACAGAAAGGAATCAATGAATGAGAAGGCAGAACAATATAAACTGCCCAATATAAAAACACAGAGAAAATCATCTAAAAAAATGAACAGAGCACCAGAGACCTGTGTGACTATAGCAAAAGATCTATTATCAGTGTCCAGGAAGAAGAAAAAATATATATTTGAAGAAATAATGGCTGAAAATTCCCAGTTTGGCAAAAGACATAAACCTATAGATTCAAGAAGTGAACATCTTACAGAATCCAAAGAAATTTATATCAAGACACATTATAATTAAACTTCTCAAAACTAAAAATAGAAAAAAAGTTTAAGATCTAGAGAAAAACAACACCTTATCTGTAGGAGAAAAACCATTACTATGACAATGGATTTCTCATAAAATAACATGGAGGCCAGAGAAAAGTGGCATAATATTTTTCAGATGCTAAAAGGAAAGTAATGTTAACTCAGAATTCTATAGCCCATGAAATATATTCTTCAAGAATAAAAAGAAAATCAAGATATTATAGGATGAAGAAAAACAAAGATAATTTCACCTCTTGTAGACCTACCTGAAAAAAATGGCTAAACGAAGCACCTGAGGCTTTGTTAAAAACATTTAAAAACAAATGTATTAGTCACTGACACCTGGGGAAATGTTTTATAGTTGGGATAAATAATACACTAACCAAAAATCTTGGGAGAAAAGACTGGGGAATGGGATTGTTTGGGGAATAAAGGCTTTGAAAAGCTCTAACATATTCCTGGGAACCTAGAAGACCACACATGCACCCAAGTCAGGGTACACATTAAGAAGACTTGAGAAAGCTCTAAATTATTACCTTTGGCAGAACTTCAGTCTCCATGCAAGCAGATGTGAAGACTGAAACAGAGAATTGTGAACTGTGTGTGCGTGTTGAAGATATGCCCAACACACATACAGAGCCCATGTGCAAAGACTAGGTTGTGTGTGTGTGCAAGTGTGTGTGTGTGCACACATATGTGTGTCTACATGTTCCATTCATTTGAATAAACCTCTGCTGCATTGCTAGCTGACCAATGAGCTAATGGAACAGAAGCTTCAGTGGCCATACATGACAAAAAATAAAAACATTACAAAATTAGTTCAGTAAAGTCATTGAACAAATAGCAACAGCTATAATAAGCAGTAACAATAAGTGCTCAGGAAAGAGAACTATCTGATTTATAGAATTACTACATTATAACATTCAAAATTTCCTGCTTTCAACAAAAAGTTACAGACATGTATACAAAGCAATAAAAAACAGCCCATATATAAAATAATTATTAGAGAATACCTCAAGGAGGCTCAGACATTTGTCTTACTAGACAAAGACTTTCAATTGCCCACTTTAAATATGCTTATGTAGCTAAAGGAAACAATGAGATAATGTCTCACCAAATAGAGAATATCAATAAAAAAATTAAAATTATAAAAATGAACCAGACAGAAGTCCTGGAGTTGAAAAGTACAATAGCTGAAATTATAATTTCACTAGATGGATCAACAGGAGATTGAGCAGGTAGAAGAAGAAATCAATGAACTTGAAGATGAGATAATTAAAGTTATCCAGTCTGAGTGGCATAAAGGAAACAGAATGAAATAAAACTGAACAATGCCTAAGAGACCTGTGGGATGCCATCAACCATATTTACATATTCATAATTGAAATCTCTAAAGGAGCAGTGAGATAGAAAGGAATGAAAGTTTATTTGAAATATAATGGCCAAAGAATTCTTATATTTGATGACATATAATCTGTACATCCAATAATTCAACAAACCGTAGGAATGCTAATGCAAAGAAATCCACTCCAAGCCACACTGTAATCAAACTGACAATATCCAAAGACAAAGAGGGAATCCTGAAAGCATCAAGAGAGAAGTAACTTGTGGAGAAGGGATCTTCAATAAGATTAACAGCTGATTTTTTTTATCAAAAACCATGGAGGACAGAAGACAGGGCTAAAACATACTCAAAATGCTAGAAAAACTGCTATCACCCAAGGATTCTGTATCTGGCAAAATATGATTCAAAATGAAGGAGAAATTAAAACATTCCCAGATAAACAGAAACTCAGTTCATCACTGTAAGTAGACCCGTCCTTCAAGAAATGCTAAAGGAAATCATTCAGGCTTATATAAAATAATAGTAGATAGTAACTCTTATCAAACAAAGAAATAAAAACATTGGTAAGGTTAACTACATGGATAAATATAAAGGTGAGTATTAATGAATTTTTGCTTTTCAACTCCTCTTTAACAAATCTTTAGAGAAGACCAAAATTACTATAAGATAAAAAAGTGGGAACATTGCTACTCACCTTTCAGAAATAAAAAAAAAATTAAGAAAATACTGTTAAAAATTAGATACCAGCAAATTATATAACTTATGCATAGAAATTATCAAAACTGATTCAAGACTAAATAGAAAATATTAAGACATTTAACAAGTAAAAAGATTGAATAAGTAATTTAAAGACTTCCTACAAAGAGCCCATAAGTTGACTTTCCTGATGAATTCAACCAAATGTTTTAAGAACAATTAACGCCTGTCCTTCCCAAACTCTTCCAAAATAGAAAAAAAGGGAACACTTACTAACTCATTCTATGAGGCTAGTGTTACTCTGATACTAAAGCCAGAAAAGGACGTCATAATAAAAGAAAGTTACAGATCAATATCCATAATGAGCATAGAGGCAAAAATTCTCAACAAAATGCTGGAAAATGGAACCCAATACCATATTTAAAAAATTATACACCATGACCAAATAGGATTTACCCCAGAAATTCAAGGATGTTTCAGTACATGAAAATTAATCAATTTAATCCCTATATTAATTAGAATAAAGAAAAAAACACATGATCATCTCAATCAATGTAAAAAAAATTGTCAAAAATCCAATATCCTTCCATGGTAAAAACATTGAACAATCTGGGAATAAAACGGAACTTTCTCAAGCTAAGAAACGGCATTTATGAAAACACATGGCTAACATATTTAATGGTGAAAGACTGAAAGCTTTCTTTTCAATACCGGGAACAAAATATTGATGTCCACTCTCACCACTTCTTTTTGGCATTATACTGCAAGGTCTCACCAGGGCTATCAGGCAAGGAAAAGGAAAAAAAGATACTCTGATTGAAAAGAACAGAGTAAAACTATGAGTATCTAGTCACAGATGACATGATTTTATGTATCCAGAAATTTAAAGTATTCACAAAGTATTATTAGAAATAATAAGTTCAGCTAATTTGTGGCATACAAGATAAAAGCACAAAGTGTTTCTATTTCTGTACACTAGCAATGAAAAATCTCTTAATTGTTCATTGTGTACTTAATGCCTCCATACATTTGCTCATACTGTCCCTTTTGTCGGGAGTGACCTTGTTCTCTCTGCCATCACTTTTCTCCCTGGTAAAGTCCTGTTCATACTTGAAGGCAAATATGAATCTCACCTCCTCTAGAGTCTGAGTCTCCCTTCTGTGTCCCTAAGATACTTTATGTACTTATCAATTAAAGGTGTGACCTGGGCAAGTTATTATTCTGTGTAATCCTCAGTTTCCTTCTGTAATATGGGGATAAAAATAACAATATGTAAAAATAACAATACGATTGTCTGTCCCATCAGGTTGTTGGGAAGATTAAGCAGGTTAAAGCAGATGGAGTACTGAGCACTGTGAGAGCGCGGCTGTGATTAATTAATGCTGCTCTTTGTTACAACTCCCTTGAGGCAGTGGGCTCCTTGGGGAAGGGACTAGCCTTATTCATCTTTGTATCCCTAAGACATAGCACCCCGCTGTGTACTCAGTAAACAGAGATTGACCCATCAACCTGGAAGATCCTTCCAGGTCATCCTCTAACTTTCTCCTTTCACAGATTCGTTCACAGAGGTGCAGAGAGAAGAAACTTGCCTGCGGTCTCACTGCCAACAGATGATGGCGCCGAGCCTCTGACACCAGAAAAATGCCTTCTGCTCTTTCTCAGGCTGCCTCATGTGCTCAGAAATTCAGAGACTCATTTTTCTCTTCCCCAGGCAAAGCACTGTGAAGCCTACTGCCACGATTAAGTGACAGCAAGAAAAAGTTGCTCTTCCTCTGGGCAAATGCGGATGATAGTAAATTCTACCCGGGGCAGGGTTTCTGGGGGACAATGCTGCTGGGGCTGCGGGGAAACACCAGGAAGCCCTTCCGGACGCCAAACCTCACCCAGAGCACTTCCCCTCTGTGGCCCCATAAATCGCTGCCCAGAGTATGCCAGACTGGACCATTTTGTGGCTCTTTGTATCCCTGACAGTCATTTAACTGAGTTATTACCAATAGAACGTGAACATATGCATTTCACACGTATGTACTGAGACCTCTGGAATTTGTCCAAACTCATCAGAATCTGAAACTGAGACGAAGTTCATGACCCAACGATAAGAATCTGAAGAGTTTATGGAATACGTAATTCCCTTTTCATTTTACTCTCTCTTTTTTTAAACAAGGAGCTTTTTATTGGCTTGTTTAATATTGAATGAACACTTCTGACACATTTAATAGAGGGAGCCTTATGTAGTACAAAGAACCCTGATTTGTTAATGAAGTCTCTTGGATTTTAGTTTCCACTTTCTAACAGGCTGTATGGCTTCAGGGAAGTAGATTAGCCATTCTGACTATCGGTTTTCTCATCTGAGTAATGGAAGTCTATGGTTTCTAAGATTCCTTCAAGTGCTAACATTTTAGGTGTCTGAATACACCTCATTATGCATTTAAGGCCTCAGAATGTGTTCCTCCAAACTTTGTGATGCTCACAAACTCCTGTGGCTGGTATTTGTGCCATAGATCTGTTTGATGCAGAAGGGGGAAGGAGGGATATACAAGACTGACATTTGCTTTATTACAGATTTCATGAGATAGAAGAAACATTGATATTTAAATCTTAGTTCTGACAGGAACATTCTATGTGGCTATAATTATATAGTAAGTATATAATGTTCTCAATACAGTGAATTATATTTGGACTTATTGTTTAAGTATATATTAAATATATTTACTGCATCTTGGACAATGTCTGGCACACAGTAGGTGCTTACTAAATACTAACTGCTCATCTCCCTTCTCTTCCCGTTTTTGCCTCTTGATAGGGATTCTAGGTGGATGGGTGGCTACTGCTAGTCTTCATCACACTCTAGCCTTTTATCCTGGGCTCCCTGGTGACCCATCCATTGGGTCAGCCTTCCTTGCCTGAACATAGCTGACCTGAAATCAGATCTCAGACAATTTCCCTGGCAATCCTATGCTTTGTAATCAAGGGAAACTCAATCCTGCCATTATTTAGTGATTGTTTAAACTTGGACACTACTAACAGACAAACTGAATGGATGGTGCATGGATGTTAAATATTCAGGGTAAAAATTATTTAGAAATGCCAGGTCAATTCAGAGCATTCAATTCCCAAAGGTGGGTACAGGGGAGAAGCTGTAGGACATCTTCCCTATAGTATATTTTAGGCATTTAAATGAGAATTGGATCTTCTGTCTTTTTTCTTGACCCCTCCCCCCTTTTTGATGCACTCTCCATCCTGCCCAATAGGCAGTTCTTCCTGGATTTGTGCTTCCAAGCTTTGTGAAGCCATTCTCATTCTGAACAAACTTAAAGTGTTTTATTGTCAGACATAGGATTTCTTAGTCTCCTGATAATCCTGACATAGGTTTATTCCCTGTGCTTCTTGAAGAAACCTTGCTCAGTAACCAGCTCCCAGAACTAAGAGGCTTCCACTTTGCGTTTAAATAATCCAACCTGGTTCACAGCATCCTAGGCGTCTGGGGAGGAAAGAGGGACGGGGAGATTCTGCATCCTCAAATTCATGCAACCGCTTCCCTGGCAAGAGATAATCTATTTCACAAATTATTCATTTACCTGGTAAATTTGAGAGCCTGAGTAATACATCTGCTCACCCTGCACCTGGAAGTTTTATTTTGGCTCTTACACAATGTTCTACCTCAGCACATAGATGTGGCTATTTCACCAAAAAGTGATTTTATCCTTGGATGTTATAAGCTTTCCAGTCAATTTCCCAAGGAAATATTTAATTGAGAGAAGAATAATATAAAATAAATTGGAATGTTGTATCCTGAGGGCATCTGGGAAATGTACATTGCTTGCCAAAATGTTTTCTGAGAGAAATGTTTAAACTTAAATTTAAAATGAGTGTAAAAATGTCTCTCTTTTTCCTCTTCCCCCGCCTCCTTGTCACTGCAGATGTCTGAAAATAAGGAAATAAGATTTTACAGTATACTAAATGTTTTTGCCTCTCTTTTTAGTCATATTCAGGCATAAATAACATAGTATTTTAATCCCCCCAAAAGTCAATTTATTGGATTATTTTATAGGACCACAGAGTATTTTTATATTTTTTGATTGACTTATTTAAATTTTCTGTTATTTGTGCTTATGAAATGTTGTACATAAGAGAGAAACTGATCATTCTAAGAAGGACCAACAAACAATAGGAGTCACAAAAATGGGGAGACAGAGAAACAACCTCCCCATCGAAAGGAAAGGTAGAATCCCCAGAAAGAGTGCTAAATGAAATAGAGGGGAGAAAACTATCAGATATGGAATTGAAAGCACGGATTATGGAGAAGCTCAATGAGCTCAGAGGAAACTACAAGGAACTCCATAAAAACTACAAAGAATTTACTGTACACCAGCATGAAAAAGGACATAGAAGCTATCAATAAGGGCCAGGAGGAAATGAAAAATACAATCTCTGAATTGAAGAACAAAGTGGAAAGAATTAAAAGCAGGCTAGAGGAAGCAGAAGATCGGATCAGCGAGCTGGAAGACAATGTAGACAAAAACTCCCAGGCAGTGCAACAAAATGAAAAAAGACTGAACAAGACTGAAGAGGCTCTAAGACAGCTACAGGACAACATGAAACGTAATAATATCCGTATCATAGGAATTCCAGAAGGAGAAGAAGAAGAGCAAGGAATAGAAAACCTCTTTGAAAAACTAATGACAGAAAACTTCCCTAACACGAGGAGAGAAAGAGTCACACAAGTCCAGGACGCACAAAGGGTCCCAATGAAGATGAACCCCAACAGGCCCACTTCAAGACACATCATAATTAAAATGCCAACATTCAAAGACAAAGAGAGAATCCTAAAAGCAGCAAGAGAGAAACAACTAATAATATACAAGGGAGCTCCAATAAGGCTATCATCAGATTTCTCAGCAGAAACACTACAAGCCACAAGGGAATGGCAAAAAATATTCCAAGCAATGAAAAACAAAGGCCTACAACCAAGAATACTCTACCCAGCAAGACTCTCATTCAAAATGGAAAGTGAGATAAGGAGTTTCCAAGACAAAAAGAAGGCTAAACGAATACATCTCCACCAAACCAGCATTGCAAGAGATGCTAAAGGGTCTGCTTTAAGAAGATGAAGCAACAGAGAGAGACAGAGAGGAACATGAGTACAAAGGGGGAAAATGACAATGAATAAGTACTGAAAGAAAGAAGGAACTTATACCATTTGCAACAATATGGATGGAACTAGAGAGAATTATGCTTAGCAAAATAAGCCAGGCAACAAAAGAAAAATACATTATGCTATCACCTATTATGGGAAACTAATGAACAACACAAACAAATGAGCAAAATTGAACCAGAGGTATATAAACAAGGAATAAACTAACAGTAACAAAGGGGGAGATGGGAGGGAGAGAAGGGGGTAAGAAGAGGAAGGATCTAGTCAAAGAGCATGTATAAATGACCCATGGACATGGACAACTGTGTGGGCACTGAATGTGGAAGAAGGGGGGCAGGGTGCAGGGAAGCAAGAGGGGGAAAAAGTGGGACAACTGTAATGGAAAAATAACAACAAAAAATTTTAGTGGGGGGAAAAATAAAAATATAAAGAATGGAAATGCAAGTTCAGTGAATATTAGAAGGACAAGGATTTTCCTTCACACTGTGTATTTTTCTCCCTATCCAATCCCTCCAGAGTTTGGCATTCTAAACAAGTAAGTAATGACATAAGTTTCTTTGTGTAAAACTAATAAGACCAGTTGTTAATAGAGTTTTTTTTTTTTTTTACTAAGACTTTGACTGGAATGTCATGCCTAAAGAAGACATGCTTGGGCTCTGGTTGTTACCAAAAAACACTGAGGAACTGGGATTGACTTTCAAAGGTAATAAAAGCCCACGAGATAAAAGGCCTGGTACCTTGGTTGGATGTGCAGTCCATGGCAATCTTTCCAGGGAAGGAATGAAGGTTGTTTTACAGAAAGATGACTAGAAGGGACCTTAAGGCACAATGGAAAACCATAAGGACTTGGAAAAGACAGGTGTTTACAGGCAAGGCTGAATGCCAGGTTTGTGCCTGGAAGGGCAGACTGAAGGTCACCCTAAATGTTCCTTGCGTAAGTTCCAGCAAAGCAGAACTAAAGATTATAAGTGATCATTTTCTGCTCTTGTTGTGTTTATGCAAATGAACAGGATAAATTTAAAATGGACTAAATGCAGTCCCTTTAATGACAAGGAGAGTAATCTTAGGGAGAAAAATCATGATCCAAGGAAAATCACAATGCTCAGTGGTAGACTATAAAGTAGTGCAGCTAACCGTCTTTAAAGTTTCTTTTCATTTAAAATTTATTTTCATTTGAAAGTTAAACTATGTCTGTGGCATTATCAAAGAAGTTTAATTTACAGGCAAGAAGAATGTCAAATGCCTTGCAACTGGATGTCTTTCCAATAAGACAGCCCTACAGGTTTAAAGACTTGTATGCGGGTTATGTTACATAAATTAACATGTGTGTTCTGTTTTCAAAGGACATAAGCCTATAATCTCATTACCCGAGTGATTGTCTGTACATATAGGCCTCACTTAATCCTGTCTGCAGTGCTGCCTCCTGAGACTCAATGGTTTGGCTGAACTAAGTAGTTGGGTTGGTAAAGAATGGGGTGGTCTGTGGGCTTCACTTTAAAACTGGTTTCTCTTTTCTGTCCTAATGGCTTGGACAGAAAGAGCCCAGAGGTCTGAGAGGGGGGAAACCTAAACTATTTCCCTCAGCCCAAACTAAGTATAATGGGCAAAAGGGTTTTGGACAGGTGAGTTGTACCTGGCACACCTTCCTCCAAAGAAGCCCTTCTTTTCCCTAATGTGGGACATTGAAAAATTAATACCTGTCTTTTGTCATCTAGTGGTTATAGATTGATATCTTTCAACCCTGTTGCCAAATCTGTTTCCCCCAGAATACAACAGGGATGCCAGCCTGTTAAATCAAGCATGCCATTGTCTGGGGACAGTCAACTGACCTGGAGTCTGTATGAGCCTTCCCCACGTGGGAAGGCCACCCTCCCTTCCACACCCCGACTCTTATTAAGGATTTCTGAACCCAAGGGTAGGTAGGACGACGACCATGTCCAGCTTGAAGCAGCTAGAAGAGCTCGAGACCCTCGCCCATTGTCTTTTATAAGATTATAAAGGGTCTTAAGTCTGAGAGGGAGGGACTATTATTTTTTATTGTTAAAATAATTAATTAATTATTTATTTAAAAAAGAAGAAGAAGAAGAATATATGAAAGGGTGAGGCAGGAGAGCTTGTATGTATGACCCATGGGCATGGACCTGGGAGGAGGATTGTTGGGGGAGGGGCATGCTGGGTGGTGGGGAGCAAAGGAAAAAAATTGGAACTTTTGTAACAATATAATCAATAACATATACTTAAAAAAAGAGAGAGAAACTATATTTGCTTTATGTCATGAACTTAAAACACTTAGTATGTAGGCCCTACAGAAATCCAGTTTTCTGTGTTGATGAGAAGGGTCTGCCTTCTCTTCCCAGGGCTGAGTGTGGAGCCAGGAGAGTGGCAGGGGAGAGCTGTCCTTTCACAGCTGCCTCGATCCTAAGCCAGCAGCTCATGCCCACCTCCTTCCCCCCACACAGGCTTGGCAACTTAGGAACACTGCAAAATGCCAGGACAGATGTGATCAATAAATATCAAAACTTAATAAATTATTTGAAAATACATATACACACAAACACACACACTGTCTTATGTTTTCCAAGACGCATATCCTATGAACATTTTATTTAGTTGCTGAGTCCAGGAAGCACTGATAGGAAGCTGTACATAGTGTGTTCATGAGTAGAGTAGGATTGGGGCAACTGGAGCTCAGTATTGCCAGGTAGGGCTTGTGTTAGGTAGCCCAAGTTGGGCCACGAAAGGCATTGTATATTCCTACCACTCACTGGCTGAGGATCTTCATCCACCAGAGCATTCAGTATGGCACTTCAGCCTGTCCTGTGTCTGCCTAGCATGTTCTCTCAAGCAGAGTTGCAGGTGCTCACAATAAGATGCCACCCACAGGTCCTGGAATGGTGAGTGCCAAGCGGCCAAATTTAGGACACTAAGAACACCTGCGACATATGCCATCCAGCACTTGGGGAAAAGGAAGTTGAAATGTGAATGAGGAGTAGCTGTGAGTTGTGAAGGCAGATAAATACTCCCACAAGATGCATAGGACTCCTCCCCACTCTTAATTTTAGTTACACAACCATTCGCACAGTGCTATAGGAGGTAAAGAATCACTTTTAAATGCAGCCAAAATGAGAAGCTTTTTCCGTGGCGGATCTTCTTGCCTTTCCCTCACTTCCCTGTCTTCTCCCATCTTTTAATGGCTAGCAGCATGCCTCGCACATAGCAGGGACTTGGTAAGTTTTTTTCTATAGCTTCTCTCTTATTTCTCAATGCCCAACTTTTTAACTTCCAAATTCAGCCTGCAACTATGGGCTTCAGCCTCCCCTTGTCTCCCAGTATTTTACGGAATCTGATCTAACTCCTAATTTCATGAATTAGGGCTGGTTCCAAGAGGTAACCTGCCCTGGCCACAGTGAGAGACAGTTGTCTTATTGCACAACCTTCTTTCAACTCCAACTTGTCACTTGTGGTTCTTATTTGCTTAATTGCAGCACAATGCTCTGCCTTATAATTCTTTAAAAAAGTCCCATCATCCATGCTCATCTGCTCCTAGCCATTCCGTTCTGCCTTGACTCTAAGGATGACTGATATCCTGTTCCATCTCCCACCCTGTGACACTGTCCCACTCTCAGGGGACCGGCGTTTGGCCAGCATTGCCGCCTCCATCCTCAACACTGACTGGCACACAGACCATGGCTTACATTTACAGGGGATGTCCAGTGCTCATGAGAAAACGTCTCTCTCCTCAAGAACTATGAAAGGAAGCAGTCTTTCCTCCTAAGAGAAATAACACATTTTCCAATATTGGCCTCATCTTATAAACTAGACAAAGGTAGTATAAAATTCTGCTATATATTTCTAAATTTCTATTGATTTAAAAGTTATATCCTATGATTTTTTTTCCCTCACTGTAGTAAATACTTTATAGTCAGCCTTCAAACTATGGCAGAAGAGTGGAAAACTTCAGTGAGGGGCCTCGATTCCAAATCTATAGTTGGTGAATTTTGTCAACTTCTTGGCTGTTTGGATGGTAGCTAAATCAGTGGCACCAAAAGCAAACAAACAAACAAATGAAACAAAAACCCACAGCCATCTCAGGTAAAAGCTGAGTGTTTTCCCTGCCAAATATGAGAGCTCCTATTAATAATGAATGAGAAAGAAAAGACAGTTCTGAGAAGCCAAAGGGACTGTTTGAGGTGACCTTGTATGTACTCAGCTCTTATTGAAAGACAACCAGTTATATGTGAAGAGATTCCTTCTAACTGTAGGACTAATTAGTCATGTAAACATGAACAAAGTGTTTGTTTCTTCATCTGCAGAAAGGGGCTAATATTGCTCTACTCATCTAAAAAGGGTTTAGGGAAAACAAAATAATGTAATATAGAGGAAAATGCTATTTTGTAAACACAAAGAGTGACAGTTATTGAGACTGATTTGTAAATGAGGAGAGTAGGTTTTAAGATCATTACTTAGTTCCTCCGTAGCAGCACTTGTTTAAGTAGGTTCTTCCTGAGTCCTGCAAAGGCACAGGATTTTAATTTCTGTTGGGTATGGAAGATCTGATTCCCTTCAGCTACTAACTCTGACATTCTCAGACTGTTGTTCTCAGCCAAGATTAGTGGAATATCAGGACTGGGCTCTGGCAAGAGTAAGATATGGACTTAGGAGCCATATGCTTAAAACTAGTTTCTAGCTATAAAACATACCATGGTGTGAAATATCTCCTGAAACAAGAAATGCCCTTTTCCCATTAAAATATATATTTTATACATTGGTGATGCCACAATTACCCCTAACTATTGCTTTAAGACTAAAGTACTTACTTGGCCCTTATAAAACTGGGGGTAACTTGTGTGTACATTGCATAAGAAGAAGAGCTCAAGTCTTACACCCATACTCTGGTATGCATTGCTCATTTGTCATAGTTAAGGCCACTCTATTTTAATCAAACAATGTGCATTAATTACATTCATTGCCTACCATGAGCCTTATATGCTCATTAGGATTCTGGAGAGACCAGGATGTGTTCTTGATGAATAGGCAGGAACTCTTCTCCCTTGCTGGCTTAAGACATATGTTGAATTTGGAAGCATGACAATTCTTGGTCACCTTAGCCAAGGAGTCAGTGTATTTTCTGCCCCTGGGCTATTGTTTCTTCTGTCCCTTGGTGAGGCCCAAAGAGATGAGCATGATTTGCTCTGACATAAAGGCAGTGTCCCTCAATACCAGTCAGGGTTTCTTCAACTTCATCATGCATGGACTCCTTTGTCAGTCTGATGAAACCAAAGCACCCTTTCCAGAGTAATATTCTTAAATTCATAAGATAAAATACACTAGTGTTACAAAGGAAAACAATGATATTGAAAGAGACTTTTATGTCAGAGGCTTTAGGTTAAGAGTCCCTATGGGTGAAGAATGCTTTTTTATAAAGGACACAGTGCAAGAATAATAAAAAAAATTCAAAATGTTTGTATTGAACTTTTATGTGCTTTTCCTTTGAAAAGCTTACAGAGTTTTATTAGAAATATTCGAACATATATTATCTCATCAATATACAGACATCTAACCAGTCCAAGGGCTGCCACAGTGGAGGGCCTCAGCTCTAGCTTTCATCCCTCTCTGCTGCCCTGTCCAATGGAAGGGACCAAGGTCATCCTAAATCTTGAGTACCTGACCACTGAATAAGGTCTCGGGGACTGAAGGCAGAGTTGCTATTGTAAAAACAGGGAATGAGAAATTAGAGAGCTTGAGTGTGATTAGATAAAAACTAGAAAGGCTGGAGGGGTTGGAACAGAGTGACAAAGCCAAAAGTAGACCCAGGAAGTGAAGGGTGAAGTTTGAGCAAGGATGGTTGAAAAATGCAGTGGAATCCAAGGTCACATTAAAGGTTAATTCTAACCTTGCTAGCTGTATCATTGTATGGCTCTGATATGATTTGTGTCTAAGCCAAAGGAAAATTTATGTTTTTAAGTAATAGTAAAAATATTTGACATTCTAGTGCAGAAAACAGATATTTTATGTTTTCTACACATTAATACAAATTTCCATTTATGCAAACAAACCTTAGACATGAAAACCAAACCAAGAAATGTTTCATATTTTTGGTTGGTCAGTTAGAATAGTAGATTTATTTACAGTTTCTTCTTAATGGCTTGAAAAAGATTCCTTTTAAGGCAACAAATGAGTCATCCTCCTCCACATAGCTGCTTAAGAGTAGTGTTAATTCTGTACTTTGACCATCCACCTTCCTTCATTAGCTAGTCTGTTCTCACCAGCAAAGCCATCTAGTGGTCATTATAGGAAACTTTCCAATCCAGAATTCTTTATCAGCGCTTCTCAAATTGTGCCCTGCAGAATCTCCTGGACAGCTTGTTAAAACACAGATTGCTGACAGTTGTGAGTTTGTTGTCTGAACTAAGCGGGGTGGGGTGGGATTGCTGGAGGGAAGGGAGGTACTGGGCAGAGGGGAGCAAAGGGAAAAAAAAACTGGGACAACTCTAACAGTATAATCAATAAAATATACTTACACACACACACACACACACACACACACACACACACACACACACACACACACACGTTGCCCAGGCCCTGTTGCTCAGTTGATTGGAGCATTGTCCTGTACACTGAGATATTGCAGATTCAATTCCTGGTCAGGGCACACACCTAGGTTGTGGGTTCCTTTCCCAGGTCAGGGTGTGTACGGGAGGCAGCCAACTGATGTTTCTCTTTCATATGTCTCTCTCTCTCTCCCTCCCTCTCCTTCCTTCCTTCCTTTCTAAAAATCAATGGAAACATATTCTCTGTTGAGGATTAAAAAAACACAGATCGCTCATTACCAGAGCTTCTGCTTCAGTAGGTCTAGACTTTGCACCCCAAATTTTCATTTCTAGCAAGCTACCAGGTAATGTAATAAAGCAGAGCTGCTGGTCTGGGGACCACACTTTGAGGATTATTGCTTTACCATAACGTTCTTTCTTTTAAGGAGCACATGCATAGGCTATACTCTATGCTTTCAGCAATTTCACTGAACACAGATCAGTTAACTTCACACTGCAGGTCAGCCGCTTGCATATGAACACACACTTTCTTATGTAACTGCATTTTTTGTAACATGTCTTATCCAACTTTTACTTAAGACATCACAGAAAAAGATGTTTTTCTGTTTTTTTTCCTCTCATTTTTCTTTACTCCTTTTTTTTGATTCAATTAAAATTAAAAGATGAAAAAGAAGAGCCTATATAGTCTGATGAGCATGACTAGTTAACACATCTGATTAAGTAAAGAACACCACAAGTTCTGAAATTGGCCAATTGCCATTGAAGCTTTAGAAGGTGTCCAGTTATTTACTAAGGTTTCTGCTGGCTTCCACATCTTCCTCTGATTAAAAAATGTGCTTCCACTAAAAAACTATTCAGAGTGGAAAAGTAATTACATATTTTTGTTATTAACTATACTTTGTTGAAAGCACAGAATGGTATAAATGCATTTTGGGTTTTTAAGGAGCCCTAAGCATAACTTCTAATCTTATTCCTCTGTGGAATGCATTCTGACTTCTAAAATATATCAACTTATAAATGAACCTTTGGAAATGATGTAGTTTAGGGCCAACACTGCTCATACAAAGCTTTGGTAATTCAGTTGTGTGCACCTATATACTTCACAAGGAGAATTCTCTATCATAAAAAACCGCGAGAGGCAGAGAAGCAGATCTGTGGTGCTTAATATTTTAGCTACAGCCAAATGGATTGTGAACCGGATCACCCCATAAACTTCAGAGGAGTCGTAGTAGTTTTTTTAAAGAACTTAATTTTTTATGTTAGGAGTATTTTGAAAATAAAACCAAACAAATAGCTCTTCCTCCTAGTTTATTTCGTATTTTCAAAAAGTCTTCATGGGACAGTGATGCGTGTGCAGTTTCCCCCGCGCCAGGGCAGCACCCATCCGTCATTTCCCCCAGCAACTGTGTCTCCCAGAGGCTGAAATGAGAAGCTCAAGTGTGTCCCTTCAGTGGAGCCCTGGGTGGAGATGAAAGACACATGAAGGGCGCCCTGACCTCATCTTCGTCAGTGCCTTCGCTGCCAGAGTGACTTTATAGGCCAAGTGAAAAAATACTGGGGATTAATTTGTAAGCAAATGCTTTCTTAGATGTTAGGTGGACAAGTGGATTCAAAACAATTGCATGTATAAATAAAATTGGGCATGCGGGTTTTTTTTGTTGTTTGTTTGTTTTTTAAAGAAACAGCCAGGACTTTTGACCACAGTAGAGCCACAAGGGTGGAATATTTATTTAGTAGGACCTTTGTGACAAGCAGTCTTAGATCTCTAGGCTTCAGGGAAATAAGGAAAACTAGTTGGCAAACTGAAGTGTTTATACTTCTTATGTCTGTTTTCAGGTTTCTTCTTGAGGAAAGATGGTGTCATGATTCTGCTCTGCGTTCAGCCCTGAGGTTCAGCTTCTACAGCCCAAGGCATGATAATGTATTGGTTCATGGAAAATGAGTATTCAGAGCATAAAGGTATTGCAGACACACTTTACCCCAAAGACACAAGACCTTGAAGGAATCATGGGAATCATACTCTATTACTATTCCTTCTAAATATCTCTCTGAGTCTTAGGATCAGGGGCTCCAACGATGTTGTGTTGTTTGTCTCTGGTTAGGAGAGAAACTCGTTGGAGATGAGACTATGTGATTGACTGAGACACAAGAACCTGGTGTTGAGGTGGTCCCCATTGCGCTGGGTAGAGTGTTCTCTCACAGGCTTATATGAGGTAACACCTTTTTTCTTAGGGGCAGAGGCTGTACTGAGCACAGAGGATGCCAATCATGTTGCAATCAATACAATCAAATTTAAATTATCATGCATTATGCCCCTTAAATTCAAAGCCCAATTCATCAGTGGCAAAGATTGCATTATCTTGTTAGAAAAGCGCTCTTATACTCTATTAGAATCACAACACTTGTGTACTTACTTCCCACCAACACCCACTTTGAATCATCTTCACATCAGTTGTTTATGATGATGAAGAAATCCAAAATGACCTCCAAAATCCTGGATCAGCATGGGAACCTGGGGAGCATGACAAACTCCTGCCAAGAGCAAGAGATGTTCCAGCTGGGGTTCGTTTCTGCCTTCTCCCTTCTTTGGCTTCAAGGCAGCTTTTCTCCTACCTCTCGGTATTTCTGGTCTGCGCTCTTCCTCTACCTGCCGGCTCCAACATCCTTGAATTGATGAGGAGCCAGAGAGCCCAGGCAGAGTACCAGTGCATCCATCACTCTGCCCAGCAGGCAACACATCTGTATTTATCATGGTGGGAATAATATCAGCATATGCAAAAAACAGCTGCTGCCGTTGGGTCTCCAGCACCCAAGAACAAAAATAAGTCCAACCAACCTAATATATTTTCCACTGCATGTCCCAGAAATTTGAAAAGGGCTCCTTAAATGGCTTTTGTTTCCATTTTTATAGCCCCGGGGGGGAAAATATCTATCAAATTTAGTATATGCGTTTTACTTTGTGGCGGTTTGAGATTCAACCATATCATCTGTAATGAAAACAGAGCAACCTTTAAACTAAAAATTTTAAAGAAAACCTCTCTACCAGAGACATGGCCTGAACCAGTGCCAAAGATTTCAAGCTGGTGAACCAGCAAAGGAGTCAGATAAGTCTGAATGAGTGTAACAGATCTGATCTAGTTCAGCTCAGATTAACCTCTCTACTGTGTCTTTCATAGACAAAAATCCCGGGTTGCCGGAATAAAAATTGTTTAATAGAGCAAAACCTCAGGGGAAAGAATTAAAAAAGAGAGAAATTGCATTGAACAAATGAGACCATGGCTATACATGACTGGGCTATGGTGAGGGTGAAGAGCAGGGAAAGGAAGGGTTCTGAACCATGCCAATCTGAAAGGCAGATTTATTTCACTTGTATGTAGTAATCCAGATCCCAGTGACAATTTACATTAGTTGGCAACAGCTGCTTATAGGTCAGGTAACAATCGCATTAAATAACCTCATAATGAACAACTGCGGATTTCACATTGGTGTTAATTGCATTTCATGCTCTTTGAAAGCCTCAAACAGGCTGTGTGAAAACACAGAACCAGGTTCTGCTTTTCTGACTTTGTTCGCCTAGGAGAAAGCTTTTACAAATCTTCAGGAGGAAGGCCGAGGGTGGGAAGATGATCATGAGTCATGGACTAACTGGGTCTTTCTGGGCCAAGATCAGTGGATATTTTCTAAGAATGGAGGACAACCATTCAAGTTAAAAGGAGTTGCAGAAGATGTGTATTGGAGCCCAGTCCTGGGATGAGTAGGGCTAGGACAGATTTGTACTGTGTGAGCAAGGAGCTAACATAGAAGGGTCTTCTTCTCTGTGTCAGTCATGATGTTTGGTTTAACCCCAAAACTTAAGTATTACAGTGATTGGAGCAGTCCAATCTGAATCCAAGTGTACAGGCTTCGGGTAAGTGTCCTAGGTTTGTGTTTCTCATACTATTCCTCGCTGCCCACCCCAATTTTATTAAGATATTATTGATATGTAACATTGTATAAGCTTAAGGTATGCAACATAAAGATTTCATATATGCATATAATATTAAGTGATTATCACAGTAAATTAATATATATCACTCATATGGTTATATATTTTTCCCCTATGATGTGAACTTGTAAGTTCTCACATTTTAAAAAGTGCATATGAATTTACCTAGGGTCTTGCCATATACAGATGCTGATTTAGCAGGTCGAGGGTGAGGCCCAAGGTTCTGCATTTCTGAGTGCCCAGGTGATGTTAAATGCCATAGCTCCTCAGACCATACTCCCAGTGCTGGGTTACAAACCCTAGGCATTTCAACAGTGTTAGGACTTCACAACTCTGAATTCTGGGACAAAAGATGAGTTACATCAGATGGCATCCTCTGATGTAAAATGCATCCATGCAAAGGCAAGTTGGCCTATTTTATGATTCCTTTACCTCACAGTTCACTAGGATTTCACCAAACAACCTGTATAGCCTCAGCCATGAGCATTGTTTTCATTTTCACTGTAGAAAATTTCAAATTTACTTATGGGCACCCTGGAGAGAGCTGTGACAAAATTACTTTGGACATGTGTTACTTAGAGACTGGAAAATATAAGTTTCAAACACCCACACTTTCCCATTATCATTTTTTTAATCCTCACCAAAAGGTATGTTTTTCTTGAGAGAGAAAGAGAGACAGAGACAGAGACAGAGACAGAGATATTGATGTGAGAGAGAAAAATTGATCCATTGTCTCCCGTAAGTGCCCTGACCGAGGAGCAAAGCCACAACCTAGGTCCTTTAGGTATATGAGGTGATGCTTCAACCAATTGAGCCACCTGGCCAGGGCTCCATTATTAGTTTTCTAAAGATTTTATTTATTATATTTAGAGAGAGGGGAAGGGAGGGAGAAAGAGAGGGAGAGAAACATCGATTGGTTGCCTCTTGCTCACGCCCCAACTGGGAACCGGCCCATAACCCAGGCATATGCCCTGACTGGGAATTGAACTGGCAACCTTTCACTTTGCAAGATGACACCTAAGCAATTGAGCCACACTGGTCAGGGCTCCATTATCAATTAAATACTTATTGAGAAGCCAAAAAGTAACAAGCTAAGAACTTTCACCTGTTGTTACAATATGAGATATAGCATAGAATATTTTCACTTTATATAATTCCTTGGATTCTTTGATAACATCAAGAAGCTTTGCATGAATTATACATATAGAATATTAATACATGTATTTAATTTTTAGTTTTATTACTATATTGCCATCTGAATTTTTATTATAAAAATATGTATTATCAGAAATTTCTTATAACAAACTCTAAGGGTATTTTTCCTCAAACTATACAAACTGTTACATTAGAGGTGCCTATAGAATATCAAAGTGCTGCTCTTTATAAGGTCAGTGAAAATTCATGACTGCCTGGTCAGGTGGCTCAGCTGGTTGGGGCACTGTCCTGTACACCAAAAGATGGTGGGCTCGATTCCTGGTCAGGGCACATACCTAGGTTGTGTGTTCAACCCCCCTATTGGGGAGCATACAGAGGCAGCTAATTGATGTTTGTTTCTCCCTCTCTCTCTCTCTCTTTCTCCTTTCCTCTCTCTGTAAAAATCAATAATCGTATCATCAGGGTGAGGAGTTAAAAAAAAATCATGACTTAGTAGGGAGGATAGAGATAAATACATGAGATTGATACCTTTTCATAGATAGTGGCAGTTTCAGTCATGGAATAGAAGAGATAATCCAGTGGGATCTTAGGGAATGTCTCCTTCAGCCTTAAATCCCCTTCTCTGCACAGGCAATATGACCCTTCTTTAATAAGGCCCTATCCTTAAGCAAAACATTGAGCAAGACCATTCAAGTTGAAAGGGATTTTAGTGTCATCTAATCTAAGCAGGGTGACCATATGATTTATCTTCCAAACTCTAAAATTTTTGAAAGTGAAATGGGACAGTACTAATAATTATAACAACAGATGTAAACTAGAACTTTCCTGGGAAAACCAAGATATGTGGACACCCTAAATATAACCCTGCCTCCAAAGAAAGGATACTCCTTTCTGTGAAGGGAGTGTATTCTACTGTTAGGTTGGTTTAGTTATTAGGATTTTCTTTCTACAATTGGCTTAGTATTTGCATAAAATTCCCTTAACCTCATGCTACCTGTTGGGCAACCTGGAACAAGTGAGCTCCCTCTTCTTTGTGTGACTGCTTAAAGGTTTGAGTGGGTTTCTCTGCTAGACTGAGTTCCACAAAGCTGCTATCATGTCTCTCCTCCTTTGTTTTCCCCTGTTCCTGCCAATGAGTGAATGAGGCATGGACTGATGGTCTCTACCCATAATCTGAGTCTCAGGAGTACCCTAATTAGAAGGAATATTGAAGGATACTTAGTCTAACCTCTCACCCAATGTTTAAATTTCCTCTAAGATACCTCTTCCAGACTGCTGTCCACATTTTCTTAAACATTTCCAATGACTGGAAAACTTACTGCTTTAAAGGTAGACTATTCCATTTTTGTCCAACTCACAAATGAATGAAGAATGCTCTGCTGAAGCTCTTCAAAGTCTGTTTCATGGTACACTCTGTGGAGAGTTTTATCATAGGCCAAAATTAATTCAAAGAATTTTAGTCAATAATGATATTCAGTAAATCCAATTGTTTCTGGGAAACATATGGATCACTGAAAAGGGATAATCACTGCCTTCCCTTCATTTAGTAAATATCTATTGACCATGTGCTATTTTTTAGAGAGTAATGAGATTATGACACAGGTTCCCAAGAAACTTTCAATTTGGGGGAGAAAGGGGGTGAAATTGTATTATAGCACTTACCACATGATATTTTATTTTTATTCACTTATAAAAGTTATGTGTTGATAAAGAGAAGGGCAACCAAGTCAATATGTGCATGATAGGGAAGACTTCAAAGGAAGTGAATGAACAGTATTTCTCTAGGCAATGAATATGGAGGAAGCTGCCAAACAGAGTGGAAAATACATACAAAGAGGTGACTGAAAAGTCTTGCATTTTAGATGACTCAGTGGTTCTTAGAATTCATTCTACTAATTGATTACACAGATTAAGCGACTTGGCAATTTTTATAGTCAAGAGTAAAATTCTCAGATTCATTAAATTAAAAACCATATTTTTTTAGAGTGGATGAAGCTGATTTGAAAACTCAAATTTTTCAATGAGAGGATTATTGGAAGTCTTGGTTCTTGTGTTTATAGTATAAAGGATGTAGATAAGGTGATCTCCAGGCTCTTATCTGCTCTAAACTTCTGTTAGTGTCATGGGTCCAGCAGTAAAGTGAGTCCTGGAGTGGAAGCCTGGGCACACTCTCCCAGGTCCACTCTTCACTATTAATTAATCTTCATGACTGAGGAACATCATTCTTCCTTCTTTATAAAATTAGAGGCTGTTCTGTATAATTCTTAATGTTCTTCTTGGACCTAGCACTTTATAGTAATATCTTCTTTCTTTAGAATGCTTTACATTCTTTGTAAGGGAACCAATTTCCCTTTTTTTTCTTTTTTAATTTGCCTGTTGTTCAGTGGCCATGTCTTGACCTGGGAACTGGCTTTGCCTGAACTTGGATGTGACCAGTAGCCAAGTCCATGGACTAGAAGAAGCTGAGGATAGAGGGAGCCAGATCAGGGCTGAAGATAGGGACTGCTGTGTATGTCATGGGACATTCTGAGCGGGAAACACATAATATTTCAAAGCTACATAGTGAAGCTTAGAATTTCACTGCATTTGTAGCATCTTCAGCTCTAGAAGAATAATTTCCAGGTTCTCAGAATTAACCCATAACCTCCTTCTCCCAGTATATCACAGGGCATCATAATTACTATTTTAAATTATAAAATGCTTTAAACATACTTGGAAGTATTGAAAACAACATATAGACACCAATTGAACCTACCACCCAAAGTTAATGACCGTAAACATGTATCTATATATTTGTTTCAAGTATTTTTTCTTAAGAAACGTAATATTACAAATATGACTAAAGCCCCAGTCAAACCCACCCCCCATTCACTCCCTCCTCAGGGGTAAACACTATCTTGAAGTTGGTATGTATCATTTCTGAACATATATTTTTTACTTCTGCAATACATGTATATATTCTTTAAATATATGTGAATAGTATTATACTGTGTGTTTCAAAATTTTACATAACTGGTATTATTCTCTATGAATCATAGTGACATAATTTTTCACCCATTTTTTGATATCTGCCCATGTTGATACTATAAATCTAATTTATGCAATATCGTTTTAGTATAGCATTCTATTGTATTTTATTTACTTACTCCCCTATTGAGAGATATTTTTATAAAAATATTCTGGAATACTTAAAATATCAGGGTTGATTTAAGGATCCTTTTGTGTGTTTCTGTTATATCCTAAATTTGGCCCTTTTGTAGCATTTATCATACTGTCTTTTCATCATTATCTTTCTTCCAGATTAGACTAAAAATCCTTGTAAACAGAGACAGTTTCGATTCATTCAGCAAGCATTTAAATTAGCAATTATAATCCGGGGAGTTCCTGCAGCCCCCATTCGTGATTTTGCTTTCTGGGTTTCAGTTACACTCCCACTCCCACCCTCACCACCAGCTCCACCCACATTTCCTAACCCCTGTCATGGTCCAAAAATACTAAAAGGAAAATATCAGAAATAAACAAGTTTAAATTATGCGCCGGTCTAAGTAGTACGATAAAATCTCGCGATGGCCCACCTGGCACATTAACTTTGTGCTGAGTCGCCCCTCCCCTCACCCCAAGCCGTTAGTCACGGGTAACTGACATCTTGGTTATTTGATGGCTGCTGGGGCTGGTCAGTGTTCGTGTTCAGGTAACTCTTATGTTATTAATAATGGCCTCGAGCACAAGAACGGTAATGTTGGCAATTAGGATATAACAAAGTTCTTTAAGTAAAAAAGGTGAAACTCCTCAACTTCTCATTTTGTCATCTCACGTCATGGCAAGATATTTTGAGAGAAATCGATGACATTCACTTACCCGTTATTACAGCATTTTGTTTTATTATTAGTTACTATTAATCTTTTACGATGCCTAGTTTATAAATTAAACTTTATTGTAGTTATGTATGCATAAGAAAAAACATAATATATCTAAGGTTTGGTACTATCTGTGGTTTCAGGTATCTGTGATTTCAGGCTATGTCTTGGAACATAACACCCCTCCCCCATCTGAGACAGCGGGGGCTACTGCATATCTTTTGAAAGACAAACACTGAATAGTTCCAAAATAGAGATATAACCTGGAGCAGAAGTCATGAACTGAATTGTAGACACTTAGACTAGATTCAGCACGGAAAGCAGTCCTATCTTGTTGTATTTATAATTAAGCTAACATTTAAAAATGAAGAAATCATATACAAATCCAAGGTGGCGGTTTTCTCCTAAAAACCTGAAGTATGGCAGCCTGCATATCCTGTCCTCCTCTTCATTGGAAACGGGCTGGAGCCAGGTAACGGCTGTGCCCTATAGGTGGGGCGCACTTCCTCTGCATGGCCCGTTTTCTCAGGTATAGCATCTGTTTAGGCCTCATACGTCAGGTGTGTGGTACTTCACGTGGAGGGCCGTGGGGGAGCCAGGGAGGCTGTCCTATGGACTGAAGGCACCAGGCTGGAGCAGTCCAACCTGTAAGGTGTGGTGGTCAAGAGTGCTGACGATCTCGATTCCAAGAAGCACCAACAAACAATAGGAGTCAAAAAAATGGGGAGACAGAGAAACAACCTCCCATCAAAAGGAAAGGTAGAATCCCCAGAAAGAGTGCTAAATGAAATAGAGGGGAGCGAACTATCAGATATGGAATTCAAAACATGGATTATGGAGAAGCTGAATGAGCTCAGCGGAAACTTCAAAGAACTCCAGAAAAACTACAAGGAACTCACAGAAAATTACGTGAGCATGAAAAAGGACATAGAAGCTATCAATAAGAGCCAGGAGGAAATGAAAAATACGATCTCTGAATTGAAGAACACAGTAGAAGGAATTAAAAGCAGGCTAGAGGAAGCAGAAGATCGGATCAGCGAGCTGGAGGACAACCTACACAAAAACTCCCAGACAACGCAACAAAATGAAAAAAGACTGAACAAGACTGAAGAGGTTCTAAGACAGCTGCAGGACAACATGAAACGTAATAATATCCGTATCATAGGAATTCCAGAAGGAGAAGAAGAAGAGCAAGGGATAGAAAACCTCTTTGAAAAACTAATGACAGAAAACTTTCCTAACATGACGAGAGAAAGAGTCACGCAAGTCCAGGAAGCACAGAGGGTCCCAATGAAGATGAACCCCAACAGGCCCACTTCAAGACACATCATAATTAAAATGCCAACATTCAAAGACAAAGAGAGAATCCTAAAAGCAGCAAGAGAGAAACAACTAATAACATACAAGGGAGCTCCAATAAGGCTATCATCAGATTTCTCAGCAGAAACACTACAAGCCAGAAGGGAATGGCAAAAAATATTCCAAGCAATGAAAAACAAAGGCCTACAACCAAGAATACTCTACCCAGCAAGGCTTTCATTCAAAATGGAAGGTGAAATAAGGAGTTTCCAAGACAAAAGAAGGCTAAAAGAATACATCTCCACCAAACCAGCATTGCAAGAGATGCTAAAGGGTCTGCTTTAAGAAGATGAAGAAACAGAGAGACAGAGAGGAACACGAGTACAAAGGGGGAAAATGACAATGAATAAGTACTGAAAGAAAGAAGGAACTTCTACCATTTGCAACAACATGATTGGAACTAGAGAGAATTATGCTTAGCGAAATAAGCCAGGCAACAAAAGAAAATTACCTTATGCTGTCACCTGTTACAGGAAACTAATGAACAACACAAACAAATGAGCAAAATTGAACCAGAGGTATGTAAACAAGGAATAAACTAACAGTAACAAAGGGGGAGATGGGAGGGAGAGAAGGGGTAAGAAGGGGAAGGGTCTAGTCAAAGAACATGTATGAATGACCCATGGACATGGACAACTGGGTGGGGACTGACTGTGGGGGGGGGCAGGGTGCAGGGAAGCAAGAGGGGGAAAAAAGTGAGACAACTGTAGTGGAAAAACAAACAAACAGAAAATTTTTTAGTGGGGGGGGAATAAAAATATAAAGAATAGAAATGCAAGTTCAGTGAATATTAGAAGGACAAGGATTTTCCTTCCGATAAGACAGTCCTACAGATTTAGAGACTTGTATGTGGGTTATGTTACATAAATTAACATGTGTTTTCTGTTTTCAAAGGGCATAAGCCTACAATCTCATTACCTGAGTGATTATCTGTATGCATAGGCCTCACTTAATCCTGTCTGCATTGCTGCCTCCTGAGACTCAATGGTTTGGCTGAACTAAGTGGCTGGGTTGGTGAAGAACGGGGTGGTCTGTGGGCTTCACTTTAAAACTGGTTTCTCTTTTCTATCCTAATGGCTTGGACAGAAAAAGCCCAGAGGCCTGAGATGGGGGAAACCTAAAATATTTCCCTCAGTCCAAAATAAGTATAATGGGCAAAAGGGTTTTGGACAGGTGAGATGTACCTGGCACACCTTCCTCCAAAGAAGCCCTTCTTTTCCCTAATGTGGGACATTGAAAAATTAATACCTGTCTTTTGTCATCTAGTGGTTACGGATTAAATGATGTCCTTTAACCCTGTTGCCCCCAGAATACAACAAGGATGCCAGCCCGTCAAACCAAGCATGCCGTTGTCCAGAGACAGCCAACCAACCTGGAGTCTGCACGATCCTTCCCCTTGTGGGAAGGCCACCCTCCCCTCCACATCCCCACTCTTATTAGGGATTTCTTGACCCACGGGTAGGTAGGACGACGACCATGTCCAGCTTGAAGCAGCTAGAGGAGCTCGAGACCTTCATCCATTGTCCTTTATAAGATTGTAAAGGGTCTTAAGTCTGAGAGGGAGGAATTGTTATTTTTTATTGTTAAAATATTTAACTAATTAATTAATTAATTTTAAAAAAAGAAGAAGAATATATGAAAGGGTGAGGCGGGAGAGCTTGTATGTACGACCCATGGGCATGGACTTGGAGAGGGGATTGTTGGGGAAGGGGGGTGCTGGGCGGAGGGGAGCAAAGGGGAAAAAAAATTGGAACTATTGTAACAATATAATCAATAAAACATACTTAAAAAAAAAAATCCAAAAAAAAAAAAAAAAAAAAGAGTGCTGACGATCTCTGTTGACCATACAGACTGACGGTGCGGTGCTTAATCTCCCATAATAGTTGTGCTTCTGTCACCTGTCTTCTCCCCAAGAATCACTCCCCCAAGGATCACTCAGTTTGCTTTTCCTTGAGTACTTGATTCATTATATGTTAGTTTCTCTCATAACTCCATTATATATTTTGACAACTCAAAATGGTCTCATTTATCCTATGTAATATTTCCTCAAATTCTACCTTCTATAATATTAATAACATCCATTTTCTTTCTTTTCACTTTGCATTTTCCTGATGGATCTTTGCTCCTGCTTTTTATTTGTAACTTTTTAGTGTCATTTTGTTTTATGCCTTCCATGTATTATATATTTTTGGTTTGGGGCTATTTATCTTCTTAATGAAATGTAACCACCTCATATTTACTATCTTTGTGTTTT